>NC_069505.1:88220403-88847903 GCF_027579735.1 Bombina bombina | reverse complement strand
TATGTTTTTAATTGAATAAAAGAGAAAAGTCAACCCTTCTTGGTTCTTGTTAATTGCACTAATGTATTTTCATTTAAACTGTCAATCCTACCAATGCTACTTTGACCTGTTGGGTCTATAGCTGTTGATACTGCACAAAAACTTAAATCTTACACTACTGTAAACTCTGTCCCAACTATTAACAATGGTTCCTTGCATATAAACCCCCTTAACTGGACACTCTAATGAAAAATAAAATGCACAACTTCAGTTTTAGATATTGGATTTTTATCAAATGTCCTATTTTTTGTGTGCAAACACATAGAGAGACAGGGGGCATGGTTGTCAAGTATTTAAAAGGGAAACCAATTTACCACAGACAGGGCTAATATCTGCCACCAGATTTTCACATAAAGGACTACTTGCCAAGCTGTGAAATAGAGGAGATTGCACGCATGAAATGGGTTAACAGTACAGGGTCTCCAGCTTACCAGGGAATTAGAGCCAGCCCAAATAACACCCCAAATCCTGCCTATCAATATTTGCTGCCACCGCCCAAAAATGTTAATTTTTGGGGCTTTTTTTAATACCTCTAAATTATAGTTGCATTAATACCAATAAGAAAACACATGTATAAAAAGAATACTTTGGTAATGCTATTACCAAGCTAAAGGAAGCCATGCATACAGTTACTATAACACTAAAACAGATCTGATTACACTTACTTTTAACCCTTTAACTGCTGAGCCATTTTCACACCTGTGCTGAGCTGGTTTGCAGTTTTTAAATGCTGCTCCTATTTGCCCTACTGTAGGCCATTTTTTTTCCAGTGAGGAACCCACACATATATCTTTTTAGGAGACCCAGGATATTCAGTCTATATCATTATTTTATGTTTATATCATGACGTGTAAAAAATCTTGAATAAAAAATTGTGAAATATTTTTGTTTTATTAAAATTCTTACATACAAGGTTATAAACAATATTTTGTGTATGTTTGTGTTTTTTCCCTAAACTCTATAGTAGAAAGAAAGTTTTATCCTTATATAAATTAGGGACTTTCGGTATAATTATGTAACTTTGATCTGCACATAGGGACTCCTATGAGCCTCTATGCAAATAAATTCACATTTATTCATGCCAGGTGATCACTTTTAGCACAGTTATCACCTTGCTATTAAAACTTATATATATTTATATAAAAGCGCAATATCGAGTCTACAGTACAGTATATGCTGTTGACTCTATATTGCACTGTATTATGTTAAGGACATTGGCAGAAGCTCTGTCTATATCAGCACTTTAAAGGAACGTCTAAGGTATAAGCTGCTGTTGCAAGTTTGACCGGTATATATTTTTAAGCGGGACTTAGCGGCTTTAAAAAAAACATAGAAACACAGAATTTGACAGTAGATAAGAAACAAAAAGGACCATCAAGTCTACCCATATTACACATTACTTTTTCTTAGGATAAGAAATGCATGTCCCAGGCATTTTTGAATTCCTTTACAGTCTTTCGGCTAGATTGCGAGTTTTGCGTTATGAGGAGTGCGGTGCTAACTTGCATGTTATTATCACCGCTCACTTCCCTACAGCGCTGGTATTACAGGTTTACAAAAACCTGGCGTTATTAGGCAAGAAGTGAGCGTAGAGCAATATTGAGCTCCATACCGCACTCCAATACCAGCGCTGCTGAAAGCTGCGGTGAGCTGGTTTTACATGCTTGTGCATTATTTCCCCATAGACATCAATGAGGAGAGCTGGCTGAAAAAAAGTCTAACACCTGCAAAAAAGCAGCGTAAAGCTCCGTAACGCAGCCCCATTGATTCCTATGGGGAAACTAAATTATTGTTTACACCTAATACCCTAACATGAACCCTGAGTCTAAACACCCCTAATCTTACACTTATTAACCCCTAATTTGCCGTCCCCGACATTGCCGACACCTACATTATACTTATTAACCCATAATCTCCTGCCCCCAATGTCGCCGCAACCTACCTACACTTATTGACCCCTAATCTGCCGCCCCCAACATCGCCGCCACTATAATAAACATATTAACCTGTAAACTGCTGCACTTCTGCACTAGTTAAATATTAGTAACCCCTAATCTGCTGCCCCTAACATCGCCGCCACCTACCTACATTTATTAACCCCTAATCTGCTGCCCCCAATGTCACCGCCACTATACTAAATTTATTAACCCCTCAACCTAAGTCTAACCCTAACCCTAACACCCCCTAACTTAAATATAATTAAAATAAATCTAAATAAAAATTCCTATTATTACCTAAATAATTCCTATTTAAAACTAAATAGTTACCTATAAAATAAACAGTAAGCTAGCTACAATATAACTAATATTTACATTGTAGCTAGCTTAGGGTTTATTTTTATTTTACAGACAAGTTTGTATTTATTTTAACTAGGTAGACAAGTTACTAATTAGTTATTAACTATTTACTAACTACCTAGCTAAAATAAATACACATTTACCTATAAAATAAAACCTAACCTGAGTTACACTAACACCTAACCTTACACTACAATTAAATACATTTCCTAAAGTAAATAAAATTACCTAAATTACAAAAAAAAAAACAAATACTAAATTACACAGAATAAAAAAAGAAATTATCAGATATTTAAACTAATTACGCCTAATCTAAAAACCCTATCAAAATAAAAAAGCCCCCCCAAAATAAAAAAACCCTAGCCTAAGCTAAACTACCAAAAGCCTTTTTCAGGGCATTGCCCCAAAGAAATCAGCTCTTTTACCTGTAAAAAAAAAAAATACAAACAACCCCCCAACAGTAAAGCCTACCATCCACATAAACCAACCCCCCAAATAAAATCCTAACTAAAAAAACCTAAGCTCCCCATTGCCCAGAAAAGGGCATTTGTATGGGCATTGCCCTTAAAATGGCATTTAGCTCTTTTTCAATTGCCCAAACCCTAAGCTAAAAATAAAACCCACCAATAAACCCTTAAATAAGCCTAACACTAACCCCCAAAGATCCACTTACTGTTTTGAAGACTGGACATCCATCCTCAACGAAGCTGGGAGAAGTCTTCATCCAAGCGGCAAGAAGTCCTCAACGAAGCCGGGAGAAGTCTTCATCCAAGCCGGCAGAAGTGGTCCTCCTGATGGGTTTGGACAATTGAAAAAGAGCTAAATGCCCTTTTAAGGGCAATGCCCATACAAATGTCCTTTTCAGGGCAATGGGGAGATTAGGGTTTTTTAGTTAGGATTTCATTTGGGGGTTGGTTGTGTGGGTGGTGGGTTTTACTGTTGGGGGGTTGTTTGTATTTTTTTTACAGGTAAATTTGGGGCAATGCCCTGCAAAAGGCACTATTAAGGGCTATTGGTAGTTTAGTTTAGGCTAGGGTTTTTTTTTATTTTGGGGGGGCTTTTTTATTTTGATAGGGCTATTAGATTAGGTGTAATTAGTTTAAATATATGATAATTTCTTTTTTTATTTTGTGTAATATAGTGTTTTGTTTTTGTAATTTTGGTCATTGTATTTAATTTAGGTAATTTATTTAATTGTAGTGTAAGGTTAGGTGTTAGTGTAACTCAGGTTAGGTTTTATTTTACAGGTAAATTTGTATTTATTTTAGCTAGGTAGTTTGTAAATAGTTAATAACTATTTAGTAACTATTCTACCTAGTTAAAATAAATACAAACTTAATACAAATAAAAATAAACCCTAAGCTAGCTACAATGTAACTATTAGTTATATTGTAGCTAGCTTAGGGTTAGTTTTACAGGTAAGTATTTAGTTTTAAATAGGAAATATTTAGGTAATGATAGGAATTTTTATTTCGATTTATTTTAATTATATTTAAGTTGGGGGTGTTAGGGTTAGGGTTAGACTTAGGTGTTAAGTCTAATGTAGTGACGGCAACATTGGGGGTGGCAGATTAGTGGTTAATAACTGTAATGTAGTTGCGGCGATGTTAGGGACAGCAGATTAGGGGTTAATAATATTTAATAAGTGATTGCGAGGCGGGAGTGCGGCGGTTTAGGGGTTAATAGTGGCGGCGATGTCCGGAACGTCAGATTAGAGGTTAATAATTTTATTTTAGTGTTTGCGATGCGGGAGGGCCTCGGTTTAGGGGTTAATAGGTAGTTTATAGGTGTTAGTGTACTTTTTAACACTTTAGTTATGAGTTTTATGCTACAGCTTTGTTGCGTAAAACTCATAACTACTGACTTTAGATTGCGTTACCAATCTTGCGGGAATAGGCTGTACTGCTCACTTTTGGCCTCCCAGAAAAAGCTTGTAATATCGGCGCTATGTCCCATTGAAAAAAGACTTATGCAAATTGCGTAAGTTAATTTGCGTTACGGCAAAAAAAGTGTGCGGTGCCCCTAAACCTGCAAGACTCGTAATACCATCTCAATTGGAAGTTTATTCCCTGAATCCACCACTCTTTCTGTAAAAAAATGCTTCCTCACATTTCTTCTGAGTCTTCTACCCTCTAACTTAAGATTGTTAAAGGATATTTTGGTATTTCCTTTTTTGTGGATAAAGTTTTCGACTTCCACTTTATTAAGTCCCTTCATATATTTGGAGGTCTTGGGGTATCTAAGCCTTTTTGAGGGACTGTTAGAATGGTATTTATTTATATATGCAGTGAATTAAAACACTATATATATATATATATATATATATATATATATATATATATATATATCATTAATTTGAGTGACCACCCCCTAACAGAAGTGGAAAGAACAGTACTATGTAAGGGCTTCTCTTTTGTGCCTATAACCATTACTAGAAATTTTGAGCCAAAATGCGTGTATTAATACCTTCTCATATTTAGTGAAACAACAGATAACAGCTTCCATACAGAATAATAGAACAAAAATACATAAAAATTTATCCGGCAGTGAATGGTAGGCCTTAAACAATCTGAAAAATAACTTGCAATTGGTGTTCAGGGAGTCTGATGAGGGGGGGGGGGGGTACTCTGGTCATTATGAACTATTTAGACTACAAAACAGAGATTCTACAACAACTCAGGGAAGAAAATACATATAGGATGCTTCCAGGAGATCCGATTATTGGTTTCAAAAGATAAATTGATAAGTATGTGAAGCAAGATTGGATCAGTAAAACATTAGCATCCTATCTAATCATAGAATTTCCAGGTACTCCAATTCTATATACGATCCCAAAGGTCCACAAGAGTCCAATCTGCCCCCTGGGAGGCCTATTGTTTCTACATGAGGATCCATCTTGCAACCTTTGGCTACCTATTTGGACTCAGTATTACAGCCGCTTGTTAAGAATATTCAATCATTCCTAATGGATTCAATTGAAGTGATCAATCTTCTCAATAACAGAGATGCATGTTACTGATTTATTAACATTAGATGTCACTGTTTGTATACAGTGATCCCCCATGATGAGGTAATAAAAGCAATCCGGAGACACTTGATATCCATATGGGGGTCCCCCCAGAGATAATTCTACATCTCTTGGGGTTTTGTCTGAAGTAAAATTATTTTAGGTTTTAAAGAAATTTTATTTACAAATATCTGGCATGGCTATGGGGTCAAATGTGGCTCCTGTCTACGCCAAAATTTTTATGGCAGAATTTGAGCTGTTTGACACAGAATTGTTCAAGAATCAGTACTTTAGCATATTTAAACAATACATAGATGACTTATTCATGATTTGCACGGGTACCCATGAAGATTTGAATGTCTGGTTTGACCAATTGAAAGATTCGAACAAGAATTTAAAATTCAAGATGATTGCACCTGATCAAAGTATTGAATTCTTAGATCTGAGAATCTATAAGGATAACAACTGATTATGTATGACACTATACAGCAAATAGACGGATCAGAATTCAATTTTGAGAGGTATCATCCACCTGCACTTATAAAAGCATTACCTGTATCACAATTTAAGTGAGTGATTGGGGACAATACTGCAGAAATTAATAAAAATTAACAACTATCAGTAATGAAAGATAAATTCAAAGAGAGGGGATATCGACCTATGGTACTCCAAGATGTCATATCAACAGTGGAAAAGATTACCCAGGAAGAACTACTGGAGTAGAAGAAGAGAGAGGAGAAGAGACATCAAGATTAACCTTTGTAACCACTTAAGCTCCAGACAAGTGGCAAGTACCTGTAATACTACGGGAGAATTGGTATATCCTCAATCGTGACCGAAGACTACCATTTGAAGAAATGGTGCACCCCAGAGTGGGTTACAAGAGGGGACAGTAGTTACCGGACTACCTGATGAGACCAGACTTTAAGTCCAGCTATTCTGTACCAACATGTCTGGGGACACCAAAACTGAGCTGTTTCCATTGAACTGGCTGTACGACCTGTAATGGGTTGGTACAATAAACATTTTTTGTGCACCCTTGGTACAATAAGACATATGCCATGAAACAGAGGGTCACATGTACTACCAAATATATAGTGCACATGTTGCATTGTTGCTGTGGCAAATATTACATTGGCAAAACTAATGATGATTTACACATGTGTATGGCAAATTAAAGGGCAGCCATACGATTGACTATAGCCACAGGTGAAAGTGAACAACCTTTGGCAAGCCATTTTATGTTAGACAAACATTATGTAGTGGATTTACAATATTTCATTATAGATCATGTTCCAGCTCAGAGTAAGGGTGGAAATAGAGCCAGGATCTTACTACATAAAGAAACCAGGTGGATCAATTGTCAGAGCTATTCTGCAGTTCTTAGCATTTCTATGTATATTGCATTAAATGCCTCATCAAGTACCTCCTTCAAGCATATAAAAGGTACTTACCTTCACTTACACTTTGCTTGGTAATTTTTACAACCTAACTGTGCAACATTGTTGCTCAGTCAGTAATTCCTATGCCTCATTCTCCTTTAAACCTGTATTTGCTTATTCGCAAATTCTCCAGTTCCTGCAAAGGATTCTCATTTTTGCAACTATCTGCAACATTTGTATCAAGTATTGGACGACTTTAGCTCACTTCCAGGGTAGACTGTGTAATTCCTATCAGCTAAGTTTTGCCTGCATGCTCTCATCACACTATCCTGTAGCAGTGACACAGACTACTGATCTCTCCCTGCTGGTTTCCCTTCACTTGGTTGCGCTGTGAATCTAAACGGACACTAGCAGCATAAGGATTACTCAGGTATCTTTTCAGCAACCTCTTCAACAAATATAAAAGCTTGTTTCTCTGTATTCTAAGTCATTTAAATGACCTCCTACACTTGCAACAGGTATTGCTTATCTTATAAAACAACAAAGGATTGTTAACCTGTGTGCTCCTGAACGTTCATTTAAGTCTGATATCTTGCTTGCTGTGTAAAAGGACTGCAACCTTGCCTTTTTTACCTTCTGATGCAGATTAAAGTGAAGGTAAACTTTGGTGAATGAAAGCCCATTTTTAAAAAAATACTATTAAAAACAGGGGCACTTTCATTTATCAAAGTTTACAAAGCAGCCGTTTTGTTAAAAAAAAATACACACATAGAGATCCTCTATTCACAAGTCAGCAATGGATAATCCTTCTTCCTCCAATCACAGCATGGCCTCAGGCAATGACTACCCTGGGGGGAAAGCTTTGATTGGAGGAAGCAGGATTAGTCATTGCTGATGTGTGAATAGAGGATCTCTAGGTGGGGAAGCTGCTGTAGCTGTGAAAAAAAAAAGGTATTTTTTTTAACAAAACGGCTGCTTTGTAAACCTTGATGAATGAAAGTGCCCCTGTTTTTAATAGTATTTTTAAAAAATGGGCTTTCATTCACCAAAGTTTACCTTCACTTTAAATTTAGCTACTCTCATTTAGAGTTTACTTCCTTGATTACAGTGATCACTTGTTCTGCCATTTATACTGTTACATTTACAATTAGGACTATAACCACACTACTAAAATAATACTTCAGTCCTATTTTTTGCACATGAATGCTTATTTGTTAACTCCACAATTTCTAAGTAATGATTTTAGTGGTGTTATCCCAAGCTACACAACAACTATTTCTGAAAGGAATCATGATTATTGGAATCTGAGACTATTTACCTTACCTGCTTACAGAATCTTTGCTACAGATGCTAGGAGGATTCCTGCGACCTGTCACATATTACCAAGACTAAAAGATGGATCAAGCAGAGATCATTAACCATGTCAATAACCTAACACAGAGAGTAGAATTACTTGCTCCGGGCCTCAGGGAACAGCAAACTGAGAATAATAATTTACAAAGTTGCATTAAAGAAACATTTGGCTAGATTACGAGTTTGGCGTTAGCCTTAAAAAGCAGCGTTAAGGGGTCCTAACACTGCTTTTTAACGCCCGCTGGTATTACTAGTCAGGCAGGTACAGGTGTACCACTCACTTTTCTTCCGCGACTTTTCCATACCACAAATACCCTTACGTCAATTGTGTATCCTATCTTATTAATGGGATTTTCCTAACGCTGGTATTTACAAGTCTTGGAAGAAGTGAGCGGTACAGCCTCTACCTCCAAGACTCCTACCGCATATAAAAGTCAGTAGTTAAGAGTTTTATGGGCTAACGCCGGAACATAAAGCTCTTAACTAAAGTGCTAAAAAGTACACTAACACCCATAAACTACCTATTAACCCCTAAACCGAGGCCCCCCCACATCGCAAACACTATAATAAAATTATTTAACCCCTAATCTGCCGACCGGACATCGCTGCCACCTATATTATACTTATGAACCCCTAATCTGCTGCCCCTAACATCGCCGACACCTACATTATATTTATTAACCCCTAATCTGCCACCCCCAACGTCGCTGCCACATAACTACAATTATTAACCCCTAATCTGCCGACCAGACATCGCTGCCACTATAATAAATGTATTAACCCCTAAACCGCCGCACTCCCACCTCGCAAACACTATAAAATTTGTTATTAACCCCTAATCTGCCGTCCATAACATCGCCGCCACCTACCTACAATTATTAACCCCTAATCTGCCGCCCCCAATGTCGCTGCTACTATATTAAATGTATTAACCCCTAAACCTAAGTCTAACCCTAACCCTAACACCCCCCTAACTTAAATCTATTTTTAATAAATCTTAAAAAATTACTATAATTAAATAAATTATTCCTATTTAAAACTAAATACTTACCTATAAAATAAAACCTGAAATAGCTACAATATAACTAATAGTTACATTGTAGATATTTTAGGATTTATTTTTATTTTACAGGCAACGTTGTATTTATTTTAACTAGGCACAATAGTTATTAAATAGTTATTAACTATTTAATAACTACCTAGCTAAAATAAATATAAAAGTACCTTTAAAATAAACCCTAACCTAAGTTACAATTACACCTAACACTACTCTATAATTAAATTAATTACCTAAACTACCTACAATTAAATACAATTAAATTAAATAAACTAAATTATGAAAAAAAACCCCACTAAATTACAGAAAATAAAAAAGAAATTACAATATTTTTAAATAATTAAACCTAATCTAATCCCCCTAATAAAATAAAAAAGTCCCCCAAAATAATAAAATTCCCTACCCTAAACTAAATTACAAATAGCCCTTAAAAGGGCCTTTTGCGGGGCATTGCCCCAAATTAATCAGCTCTTTTACCAGCCCTTAAAAGTGCTTTTTGCGGGGCATTGCCCCAAAGTAATCAGTTCTTTTACCTGTAAAAAAAAAGAAATACAATACCCCCAAACATTACAACCCACCACCTACACACCCCTACTCAAAAACCCACCCGATCCCTTTTAAAAAAAACTAACACTACCCCATTGAAGATCACCCTACCTTGAGCCGTCTTCACCCAGCCGGGCACCAGTGGTCATCCGATGGGGCAGAAGAGGACATCCAGACCGGCAGAAGTCTTCATCCTATCCGGGCAGAAGAGGACATCTGGACCAGCAGACATCTTCATCCAAGCGGCATCTTCTATCTTCATCCATCTGACGAGGCTCCATCTTGAAGACCTCCGGCATGGAACATTCTTCTAGGCCGACGATTACCCGACGAATGGCTGGTCCTTTAATTGACGTCATCCAAGATGGTGTCCCTCGAATTCCATTGGCTGATAGGATTCTATCAGCCAATCGGAATTAAGGTAGGAAAATCTGATTGGTTGATTTAATCAGCCAATCGGATTGAAGTTCAATCCGATTGGCTGATTAAATCAACCAATCAGATTTTTCCTACCTTAATTCCGATTGGCTGATAGATTCCTATCAGCCAATCGGAATTCAAGGGACGCCATCTTGGATGACGTCATTTAAAGGACCAGCCATTCGTCGGATAGTCGTTGGCCTAGAAGGATGTCCCGTGGTAGAGGTCTTCAAGATGGAGCTGTTCCTCGTTGGATGGATGAAGATAGAAGATACCGCTTGGATGAAGATGTCTGCCGGTCTGGATGTCCTCTTCTGCCCGGATAGGATGAAGACTTCTGCCGGTCCGGATGTACACTTCTGCCCCATCAGATGACCACTGGTGCCTGGCTGGGTGAAGACGGCTCAAGGTAGGGTGATCTTCAATGGGGTAGTGTTAGGTTTTGTAAAGGGGGATCGGGTGGGTTTTAGAGTAGGGGTGTGTGGGGGTGGGTTGTAATGTTGGGGGGTATTGTATTTCTTTTTTTTACAGGTAAAAGAGCTGATTACTTTGGGGCAATGCCCCGCAAAAAGCCCTTTTAAGGGCTTGTAAAAAGGCTGATTACTTTGGGGCAATGCCCCGCAAAAGGCCCTTTAAGGGCTATTTGTAATTTAGTGTAGGGTAGGGAATTTTATTATTTTGGGGTGGCTTTTAATTGTATTTAATTGTTGGTAGTTTAGGTAATTAATTTAATTTTAGAGTAGTGTTAGGTGTAATTGTAACTTAGGTTAGGGTTTTATTTTACAGGTACTTTTGTATTTATTTTAGCTAGGTAGTTATTAAATAGTTAATAACTATTTAATAACTATTGTGCCTAGTTAAAATAAATACAAAGTTGCCTGTAAAATAAAAATAAACAATAAGCTAGATACAATGTAACTATTAGTTATATTGTAGCTATCTTAGGGTTTATTTTATAGGTAAGTATTTAGTTTTAAATAGGAATAATTTATTTAATTATAGTAATTTTATTTAGATTTATTAAAAATAGATTTAAGTTAGGGGGGTGTTAGTGTTAGACTTAGGTATAGGGGTTAATACATTTAATATAGTAGCGGCGACGTTGGGGGCGGCATATTATGGGTTAATAATTGTAGGTAGGTGGCGGCGACGTTGGGGGTGGCAGATTAGGGGTTAATAAATATAATGTAGGTGTTGGCGATGTTAGGGGCAGCAGATTAAGGGTTCATAGGTATAATGTAGGTGGCGGCGGTGTCCGGAGCGGCAGATTAGGGGTTAATAATATATTGCAGGTGGCGAGGATGTCGGGTGCGGCAGATTAGGGGTTAATAATTGTAAGGTTAGGGGTGTTTAGACTCGGGGGTTCATGTTAGGGTGTTAGGTGTAGAATTAGAAAGTATTTCCCCATAGGAAACAATGGGGCTGCATTTGGAGCTGAACGCATGTTTTTTTCAGCCATCTCAGCCCCATTGTTTCCTATGGGGAGATCTTGCACGAGCACGTTTTAGCCATCTTACCACTACCGTAAGAAATGCTGGTATTACAGTGAGAAGTGGCGCTAAATTTGCTCAATGCTCACTTTTCTGAGGCTAACACAGCCATTCAGAAAACTTGTAATACCAGCGTTGTTTAAGTGAGCGCTGGAAAAAAATGCTAGTTAGCAACGCAAGTCTTTACCGACAAAACTCGTAATCTAGCCGATTAGTTTCTAAAACTAGCTCCCCAGAAAACAGCCCAGAATCACATGCATGTCCTCCTGATATATTTATCATTTATTTAAGATCAGAATTCCGCCAATTTAAACATGCCTATATGCTTTTGTTCTCCCTAAAGCCCAAAACATACAATACTGACAGACAGAAGGTTTTGACAATCCGCATCTTATTTAAGGGGTAAACCCAGGACATGGACAGACACATATTTTGAGGGTAATGACCCTATTATGAATTCTAGTGACTCATTTTTTTCCTTAAATTCAATTGACTCATTTTTTTCCACAATGGCATTGCTCTACGAGGACACGAACAAACAACTCAGTGCTGAGTCTGCCATGAGGGCTTTAAAACAAGGCAAACGTCCCGTAGAGGAGTACATAGCTGAATTCAAGCGCTGGTCCAAAGACACATTACAGAACGGAATTTCATTAAGGAATCAATATAGATTAGGATTGTCTGAAAGACTTAAAGACAAGCTTGCAAGGGTAGATCTACCTGATACTTTGGAAGTTCTAATGACACTAATAGTTACCATAGATAGGCGTATTGAAGAAAGATGCTCAGAGAAATACTCCTATGACCCAAGTTATAAAAAAAAGATTTACCAGAGCGCCCCCTAACTTCTGAAGAGAAGTTTATATGAAGGACTAACAACCTCTGTCTATATTGTGCCGCTCAAGTATATGACGTGAAGTCCTGCCCCCTCCTATCATGCCAAAAGAAGGGTAAGCACCCCAAAATAGTGAATTATTTGTCTTCCCACACTAACAACAAGTCTTATTGTACTTTACCTATTTCCTCGCAGTGGGATCATCAACACTTAACAACTAAAGCTGTCACAGATTCTAGAGCATATGGAATATTTATAGACAGAGGACTTGTAGATAAAAATAAAATAGCAACTGTTAAAAAAGATATTCCTGTTGTCATTCATATTATTGACTGATCCCCTCTGGTCCTAGCATTTACCACACAATACCCGTTTCAGTGTCTACAACTAAAGGTCACAAACCAGTATTCCCAGTTGTTTTAGGGTAGAAATGGCTCAAATAACATCAACCTACTATAGATTGGAACAGATGACACTTTACCACCCCATAGAATCTATGACTGTCCTATTTAGTTAAAACCTGGTTCCACAATTCCCTATGGTCACATTTTCCCACTTTCAACTGATAAATTACAACATCTTAAGATAAAAACTTGAAAAAAAGGTTTCATAAGGCCTTCTTCCTCTCCTGCAGGTGCGGGATTGTTTTTTGTAAAGAATAAGGACAACAGACTTAGGCCTAAATAAGAGAACAGTAAAAACAGATATCCTCTTCCATTGATTCCAGAGTCAATTGAACGGCTACAGGGTGCTAAAATATTCACAAAACTTGATCTAAGAGGAACTTATAACCTCATCTGCATCAAATCATGTCATGAATGGCTAACTGCCTTCCAGACCAGATATCGGTTATATGAGTACACTGTCATTCCGTTCGGTCTATATAACGCCCCTGCCACTTTCCAATATTTTATCAACAATATTTTCCGAGATATACTTGACATGTGTGTCGTGATATATCTAGATGATATTTTAATATACTCCAAATGTTATTAGGAACATAAAAAACATGTACGTTCAGTTCTATCACTTCTTAGGTCACATCAACTGTGCACCTAACCCGAAAAGTGTATATTCGATTCAAACCAAATCTCTTTCCTGGGATATCAAATACGCTCCACTGGGATTCAGATGGATGACTCTAAAATGTCAGCTATTACAAATTGGCCTCAATCTACTAATAAAAAGAAAGTTCAGAGATTTCTAGGATTTTCTAATTTTTATAGAAAGTTCATCAAGGGATTTGCTGACATAAATAAACCCTTGACCATACTAACTGGGAATAAAAAAAGCCTTCCAATGGTCACAGGAAGCTCAGACATCTTTTGAAAAACTAAAGAAACGTTTTACCACCGCTCCTATTTTACTATTTCTTGATAATGCACTGTAATACACTTTAGAAATTAATGCTTCAGATTACACTGGAGGGGCTATTCTCTCACAATTTAAAACGTAAAGTAACCACTCCATCCATTAGCTTACTACTTGAAGACTATGAACAGTGTACAAATGAACTATCCAATCGGGGAAAAAGAGCTTCTAGCGATCAAGTTATCATTGGAGAATTGGAGACAAATTCTAGAAGGCACTGATTTACCCATGCTAATATATTATGATCATAAAAATCTTGAGTATTTGAAGACCAGCAAGACTTTAACTTCTAGACAAATGAGGTAGAGTTTGTTCTTTGCACACTTCCATTTCATCATCACATATAGACCTGCTATAAAGAATGTAAAAGCTGATAGCTTATCCAGGAAAGAACCGAAGCCTGAAACCTACATACAGTCAACAAACATTTTGAGTTCTTGTTAACTTCTTGGGTATTACCATCCAGAACTTCGATTCCATCAAAACTGCTCAATCTGAGGACTCCCAGTTAAGACCTCCTAATTTAAATTTACATACAAATGGGTTATTATATCATCGTAACCGATTGTATGTACCTTCATCCATGTGTACAACTATCCTACAAGTTCAGGACTCTCCATTAAGTGCACATACAGGCATTAACAAAACTCTGGAATTGTTGTCCAGATCATTTTGGTGGACCAACATGTTTCAGTCGGTAAAATAATACATTGAAGGCTGTAATACTTGTGCACAATCAAAAGATTCACGGACTCCTCCATATGGATTACTCATATCCCTGCCCATACCAAACAGACCTTGGGATGACATAGGAATGGACTTTATAGTGGAATTACCTCATTCCGGTAAGAGTAATACCATTCTGGTAGTCATGGAATGTTGACTAAGCTGGGCCACTTTATTCCTTATCATTGCCTTCCAACCGCAAATAAAACTGCTCAACTCTTCTTTGAAAACCTCATCAAAGTCCATGGAATCCCCTCAAGCATCATTTAAAGGACAGCCATTCGTCGGGTAATCGTTGGCCTAGAAGGATGTTTCGCAGTGGAGGTCTTCAAGATGGAGCTGTTCCTCGTTGGATGGATGAAGATAGAAGATGCCGCTTGGATGAAGATGTCTGCCGGTCTGGATGTCCTCTTCTGCCTGGATAGGATGAAGACTTCTGCCGGTCCGGATGTACACTTCTGCCCCATCAGATGACCACTGGTGCCCGGCTGGGTGAAGGCGGCTCAAGGTAGGGTGATCTTCAATGGGGTAGTGTTAGGTTTTTTAAAGGGGGATCGGGTGGGTTTTAGAGTAGGGGTGTGTGGGGGGTGGGTTGTAATGTTGGGGGGGTATTGTATTTCTTTTTTTACAGGTAAAAGAGCTGATTACTTTGGGGCAATGCCCCGCAAAAAGCCGTTTTAAGGGCTTGTAAAAAGGCTGATTACTTTGGGGCAATGCCCTGCAAAAGGCCCTTTAAGGGCTATTTGTAATTTAGTGTAGGGTAGGGAATTTTATTATTTTGGGGTGGCTTTTAATTGTATTTAATTGTTGGTAGTTTAGGTAATTAATTTAATTTTAGAGTAGTGTTAGGTGTAATTGTAACTTAGGTTAGGGTTTTATTTTACAGGTACTTTTGTATTTATTTTAGCTAGGTAGTTATTAAATAGTTAATAACTATTTAATAACTATTGTGCCTAGTTAAAATAAATACAAAGTTGCCTGTAAAATAAAAATAAACAATAAGCTAGATACAATGTAATTATTAGTTATATTGTAGCTATCTTAGGGTTTATTTTATAGGTAAGTATTTAGTTTTAAATAGGAATAATTTATTTAATTATAGCAATTTTATTTAGATTTATTAAAAATAGATTTAAGTTAGGGGGGTGTTAGGGTTAGACTTAGGTATAGGGGTTAATACATTTAATATAGTAGCGGCGATGTTGGGGGCGGCAGATTATGGGTTAATAATTGTAGGTAGGTGGCGGCGACGTTGGGGGTGGCAGATTAGAGGTTAATAAATATAATGTAGGTGTTGGCGATGTTAGGAGCAGCAGATTAAGAGTTCATAGGTATAATGTAGGTGGCGGCGGTGTCCGGAGCGGCAGATTAGGGGTTAATAATATAATGCAGGTGGCGAGGATGTCGGGTGCAGCTGATTAGGGGTTAATAATTGTAAGGTTAGGGGTGTTTAGACTCTGGGTTCATGTTAGGGTGCTAGGTGTAGACTTAGAAAGTATTTCCCCATAGGAAACAATGGGGCTGCATTTGGAGCTGAACGCAGGTTTTTTTTAGCCATCTCAGCCCCATTGCTTCCTATGTGGAAATCGTGCACAAGCACGTTTTAGCCATCTTACCACTACCGTAAGCAATGCTGGTATTACAGTGAGAAGTGGCGCTAAATTTGCTCAATGCTCACTTTTCTGAGGCTAACACAGCCATTCAGAAAACTTGTAATACCAGCGTTGTTTAAGTGAGCGCTGGAAAAAAAGGCTAGTTAGCAACGCAAGTCTTTACCGACAAAACTTGTAATCTAGCCGATTAGCTGCTAAAACTAGCTCCCCAGTAAACAGCCCAGAATCACATGCATGTTCTCCTGATATATTTATCATTTATTTAAGATCAGAATTCCGCCAATTTAAACATGCCTGTATGCTTTTGTTCTCCCTAAAGCCCAAAACATACAATACTGACAGACAGAAGGTTTTGACAATCCACATCTTATTTAAGGAAAGTAGTAAATGAGTACAGCACCTGTTGGTTCCTTAAAGCAGGTTTTAGTTCTGTATGATGCCCGTGGAGAAAGGGTTACTGCCACCCTTACAGCAACATAGACAAATGGAATCCACAGCACCAATTAGGTAAAAGAAAATACCTTTATTTTCACATTACATGCGACGTTTCGGCCTTCACAGCCTTAATCATGCATACAAAACACTTCAGCCTCTGTCCACAGTATATAGGCTGATCAATTAAAACATTAATTACAAACAGATTTGACAAAATGTTTCACACAGAGCAATTACTCCCTCTAGTGTTAGTCATATTTTACTACATCCTATAAAATTTAACTCTCAAGTTACCAAAAATACAATTACTAGAGGAGTTTCCACTGAATGTACAAGTGTCATTAAAAACAAGAAAATACAGGGAGTGCAGAATTATTAGGCAAGTTGTATTTTTGAGGATTCATTTTATTATTGAACAACAACCATGTTCTCAATGAACCCAAAAAACTCATTAATATCAAAGCTGAATAGGTTTGGAAGTAGTTTTTAGTTTGTTTTTAGTTATAGCTATTTTAGGGGGATATCTGTGTGTGCAGGTGACTATTACTGTGCATAATTATTAGGCAACTTAACAAAAAACAAATATAAACCCATTTCAATTATTTATTTTTACCAGTGAAACCAATATAACATCTCAACATTCACAAATATACATTTCTGACATTCAAAAACAAAACAAAAACAAATCAGTGACCAATATAGCCACCTTTCTTTGCAAGGACACTCAAAAGCCTGCCATCCATGGATTCTGTCAGTGTTTTGATCTGTTCACCATCAACATTGCGTGCAGCAGCAACCACAGCCTCCCAGACACTGTTCAGAGAGGTGTACTGTTTTCCCTCCTTATAAATCTCACATTTGATGATGGACCACAGGTTCTCAATGGGGTTCAGATCAGGTGAACAAGGAGGCCATGTCATTAGATTTTCTTCTTTTATACCCTTTCTTGCCAGCCACGCTGTGGAGTACTTGGACGCGTGTGATGGAGCATTGTCCTGCATGAAATCATGTTTTTCTTGAAGGATGCAGACTTCTTCCTGTACCACTGCTTGAAGAAGGTGTCTTCCAGAAACTGGCAGTAGGACTGGGAGTTGAGCTTGACTCCATCCTCAACCCGAAAAGGCCCCACAAGCTCATCTTTGATGATACCAGCCCAAACCAGTACTCCACCTCCACCTTGCTGGCGTCTGAGTCGGACTGGAGCTCTCTGCCCTTTACCAATCCAGCCACGGGCCCATCCATCTGGCCCATCAAGACTCACTCTCATTTCATCAGTCCATAAAACCTTAGAAAAATCAGTCTTGAGATATTTCTTGGCCGAGTCTTGAGGTTTCAGCTTGTGTGTCTTGTTCAGTGGTGGTCGTCTTTCAGCCTTTCTTACCTTGGCCATGTCTCTGAGTATTGCACACCTTGTGCTTTTGGGCACTCCAGTGATGTTGCAGCTCTGAAATATGGCCAAACTGGTGGCAAGTGGCATCTTGACAGCTGCACGCTTCACTTTTCTCAGTTCATGGGCAGTTATTTTGCGCCTTGGTTTTTCCACACGCTTCTTGCGACCCTGTTGACTATTTTGAATGAAACGCTTGATTGTTCGATGATCACGCTTCAGAAGCTTTGCAATTTTAAGAGTGCTGCATCCCTCTGCAAGATATCTCACTATTTTTGACTTTTCTGAGCCTGTCAAGTCCTTCTTTTGACCCATTTTGCCAAAGGAAAGGAAGTTGCCTAATAATTATGCACACCTGATATAGGGTGTTGATGTCATTAGACCACACCCCTTCTCATTACAGAGATGCACATCACCTAATATGCTTAATTGGTAGTAGGCTTTCGAGCCTATACAGCTTGGAGTAAGACAACATGCATAAAGAGGATGATGTGGTCAAAATACTCATTTGCCTAATAATTCTGCACTCCCTGTATAAAGGAACAAGTCTTACTGCAATCTTATATCTCTATAGTAACAATTCTAAAGTATTTTACTGACACATTTTACCAATCTTACTGATAAACTTTACCTATGTGTTTAAGTGAACAAGTGACTTTACCTATGTGTTTAACTAAACCAAAACTAACTAAAAAAAATTTTGAAGAATTTTTTTTTTTTGTTTTGAATTTTTACTTTGTTATATTTAGAGAAAGACAGAGAATCTATTTCTCTATTTAACCCTTTAGGGTACATACAATCTAATTTATGGATCCAGTAAGTTTCTTTTTGTTTAAGGATCCTCTCCCTGTCACCCCCTCCTCTTAATGTACCTACATGGTCAATAATCTGCCACCTAATTTGACTTATGTTGTGGCCTGCCTGGATAAAATGATTAGAAACAGGAGCTTCTTTATTACCACATCTCAAGTTGGACTTATGCTGATTAATTCTTTCGCTGCCTTTTCTAGTCGATTCTCCAATGTAAATAAGAGAACACGGGCATTTAATAAGATAGATTATGT
Organism: Bombina bombina; assembly: GCF_027579735.1. NCBI lineage: Eukaryota > Metazoa > Chordata > Amphibia > Anura > Bombinatoridae > Bombina > Bombina bombina. The sequence goes on along the minus strand of NC_069505.1, from coordinate 88,828,881 downwards.
AGGATGTCTCACACATGCCCGTGTTCTCTTATTTACATTGGAGAATCGACTAGAAAAGGCAGGGAAAGAATTAATCAGCATAAGTCCAACTTGAGATGTGGTAATAAAGAAGCTCCTGTTTCTAATCATTTTATCCAGGCAGGCCACAACATAAGTCAAATTAGGTGGCAGATTATTGACCATGTAGGTACATTAAGAGGAGGGGGTGAGAGGGAGAGGATCCTTAAACAAAAAGAAACTTACTGGATCCATAAATTAGATTGTATGTACCCTAAAGGGTTAAATAGAGAAATAGATTTCTCTGTCTTTCTCTAAATGTAACAAAGTAAAAATTAAAAAAAAAAAAAAATTCTTCAAATTTTTTTTTAGTTAGTTTTGGTTTAGTTAAACACATAGGTAAAGTCACTTGTTCACTTAAACACATAGGTAAAGTTTATCAGTAAGATTGGTAAAATGTGTCAGTAATATACTTTAGAAGTGTTACTATAGAGATATAAGATTGCAGTAAGACTTGTTCCTTTATATTTTCTTGTTTTTAATGACACTTGTACATTCAGTGGAAACTCCTCTAGTAATTGTATTTTTGGTAACTTGAGAGTTAAATTTTATAGGATGTAGTAAAATATGACTAACACTAGAGGGAGTAATTGCTCTGTGTGAAACATTTTGTCAAATCTGTTTGTAATTAATGTTTTAATTGATCAGCCTATATACTGTGGACAGAGACTGAAGTGTTTTGTATGCATGATTAAGGCAGTGAAGGCCAAAACGTCGCATGTAATGTGAAAATAAAGGTATTTTCTTTTACCTAATTGGTGCTGTGGATTCCATTTGTCCATTTATCTTATTTAAGGGGTAAACCCAGGGCATGGACAGACACATATTTTGAGGGTAATGACCCTATTATGAATTCTACTGACTCATTTTTTTCCGCAATGGCATTGCTCTACGAGGACACGAACAAACAACTCAGTGCTGAGTCTGCCATGAGTGCTTTAAAACAAGGCAAACGTCCCATAGAGGAGTACATAGCTGAATTCAAGCACTGGTCCAAAGACACATTATGGAACGGAATTTCATTAAGGAATCAATATAGATTAGGATTGTCTGAAAGACTTAAAGACAAGCTTGCAAGGGTAGATCTACCTGATACTTTGGAAGTTCTAATGACACTAATAGTTACCATAGATAGGCGTATTGAAGAAAGATGCTCAGAGAAATACTCCTATGACCCAAGTTATAAAAAAAAGATTTACCAGAGCGCCTCCTAACTTCTGAAGAGAAGTTTATATGAAGGACTAACAACCTCTGTCTATATTGTGCCGCTCAAGTATATGACGTGAAGTCCTGCCCCCTCCTATCATGCCAAAAGAAGGGTAAGCACCCCAAAATAGTGAATTATTTGTCTTCCCACACTAACAACAAGTCTTATTGTACTCTACCTATTTCCTCGCAGTGGGATCATCAACACTTAACAACTAAAGCTGTCACAGATTCTAGAGCATACAGAATATTTATAGACAGAGGACTTGTAGATAAAAATAAAATAGCAACTGTTAAAAAAGATATTCCTGTTATCATTCATATTATTGACTGATCCCCTCTGGTCCTAGCATTTACCACACAATACCCGTTTCAGTGTCTACAACTAAAGGTCACAAATAATTATCTTTTGATGTTATCACATCACCAGTATTCCCAGTTGTTTTAGGGTAGAAATGGATCAAATAACATCAACCTACTATAGATTGGAACAGATGACACTTTACCACCCCATAGAATCTATGACTGTCCTATTTAGTTAAAACCTGGTTCCACAATTCCCTATGGTCACATTTTCCCACTTTCAACTGATAAATTACAACATCTTAAGATAAAAACTTGAAAAAAAGGTTTCATAAGGCTTTCTTCCTCTCCTGCAGGTGCGGGATTGTTTTTTGTAAAGAATAAGGACAACAGCCTTAGGCCTAAATAAGAGAACAGTAAAAAACAGATATCCTCTTCCATTGATTCCAGAGTCAATTGAACGGCTACAGAGGAACTTATAACCTCATCTGCATCAAATCATGTCATGAATGGCTAACTGCTTTCCAGACCAGATAAGGGTTATATGAGTACACTGTCATTCCGTTCGGTCTATATAACGCCCCTGCCACTTTCCAATATTTTATCAACAATATTTTCCGAGATATACTTGACATGTGTGTCGTGATATATCTAGATGATATTTTAATATACTCTAAGGGGGGTAGTTATCAAGCCGTCAACCTCAAATACGCTGCGTATTCCGCAGCGTATTTGTGGCGAGGCTGATACGCCTTAGTTATCAAAGGCTCGAGACCGGCAAAAGTAGAATTTTGTGACGTCAGCTTCGATCCGCCGGACTCAGTCCGACACAGATCGATTCTTACGTCACTCCAGATGTTCCGCACACAAGTGCGGCACATTCTCACTACTTTTGCTAGCTATCAAAAAACTAGCAGGTACGCTCGGCACTTTTACGGCCCAGCGTACCTGGTTTTCAAAGCGCCAGCCTGGAGGCGGCGGATCCCATAGGAATCAATGGGAGTCTGACCATAGCGAAAGTACAAGTTCGCTGCTGACAGACATCCCATTGATTTCTATGGGAGCTGTCTACACCTAACACCCTAACATGTACCCCGAGTCTAAACACCACTAATCTGACCCCCCCTACACCGCCGCAACTAAATAAAGTTATTACCCCCTAAACCGCCGCTCCCGGAGCCCACCGCAAGCTACTCTATACATATTAACCCCTAAACCGCCGCTCCCTGAGCCCACCGCAACTATAATAAATGTATTAACCCCTAAACCGCCGCTCCTTGAACCCGCCGCAACCTATATTAAATGTATTAACCCCTATCCTGCCCCCCCTACACCGTCGCCACCTATAATAAATTTATTAACCCCTAATCTGCCCCCCCTACACCGTCGCCACCTATAATAAATGTATTAACCCCTCTCCTGCCCCCCACTACGCCGCCGCCACTGTAATAAAATTATTAACCCCTAAACCTAACCCTAACCCTAACGCCTCCCTAACTTAAATATTAATATAATAAATCTAAATAAATTAACTCTTATTAACTAAATGAATCCTATTTAAAACTAAATACTTACTTATAAAATAAACCCTAATATAGCTACAATATAAATAATAATTATATTCTAGCTATCTTAGGATTTATTTTTATTTTACAGGTACCTTTCAATTTATTTTAACCATGTACAATAACTATTAAATAGTTATTAACTATTTAATAGCTTACCTAGCTAAAATAAAGAGAAATGTACCTGTGAAATAAATCCTAACCTAAGTTACAATTACACCTAACACTACACTATACTTTAATAAATTATTCCTATTTAAAAATAAATACTTACCTGTAAAATAAACCCTAAGATAGCTACAATGTAATTAATAATTATATTATAGCTATCTTAGGATTTATATTTATTTTACAGGTAACTTTGTATTTATTTTAGCTAGTTAGAATAGTTATTAAATAGTTATTAACTATTTAATAACTACCTAGCTAAAAGAAATACAAAATTACCTGTAAAATAAATCCTAACTTAAGTTACAATTAAACCTAATACTACACTATCATTAAATTAACTAAATAAACTACCTACAAAGAACTACAATGAAATACAATTACATAAACTAACTAAAGTACAAAAAATAAAAAAAGCTAAGTTACAAAAAATACAAAATTAAGTTACAAACATGTTAAAAATATTACAACAATTTTAAGCTACTTACACCTAATCTAAGCCCCCTAATAAAATAACAAACCCCCCCAAAATAAAAAAATCCCTACCCTATTCTAAATTACATAAATTTCAAAGCTCTTTTACCTTACCAGCCCTTAAAAGGGCCATTTGTGGGGGCATGCCCCAAAAAGTTCAGCTCTTTTGCCTGTAAAATAAAAATACAACCCCCCCAACATTAAAACCCACCACCCACATACCCCTAATCTAACCCAAACCCCCCGTACAAAAACCTAACACTAATCCCCTGAAGATCATCCTACCTTGAGTCGTCTTCACTCAGCCGAGCCACCGATGGAACTGAAGAGGACATCCGGAGCGGAAGAAGTTAATCCTCCAAGCGGCGCTGAAGAAATCTTCCATCCGATGAAGTCATCATCCAGGCGGCGCTGAAGAAGTCTTCGATCCGGCCGATGTCATCTTCAAAGAGGCGCTGAAGAGGTCTTCTATCCGGGCGAAGTCATCTTCCAAGCCGGGTCTTGAATCTTCCTTCCGCCGACGCGGAACCACCTTCTTCACCGACGGACTACGACGAATGACGGCTCCTTTAAGGGACGTCATCCAAGATGGCGTCCCCTCAATTCCGATTGGCTGATAGGATTCTATCAGCCAATCGGAATTAAGGTAGGAAAATCTGATTGGCTGATGGAATCAGCCAATCAGATTGAGCTCGCATTCTATTGGCTGTTCCGATCAGCCAATAGAATGCGAGCTCAATCTGATTGGCTGATTGGAATCGGATTGAACTTGAATCTGATTGGTTAGGATTTATTTCACAGGTACATTTCTCTTTATTTTAGCTAGGTAAGCTATTAAATAGCGTAAAAATAACTACAATAATAAAAATAGGAATCAGATGAAAAGTGACCAGAAAAAAGATAGAGATATTCAAGACACATATAGGGGGCAGAAATTTAAAGGTAATGAGTGGAGAGACAGTCCTCAGAGTGGAAATTGGAGAAATAGGTTTGGGTCTAATAGGAATAGCCCGAAAAATACGGGAGCTATACCAAAAGAGAGGACTCAAGAGGGGAATCACCCTCAAAGCAACAATAATACAAATAAAAATACCTGGGGGAATAATAATCACAAAAAAGGTGAAAATGGGCCCAAAAGGAACCCAAATAAAGATCTAACAAAAGATATGGGGGGATATTTTCCATTCAGAAGAGACCAGGTACAGGACCGTTTTTTAGACATACACCCCAGAGACCCCCCAAACGAGGGGAACAGAAATCCCAAAAGAGGTATAGAATACGAAGAAGGGGATGTAGAGGAGGGGTGGTATGTCGAATCAAAGAACAAAAAAGGGAGAGACAAGCAATACTGAAAGCACATGGACAAAAGATTTTTAACATTTCAGAAAGAGTGCTTACTAGGGAAGAAGAGAAACTCCTAGAAAAAGGACTTTCTTTTTCACCAGATATGGTCCCTAATGATTTTGAATTATTCATTGACTTGAAAAAGCTGGTGAGGAAGCTCACTCTCACCAGACATTTTCAATTAAGGGAGAGTCACTGCATAGAGAATGAAAGTGAAAAACAGGGGGATGAATCCCTTTTAGTCCTGGAAAGTCTAGAATTAGAAAATCAGGTTTCATACGAAAATAACGAGGGAGAAGTACTTGAGATTTTACGAGATTTAGAGAATGAAGCTAAAGATATACCTATTAATCATAGCTCATTAAAGAAAAAATCCTTGTTTTACCCAACACAGTCTAAGGGTTATTGTATACCAGTCTTTGAATCTCTAATGGATAAAGAAATTAGAGAAATCTGTAACAAAAATAAGATCGACAATAAAAAACGATTACATTATGGGAAAGGTAACCTTTCCAGACTGGAATTATGTGCTCTTAAAAATCTTAGTGAAGATAGAAGTATCATCATCCGCAACGCCGATAAAGGCGGCGGTATTGTGGTACAAAATAGACAAGAGTACATTAAGGAAGCAGTTCGCCTGTTGTCAGACACAGAGACTTACTGCACTTTAGATAAAAATCCCACCAAGGATTTTTTAAATGAATATGAGAATCTTATTAGAGATGGCAAAAAGAAAGGCGTTTTATCTAAAACTGAATTTGACTACCTGGTGGTGGAGAACCCTGTCCTACCGATTTTTTATCATTTACCCAAGATTCACAAGGGCCTAACAGATCCCCCAGGTAGGCCCATTGTGTCGGGGATAGGGGGACTCACCACCAGGTTGTCTGAGTATGTGGATGTCATATTGAAACCCATGGTACCCTGTTTAAGGTCCTATGTAAGGGACACACCACATTTACTAGAGTTGGTGGAGGGTCTCGAGTGGAAAGAGGATTATATATGGATAACGATGGATGTGTGCGCATTGTACACTTCCATCCCACATTCTCTAGGTATAACAGCTGTAAAATACTTCCTGGAGAAAAGTGGATATATAAATGAAATACAGAGTAGTTTCTTAGAGTCAGCAATGGATTTCATTTTGACCAGGAACTATTTCTTATTCGAAAACAGGTACCTCCTACAAAAAAGAGGGACCGCAATGGGGACTAAATTTGCCCCCAATTTTGCGAACCTCTATATGGGGTGGTGGGAGGACCTGTTCATTTTCAATAAGGAGAATCCATATAAACCTCATATAATAAGATGGCATCGATACATAGATGACATTCTGATAGTGTGGCAGGGCCCTGCTGAAGGGATTAGACTGTTCCTTGAATATGTAAATAAGAATGTAATGAACCTGAATTTCACCATGGAGTTTAATTCTAAAAAAGTCACGTTTCTAGATCTTGAACTAATAAAAGAGGGATCAAGTATATACACCAGTCTATATAGAAAGCCCACGGACACCAACGGGTATTTACATGCCCATAGTGGACACCACGAGAAATGGAAAAGAAACATCCCTTTTGGACAGTTTCAGAGGGCCAGGCGAAATTGTACTAAAGATACTGATTTCCTACGAGAAGCAGAAATAATCAAAAACAGATTTCTGGCAAAAGGCTATCCTGAAGCAATGTTAGTAGATACGCAGGAACGAGTAGGTAAGATGGATAGGAACACACTCGTGAAGGGGAAGGCAAAGTGTGAAAAAACAAAACAACTATATACATCAGAGAATAGACAAGGGAAGAAAAAGGAAAAAAGGAAAATACAACTGGTCACTAGATACAACAGAGCCTCTAGAGATATAGAGAAAGCAATAAAGAGACACTGGCCTATACTAATGCAGGACCCAATTTTGAGGGATTCTATTAATGAACAAGGTCAGGTAGTTTTTAAGCGAAATATTAACATCAAGAATAAAATTAGCCCAAGTATGTTGAGACCTGCTAGTAAAGATCCATGGCTACAGAAACACACACACGGCTTTTTCAAATGTGGTAGAAAAAACTGTAAATGCTGTGCTCACCAAAATCCACAGAATAAATCTTTTGGAATCCTAAGAAATGACAACGAATACAAAATTAAAAGTTTAATGACGTGTAAAACCAGTTATGTGGTATATCTCCTGAGGTGCTCCTGTGACAAAATTTACGTTGGACGCACGAAGCGCCAGATAAAAACGAGGTTCGGGGAGCACCTCAGGAATATAGAAAATGGTCTAGAGAGTCATGGTCTATCAGCACATTTTTTGGAGTGTCATAATAGAGATAGTGCAGGGTTAACTGTAGTTGCCATTGAACATATTAGGAACAGAATGAGGGGAGGGGATCGCCTCCTTGAGCTGAGAAAACGGGAGACGTATTGGATCCATAGACTGGGGTCTATGGGTCCAGACGGCCTTAACCGTGATATTGATTTAGCTGCATTTTTAGACACTTAGTAGGATATATATTGGTTGCCTGCACAGATTTTTTTTTATTACAGGCAGTTTATGTTTAAGCTTGTTACACTAATATTAGAGTGAGAGGATTTCGTTTAGATGTTTTAGATAAACTTGCAGTTCTAACACATTTTTTAATCAAAAAAATATTTTTTACTATGTTTCAGTGCTCTCTTTCTCGATATTTATATTTTTAAGTTTTTATTTGTAACTCTTATGTGTTTTGCTTACTATGTAATTTATATCTGTTGCCATGATGAAAGTTTTATGGTCACATTTTATATTGACTTGCTTGCATCTGAGAAATATTGGTTTATATTCGGTGCTTTTTATCTTCTGTGAATTATGTGTAACAGCTGCGCAAGCCCAGCTACTAGTTACTATGATATGTGGGTGTGTTACCAAATGGATAGCCAGGATTGGTTAAAGCACAGTATAGGACACCCCTTATAAGAAACGTCAGTAGAGTAGATGGGCATCGCCTCTGACGAAGCTGGGAGGAGCCCAGCGAAACGCGTAAGGCCACGCCCATCTATTTGACGGAGGATCAGGTCAGCACTGTGTGCAGCGGCGTCTCCTTTAGCCGGCTATCATTATAGGACCGCGCTGCCACTGTTTCTTACCGCCTCCAAACGACCATAGCCTGTTCCCCTGAGTTGTTACACAGCCCTATTTGTTATCGCACTATATATTGGGACTTTGCTTCTCAGTGCCTTTCTAACAGCCATAAAGGGACATTAGTATCCCGGTGAGCTATATATTTAAAGTGGGCCAGTGTTTCACTCACAGTGGGACACAGACACAGTTCGAACATACAGTATCCAGTTTATCCGTGTTCGAGACAACTTTTACAGAGTGCAAGCACATACCTCATATGTTTGAGGGTGAAGCTTGTGAGTGTACATCCAGATGATTTTATTGTGAATAAAGTGAAAAGGTGTTTTTTAATCTGCACTTAGATCAGCGTGTTTTTTTCCCTGGCTGCGCTCCACACCCCTTTCTGTTTTTACAGATTTTTTGCTCACAAATAGTTAATAACTATTTAATAGTTATTGTACATGGTTAAAATAAATTGAAAGGTACCTGTAAAATAAAAATAAATCCTAAGATAGCTAGAATATAATTATTATTTATATTGTAGCTATATTAGGGTTTATTTTAAAGGTAAGTATTTAGTTTTAAATAGGATTCATTTAGTTAATAAGAGTTAATTTATTTAGATTTATTTAATTAATATTTAAGTTAGGGGGGCGTTATGGTTAGGGTTAGGTTTAGGGGTTAATCATTTTATTACAGTGGCGGCGGCGTAGTGGGGGGCAGGATAGGGGTTAATAAATTTATTATAGGTTGCGGCGGGTTCATGGAGCGGCGGTTTAGGGGTTAAACTATTTATTTAGTTGCGGAGAGGTGCGGGATCAGCAGGATAGGGGTTAATAATTTTATAATAGAGGGCGACGGTATAGGGGGGGCAGGATAGGGGTTACTAGGTATAATGTAGGTGGCAGCGGTGTCCGGGAGCGGCGGTTTAGGGGTTAATACATTTATAAGAGTTGCGGCAGGGTCTAGGAGCGGCGGTTTAGGGGTTAATACATTTATAAGAGTTGCGGCGGGGTCTAGGAGCGGCGGTTAGTAACTTTATTTAGTTGCGGGGGGCTCCGGGGGCACCGGTATAGGGGGCAGAACAGTGCAGTTTAGTGTGAGTGCTTAGTGACAGGCTAGCAATAAAGCTGGGAAAAAGCCGAAGGGCAGCGAGATCGGATGAGTGATAACTGTCACAGTCTGCTGCTCATCGCCCCGCGGCTTTTTGACAGCTTTATTTGATAACTTAGGCGAACGTATTCAAGGTCCGCGGCGGCGAAGGTAGGCGAGCTTAGGCGGACGTATTGGGCCGGCGAAGCCAGAAAAGTAGACGGCTTGATAACTAGCCCCCTAAATGTTATTAGGAACATAAAAAACATGTAGGTTCAGTTCTATCACTTCTTAGGTCACATCAACTGTGCACCAAACCCGAAAAGTGTATATTCGATTCAAACCAAATCTCTTTCCTGGGATATCAAATACGCTCCACTGGGATTCAGATGGATGACTCTAAATTGTCAGTTATTACAACTTGGCCTCAATCAACTAATAAAAAGAAAGTTCAGAGATTTCTAGGATTTTCTAATTTTTATAGAAAGTTCATCAAGGGATTTGCTGACATAAATAAACGCTTGACCATACTAACTGGGAATAAAAAAAGCCTTCCAATGGTCACAGGAAGCACAGACATCTTTTGAAAAACTAAAGAAACGTTTTACCACCGCTCCTATTTTACTATTTCCTGATAATGCACTATAATACACTTTAGAAATTAATGCTTCAGATTACACTGGAGGGGCTATTCTCTCACAATTTAAAACGTAAAGTAACCACTCCATCCATTAGCTTACTACTTGAAGACTATGAACAGTGTACAAATGAACTATCCAATCAGGGAAAAAGAGCTTCTAGCGATCAAGTTATCATTGGAGAATTGGAGACAACTTCTAGAAGGCACTGATTTACCCATGCTAATATATTATGATCATAAAAATCTTGAGTATTTGAAGACCAGCAAGACTTTAACTTCTAGACAAATGAGGTAGAGTTTGTTCTTTGCACACTTCCATTTCATCATCACATATAGACCTGCTATAAAGAATGTTAAAGCTGATAGCTTATCCAGGAAAGAACCGAAGCCTGAAACCTACATACAGTCAACAAACATTTTGAGTCCTGATAACTTCTTGGGTATTACCATCCAGAACTTCGATTCCATCAAAACTGCTCAATCTGAGGACTCCCAGTCAAGACCTCCTAATTTAAATTTACATACAAATGGGTTATTATATCATCGTAACCGATTGTATGTACCTTCATCCATGTGTACAACTATCCTACAAGTTCAGGACTCTCCATTAAGTGCACATACAGGCATTAACAAAACTCTGGAATTGTTGTCCAGATCATTTTGGTCGACCAACATGTTTCAGTCAGTAAAATAATACATTGAAGGCTGTAATACTTGTGCACAATCAAAAGATTCACAGACTCCTCCATATGGATTACTCATATCCCTGCCCATACCAAACAGACCTTGGGATGACATAGGAATGGACTTTATAGTGGAATTACCTCATTCCGGTAAGAGTAATACCATTCTGGTAGTCATGGAATGTTGACTAAGCTGGGCCACTTTATTCCTTATCATTGCCTTCCAACCGCAAATCAAACTGCTCAACTCTTCTTTGAAAACCTCATCAAAGTCCATGGAATCCCCTCAAGCATCACCTCTGACAGAGGATCACAATTTACTTCCAACTTCTGGACCAAGCTATGTAAAATGCTCCAAATCAGTAACAGGTACCGTACTGCTTACCATCCCCAATCCAATGGACAAACATGTAAAACCAATCAATTGTTGGAACAGTATCTCCAATTTTACTGTAATTTCCAACAAGACAACTGGACCACCCTACTTTCAACTGCTGAGTTTGCATACAATAATTCAAACAATAGCTCAACTAAATCTACTCCTATTTATTCAAACTTTGGTTTCCATCCTAAAACACATTTCTTCCCAGTTAATCAAAGCAATTGCCCCCTAGTGAATGATGTTATCAACAATCTCAAAGTAGGTCTGAAAAACCTGCAAGATAATATTAAAGCAGCTCACTTATGACAGAAGATGTATTATGACAGAAAACACACAAAACTCCAACCTATACCATTGGGGATCATGTTTAGTTGTCCATGAAACATTTGATGTTGAATACATCTAGCAAGAAACTCAGTGGCTTATTCATTGGTCCATTTCAAATAACCAGGATAATCAATGACAACACTGTTGTTTTAGACCTTCCTGCCACACTTAAGATTCACCATACCTTCCATGTTTCGCTGTTGAAACCATATAAACCTACCAGAAACCCTCCTATAGATTTCAAGACTTCATCACGGCAGATCAGGATTTTGAGGTGGAATCTATAATGGGTTTTAGAAAGATTTGTGGCCAATTACAAAATTTGGTACATTGGAAGGGTTATTCTCACAATGATGACACTTAGGAACCTTCACACAACTTGTTGGCCCCTCGTTTAGTGTCTACATTTCATCAACAGAATCAGGTGCAAACTAACCCTTGATCCATGGAGTGGCTTATTGAAGTGGGGCATACTGTCAGAGATATACTGCAGTTCTTAGCATTTCTATGTATATTGCTTAAAGTGCCTCATCAAGTACCTTCTTCAAGGGTATATAAGGTATTTTTTCTTCACTTATACTTTGCTGGTAATTTTTACAACCTAACTGTGCAACATTGTTGCTCAGTCAGTAGTTCCTAGGTCTCATCCTCCTTTAATATATTCTAATATATGCTTTGCTCAGGTCTATAATAAATTTGGACTTCAGATATAAGATAATATCTGTGCTAAGGTAGAACAATGCTTAATATGTAAATAAAAAAAGGAAAGAAAAAAGATACCTTACAACAGCACTCTTAGTCCAATATACGTTTACTAGATTATAATAGTTTACATTCACAATAAACTACCTACTATACACAGTGAACATAAATCTAATGTGGAATGGAGTTCAAACAGGTTGGTTAATACAATTGCCTGTCTAGTGCTAAAATGCTTTTATACACCATTACAAAAGAAAAGAAAGGAAAAGGGGAAAACAAAAAGCAACACACACTCCTGTTTGCGAATGCGATATCTTAGCAGCCAGTTCAAAAAATCATCCTCCTTTAAACCTGTATTTGCTTATTCACACATTCTCCAGTTCCTGCAAAGGATTCTCATTTTTGCAACTATCTGCAACATTTGTATCAAGTGTTGGACGACTTCAGCTCACTCTCCAGGGTAGATCCTGTAATTCATATCAGCTAAGTTTTGCCTGCATGCTCTCATCACACTATCCTGTAGCAGTGACACAGACTGCTGATCTCTCCCTGCTGGTTTCCCTTCACTTGGTTGTGCTGTGAATCTAAATGAACACTAGCCGTATAAGGATTACTCAGGTATCTTTTCAGCAACCTCTTCAACAAATATACAAGCTGGTTTCTCTGTATTCTAAGTAATTTAAATGACCTCCTACACCTGCAACAGGTATTGCTTATCTTATAAAACAACAATAGATTGTTTGTATCCACCTGTTAACCTCTGTGCTCCTGAACGTTCATTTAAGTCTGATATCTAGCTTGCTGTGTAAAAGGACCATAACCTTGACTTTATTTTTTACTTTCTGATGCAGATTCAACTTAGCCTCTGTCATTTAGAGTTTACTTCCTTGATTACAGTGATCACTTGTTCTGCCATTTATACTGTTACATTTACAATTAGGACTATAACCACACTACTAAAATAATACTTCAGTCCTATTTTTTTTTTGCACATTAATGCTTATTAGTTAACTCCACAATTTCTAAGTAATGATTTTAGTGGTGTTATCTTAAGCTCACAACAGATATTTCATGATTATTGGGATTGGAGACTCTTTACCTTACCTGCTTACAGGATCTTTACTACAGATCCTATGAGGATTCCTGTAAACTGTCACATCTATACTTTAGATACCCTGGTTCCTAAGGGTTTAAACACCCATTATGATCTTCAGTGTTTTTTTTTTTTTTTATAAGGTTACATATGGTATTTGCTGTAGATTTTGAATTTTTGCAATAATGTTTCAAGGATAGGCAGTGAATTAGTTACTATTTAATCTTTAATTTGCAAAAATGAGCCTATGACAGATTTATAGCTATACATTTATAGGACAAAAGCATTTTTGAATCAGTCTGTTACTTCCAAGTGAAAAGTAAATAGAATACAATTGGAAGTTGCTTTAACTACAATGTAATGTTGACTTATGTCCTATTAAATGATAACAAATCTAAACATACAGCGCATAGATTTAATGCTTTCCGTAGTATATGCTAATAGCTTTATTAAGTATGCTTACACATTTCGTTGCATAATGGATATGAATAACGGGAGATATTTCAAACATACCACTTCTCAATGTAAAGTATGTTTGTTATGATTGGAAGCTTTCTGATTCCATGCGCATAACAATATGGTAAGCATATGCAGAATCACCTAGGTATCTACACACGTAATAAGATATGGCATGTTGGTGTTTATGATATGATGTGTTATTACATATGTATGATGATTATGAACTTCTATGCATTTTTGCATTTGCTTTTAATATTATGTCCTATTCGGCTTGCCGTAGTGATCCCAGCACATGCACAGTTGCGTGCAGGGTACGCTAACGGAGATCCATTGTGGGCTGCTTGCCTTGTTGGTGGGGTACTTAAGGGGATAAGTGCACACATTGTTATTTTATGTCTGCAGAAGGGGCACCACCCCAAAACGTTACAGGTTAATACAATTGATTAAAGTAACCGGAGAGTGCGGGAGCATTTATTGGTGATTATATATATATATATATATATATATATATATATAATTTTTTGTAAGTTTAATTGAACCCCAATACAAACTATTTGAAAGAGCATGTTATTATATTTGAAACTGTACTGTCCTTACTGGCACTTCTGGGTTTTGGGGCTTGGTAACATCACCCGGTACATGCATAGTTACAGATTCTCCAGGTAATGCCAGAGCTCTAAACCACCAGGGGAGTGGTGTAAGTGCAGAAGGGGGCCTCTATGAGCTCTTAAAGCCCCCCTCCCATCACCACCACTGGTTGACATCATGCTTGCTGGTTTAGAACAGAAACTGCCACTAAGCCTTTTAGCAGTGCTAGCTTTGCAGGTGCATCACTTGTATGGGTAATTAAACACATAGATTTGCAGGGACTGTAGTGATATATGACATGGTCTAACAAATGAAAGCATGTCCTTCATTATAATGACCTTTTATTAACTTTATCAAACGGACCTCTTTGTATCTTAGAGTTTCCAACTGTCCTAGGTACTGGAGAATAGCCACAGGTTGGGGGCTCTACCTGGCTGTCCCACATGCTGGTCATTCTTTAGGGCACATGTCCAAGTTTCCAAAGTGAAAATATGGACTGCCACCTACTCCACCAACCACGACCATGTATGAGACTCACCCATGACATACCCATAACCCCACCCTCTTGCCATGGCTACACACACAAAACAGCAGTGGGCCATGTTTACAAGTCCCCCTAACCTTCCCTAAACTCTCAGTCCCAAAACGCCTCTGGGGAATGTTGGTAGATATGGTATTCTTTCCTATTTAGTTTTGATTTTTATGTTCACTTAACTATTAAAATAAAAATACATAAAAAAATACTTATTTTATGGGTTTACAAATAGAGTGTAAACTTTAACATATAAAACATTGATATTTAAATGAAATAAACAGTTTCCTATGTTGTACTTTTTCTTATCTATTCATGGTTACCACTTTTTGTTCTCAACTCCCTTCTTACAGGTGCTTATCAATCTATAACAGAGTTTGGAAATAAACAGGCGGTTACAAACCCTGGGGAAGAGTGCAAACCCCTGGAAACAAAGAAATATTCAAGATGCAAAACAGATGTATGTATTTATTTGCATAGTATAGTTTAAAAAAGTAGAAGTTCTACGGGGGTGCTAAGTTAAAGGGACATGAAACTGATGTGTACAACTACAAAAGAATAGTAACTACCTTAATATGTTATTGCATTTCCTCCTGTCCCTGCAACTCTTTTCAAATCAGTGCTTCTGTTTTGATAGTTTAAAAGGTGTCAGATACTGAAGTTCCGCCTCTTTATATTGCGCACCTCCATCTTGGAGATTATGTCAATCAGCCCGATCCTATACGATCGGGCTGATTGACACCCACTGCTAGCCGCGAATCGGCAGGGGGCGGCATTGCACAAGCAGTTATGGTGAACTGCTTGTGCAATGTTAAATGCCAACAACGTATGCTGTTGGCATTCAGCAATGTCTGTCAGACATGATACGATACAGCGTATCATGTCGGACAGACAATGATAAATTGGCCCCCAAGTATTCTCACAGCCTGTGACAGAAGCAATGCGAACTTACATATCAATGAGGTTGTCAACTATTTGACAACTGTTTAAAGTGCTTCAGGTTAGGGTGCAAATCTGGAGCTGTACATTGTTGCATCTGCTGCATTACTATATATTATGGTTAAGCTTTTTAATATATATTTTGTTTAACTGTAAAACTGTGTAAAAAATGTAAAGCTCACGTGATGTACCATGCAAATGATTACAGCTGTAAACAAGTGGACAATAGTACAGATCTGTGAGTGTACACTGCTTCTGTCACAGGCTGTGAGAATACTTGACCTCCAAGATGGTGACGCCAAGAATGAGGAGGCGGAGAGTATCTAGCACTTTTAAGATATTAAAACAGGAGAAGTAATTTGAAAAGAGCTGCAGGAACAGGATGAAATGCAATAACATTTTGAGGAGTTACTATTATTTTTTTTTATGAGAATAGATTTTTTATTGAGGCAGTTTGATACAAGTAACTAATCTCTGAGAACTTAGATATAGAGAAAATTATAAATGAAATCAATATAACTGTATAGATAACTAAAGCTTAGTAGGCTGAGCTTGGAGTATGTTTCCTATGACTATGTTATGAGGCCTCATTTTTTATATAAAATGTACAGAACTCGCAGGTTTTGAACAACTGTATAATTGTATATATGGCCAATCAAAAAAAGGGGGGAAGTGTAAAATATTAAGAGACCATTGGACCTGCAAGATTGTGTGGATAGAAGTTATTATAACTTCTAATTAGGGGAGTAAGGGGGCGAGAGCCGCTCTATAGGGGAGGGGCGTCAATATTTAGTGAGGGATACTAATGTTATTATGAGGTGATGGAGAGGTTTATCAAACATTAGTGAGAGAGGAGCTTAAGATATGTAAAACAACTGAAGAAAAGAATGGTAGGGCTAGATACAGTATCTGAATTTAACTCAGAAATAATAAAGGGGGACAAGGAATTTGTGTGGTTTTACGGCAATAAAATGTCAGTATAATTGTGGATTTCCATAAAGTTAAGATGGGTTATAAATAAGCTCTATCAGGATATCTTGTATTTACTAGTGTAATAGTATATGCTTAGTAGTTAACTAGTTCTATGGGCTAGTGGAGGAGAGACAAGATACTATGTATGTCACATATGTAGAGTGAGGCAACTGAACATAGATAAGATGCTGTTAGATCTTGTAGTGTCAAAACATAACTTAGTCTACTTGATTGTCAAAAATACTACTTCAAAAGGGCTTTTTTAAGATGAAGTCGTTGCACCACTGAACCTTATTTAAAGGGTAATCCTGCTTCCTTATTGGTCAAACTGGATTAATGGTTATTAAAGGTGGTATAACACGATGCAGTGGTCTTGGCAACAATGTGGTATTGCAGGCAACCAAAAATATAAAGCAAATATATATGATCAATAATTACTAGTGTAAATAAGTGAATAGGTACAATGTTATATATATTTATAAAAAAGTATCAACAATAAAAAACTATATAGCTTTATAAGTGGAGTACAGTACACCACAAGTGAATCATATTATTATTAAGGTGTAGTGATTGTCCTAAATACATGATATAGAAATATATAGAAAACATATACAAAAATGACCAAAGAATAAAATAATGCATAGTATAATCCCCTAGTCTAATAAAAAAGGTGAGATGTATAGCTCTGAATTTAGGCCAGCAGGATAAAGGGTATCATAATTATAAATATACTCTGCCTCCTTTAATCGTAAATACCTATCTATATTTCCTCCCCTCCAATTTTGTTTCACATGTAGTATTCCCCAATATTTTAAATATTTTGTCCTCCCATTGTGCACCTCTTTGAAATGTTTATAGAGCCTTGTGTCATCTACTCTCTTTTCAATACATAAGAGATGTTCCCTTATCCTATCCCTAATCATCCTCTTTGTCTCTCCAAAATATAACAAATTGCAGGCACACTGTAAAACATAAATATCGCCTTTAGTGGTATATCTAATGAAATCCTTTATAACAATGTCTTCTCCTGTAGTCTGTACATTCAGGAGGCATCTTTTGTCACTATGCTGACAGGCTTTGCAAGAATAGCAGGGGGAAAAAACAGATATCTTTTCCCATATAGATTCTTTTGGGATTGGCACTGTTTCTTCTTGTCTTTGAACACACTAGGTGCTAACATAGATTTTAAATTCCTAGACTTTCTAAATATTAATTTTGGTTTATGTGGAAGTATGTCCCCTATCACAGGATCTGCTCTAAGTATGGACCAGTGCGTATTTAGTATCTTCCTCATTAGACCATGATCAGTACTGAAGTCAGTGATAAAGGGTACATTAATTAAATTTGGATCTTTGTCTGTGTTTTTTTGTTTGTATGAAAGGAGAGACCTTCTATCAGTCTCCCTTGCCCTTACTACTGCTTTATTTACAAGCTCTTCCTCATATCCTCTATCTTTGAATTTTTCAACCAGAACTCCAATTTGATTCTCAAAGTCTGACAATCTGGAGCAGTTTTTCCTTATCCTCAAACTCGGTCCTACAGGGATATTCTCCTTCCATTGTCTTAGGTGACAGCTCTCGGCGTGTATGAAGCTATTGGAATCGACTTCCTTAAAATGGGTCTTAGTTTCCAATGAGTTGTTAACAAATAATTATTTGTTATATTGTAGCTATATTAGGGTTTATTTTACAGGTAAGTATTTAGTTTTAAATAGGAATACTTTACTTAATAAGAGTTAATTTATTTAGTTACATTAAAATTATATTTAACTTAGGGGGGCGTTAGGGTTAGGGTTAGACTTAGCTTTAGGGGTTAATACATTTATTAGAGTAGCGGCGAGGTCCGGTCGGCAGATTAGGGGTTAATACTTGAAGTTAGGTGGCGGCGATGTTAGGGAGGGCAGATTAGGGGTAATACTATTTATTATAGGGTTTGAGAGGCAGGAGTGCGGCGGTTTAGGGGTTAATACATTTATTATAGTAGTGGCGAGGTCCGGTCGGCAGATTAGGGGTTAATAAGTGTAGGTAAGGTAGCGGCACGTGGGGGGGGCAGATTAGGTGTTAATAAATATAATATAGGGGTCGGCGGTGTTAGGGGCAGCAGATTAGGGGTTCATAGGGATAATGTAGGTTGCGGCAGATTAGGGGTTAATAATAATATGCAGGTGTCAGCGATAGTGGGGGTGGCAGATTAGGGGTTAATACGTGTAAGGTTAGGGGTGTTTAGACTCGGGGTACATGTTACGGTGTTAGGTGCAGACTTAGAAACTGTTTCCCCATAGGAACAATGGGGCTGCGTTAGGAGCTGAACAATGCTTTTTTGCAGGTGTTAGGTTTTTTTCAGCCCAAACTGCCCCATTGTTTCCTATGGGGGAATTGTGCATGAGCACGTTTTTCCAGATAGCCGCTACCGTAAGCAACGCTGGTATTGAGGGTTGAAGTTGCGGTAAATATGCCTTTACGCTCCCTTTTTGGAGCCTAACGCAGCCCTTCAGAGAACTCTAAATACCAGCGTTGTTTAGAAGCAGCGCTAGAAAAAGAAGACGCGTAGCTAATGCACCCCTTTGGCCGCAAACTCTAAATCTAGGTGAAAGTTAATAAATCTTAACACTACGAAAATAACCCCAAAAAAAACTAACATTACAAAAAAATAACAAACACTAAAATTACGAAAAATAAAAAAAATCTAAGATTACAGAAAATAAACAAAATTATCAAAAAAAATAATATTACAAATGACCCCCTAACAGTACAACTACCCTCCCAAAATAAAAAAGACCTAACTCTAAAAAAAAACTAAGCTACCCATTGCCCCTAAAGGAGCATTTGTATGAGCTGATTGCCCTTTTAAGGCGTGGGTAGGTGGTTGTACTGTTAGGGGGTAATTTGTAAAAAAGAAAAATTGGGATTTTCTTTTTAGGTACTGCAATCAGGATTTTTTTTTTTTTTTTTTTTTTTTAAATAGTAATGCTAGGTTTATTTATAGTTTAATCTTAGATTTTATTTATTTCCCAGGTAAGTTTTTATTTATTTTAAGGTAGTTATATTGTGATTTTAATTTAACGTTAGAGGGTGGTAGGTTTAGGGGTTAATAGTTTAATTTAGTTTGCTGTGAAGCGGGGGTCCGGCATTTAAGGGTAAAAAGGTTTATTTTAGTAGAAGTGATGTAGGGGGGGTCGGTCGTTTAGGGGTTAATATGTTTATTTTAGTAGTAGCGATGTGGGGGGTTGACGGTTTAGGGGTTAATACTTTAATTTAGTGTTGGCGATGTGGGTGGGTGGTGAATTATGGATTAACACTTTAATTTAGTGTTGGTGATGAGGGTGGGTGGCGGATTAGGGTTTAATAGGTTTAGTATAGTAGTTGCAATGCGGAGGATGGCGGTTTAGGGGTTAATAGGTGAAGGGGTCTTCCCACATAGCTGCTCTTGTTACAGGATTATTTAATGAATAGCTTGTAGAGGTATCAGTATCAATTTTATTAATGGTTTTAACCTTTTCCCAATCCCACCCTGATTCAGTGTCATGGTCTAATAGTGCATCTATAATAATACATAGGTCTGTTTGTGTCATTTTCTGTCCTTCTAACATGCGCTTTAAATATTGAATGCATGCAGATGGGTGTTGTCAGGGGTTAGGTGCTCCCTTAGTTATTTCGCGCAACTCACTAGGTGTTAAAGGTTTAATTTTGAGCTGATCAACTACAGTAAGAAATGGCATTTGAAAAAGGTCATTCTTCATCTTCATCCTCTATTTTAATATATGAATCACCTTTTTTTGTCTTTCATATCTCCTAAACTCTGTAGCCTGTGCTCTTGTTAATGGCATCAGAGGGGGTGATATAGCAGGGTGTGGGAGAGATACAGGAAGGGGTGGGGGTAGTGGGGACATAGGTGGTAAGTTAGGTGAAAGGAGAGAAAAACTACTTGAATCAGAAGGCAGGGGTTGGTAAAGGATTGGGGTAGAGGAGTTAGTGGGTGGTGTTAGTGGTGTAAAGGGGTGATATGGGAGAGTATTAGGGATAGTAGAGGGGGAGGAAGAATCAGAAATCACTGAGGTATTTGAATTGTCTTGCCTTGGCCGGAGGGATGCTACGACAATAGTCTGCAGTTCATCGTTTGAGGGGGTCACTAAACACTAAACAAGGGGCTTAAATACACTACTCGCCTTTGCTCATTCTGTTTTCCCTTCTTCCCTTTTATATCAGTATACTGCCAATGTGGGGCAACTGTCAACCAATTCTCACCACCCTTTTTCATATATTCCTTATCCCATCCGGGATCACCCTTATACCAAGGAAAAGCCTCTTCATCACCTAGACACAACCCGTTGACCATATTCATATGGAGTTTATCATTATCCCCATTCCTAGGGAATGGATGGGAGCTTCTCATGGCCTCCGTCCACCCCGCTATATTGTCCACCCAGGGAACGACGTATACGTATCCCTCAGGTAATACTCTTCCCACATAATCTTTACAAGTCTCCCCTGGTCCACGTGATGGAAATGCCTTTGATTGGGTTTTGCCCATTCTCGACTCTTAACTTATCGTATACGTAGCAATACCCATACACAAAACACATATAATATCTAGACTGTCTTTCGTTCAACAGTAAAAAACAATGCAATTATCTTATCTCTTTGCAAAAACTCCTGTAACCAGCTTGGCTGTGCTGAACTGTGAAAGTTCAGACAAAGTTCCGTAACCAGTTACTGTGCTAAATTTTGCAAAAAAAATAAATTTTTTATAATATCTAATCTATCTTCTGCTCGGTAACCACCATGCTTTCAACTTTCCTGGATCACGGGGTTTCCCCTCACCAGTGAATCGGTGCTTCTTGTAACGTCACAGAAGATTTATATTTTTATTCTATATATGATATATAAACAGATTAATACAAAAAACAGTTTTTATGAAAAATAAGGCAGTGAATGCTAAGTATACAGTATTAGAAATACACATATAAGCAATACATCAATCAGGCAACTTCGTAAACATAAGAGAATGACACACCACATGTACACAAAAAGCCTGAATTCAGGTTACCCCTGCCTTCTTGAATCAGAAGGCAGGGGTTGGTAAAGGATTGGGGTAGAGGAGTTAGTGGGTGGTGTTAGTGGTGTAAAGGGGTGATATGGGAGAGTATTAGGGATAGTAGAGGGGGAGGAAGAATCAGAAATCACTGAGGTATTTGAATTGTCTTGCCTTGGCCGGAGGGATGCTACGACAATAGTCTGCAGTTCATCGTTTGAGGGGGTCACTAAACACTAAACAAGGGGCTTAAATACACTACTCGCCTTTGCTCATTCTGTTTTCCCTTCTTCCCTTTTATATCAGTATACTGCCAATGTGGGGCAACTGTCAACCAATTCTCACCACCCTTTTTCATATATTCCTTATCCCATCCGGGATCACCCTTATACCAAGGAAAAGCCTCTTCATCACCTAGACACAACCCGTTGACCATATTCATATGGAGTTTATCATTATCCCCATTCCTAGGGAATGGATGGGAGCTTCTCATGGCCTCCGTCCACCCCGCTATATTGTCCACCCAGGGAACGACGTATACGTATCCCTCAGGTAATACTCTTCCCACATAATCTTTACAAGTCTCCCCTGGTCCACGTGATGGAAATGCCTTTGATTGGGTTTTGCCCATTCTCGACTCTTAACTTATCGTATACGTAGCAATACCCATACACAAAACACATATAATATCTAGACTGTCTTTCGTTCAACAGTAAAAAACAATGCAATTATCTTATCTCTTTGCAAAAACTCCTGTAACCAGCTTGGCTGTGCTGAACTGTGAAAGTTCAGACAAAGTTCCGTAACCAGTTACTGTGCTAAATTTTGCAAAAAAAATAAATTTTTTATAATATCTAATCTATCTTCTGCTCGGTAACCACCATGCTTTCAACTTTCCTGGATCACGGGGTTTCCCCTCACCAGTGAATCGGTGCTTCTTGTAACGTCACAGAAGATTTATATTTTTATTCTATATATGATATATAAACAGATTAATACAAAAAACAGTTTTTATGAAAAATAAGGCAGTGAATGCTAAGTATACAGTATTAGAAATACACATATAAGCAATACATCAATCAGGCAACTTCGTAAACATAAGAGAATGACACACCACATGTACACAAAAAGCCTGAATTCAGGTTACCAGTCTCCCTGTCAGTACCCAATACTTTTCCTATGTTTCTACCCAAGAACTTTTATCCTTAAAAACGGGTCTTACCAAAAGACCAAGTCTACCTTAGACTATAATACAAAAATATTTTACCCCTAAATACAAATAGGATGGGATATTTGTGGATCCCGGAATAAGTGAAGGAATTATGTATAAAAATTAATAACACCGTTCAATTTACCTCACAGGGTCACGTATCCCATCCTACTTCTGACACCAATGCTTTCTTTGTTTAAAGTACTTATTGTTACAGGTTTTGTGTAGTATTTACTGTTACAGATTTTTGTGAAATATTTGCAACTAGAATGTATGGGGTAATAAAGAGATCTGTTAAACTAGGGGAAGGTACTGCATGACACACCCTAGGGGAGAGGGCCTCGTGAGGCACACTTGGGGAGGGAGTTTCCAGCAAACTGGCAGTGGGGGACTTGTGAGGTAGAATAACAGAGGGCTGAGAGCTCATTGGATGAGGTAGATAATATTGTGGGTGATGGGAGGATATTGCCATTAATATAGCCAAAGGAGGTGGGAGCGCTGGGAGTGACAGATATCTCTGGGATGCCAGGTATTATAGGGGCAACCGTGGCAACTGGGCGGGATGGAGACAGATCAGTAGTGGTGGGTTCTGAACACTGAATTAGTTCTGGACACTGAATTAGAGGGAAAATCCAAGAATGTTCTTGCAATGTATGCACAAGTGCTCTATTAATATCCTGGATTTGTCCTAACTCATTCAGCAGCCAGTCTCTTTGTGCTTTTAAAATACAACGGTTATATTGGGCCTGGGTAAGAAGCTCATTCAGTCTAACACAATACCATTGACAACCAAGGTCATTTCCCTCTTTATCCAAATTATGCTTAACCTTATTCCCAGCAGCACTTGTGAACCCCCTTGCACTTTTTTCTCTATTTTTTAGGCATTTAGAAAGTGCAGCTGAAGTAGTGTCTTCTATACGTTTCGTTGGGGGAAGGTTTTTAGAGACTAAAAATATGTGAGGGATAATATTAAAATCTGTCAAACTAGGGGATGGAGGCTCGTTAGGTAGGGTAATTGGAGAGGTCTCAGAGTTCATTGAAAGAAATAGGTAGTATGGTAACTGATGACAATATCAGTGAGTGTAGGTATAGATGATTAAACAGCCTTAAATACCTTTACTTTACTCTTAAAGAAGCGTGTCTGTGTGTTGCTACCCTTTAATCTCTTATATTGATAGCAATATAGTTCATAGAGGTACTATAAGTGTTCAGAAGAGTGTTGGGAAGAGGGTGTTGAAACACAGTCCACACTGTTGGTAGCTGATTTGGTGTTCAGGGTGTTATCAATGTCCTCTTTTACCCACGGCGCACAAACTACTGTTGAAAGATCTGGTGTTGGGGTGGGTGGAACAGGATGCTGAGTGTGGGGTTCTGAAATACTGTTCACAGCATCCGTTGTCTGTATCTTTGGTCCTGGGCACACTCTTCTTCTGTGTCTTTATGAGGGGTGACTGATACTTTGTCACCCGCTTCTATAGGTTAGGTGACACTCTATGCCTTCCAGTAATAAGACCCCTTTCAATAGGTAGTTTATGGGTGTTAGTCTACTTTGTAACATTTTTGTTATGAGTATTGTGAATCATTTTTGTTTCACAAAATCCATAACTATTGGTCTTTGATTGCGGAATGGATCGTTGTGGTATAAGCTGTAATGCTAGTGGAATAGCCATACCGCAAAACTTGTAATACAGGTGAGCTGAACATTCCACACACAAAGGTCTTTTTTGAGTGTGGAATGGATCATTGTGGTATAGGCTAAAACGTTTGCGGAATAGCCGTACCACGTGAATTGTAATCTAGGTCAAAAATAGCTCCATCTTTATTTTTTAATAAAATAACTGTACTAGGCAGCATTATGATTAATAAGAGAAAGAAGCACAGAGGTGCCAACATGGCCTAGTAACGTCACGGCAGTCAGATACAAAACATCAGCAGGATAGGAAATATACTCACAAGCGTAGCGCACCCAAATGGTGCTATTGTGGCAGCCTGGAACATCAAACAGTGGTCCAGCTCACTGGTGTCTCCAGCCAGATAGACCAGATCTGGCTGGAGACACCAGTGAGCTGGACCACTGTTTGATGTTCCAGGCTGCCACAATAGCATCTGGCTGGAGACACCAGTGAGCTGGACCACTGTTTGATGTTCCAGGCTGCCACAATAGCACCATTTGGGTGCGCTACGCTTGTGAGTATATTTCCTATCCTGCTGATGTTTTGTATCCGACTGCCGTGACGTTACTAGGCCATGTTGGCGCCTCTGTGCTTCTTTCTCTTATAGATCACGCCACACCAGGATGACCGTCCTATGACAGAGAGCTGCCTTCCTTCTTTTGGATTATTCTTTGTGTGGACATTTTGTTATTTGATTATACCAATATCATCTGGGTCCACTTGTGAGCATATCATCTCTAATAATCTGATATAAGTGTGCTAGGTTTATTGTATATTCTCTTAATTATCTGTATATATCTGCTTACTGTTTGCTGCTTATTGTTAGCGCCCCCTAGGAGTGTGGTGTATGTTATATATGCACCACCCTCCTTATATCTTTTGTTAGCATTATGATTAGTTGTATTTTGGGGCTAAAGTTGGCAGGAGTAGAGTGTTAGAAGAAAAATGACACTGAAAAGTGCCTTTACATTGCAATCTATGGGAACAGTGTGTTCCTAATATATATATATATATATATATATATATATATTTATATATATATATATATATATATATACTTATATACATACAGGTATATATTTATGTGTTAATATGTGCATATATGTCTATTAACACATAAATATATACAGTATGTGTATAATCATATACATATATATATTGTATATATATATATATTTAAATTTGCTGATATTGCTGCGCTATATACCCCCTTTGCTGCACTTAGGTTCTGAGGCAGTCTCTGACAGCATCAGAATGAGGCTCCCATTGGAGCCTATAGAAGCGCACTCTCGTGAGTGCAATGCTTCCCAGCAATCCAAACACAAGTTGACATTCAGATTGCTGATAACTTATAATACCATTATATATTAGCGTCAGTGTCAAATATTGCTTTCATGAAAGCGATATTTAGCGCTCCACTTTTAATCTAGCCCAATGTCTTAAAGAAAATTAGATAATAATGAATTTTTTTAGCTAAAAATTACAAATAAAAATGCAATAACACTCAGATAAGCAGACGATTTTTTGACAAATGTTAAAGTCTTCATTCCATTGGCTTTTCCTGTGTCACGTAACAATGTTAAAGATAGGCAAAAACACAATTATTTTCTTACTGCAATTTCTTACTCGCCCAGGACTAGTGGGCTAATTGCAATTCAAGCCCTGTTTTATATAAATTTAAAAATTTGATTATTATTATTTTTTTATTTTTTTTATACTGCATGGACTTTCTGAAAGTCTAATTATTCAGACTTTAGAGTCTCTTTTACTGATTCCAATTTACAAAATGTAGTACAATTATGCATGATTAATTACCTAAAAAGACACGTGATTTTGATAACAAATAACTGACCTCACACAAAAAAATGTTTGGAAGGATGCCATGCACCATAGTTTAATTTTCATCAGTAATATCCAATTATAAAAAAGAATGCCAATTGGACTTTTTCTTTTTTATCATTTTAATGTAATGTCTTTGTTTTTTTGCAATGTTTTTTATTATAATAATATATGTAGGATAGAAAAAGGGAGGGTGTTATACACTCCAATGTGTAATCACACCCTTAGGGGGCACCTCCTATAACATATACACATAAAATATCATATAATCATGCAACACAAATGTAGGACTATAATAATACCAATGAAGAGGAACATAAAAGTGTACCAAAATCAGTCCAAGATAGATGGTGATAATTAAGTCCCAAAATGTAATAAGTCCAAACACAGTAGGCAGTTCTCAGTCGTAGGATGGTCTTCCTGGTAGATGGATAACTGAAAAAAGAGAGAACACAGAGGCGCCAAACATGGCCTAGTACAGCCAAAAGTAGGATACCAGTATAAAGCATTTTTAACCCCTTGAGTGCTAATGACGGCTCTGAGCCGTCACAGAGTTTCCCACTCTGGTGCTAATTATGGCTCAGAGCCGTCACTAGCACTCTCCCACCTTGAGGGAGATCTGGGGGCTCCCACTCACTTCTACCCCAGCGATTGAGCATGCATAGTGACAGGCATTGCCGGGGCTTCACTTTATGCGTGGTGACGTCATGCGCAATGACATGATGACGTCACCGTGCAACTTTATTTAACATTAACAATGTTAAATATAGGAGCAGGGGGCATGCTGCTTAGAAGCCTGTATCTCAGGCATCTAAGCAGCTACAGACCCTTAAGACCCACCGTTGGAAAGGTAATTGCCTAACCTTTCCAACTTTTTAAGTTTTGGGGATCTGAAATAAAAAAAGTATATTTTTAAAAATATAAAATAAAAAAAAAAAACCTTTAAAAATCCTTAGCACCCAGGTGGGAAAGTGCTTAGCACTCAAAGGGTTAAATTATATGGCTAAAATAATTTTTATGATTGAAGAAATCAATTTAAGTAGATTACCAATACATATAAATATGTTCTGTAAAATATTGTGTGTTTTTTAAAGAAAATACTGTTAAACTTAGAGCTTGAAGTCATATTTATCTTATATTAAAGAGATACTGAACCCAATTTTTTTTTCTTTCATGATTCGGATAGAGCATGCAAATTTAAGCAACTTTCTAATTGACTCCTGTTGTCATTTTTTCTTTGTTCTTTTGGTATCTTTATTTGAAAAAGCAGACGTGTAAGCTTACGAACTGGCACATCTTTGGTTCAGAACTTGGGTACAGCTTGCTGATTGGTGGCTAAATGTACACCCCAATCTGCAAGTGTTTTCAATGGTGCTGAAGCAAAAATGGGCTGGCTCATAAGGCTACATTCCTGCTTTTTCAAATAAAGATACCAAGAGAACAAAACAATTTGATAATAGTAGTCAATTAGAAAGTTGCTTAAAATTGCATGGTCTATCTGAATCATGAAAGAAATAATTTGGGTTCAGTATTCCTTTAAGTTCAGCAATTCATACAATTGTGGCCTTATGGTACAATCCAAGTAAAATATTGTATGTTGTTTTTTTGGTTTTTTTCAGGAGGACATATGTAAAGGAGTGTTAGAAATTCCTCAATTGGCTGAATGTTTGGATATTTTTGATATTTCATCTTTTCTTGAGACTTGTGCTTTGGATAGCTGTCTTTGTAAAGCCAGACGTATCAAAGACTTTTGCTTATGTTCCACAATTTCTGAATACTCCAGACAGTGTTCATTAGCCAAGGGAAAACCAGAAAACTGGAGGAATCTTACACTGTGCAGTAAGTATATGTAAGAAACCACATTTAAAGGGATATACAACAACCTGTTTAATTGTAATAAAAATAAAACATAAACACTAGTGAGTTATACTTAAAGGGACAGTCAACTCAATTTTTTTATTGTTTTAAAAGATAGATAATCCTTTTATTACCCATTCCCCAGTTTTGCACAGAAAACCCGGTTATAGTCATATACTTTTTACCTCTGTGATTACCTTGTTTCTAAGCATCTTCTGATCACATGACTTGATCTATTGACTTGCATTTAAGCCAATTAGTGCTGTGTTGTTAGAATCCACGGGCATCAGCACAATATTATCTATATGGCTCACATGAACTAGCTTACCCTGATGTGAAAAGCAAATACAAAAGCATGTGATCATTGTACTGTCTTTAGGGACTTAGAAACAGACAGTTTAAAGGTTAAAAAGTATGTTAATATAACCATATTGGCTGTGCAAAGCGGGGGATGGGTAATAAAGTCATTATCTATTTTTTCAAACAATAACAATTTTTGTGTTGACTGTCCCTTTAATAGAAATCATTGCAATATGTATTAATCATCACTTAAAAAGGATTTGACCTTTTATTACTTTTTTAAACTTTATTTTTTGTGGTCTCAATTTCTTCCTGCTACATCACTAAATGAGGCAAATTAGCATATTTTCATTTGGAGTGTTGCTAGGAAACACCTATATGCTAACTGCAATCAGTTTATTGCCCATGTTCAATATAGAACTTTTGCTGCAAAAGTCATGTGACCATGTAGCCTAAGTTATATAATGGTAGCTCACTTATCTAGCTGAACCTTAGTGGCTACACTGAGACTTTCTAAGAGCTCATTAAGCAAGAAAACAAAAATGTTGTTAGAGTTGTGGGGGTAAGGGAGAGGTTTAATTAATTGTTGTCCAGCACCAACAAAGCTTTGCTACATGCAACATTTTAATGTTAATTAAACAGACATTAAACACTTTGAGATGGTAATAAAATGATAAATTGTTAATATAAAAACAAAACTGCAATATACTTTCATTATATATTTTGTCCCCTTTTCCTGTAATTCCATTCTGAAATTTTGAGCTTTTCCTTTCCTGATAGAAGTGGAAGTGCAGCCAATGGCTGTTATATTCCACACAGCCATTGGCTGCACAATCTAGTGACCTATTTATAACTGTCCCTAATTGACCAGAGCAGAGAAGTTAACCTAAGTTACAACATGGCAGCTCCCATTGTTTTATAGACAGTACAATTTTACAAAATACATCTACATGTTATTCTCAGACAATTTTTTTCTTTCAATGCATCATTTTATCTAACATTTATTTAGTGTTTAATGTCCCTTTAAAGGCTATTCTCATTTTCAAGATAGCATTTCTTAAAGTAATCTATGCTCAAACGTCTCTGCATAGCCAATAATGCTCAAAGGGAGCTTAGAATGATGCTCTAGTTGTACTATATTTAACAGCTGCATCACAGGTATAGTTTAAATTGAACTTTCACTGTTCTATATCCTCTATACAGCCACTTCTTGTGTCTTTCTTTTTTAACCTCTTAAGGACATGTGAAGGAATTTTTCCATCATAAAACAATTGAGCAAACTGAAAGCTGTGTCCTTAAAGGGTTAAATAAGGCGTGGTTGATACAGTCACTCAGAGGATTTAATGTCTAGGCTGTTGTTTTCAAATCAGTGAACACCCAATTGCTTGTTGCTTTTTAAATGATGCATGCATGATCTTCTACAAAACTTTTCAACAGCACTTAGAAGCTATGTTTAATTAATCATAACAAAATGGCCTTGACAACCACTTGTTGGCTTTATCACTCCCAGTCAATTAAAAAAAAAAATAATATTTATAATAAAATCAGGGGCTGGATAGAGCTTGCAGGAATGGAGTGAGTTTAATTTAAATCACCCATAAGAAAAACTATGATTCCTTGTATAAACATCATTGGACATGGTACCTAAATGTTGAAACACTTGAAAGTGATGTAGCATAGCTGTAAAAAGCTGACTAGAAAATATCACCTGAACATCTCTATGTAAAAAAGGAAGTATTTTCATCCCACTGTAAAGAGACTTTAAGCAGCCAGTCAGGATGTTTGTCCCAGGACTTGCAAGGCAGTGTGTAACTGGTATGTGCAGGCACAGTTATGTTATTTTTCTATTCAGTTTGAGTAAGTTCTATGAAATCTCGTGAGATCACAGCAAAGGAGAAGCATTACCACAATACTGCTAATGCTGATTGGCTATTGTTGTGTTGTGTGTTTTTTTTTTTTTCAATTTGCAGCTGGACAGCAGCTGAAATATAACAGTTTATTCTGTACAGCAATTACTCCTGTGAGCTGAAGAAATTTTGAGGTAAAATAGCTTCCTTTTTTACATAGAGATTTTCAGGTGATTTTTTTCTTGTCAGTTTTTACAGTTATGCTGCACCACTTTCAAGTGATTTAGCATATCCCTTTAATGCTTTAAGATATTTTAGCTTTAGAAAAAAAAATTAAGTATCAGAATCAAAAGTATCAGAAAAAGGGGGGGCGGAGCCTGGAGAACCTGAGAATGGCCGCATATTTTTCTGCTCTGGTCCTGGCTGCGCTATAAATGTTTCTATTTACTTCCTATCATTGAGTTAAACCCTAAAAAGCTACTCAAGTATATCCTGGACTTTGGTCTAACTGCTGGTGAAGCCGAATTTGACACAGGGAGACGCTTCTTTGACTCAGGACCGGAGCTCGAGTTTGGACCTACATAAGCGGTGGCCATTTTAACAACCTCGTGGCTGCAAAATTTTCCACATACATCCAGGCTTCCAACTTATGCTGAGGACTGTTATCATCTCTTAGACCCCCAGCGGGTAACCTCTGTGGGCCTGTCGTTAAGAAGCAGTGCTACCTCACCAGTCACTGCAATACTATAACGCACAAGTGAGAGTACATCTACATCTTCCTATTCATTGTGCTGACTTACAGATTTATATAAAGTACCATCAAGGATATGAGGGATGTCACTACCTTCTTTGAAGCGCTAAGCAACCTTTTAGCAGAACACCATACTGCCCTAGAAGAAACGCTAACTGCAGCATTTAAGCCTGAAGCGCCCAATGTATCCCAACAACCTGAACCATCGGTGCCTGTTTGGGCAGTACAGTTAGGTCGTAGCACTTTGGGGCCCCAGTGCTGTGTACCTATCCTAGTTGAAGAGGACAAGGCATTCGCCACTACGGAGCTAGTATCAGGTGCTGAGGCGATAGCAGAAGCGAAAACAGGCCGAACTACCATCAGAGACATAACTTGCGCAGGGATTAGCAAAACCGACACTGCAGCAGTCCTGTCAATTTTCCTATCTACTGCGGAGAGAGCCCTTGCTGAGCGTTCATTTCCAGGACCGCAGTACACCTCAGTGACTAAGAGAGCCCCTGCTGAACGGGATTGTAAAGGTACATGTATACAATCTGGGGGACCCGCAGTGACTCTACAAATTTGGAAAACCCCTGATTGCACTGCCGCGCGGTTGTTAAACTGGAACAATACTCAGATACAGAGACACTACTCTATGCTTCTGCTCAACTGGGACACTATCCCGAGGCAGAGATGCTGCCCTCTGATCACTACATGCTTGCGGCTCAGACCCCTGGCGCGCCAAATGTCAGCTAAAATTGACTCTTGCAGGGGGACCCGCACCGGAATTGGTTAAACTTAGACCTGGACATGAGTGAACAGATCTACGATAACTACTTTATGTTTATTTACAGCCCTGTTTGAGAATTTCTCTGCTACAACCCTTTATGCTAACAAAATGTGATGCAGTAAATATTCCTATATCGTTTGTCTCTAAATGTAGAAGAAAAAAAAGACTTTGGCAAAAGGACTCGCATTGGAATAGGTTAAGCTGGTGGGTTTAGCTAGAACTATGCTCAGCACTATATCCATACCCATTCAGCTATGTTTGTAAGCTTTTCTGTTGTTATTCTCAGAGTTTAAACTGTGTAGTAGGGCTTGCTTGTTTTAGCGAATTACTATATTTGTGCTATTTCACTTATGATTGCATGTATGCTGTAATCTCTCCACATAACTGCAAATTAGTATACAGGGGCATATTACTCTACATAATCTAATTCTATCGATATTGAGCCCTCCCCACTAAATTCAATTTAGCTGCTTGCCTTTATATTAACCCACTAATGCACTTGCCCTGCACAGCTTCACCCAGACAGGACAGGTTAAGGAAGCCTCTTATTACTATCCCATAGGTTGTATTCCTCTTTGCTTTTTTTTTTTTTTCTTTTTCTTCTCCCCTAGCATCTAAGTAATGGCAGTTTGCTAAATGTCTATTTTATTGTTACTGTAAACTCACTGCATGGCGCTGCATTGCCTGCGGCCGGGGTGATGCACCATGCACATATTTATACAACCCGCTTTTACAGTTAGTAGCACATAGGAAATAAATCTAGTTCTGAATTGAGGTTTCTCATACAAGTTCTCTACTCGTTTTACCCCTGCCTGATCACTATATGACATGTTCTAAAACTGTCCTTTTTTCTTAGCAGGTCAGCACAGAAATTTATCATATACAATAGTGTACGCTACTATTATTTCACCTAGTTGGCATCAACTATTCTAAATTCACCCTATCTTTTTAACATTATCCATATTTGTGTCAATAACAGATTAAAAACCTGAGGTTCAGTTGAGACCCATAAGTGGTCTCATTAGTTTCATTGTACCTTCCACTGTTTTATCTTGCATGTTGTGGGGTCCAAAAGTGGCCTCTGGAGTTGAGGAGAAGGTCCATAACTCTTTTGTCATTTCTTTATGTATTATGTACTTGAATTTATTTCTGTATATCTTGTTTGTATGTCATTTCATAAAACTTCAGTAAAAAAAAAAAAGTATCAGAAAAAAACTTTATATGGTTTGCTTGATTTTACATTTTATTTTTTCATCCACCTATTCCACTGTCATAATATACCCTGAATTTATTTTGTTAATAAATGTACAATATAGCAATAAGCAGATCCCCTATTTATTTTGTTGCTAACTAGTAAGAGTATGAAACCTATAATTGATTTTTGATTATTTGTAAACAACTTTCCCAATTATTTCAGTTATCAAATTTGCTTCATTCTCCTGATATCTCTTATTGAAGAGTAAAACTAAGAAGGCTAATAAGAGTTCAAGAGTCTTTAGTACTTTATGACAGCAGTGTTTAGCAACATTGTATAAAAAAGCTGCAAATAATGTTGCAAAACACTGCTGCTATAGTGTACTAAAGACACAAGCACACTTCTGAGCTCTTATAAACCTACTTAGTTTTACTCTTCAATAAAAGATACCAAGATAATTAAACATATTTGATAACAGAAAGTTGTTTGAAATTGTATGCTCTATCCGAATCATGAAAGTTTAATTTTGACTTTACTGTCCCTTTAAATTTGGTATATTTCAGGATGAATTTCTGATATATATACATACATATTTTTTTTTTTATCTTTTCAGCTATAACTTGTCCAGAAGGCATGATATATAATGAGTGTGGCACAGCTTGTGAAAATACCTGTAGAAATCAAGAGGCGGTGTCATCATGTGTTTATAAATGCGTCATTGGATGTTTCTGTCCGATAGGTAAGTTTATTTAATAGACAAATAAAATGGAATGCAGCACATAACGATGGCTTCATTTTTGATAAATGTTTTGCTACAACAAATAAATAAATTAATATATAAAGCTTTGTTTTTCTCACACAAGTATATTCTGTATGGTTTTGAGTTTCAATGAATTCCTGCACTACAAAACAAAAGCACCTTGCTAACCAATTACTTGACCTTTTGAGTCGTCAATGTTATGCCCCAAATTACACTCATCCTTCTTTTTTTTTAAATTAACCCTACGATAACTTTACCTTAAATAAAGACACAAGACTTTTATTGGTATAAAAATTGGCCGCAGCTCCTTTTATTTAAATACATATATTTATTAAATATATAAAAACCATATAAAAACCTCCAATAATAATAAATTATTAAAACTTCTTCTCCAGATCAACCTTCATATATTTTTTCTAAACTGTGGTGCTAGTTCCTCCCTTAATAATACTAATATGGCCGTGAGCCCTCTGGGCACAACTTGCTAGCTGTTGAGCCCGTCAATCCCAATTTTACAACACCTGGCTCTAAGGGACCCCTTGCCCCTAGAAGCCCTACAACTGCTGTCTCACCCCGTGGAGAGGTAACCAACTTCCCCCTTTTCTACTTGACAATATTTACTGACCTGTGTAAAGAACTAGCACCCCTGCCAAAGACTGGATTTATAACATTATTCCAGTCCTGCCAACCTCCTTAGTGTTTCTTTAAAATCCAAAATGAATAGCTGCAAGCCAAACTCATTGAGATGCACTCCATCTCTCAAGTAACATTCCCCTTGACCCATTTCTTCTAAGTCACAGTGATGAGACACTGCCCCCCCCCCCCCAGTTTACGGACAAAGGATCCAACAAGTTTAGTTAGAAATCAGTAGTGAAAAAAGACAGCACAGTTTGTTGTGTGTCAATAAAGAGAGGTGCGCCTATTCTATGCTATACCTAAAGAATATATTCTAATTATAATATAATTGTAAAAGTGTATATATATGATTAACCGGTAAATATATGTATGTATAAATAACCAATAACATCAAATATATGCAATATATATAGATAAATACTTAAACAAAATACTTGTTGGTGTAAGCACAATCGTCCATATATATAGAGTGTATCAACAGATATAAAAGTCCCACGGTTTCAAGGAGGCAGAGAAAAATAGCCCCAAAGCAAATAGCAGCTCTCTCCACAAAATGCGTGATGATAGACTTCGTCCTGGAAAAGACAAAAAGAAGAGGCGCTCTGGTGCAGATAAACCTAACAATATGTGAAATTTTCCACTAGAGTGTTAACTATATACTCACAAGGATGTTTGCACTTCCAGTGCAATAATTCGCAAGCCGAAGCTTCAGAGCCGCTCGGCTGACTCTTACTCTCCCGGTCTGCTCCTGGCGATGGTCACGCCCCTATGTGAGGTAAAACACAGGACACCTTTGGTGCAGATTACCCAGACCAATGTCGGACAAACAACAGTGAGCTAGGATTTTATTCTCACAAACGTGTGTGCACCATCAGTGCAATATCAGGCGGACCAAAACTTTTTAAAGCCATTCGGCTGACTTTCTTCAGGTATAACAGCTAATAGGCGAGTAGTAAGATCAGTGTTCAGGGCTGGCTGCCAAAAAGGGAACAACGCTGCTTGGAAAAATATAAAACAGAACGATCCACAGTCCTTCTCACGCCAATCTGTGATATCCAGTTGGAGGAGACTTTTTCTCTTGGGCTACTTGTCTAGAACTTGGTGGGTTTCCATGAGAACATACTAGGGTAGGCTCAGGAGTGTGCACGTGTCTGGAGCACTAAGTGGTAGTAACATTATACAAGCAATTTATAGTAACATCTGTTACTATAGATTGCTTGTATAATGTTACTACCACTTAGTGCTCCAGACACGTGCACACTCCTGAGCCTACCCTAGTATGTTCTCATGGAAACCCACCAAGTTCCAGACAAGTAGCCCAAGAGAAAAAGTCTCCTCCAACTGGATATCAGAGATTGGCGTGAGAAGGACTGTGGATCGTTCTGTTTTATATTTTCCCAAGCAGCGTTGTTCCCTGTTTGGCAGCCAGCCCTGAACACTGATCTTACTACTCGCTTAGTAGCTGTTATACCTGAAGAAAGTCAGCCGAACGGCTTTAAAAAATTTCAGTCCGCCTGATATTGCACTTATGGTGCACACACGTTTGTGAGTATAAAATCCTAGCTCACTGTTGTTTGTCCGACATTGGTCGGGGTAATCTGCACCAAAGGTGTCCTGTGTTTTACCTCACATAGGGGCGTGACCATCGCCAGGAGCAGACCGGGAAAGTAAGAGTCAGCCGAGCGGCTCTGAAGCTTCGGCTTGCGAATTATTGCACTGGAAGTGCAAACATCCTTGTGAGTATATTGTTAACACTCTAGTGGAAAATCTCACATATTGTTAGGTTTATCTGCACCAGAGCGCCTCTTCTTTTTGTCTTTTCCAGGACGAAGTCTATCAGAAATCCGTAGTGCAGGAGACTTCCGGTGGGAGGAGCGCCTCGAGCAATTCGCTGTGTGCACTTCCGCCCTTGCACCGACCAGCGTGCGTACACGCCAACTTCCATAGGCCAAGGACATCACACCTTACCCCGGAACTTACAGGTCAGCTTTTACGAACAGTTGCCGGCGTCTGGAAGTACCTGCTCAGCCAGAGACCGATCAGCTGCGGTCATTTGCCGACTAGACCCCACGGCGGATCTAAGGCCACAAAAACTTAAACTTGCTGGAAGCTGCTGGAAGTGCGCTAGATTGTATGGCCCGGGATGCACCTACTACAGGAGAGGTGGAGCGTTACCGGGGAAGACCCAATCTAGGATTTTGTATTCCGGCCCGCACTTATGGCTGACAAGCTGCATGAAGCCGTTTCCATGAG
This sequence comes from Bombina bombina, assembly GCF_027579735.1. Lineage (NCBI taxonomy): Eukaryota > Metazoa > Chordata > Amphibia > Anura > Bombinatoridae > Bombina > Bombina bombina. The sequence goes on along the minus strand of NC_069505.1, from coordinate 88,792,146 downwards.
TTCATAATTGCTTTGCTGTGTGGTCTATCCGACACTTTTTTCGGAAGGAACGAACAACCCCGGTCATGATGCACGTAAGTCCCTGAGGCAATCCAGGGTGAAGGTAAGAAGAGGAGGCTGGACCAAATCTTTTTAGATATTCTCGGTGGTGACTCACTGTTATATACTGCAGGGCATATTATCTATCAACGCTTGCCTTGGACTTATGTATATTTGTGTTATTATAATCTAGCAGATTGCTTGGGCTCCTTAAGGTAAAGGCATGCCAGTGTAGTCACAGGATAATGCGTCTGTTACACCAGTGACTCAAGTAATATCTTTTGGTTAAGAATAGAAAGAAAAGAGAGAAAAAAGAAAAATCAAATAAAACAATACCATCAAACTTGGTTAAGTTTATACAAAATTCACAGCTGCAATTTCTAAGAAAACGGACACTATTGTAAAGCAGTCGATATCAGCCCTATTGAATGGTTTATAATTTGCTTCTGTCTGTCAACGGACAGCAGACAGACTAGACATTCTGCTCTTTTAGAATCTGTCTCTCATGGACTTTTTGCTTTTGCCTACTTTGGTCTACACAGTTGTCTGTACTATAACCTCTCAGCTTTTGGAAGTATTATATTAGTGACTCCCTACCGTTATTATTATTGCCTAACTTTATGATTGGAGTATTATGTATAGTCTCTGTTTGCTGTTATTTAATTAGCTCTGACTTTCTTAGGTCTGATGTGTTATGGAGTTCAGTAAACCTAAATACATACAATATGTAAGTAACTAAAAATAAGGGACTAAGGAACAAAGGAAAAGAAAAAGAAAAGGAACAAAAAGAAAGGGAAAGAAAGTTAAAGAGAAAGGAAGGTAGGGGGAAAGGGAGGGGACAGGACTGGTAGGAGAGTGAAGGACTTGAGAGAGGGGGTAGTGGGAAGCTGAGAGACAGAGGTGAAGGGCAGGAGGCAAGGGGATAGATAGGGAACAGGGTAGTAAAGGAAGAAAACTATCAATAAGTGTATACCTTACCGATCAGACCCTTAGAGTTTTATTCTAGCTGTGTTACTCTGTTTTAAACACTAAAAGTCTTTCATAGGACACATGTAGCTATATAAAGGTCAGGTGAATGTGGTCTTGTAATAATCTCTGAGTCTGGAATAGAATGTTATTGTTTTTTTTCACATGCAAGGTGTTTTTTTAGGCTGGGTATAATATGTGGATGTAATTAAACTGTTTTAACATATTAGCCATAAACGTGGAACAATAGAGTTTCTAGTCTGATTATAGAGGCTCAATAGGATAAAAGTTTCTATCTACCTACAAACTTGTAAATTAGAAGTTATTGTTCCATTTTATGTAACGTTGGAGAGATCAAGACATAGTAAGGCATGTGTTAATATATATTGGTTAATTTACTTTGACTATTTCGAGGATAATTGAACGGTCAAGTTAGGAGATTGAATTATGTGGGCATTTCTGGATACCATTCTTTATATTTGAAATATATCTATATCTGTAAGAGTATAGGCTACATTAGGAGTTTTTGTTAAGCTATTTAGAAATCTGACAAACTATTAGATTTATACGGTTCCATAGGGTGCTGAGTTGGCAACCTTAGCTTTGTATAGCTTTCTCTCTAAATAAGCCTACAGAAAAAGTTGCAGAATCAACTGCATAGTTCGTCCTCAGGTTAATTACTATGAATATACTTTCTTCTGCATAAAATATATATCTTGTTAAAAAAAAAAAAATAGCAGTATAAATTGTATATATCCTGTTTTGAAGCTAGGCCTCTAAATCTATTTTTGTTGGTATTTGCATTTCCACACAGGGAGTCTTCCCCTATAGAATCTGACCTTGCACCCACCAATTCACCTCTCCTGCACTTATTGTATTAAATATATACTAATTTTTCACCCTCATTCCCTTTTTTTCTTTACTTTTCATCACATGCGTTTGACTATTATATATGGATAAATATTTTTCACCCAAAACCCACGCAATGCCAGCAAAAGCTAAAGACAGGAGACCGAGAAATAGTTTGGAACCTAACTCAGATCCGAGAGTAGAGATGAACAGTCTAAATATAAATAAATCTGATATCGACGAGATATAAAAACAAGTAGCACATTTACTTTTAACTCAATTTGATCTAATTAAAACTGAGATTGCTTCACTCTCTTCAGAGATGAAAAACTTCACCTCGAGACTTTCAGAAGCTGAGACCAGAATATCTGATATTGAGGACTCTTTGTTTAAATTAGATCAAATTACTCAACAACATACCACTAAAATAAGTGAATTTAATGATAAAATCGAGGAATTAGAGGACAGGTCTTGTCGGAACAATTTAAAAATAGTTGGCCTACCAGAGAGCACTAGATACCAAGATCTAATATACTTTGCAGCTATAACTCTTCCACAACTAATTGGTATTAATCTACAAGAACTGAATATACAAGTAGAAATAGCCCACCGGATTGGTATCATTAGAAGTTTACCAGAAAATACTCTACAGAAACGCCTTATTATGGTTAAATACCTGAACTTCCAGGATAAAATTTATATTTTAAGAGCATATAGGAAAATTCAAAACCTGGAAGTAGACCATAATAGAATTCTATTGTTCCAGAATTTTTCCTTCCAGACTGCTAATAAACAGAAGGTAATGGCACCATTTTGTACTACACTTATTAACTTAGGCCTCTCTGCTAGATAAATTTACCCGGCTAAAATCAAGCTCTTTATTGATGAGGAAATAATTATGCTAGGTATGCCTCAAGAGGCCAAGGCCTTTACAGACAAGTATAAAGATAGACACTAGATATTATACAGAATGATGGTTATCTTGTTTTTTGTGTGCCGTTGGGTTGGGGGGAGGAAGCTGTTTTTCCCTCCCTTTTTTTTCCTTCTCGCTGGTCTTTTTAGAATAAAATGTCAAGGTTAAAGATTATATCCTGGAATGTGGGAGGGATCACCAGCCCGATCAAAAGAAAACAAATTTCAACACAACTTAATAAAAGCAAGGCCGACTTAGTTCTTTTGCAAGAGACTCACTTCTCAGAAGTAGAACACAAAAAAATGAAAGTTAACTGGGTGGGAGAAGTTATTTTTACCCCCTGCTCTGCTCGTAAACGGGGTGTTGCTATACTATTTAGAAAAGGGCTAGAATATCAAATTATTCTACAGGAGTTAGACCCTGGAGAATGATATATTATCTTAAAAATAAAACTGGGTTCCTATATTTTTACCGTCTGTAATGTATACGGTCCAAATAATACTGATGAGATCTTTTGGGAAAAACTGAAGGTTAAATTGTTTGATCATGTGAATTCCAATCTGTTAGTGGCTGGGGACTTTAACATGGTCTTTAATAATATTGATAGATTACAGGCTATTAATCAAAAAAGTATTAAAATCTCTCAAAAGGCGTCAAGAATCCTTAAATCTTTTTGTAATACACTCAAGATTAGGGACACATATGGCGGCTCATTGACCCTAATACCCGTGCATTCTCATATGAATCTAAACAATATAGATCATTCTCACGTATTGATTTTTTATTAGGTTAAGACAGATTATTTGGTACTAATGTCAAAGCCCAGATAGGAGACTTTACTATCTCCGATCATGCTCCTATATCATTGGAATTATTGTGGGGTGACAACAAGTTTGAGCCGGGCAGAAGTTATTCTTTTCCACAATATTTATTTAATAATATAGAATTTAGAAAACGCATTTTTGCCATTTGGCATGAATATGCTATTCAAAATAGATCTTATGTACATAAAAAAGAGATTTTCTGGGAATCAGCTAAAGCTGTGATTAGAGGAGAAATTAAGAAATACACCTGCAGACTTAAAACAAAAATGCGCCTTAGGGAAGCTGAACTATCTAACTACCTCAGAAACACTTATAATACATATATAACGATACCAAACCAGATTAATTGGCAGAAATATATCAAAGCAAAACAGGAATGGGAAATTATCAGCTCACAGAAAGCATCTATTCAGGAATTGTGTTATATAACCACGTTTTATAGATATGGTAATAAGATAGGTAAGTTACTATCTAACTGTGTGAATACATATAAATCTCATAAAGCTATAAAAGCTATTATTATAGATGGGAAAAGAGTAACTGATGTTGAGGCAATTAAAACAGGATTTCATGAATTCTTTAAAAAAACTATACTCTGCTTAGCAGATTGATGAGCAGAATAAAGAGGCGTTTTGGGAAAAAATTCTGTTGCCAAAATTGCCTACATATGAGGCTGATAAACTGATAGTACCTATCACGAGCGAAGAAGTATTGCAGGCTATTGATAATCTTAAAGTGGATAAAGCTGCGGGTCCAGACCTTTTACCTGCCGAATTATATAAAATTCTCAGAAATTAGATAAATATCCCTCTTGTGAATTTATTCAACGACTATCTAAGTAATGGTATAGTTCCTTCAGTTTATTTTTCAGCGTCAAAAACTATTCTGATTCCTAAAAAGGGCACAGATCCTGAAGTAATAGATTCTTATCACCCAATATCATTATTAAATTCAGACTATAAAATATTTACATCCATTTTGGCACGCAGACTTAAATCAATTCTTGGATCTCTGATCCATGAGGACCAGGTCAGCTTCATGTCACATAGGAACCCCATCTGCTAATATTCGGAAAATCTTCCTCCTTTTAGACTTTTATTCGTATTGATAAGTCTAGTCGTCATGCTGATCCAGCTATCCTATCAGTCGATGCCCAAAAGGCGTTTGATTTCTTGGGACCATTTATTTCATACTATGAATATGTTCGGCTTTAGAGGACATTTTCTTAATTGTATTCGGGCCATATACGCAAATGCATCCTCATCGCTATTCGTTAATGGCTCACCTACAAAGCCCTTTCCCATTACTACTGGAACACAGCAAGGTTGTCCAATCTCTCCTCTTCTCTTTAACCTTGCAATTGAACCTTTGGCAACAATGCTGAAAACACAATAAAAAAGGGATCCTTCTAGGAGATAAGTATCTTAAATTATTATTATATGCATACGATTTACTACTTTTTCTCAACAACTCTCAAACCGAGATACCTAATATCTTAGATATAATTTCCAAATTCGGGTCATTCTCGGGATATAGAATTAATGTCACCAAGTCAGAGCTACTATGGCTATGTCCACCGCTACAGTCAGATTTTGTACCTCCTTTAAAAGTTGCAGAGTATTTCATAACATATCTTGGAATCAAAATTAGCACAAATCCTTTGGAATGGTATAATTTTAACTATTCCCCGCTGCTAGTGAAAATTAAAACAGATCTGAGAAACTGGGCTAATCTACCCCTATCAATCACGACAATAATTAATTTAATTAAGATGATTATATTACCTAAATTGTTGTATGTAATGCAAAATATCCCTATTCTTTTAATAAAAAGAGATCACAAGTTTTTGGATAATTGCATTAGGACATTTATTTGGGGTGTGGGTATAAAGTGTATAGCTTTAAATAAATTAGCCCAATTAAGACAATTTGGGGGTTTAACACTTAATATATTCTCTATTTATAATAGAATCTTCCTTGCAAAGGTAGCTATGGACTGGCTTACTGGTGGGAATCATGTGGCCTTTTTAGAAGTGGAACAAAAACTAGTATACCCTTTTTCCTTAATTGCTTTACTACACTGTCCTAGTAAAGCTATCTTGAGTAAGCTTAAGAGAAAATATACTATACTCCATATTATCAAAGACTGGCTTTCTATTCGGTCCATTTTAAAAGGTAATCCTTCTATCTCTGATCTATTACCTATTACAGGGAATCTATGTTTTATTCCCGGTATTAACAATAAATTATTTAATGAGTCTCTCTGGGTTTCTACTACTTATTTCAATTCAAGGAACCTGAACACCTAACCGTGCATACATTTGTATATCTCAGAAATCATTTTCAGGTTAAAAATACAGGCCTAGATTTAGAGTTTGGCGTTAGCCGTCAAAAGCTGCATTAAGGGGTCTTAACGCTGCTTTTTACCGCCCGCTGGTATTTAGAGTCAGGCAGGAAAGCGTCTACCGCTCACTTTCTTTTTGCGACCTCAGGCTACCGCAGATCCCCTTACGTCAATTGTGTATCCTATCTTTTCAATGGGATTTGCCTAATGCTGGTATTTGGAGTCTTGGAACAAGTGAGCGGTAGAGCCTCTACTGACAAAACTCCTACCGCCAAAAAAAGTCAGTAGTTAAGAGCTTTATGGGCTAACGCTGGAACATAAAGCTCTTAACTACAGTGCTAAAAAGTACACTAACACCCATAAACTACCTATTAACCCCTAAACCGAGGGCCCCCCACATCGCAAACCTTCTAATAATTTTTTTAACCCCTAATCTGCTGACCGGACACCGCTGCCACCTACATTATAGCTATGAACCCCTAATCTGCTGCCCCTAACATCTCCGACACCTACATTATATTTATTAACCCCTAATCTGCTCCCCCAACGTCGCCGCTACCTAACTCTGTCCGGTCGGCAGACTAACCCCTAATCTGCCGACCGGACCTCGCCGCCACTATAATAAATGTATTAACCCCTAAACCGCTGCACTCCCACCTCGCAAACACTATAATAAATTGTATTAACCCCTAATCTGCCCTCCCTAACATCGCCGCCACCTACCTACAATGCCCCGCAAAAAGCCCTTTTAAGGGCTGGCAAAAGAGCTGATTACTTTGTAATTTAGAATAGGGTAGGGCATTTTTTTTATTTTGGGGGGCTTTATTATTTTATTAGGGGGCTTAGATTAGGTGTAATTAGTTTAAACTTCTTGTAATATTTTTTTATTTTCTGTAATTTAGTGTTTGTTTGTTTCTGTATTATAGATTAGTTTATTTAATTAAATGTAATTGTAGGTAATTATAGTTAATTTATTTAATTAATTTAATGATAGTGTAGTGTTAGGTTTAATTGTAACTTAGGTTAGGATTTATTTTACAGGTAATTTTGTACTTATTTTAACTAGGTAGCTATTAAATAGTTAGTAACTATTTAATAGCTATTGTACCTAGTTAAAATAAATACAAAGTTGCCTGCAAAATAAATATAAATCCTAAAATAGATACAATGTAATTATTATTTATATTGTAGCTATATTATGGTTTATTTTCTAGGTAAGTACTTAGCTTTAAATAGGATTATTTTTTTTTAATTATAGGAATATTATTTTGTTTTATTTAAATTATATTTATGTTAGGGGGTGTTAGGGTTAGACTTAGGTTTAAGGGTTAATACATTTATTATAGTAGCGGCGACGTTGCGGGCGGGAGATTAGGGGTTAATAATTGTAGGTAGGTGGCGGCGATGTTAGGGACGGCAGATTAGGGGTTAATAATTTTTTATATAGTGTTTGCGAGGCAGGAGTGCAGCGGTTTAGGGGTTAATACATTTATTATAGTGGCGACAATGTCCGGTCGGCAGATTAGGGGTTAATAAGTGTAGTTAGGTGGCGGCGACGTTGGGGGGGCAGATTAGGGGTTAATAAATATAATATAGGTGTCGGCAGTGTTAGGGGCAGCTGATTAGGGGTTCATAGCTATAATGTAGGTGGCAGCGGTGTCCGGAGTGGCAGATTAGGGGTTAATATTATAATGCAGGGGTCGGCGATGTTGGGGTCGGCAGATTAGGGGTTAATAAGTGTAAGGTTAGGGGTGTTTAGACTCGGGGTTCATGTTAGGGTTTTAGGTGCAGACTTAGACTTGGGGCTGCATTAGGAGCTGAACGCTGCTTTTTTGCAGGTGTTAGTTTTTTTTTCAGCCAGCTCAGCCCCATTGTTTCCTATGGGGATATCGTGCACGAGCACGTTTTTTCCAGCTTACCGCTACCGTAGGCAACGCTGGTATTGAGGGTTGAAGTGGCGCTAAATTCTGCTCAACGCTACCCTTTTCTGAGCCTAACACAGCCACTCAGACAACTAAATACCAGCGTTGTCTTAAGGGTGAGCTGGGAAAAAAAGCAGTGTTAGCTACGCGGGTCTTTACCGACAAAACTCTAAATCTAGGCGACAGACTTTTATGCATATTTACAAGTACGACACTGGTACAGTGAAATAACTAAAGATTCTGTTACAGAATGGATACATCCAGGTATAAAAATGGGACTGTTCCTTTATAAATTAGGTAAACATTCTATTAGTTACTGGCATAAGATGGTTCTATCAGAATCTGGTGAGTTTAATATGCTGGATATCTGTGCAAAATGATCCGAAGTCATTCCAACGCTTGATATGTATAAAGTGAAACATAGCATAATAGCTGTTGAAAATGCTACTTTATCTGCATCGTGGCCGTAATCTCATTTCAATTTTTTTTTTTTTTAAACAATATTTTTATTGGATTTTACAATATTGCGCATAACAAAGAAGGTACAGTGTAATATACAAAAGCGAAATTGTGATTGTACATATATCAGTGCATTCAATTAGTCCACGTGTTTCACTGCCGAAAACAAATGACCTACTCATCCCTTCAAGCATTTGTTATTAACATTGTACTGATACCATATATATATAGTTTACAATCACCATACACTTATAGCTTATTAAAACATATTAACTTGTTTACGTGTCCTTCCATTAACAAACATGAATCAAAAAAAAAGGAAAAAAGAAAAATTCAAAAATTAGGACATTTACATAAACTTATACGTAAATTTAAGGAAAAATTTAAAACTCAAATGTGAAATCTGTAGCAGGACCCTACAGCTAGAAAGAGAAGGGGAAAACAAAGTGGGACAGGATAGGAAGAAAAGGAAAAAGAAGAAATGCAGAAACAAAACAGAGGGGTTAAATAGGGTTTTAATAAGCAAGGGTGGGTCTCTCTGGACAAGAGAGAAAGCTGTGATTCGTGTTTAAGAGTCCGTTTGTGTACCCAGGTAGGTTTCCCAGTAAAACTTAATGTCATAAAATCTAGTAAGCAGTTTCTTTCGAAAGTACACATACTCCTCCTGTGATAAGAGCATGGTAGTGTTCTGGATCCATTCTGTTCTAGAGGGAGGTGTAGTGGATTTCCACCTCTTAGCTATCAAATTCCTTGCACTATTTAGTCCTATTTGTAAGAGTTTCCATCTAACTTTGCACATTCCCTCTGGTCTATGGTTCAGCAAGGCCATTACAGGGGTCAACACAAAAGATATGTCAATGATAGACTGAAATACCGTCTCAACTATTAACCAGAAAGGTTGTATTTTCTCACATTGCCACCAAATATGCGACATAGTGCCTCTCCTCCCGCACCCCCTCCAGCATCTGTCATCTACGGTAGGATAAATATGTCTTAAGCGTACAGGGGTTAAGTACCAGCGAGTCAGGATCTTATGATTAAGTTCGAGAATTTTGGGCGCTGCAGAAGATTTGCGAGTGTTAAAAAATATGTTCTCCCAGTCCTGAGTTGTTAGGGGTGTCCCCAATTCTACCTGCCAACGTGTGGTGTATGAAGGGAGAGAGTTAATCAGTGTATCTTCCAATAATCCTCTCACTATTGATAGGGTTCCTCTAGGTATTATCTCTAGTAAGCACAATTTCTCGAATCTTGTAGTGGGTCTTAATAGGTCCGTTTTATATTTAGAGTTGTGAATCAAGTGTTTCAGTTGCGCATACTTTAGCCAGGAGGAGAAACTACCCCCCTCTACTACCTCCAAGTATTGTCTTTGTTTTAAAGTGCCATTAGTGGTCAATTTTATAAATGGTATTGTGTACCCCAGTTCGCCTCCAGTGTGTCTGTGAAACTCTAGGCCTCCCATAAATTCTGCGTTGTATGAGATAGGGGCTAACGGGGAGACCCTGGAGGATATGCCTAACTTGGAGTCCCTTAACGAGTCCCATTTTTCAAAGATATGTGTGTACAGCCCTGAGGCTTCAACTAAGGGTGGTCTAGCTCCTGGGGATATCCAGCACAGTGCCCCTGGGGTCGGGGCTCTCAAGAGATGAGAATCTATAGTCGTCCATGCCTTTTGTTCTATTTTACCGTGCCAATCCAGTACTCGCTGGATTATTATCGCGTTGTAGTACCTCTCTATGTTAGGGACCCCAATACCCCCACTACCCAAAGGTCTATACATAGTCGTCTTATTTATTCTGGGCCTGATCTTCCCCCATATGAATAAGTTAATGTCTTTTTGGATATTAAACAGGAAAGCCCTAGGAAGAGACACCGGAACTGTCTTAAAAATGTATAAGATTTGTGGCAGTAAGGTCATTTTGATAGCCTGTATCCTACCCCACCAGGATAAAGGTTTATCTCGCCAAGTTTGTAATTCCGATCTTAATCTATGTAACAGGGGTACATAATTTTGTTGGTAGAGTTGGGATGTTAAGGGTGTTAGTGCAATACCTAAGTACTTAATTTGGAGAGTTTGTAATTTATATGGGCAAATGTGTTTTAAGAGTGAGAATTTTTCAGTGTTCATATTTATGTTAAGGATTTCCGATTTTTGCGGGTTTATTAAAAAATTTGAGATCTCTCCAAACTTTTTAAATTCAGATAGTAAGTGTGGGAGTTATGTGTTCGGTGATGTCATAGATATAAGTACATCGTCCGCGTATAATGTAAGTTTATATTCATTCGGGCCTATTTTAATCCCGTGGATCTTATCATTGTCACGAATATGTTCCGCTAGCCCTTCCATGGACAAAGCGAACAGGAGCGGGGACAGTGGACACCCCTGTCTCGTCCCATTATATATCTGAAAACAATCTGAAAGAGTATCATTGGCTTTCACCCTAGCAGAGGGTTTATTATAGACACTAAAAATTCTGGCTATCATTTTGGTTCCAAAGCCAAATCTAAGCAAACATGCCTCAAGAAACCCCCAATCCAGGCGATCGAACGCCTTTTCGGCATCTGTAGAAATAAAAATTGTTGGTTCTCTAGTTCTATTTACATGTTCTATGAGGTGTACTGTACGTATAGTGTTGTCCCTGGCTTCCCTGCCGGGGACAAAACCCGATTGATCTACATGTATAAGTTGGGGTAAGATTTTGTTTAATCTTCTGGCCAGAATTTTTGTATAAATCTTTATATCTGAATTTAATAAAGATATGGGCCTATAATTCTCTACTCTAGTGTTATCTTTCCCTGGTTTGGGTATAATCGCTATGTGTGCTTCTAATATCTGTTTAGACCATGTTGTGTCTTCATCTATCGCGGTGAATAGGCTAGTTAAGTGTGGGGCTAATATGTCCTTAAATTGCTTATAGTAAGCGTTAGAAAAACCATCCGGACCAGGACTTTTATGTCCTGGTAAGCTATTGATTGCCGCCACTACTTCTTGTTGTGTGATAGGGTTTTCCAGTTCCTCCATAATTTCGGATGGCAATGTTGGGAGGTCTATCTCATTCAGGTATGTAATTTGGTCTTCCCTCCTGTTTAAAGAGGTCGGTGTTTGCAGATTATACAGGTCTCTATAGTATGTTTTGAAACCTTCAACTATCCCCCTAGAATCTTGTATGTGTTCACCCCCCGGTGCTCTTATCTTGTGTATGTATGAATTATTTCTCTTTGTGCGCAGCAGCCTAGCCAGGAGAGTTCCTGCCTTATTTGATTCCGCATAATATACTTTTTTGATGTAAAAAGCCTTATCCTGAGCCTCCCTGTATAATATGTGATTAAGATTTCTTCTAGCTAACCAAAGCTGCTGACTTAGGGAAGGGTCCAGAGGGTTGGTCTTATGTAAGCTTTCAGTCGATTGCAAGGTGGCCACAGCTTCCATATATGCTGTGCGGTATTGTTTAGTGAGTATGGCCCTCTGTTTAATAAACTCTCCCCTCATTACCGCTTTGTGGGCTTCCCATGTTGTTAGGCAAGAAGTGTGTTGATGTGGGTTGAAGCTAAAGAATTCTTTCATAGAGGTTGTGATTTTGTCCACTATTATGGGCTTATGTAAGAGTGTTTCGTCTAACCTCCAGATATAAGGTGTAAGAGGCTTCTCCGACCATCTAAGGTCTATGCTAACCGCAGCATGATCAGACCAGCTGATAGTCTCTATATTGGAGTCTGAAACTAAGCTATATGTTGTTTGGTCTGTAAACACATAATCAATACGGGAGTAACTCTTATGAGGGTGGGAATAAAAGGTAAAGTTTCTTTGTCCTGGGTGGCTTGTTCGCCAGGAGTCTAACAGAGTCAGTTTCCTAAGATTCGTGCAGATTTTGCGGATTGACGCTGGGGCAACCGGGCTGCGACCAGTTGAACAGTCTATGTCAGGTTCAATAGCTACATTGAGATCTCCTGCGAGAATCAATGCCCCTTTATATTCTGCCAGTATTACATTAGTCAATTTTTGAAAAAACTTCCCCTGCTTATGATTTGGGGCGTATACGTTAACTAGATTAATAGTCTTATGGTATAATTTGCCTACTAGAATGATCCATCTACCTTCTGCGTCCTCCACTTTATGTAGTAATTGGAAGGGTATTTTTTTTTTAAATAATATGCCCACTCCATTTTTTTTCTGTATGTTAGATGCAAAATAGCCTACGGGAAATTCTTTGTTGTGAAAGTGGGGTGTTTTATCTCTAGCAAAGTGCGTCTCTTGGACGAATATTATTCCCCCTGCCATCTTTTTAAAACTCGATAAAGCTACCGATCTTTTAGTGGGCGAGTTTAACCCCTTAACATTCTGGGAAATTAGTTTAATTTTGTTATCTACCATTTGTGCTGTAGAGAGTGTAGCTAAGTGTCAATAGTGTATCCATGCAGTGAAGCTGAACAAAGTCATACTCATAGGTTATCATCCGGACAGACGGTCTGTGTACCCCATTCTTTAGCATGTCATAAAAATACTCTGATACATTGAACAATAAACAATAAGAGATCTCTTCCAACTAAAGGTCTCAAACTGAATGTTAACACGGGGGGGGTTCAAGTCACTTTGTGACGTGAAATAACAACCTGCATATTTAAAATCGCATTGTTTAAACAGTTTTGCAACTAACAAACTTTAAACTGGCCTATATTGCAGTAGTGTCTAGCTTGAATAAACTACTATGGGCAATTCATAGGATAAACCTAAACATGTCCAGAATATACCTTTTCAGTGATCTTACCAACTAGGGTTACTTCCCTTAAATATAATGTAACACCAAATAAACATTATATTGTCAAGTGGGATCTGCATGTGTTGGAGAAAGGGTGTGTCCCCTTTCCTGGTTTTTACTCTTTGTCTTCTTGACCACTTTATTCCATCCAGTGAGTGGAGACTTCGGTAATGCCTCGTTAGTGTCCATTTTGTTATCAGTCCCAGTCCTCAGACTTGGTAAAGTGGGTTTTGGTATGCTCAGCTGCGAGCAGAAGTGATCAATGTCCTCCTGTGTTCTGTATATTGCTGTAGTGTTTCCTTTAACTACTTTCAAGCAAAAGGGGAAGCCCCACCTGTATGGTATCCCTAGATCTCTTAGATGCAGCGTAAGATATCTTGTTTCTCTTCGTCTAGAGAGTGTCATGGGGCTGAGATCCGCAAAGAAAAGAAAAGGATGGTGTGACCCTCAAATGAGATAGGGTGTCTTTGTCTGGTGGCAGAAAGGATGTTTTCTTTATCCCTGAAGCTAGTAAACTTAATAATAACATCCCTAGGTGGTGCGTTTTCCTTGGGGACTGGTCTCAGTGCCCTATGGTATCTATCCAGGGGGTAGTCAACTTCTTCCTTGTTGTTGGTGATAGAGTTAAACAGTCTCTGCAAGTAGGGAAGAAGTGCTTCCGATTTGACCATTTCTGGTATACCCCTTAACCTAACATTCTGGTGGCGCCCTCTATTATCCAGGTCCTCTACCTGGTCTTGAAGCTGTGCTATTAGAGTCTGTTGGTGAGAGGACTGCCTAGCATGCTGGTCAAGGAGTGAGTTAGTCTGCTCTGCATCTTCTTCTAATACCATTATGCGGTTCCCAATCTCATTGACTTCTTTTTTGACCTCTGCTATACTTGACTTCATAATCTGGGTGACGTGGGAAATCAGAGCAGTAAAGTCCTCTTTAGTCGGCAAAGATTGCAAGTCCGCTCTTGTTAGCGGGGCCTGCGTCTCCATGTCCACCTCAGATTCTGTGGTATCAGTGGTATTCTCCTCCCCCTCCTTAGGCTCTGTGGAAGCCGTGTCATTTGGCTTGAAAAAGTTATGTAATCTAGGGTTAGGAGTACCCCCACCTTTAGAAGACTTGTCTGCTCTTGGAAGGCGTTTTCATGACATGTTTATCATATAAGTAAAATGTCTTTTGTTGCTGAGTGTAAACACCGGACTTTGCTGCTAAAAGACGTGATTTCTCTGAGCTATAATTGCAGTTCCCTGAAGGAAATATGTGAAAGCTTAAGCTCTTTGCACGCAGTGTGGAATATAGAGTCCCAGTGTTGTAACCCACAGTGTGTTTAAAAACATGTTATAAGATATTCACATACTGTAAGCCCCTTGCGCATTCACTCATACAGGCATCCTGTGTAATATGCTCTGATTGTCGGTCCTGGCTGTGTCAGCAAACAAGTCAATATGGCGTCTTTCGCGCCCTTTGTTTGATGTCAAAGTCCCATATTGTCAAAGTATACCTGCTTCTGCGGCTAGTCTTTTAATCTTCTCTGGGTCCGACCGCAAACTTCCAGCTCTCTGATTGTAGTAGTAAGGCCACCGATCGTGTCAGTGCCCGTTTGTGAAGGTTGCGGTAGAGTAGTAGCGTAGCGGAGGTGGGGAGGACAGGCCGCATATATCGCTCTGTTATATTGCCCAAAATAGTGACGGCACCTTCCTCCTTCGATCCTCCGGTCTCCTTTCCAAACTCTGCCGTGTGCAGCTTACCGGTAGGGGGTAATTTCAGTTAGTTATATGCATAGATGTCGCTAACTGTAGATGCATTAGTTGTTATATACACCGGGCTCCTCACTCACACGACCATCTTTGGCGATGGTCGGCTCCGCCCTCATTTCAAAATTTTAAATAGAGTATATATATCCCCTGCTAGATTAAATAGATGGTTTCGTAATTCCTTAAATCTTTGCCCTCGATGTAGTTTTCCTGATGCCGACTTGGTTCACATGCTTTGGAGTTGTCCGAAAATACAACAATTTTGACAACATACGCAATTCTGGCTGAATAGGGTGCTCACGTTTTTTCACTGTAAGAGCAATAAAATTGTGGAACTCATTACCAAAGGAGGTAGTGAATGCCAATACCATAGATACATTTAAAAATAGTCTGGATAAATTTCTGTATATAAACAAAATTCATGGATATGATTGCTAGTATTAAATGGGTCACATTTTAATGGGGTTATTTAAGCTTAACTGGAGCTTTTTGTAAGTATTTTAGATTTGTATAGGTTGAACTCGATGGACTTCAGTCTTTTTTCAGCCTTATCTACTATGTTACTATGTATGTTACTTCACATATAGTTTTTCAATTACAGCATATTATCTTCTTATTGGACACAAGGGATAATGTCTGTAATGCTGACTTTATTAATACAGCAATTTTGGAAGGAAGATACCTTATTTTGAAAAACTGGAAGTCAAAGAGAGAACCAACGATTAATAACCTAACTTTTCTACTACAATCACAATATATAATAGAACAGCTCCATAGTTCTAATAACGCAGAAAATCAGCAACATAGATTTGCCCTTAAATGGTTAGACTTTATTAAACTATATAAAAATAATACACAAACACAGCTTATGTCTCCTCTATAAAAAGGAAAGGGTAAAATAGAAAGAAAAGAAAGAGGAAAAAAGCATAAAAAATAGATACATATGGGCTGTTGATAAAATGAACAGGCTTATTATAATCTTTTCCCTCCCTTCCATTTTTTTTTTCTTTGCTCTTCTCCCCCCACCCTGTTGCGCCTTTTTGGACCTCACTAAGAAATTAATTTTCTGAATTCAGAGGTTTCTTCGTTTTTCACCGAAAAAATAAATAAATATAATAAAAAATCCTTTTCTAATTTTCAAACCGAAATATACTGTTATATAACATAAATGTCTTTTGAAGAGAATATGTCTAATTTTAGTATTTAGATATTATACTCACTTACCAGTATCATACAATGTTGATGAAGATGTATACATTCTGACTTAGTTATTGTTAATCAATGATGACATTACTTAAGTTTGAAGTTTTGTATCTATTCAAAATTTTGTTTGACCTTAATAATAAAGAAGAATATATATAAAAAACAAGTTTATTTATCTTCCTCCTACTCTTATCCAACCGAACTGGATCCCACGCGGCCCTCCACACCTGCCTGGGAACAATATCCGACCACACAATCCTCATTCGAGGATACAAGTCCTGCAATCTACCCAAATCCCTCTTGATTTTCCTAACTAGTTCTTGCTGTGACATAAAACCCAAGTCATTTCCCCAGCATGAATCAACAAAACATCCGGATGCAGAAATTGCCGACAATATTCTAGAACCATCAACGACACACTTTCCCACCTGAGGCCCATGACCCCAAACCATTTTACCTCCCATTTTGCTGCAGGGAAGCCTAACAATAAACCTTCCTCCATCATAGCAGCTGCTCTCCTTGCCCAATAGATGAAAGAATGTCCCACCAACCATATCCCTTTCACACCTAGGATAATGTAATGAGACACATTAGTGAACTTAAAATCTAAACTCTCAAATCATGACGAATATACAAACGGTACTTATTTGATCCCCACCTCCCAATACTCTTCACAGTCTTCTCACTCAAGCCTCCTAACGCAGCCTCAGTAGCTGCACCAATTCGGAACGAGTGGGATCCAAACTCTGTGGGTATTAAATCCAAACACCTCAAAGCTTTTACCAACACTGCCCTAAACTGAAATTGGGACAGGAATAAACCATTCAAGTGCATAAACAAAGGCCCCTTTATGGAAGGCCATAACCTCATGAACACATCCAAACTCCTGCACGGGCACACTTCGCCTCCATTAGCAAATAATAGTATCGTGCTACCTTTACCATACTGATCTGTTTTACTTCTTCTCAGCAAAATATCCACCCTTGAAGGAGAGACAGACACGTCTTCCATCAATAAACCCCCAGGAGACACTCTACTCCTGCTTACCAATTCCGATATCCTGAAAGCCCCAAAAAAGGCCAATACAAAAGCTTCCAGAAAAAGGCTGATCTCAAAATGCGACAAACACAATTCAGGTAAAACCTCCCAAATACAGACCAGCATCGAAAAAGTTATGGGCCGCCTACCATCCGATTTCCCTACCTTCTTTTTCATACCTTTCAGAATCTGCCGAACACAAAAAAATGTTGTCACATCCTGCAAACATAATAACTTCAGTCTAAACGCCAGAGCAGCCATTTTTTTCTCCACCACTGATGCAGACAAACCAAAGGAACTCAAATGCCACAACCATTCCAACAGTGGAGGAGATAAATTATCAACCAACTCACATACCCCTTTTTTCTGAAGCCAACCTTCCCAATCACACCATACTTTAGCGTACAAAGCCCAAGTACCTGGAGCCAAAGAGTCTTTTACCATTCCAGCCAATCCTCCGTTCCAAGCCTCCAGAGGTGAACCAGACACTGAAGTCCCTCTGCATCGGCCTCTGGCGCCAAGTCCCGAAATCGCTGCCACTGGAAACAAGACAAAGAATTAGCTATGGCATTACATACATCTGGAATATGTTTGGCCCTAACCATCACATTCATGCGCAAACATTTCAGAACCAACAGCCTAAGCAATCTCAGGACAGGTAGGGATGACGCTGACAGTCTGTTTAAAGCTGCCACCACCCCCATGTTGTCAGTATAGAACAGGACAGATTTGTTCACTAGCTCCTTTTCCCAAAGAAACAATGCAACTACAATCGGGAATAATTCCAAGAATACTAGATTCCGGACAAGATCACTCCCCTCCCATGAGTCCGGCCACGCGGCCGAGCACCAATGACCATGAAAATAAGCCCCAAACCCGCAAGAACCTGAGGCATCAGTAAATAAACCTATTTCCTCATTAGACAGCCTCGCTTCCTGGAACAAAGCAGCCCCATTGAACTCCCTCAGAAACCTAACCCAAACTTTCAGATCATCCTTAAGCTCCCTAGTCAACCTCACAAAATGGTGTGGGCATACCACCCCAGCCGTAGCTAAGGACAATCTCCTACAAAAAATTCTCCCAATGGGAATAATCTTGCAAGCAAAGTTCATTTTACCAATTAGGGACTGTAATTCCCTCAATGTCACTTTCGTGGAAGCCATGTAACGCCCAATAATACTCAATATGTCGGCAATCTTATGAAGAGGAAGTCTGCACTCCATTTTTTCTGAGTCAATGACTATACCCAAAAAACTGAGGGCCGTCACTGGCCCCAAAGATTTTTCCATCGCAATGGGTATCCCAAATTCGCCCGCTATCTGATAAAAACTGTCACGCAACCGCCTATACCTCTAGGACCCAGCCGGGCCTATGAATAAAAAATCATCAAGATAGTGCACTACTGACTGGCAACCTGACCAAACTTGAACAACCCACTCTAAAAATGTGCTAAAGCACTCAAAAAAGGGAACATGCAATGGAACACCCCATAGGGAGGCAAAGATCTACATAATACGACCCTTCGAAGAAGCATCCCAACAGGTGATGGGACTTAGGGTTCACAGGCAAAAGGTGGAAGGCCGCCTCTATATCAATTTTTGCCAACAAGGCAAAAGCCCCCGCCTCCTTAACCAATCTAATGGCCTGATTGAAAGACGTGTATGATACAGATACCATTTCCTCCAGGATCCCATCATTTACTGAACGACCCTTGGGGAACGATAAATGATGGATCATCCTAAACTTGCCAGGATCCTTTTTTTGAACAACCCCTAAAGGAGAAACCTTCAAGTTAGGAACAGGATGGGCCCCAAAAGGACCAGCCATCCTGCCTAGGGACACCTCTTTTTTTAACTTTTCTCTCACCACCCCAGGAAATTATTAGCAAACTTCAAATTTCCCTTAAATTGCTCAACCCCACCTTCAGAAGGAATCAAAAACCCAAACTCAAAACTATGCAAAAGCCGGATTGCCTTCTCTCTACAACCCCTTCTCCTAGCATACTTGGTGAGCCACCGTTCCATCGCCCTTACTCTCACCGGAGACACCCCTTTTTCAAAGGAGGAAACGTTAACATCTGTCTTGCCCCTACAGAAGCATTTAGCGTAAGGGTGGGAACCTCCACACCCAGAGCATTCATGCCGGAATTTACAAGAGGCTCCCCACTTACACACCTTTTCGTTAAAGGCAAAACAAAAACCTTTTTTACCCAACGCCGGCGCCCCACCAGAAATATGCCCGCCAGCGCTTGCTCAAAAGGGCTGGGAGGACCTAAGAGGATCATCATCTTAAGCCATAATCCCATGTCCTGATCGTCCCACTTCATCTCAGGCTTAACCACTAAACTTTGCCTGAAATGTTCATCATAAGCCCACCAGGCCATGTCCCCATATGTCCTCTGGGCCACTGCTATCTCATCCAGATAGCAAAAATGTGCAGCCCCTTGCTCAGGAAACTTCCCAGAAAAAACACTGGCGTATATCACAAACGCTTGAAACCAATTTGTAAAAGTTTTCAGAAGTTTCCTGTAACGTTTCTTCCTCTCTTCCTCCTCCTTTTTCGCAGAATCCTTTTTAGAATCCTCAGGAACTTCAAAAGATTGTTCCAAAGGAAGGAGGGAAAACAGTTCTACAAATTCCCATTTGTAAATTTTTTCTCTTAACTCCTTGGACAAGTGCATGCCCAAAGGGCCAATGGAGCAAAGGCATGATCTGGCCATGGCCGTGTCGGCCACTTTAATCTCCGGCCCACTAACAGTTTTAATGGCAGTCTCCTCCGCTGACACAACCATGCCAACCCAATGTTCACTCCCAGTTTGCCCAAGGGGAACAGCTACAGGGGGACACCTCTCTTGCATTGAGGCTCCATCTGCCATTCCACTAATTACAATCCCGCCACCTTGAACCTTAGATATTGCCCCTGTAGGGGGGGCCACAGACCTAGCATTGTCAAATTTATTTAGTAACTCCCGTAAGCTATTAACTAAAATCTGAGAAATAGCGCCCTCATTCACACCAGCACCACAAACAGCACTGACCCCACTTCCCACATTATTAACACAGTTCTTAGATGTCCAAGAATCCACTGCCTGCTGACCCCGAGCCATGACATGTTCTCCGACTGGCTAGTATTCCTAAGCCTTCTCCCTTCTGGCTCTGGAGCCTCCATCAGACGACCAGCACTCCTAACAGCTGCTGTGACTGCCGTGTAGAATAGCGCCTTGAGACCCTCACGGGTGATTAGTTTGCACACTATAAGTACCCAATAGATAGATAGATAGACAGATAGATAGATAGACAGAATTCTGCAAAACAGGGAAACATGAACCCTTTCCCATCCCAGCAAAACCTTCCCTAAGGTCCTCATTCAGGTTGGATACTCCAACCATGGCAGAACCTCTACCCCTCTTAGGTACAGTAGCCCCAGAACCACCCTGCCATACACCCTCTGGCCCATTCATCCTGCGAGATCTGCCCCTAGCATGACCTACCCCTACTTGTGACCTACTGCTGTGTTCCCCAGAAAAATTAATATTCCTAACCCCACCACCCCCAGTGTACCCCGTGGCCAATTGACCACAGCAACAACCTATGGCCGTACTTACCCCTGCCCCCCAACTTCCAGTCCTTGAACGCTCCCCGTGGGAAACACCATCATCAGGATCCAGATGTATGGACTCTGTCCAGGAGTCTTGCAGGCCAAAGAAGTCACCTTCCTGGCCGTCGATCCCTTCTTCTTGTACTTGTGGCCCCAGAGGTTCTACAGGCCATGATGCAGGGACCTTTAAATCTGAAAAAGATAAACCCACACATGAGGGACCCCCCAAAGGCCCACCCACCCCTTGAGAGGAAACAGGAGGCTTAAACTGAACTGCGGGCCCAAATCTGAAACTGATGAGAGGAAATCCCTAGACCCCCCAGGACAAACCAATCTACTGAAAGGCCAATCTTTTTTAGGGGTAGGTGGTATATATTCCTCATCTGGTCTGATTGGTCTAAATATAGGGACATATCCCCCAACTCATCCTCCCTGTAAACCTCCTCCATCTCCCCTTCCTCAACCAAAACACATTCAACATCCCCATAAAACACCCCCAAAGATCCCTTGTGCTCATTATCAACAGACAAATTCCCCCTTTCCCCAGACCCCCTCCCCTCATTAAGAGCCAAATCCACACCCGCTCTTTCTGTGCTAACATATTGCTTGCTGCCAGTTCCAATAATTACAGGCCCCTCTGGGCCGTGCAACTGTTCCAGAGACCTCTGCTGTAATAATCAAACCCTCTGACACTCGGGCCCAGCCGGACCATGAACCAAGGCCTGCACCACAATCTTACCTTGATCTGGAGGTGGAGGCTGGAACAGGTGCAACCTCCACCTCCAGATCCCTGTTGTCATCCTGTAAACTCCGCTCCACCTCAGCCACCTGACTTGAACCAGGCACTGGACCACAGCTCCTCCTTCTGCCTGCACTCACACTTCTTCTCCTCTGCCCACCAGATCCTTCATTGGCCGCAGGACTCAAATGCTGAGACGGCCAGGATCTCCTAACAGGGTGACCTTTTGTAGGAGCCACCTCTACTTTCCCCCCTTTTTCATCAAATAGGGACCAGACCTTCTCTGCTATCCAGGAAGGGTCTCTACCGCCAGCTGCCTCCCGCAATTGCTCGAGAAGATCCTAAAATCAGCCATAATGTGACTGGGCAGGAAAAAAAAACATGCAGCAGAGGAGATTCCTGTATCAGTTACCTTACAAATTCCTGCCTGTTTTTTCCCGCTCAGCCTTCTTATATAGCGGCACTTTTGGCTCCTCCCCCTTTCACCTGCACAGCCAACCCAGGGGCTCTTTCCTCCCATAGGTCAAGAGCCCCTCCAGCACAGCTATGCGTGCTTCCAGGGCTGACCCTTCATGTCCATATGGATGGTGTATGATCAAGGATTATGGTTGGTTCTCACATGTTTGTTCAAGTAGATATTGTATGCTCTTTAAGTTGTGTATAAGTCTCCTTTTTAATTGTATATATAGGTTTTATGTGTTTTTAATTGTCTTTTGTGCATATATTATGCATATAGAAGCACTTGCATTGTTGAAATAGACAATAATGTTTGAGATAAAAAGAAGTATCAGAATCAAAAGTATCACTTATTTATGTCCACAAGATGTCACTAATATGCTGAAAGTGATCTTATAGTAACACGTGAGGGTATAAAAGACACAAACCTGTGTATAAAGAAACATACATGACAAAGGAATAAGCATTGGCCTGAAACATTGTCCATTTTTCTTTGGACCCCATGTAAGGAAATAAAGGTCTATTTTTAAAAAATTGGAGGCTGTAATCTACTATTTGATCTCACATGTGCAGCAGAAGAAACATAGGGGGGAATCAATGCCTCTTTTTTTCCCCTTTACAGTGTTTTGACACTGATTCTAATCAGTTAACTAATTGTCATTTATTAAACAGGTTTGTTAAACAAAAATATCAGAATAACTAATCTTTACTGTCTCTATCTATTTATATATCACTGTAATGGCAAACAATAATTTTGCTTGTCTTTAGCAGCAACATTGACATTCCAGTTTAAAAGAACACATGGCTCTGGAATGGGGGGGGGGGGGTGAAACTAAATACTAGTACTCAGGAAAATGTCAATTACACATTCTAAGGCCTAGATTTAGAGTTTGGCGGTAGCCGTCAAAACCAGCATTAGAGGCTCCTAACGCTGGTTTTTACCGCCCGCTGGTATTTGGAGTCAGTCAGGAAAGGGTCTAACGCTCACTTTGCAGCCGCAACTTTTCCATACCGCAGATCCCCCTACGCCATTTACGTATCCTATCTTTTCAATGGGATCTTTCTAACGCCGGTATTTAGAGTCTTGGCTGAAGTGAGCGTTAGAAATATAACGACAGAACTCCAGCCGCAGAAAAAAGTCAGTAGTTAAGAGCTTTCTGGGCTAACGCCGGTTTATAAAGCTCTTAACTACTGTGCTCTCAAGCACACTAACACCCATAAACTACCTATGTACCCCTAAACCGAGGCCCCCCCACATCGCTGACACTCTATTAAAATGTTTTAATCCCTAATCTGCCGCTCCGTACACCGCCGCCACCTACGTTATCCCTATGTACCCCTAATCTGCTGCCCCTAATACCGCCGAAACCTATGTTATCCCTATCTACCCCTAATCTGCTGCCCCTAATACCGCCGACCCCTATATTATATTTATTAACCCCTAATCTGCCCCCCCAATGTCGCCGCAACCTACCTACACTTATTTACCCCTAATCTGCCGACTGGACCGCACCGCTACTATAATAAATGTATTAACCCCTAATCCGCCTCACTCCCGCCTCAATAACCCTATAATAAATACTATTAACCCCTAATCTGCCCTCCCTAACATCGCCGACACCTAACTTCAAGCATTAACCCCTAATCTGCCGACCGGGGCTCACCGCTACTCTAATACATTTTTTAACCCCTAAAGCTAATTCTAACCCTAACCCTAACACCCCCCTAAATTAAATATAATTTTTATCTAACGAAATAAATGAACTCTTATTAAATAAATTATTCCTATTTAAAGCTAAATACTTTAAAACTAAGTACTTACCTAGAAAATAAACCCTAATATAGCTGCAATATAAATTATAATTATATTGTAGCTATTTTAGGATTAATATTTATTTTACAGGCAACTTTGTAATTATTTTAACCAGGTACAATAGCTATTAAATAGTTAATAACTATTTAATAGTTACCTAGTTAAAATAATTACAAAATTACCTGTAAAATAAATCCTAACCTAAGTTACAATTAAACCTAACACTACACTATCAATAAATTAATTAAATAAAATACCTACAATTATCTACAATTAAACCTAACACTACACTATCAATAAATAAATAAAATAAAATACCTACAAATAAATACAATTAAATAAACTAACTAAAGTACAAAAAATAAAAAAGCTAAGTTACAAAAAATAAAAAAATTAATTACAAACATAATAAAAATATTACAACAATTTTAAGCTAATTACACCTACTCTAAGCCCCCTAAAAAAATAACAAAGCCCCCCAAAATAAAAAAATGCCCTACCCTATTCTAAAATTAAAATAAAAAAGCTCTTTTACCTTACCAGCCCTTAAAAGGGCCCTTTGCGGGGCATACCCCAAAGAATTCTGCTCTTTTGCCTGTAAAAAAAAAACATACAATACCCCCCCAACATTACAACCCACCACCCACATACCCCTAATCTAACCCAAACCCCCTTAAATAAACCTAACACTAAGCCCCTGAAGATCTTCCTACCTTGTCTTCACCATGCCAGGTATCACAGATCGCTCCAGGATCCGAAATCTTCATCCAAGCCCATGCGGGGGCTGGCGATCCATCATCCGGCTGAAGTCTTCTATCAAGCGACGGCTGAAGAGGTCCAGAAGAGGCTCCAAAGTCTTCATGCTATCCGGGCAGAAGGGTAGATCCAGACCGGCAACCATCTTCTTCAAAGTGGTCACAAGCGGCTCCATGTTGAAGACCTCCGGCGCGGATCCATCCTCTTCTTGCGACGTCCTAAGTCCGAATGAAGGTTCCTTTAAATGACGTCATCCAAGATAGCGTCCCTCGAATTAAGGTAGGAAAAATGTTCCGATCAGCCAATAGAATGCGAGCTCAATCTGATTGGCTGATTGGATCAGCCAATCGGATTGAACTTGAATCTGATTGGCTGATTCAATCAGCCAATCAGAATTTTCCTACCTTAATTACGATTGGCTGATAGAATCCTATCAGCCAATCGGAATTCGAGGGACGCCATCTTGGATGACGTCATTTAAAGGAACCTTCATTCGGACTTAGGACGTCGCAAGAAGAGGATGGATCCGCGCCAGAGGTCTTCAACATGGAGCCGCTTGTGACCGCTTTGAAGAAGATGGTTGCCGGTCCGGATCTACTCTTCTGCCCGAATAGCATGAAGACTTTGGAGCCTCTTCTGGACCTCTTCAGCCGTCGCTTGATAGAAGACTTCAGCCGGATGATGGATCGCCAGCCCCGCTTGGGCTTGGATGAAGATTTCGGATCCTGGAGCGATCGGTGATACCTGGCATGGTGAAGACAAGGTAGCAAGATCTTCAGGGGCTTAGTGTTAGGTTTATTTAAGGGGGGCTTGGGTTAGATTGGGGGTATGTGGGTGGTGGTTTGTAATGTTGGGGGGGTATTGTATGTTTTTTTTTACAGGCA
The DNA here is from genome assembly GCF_027579735.1 of Bombina bombina. Taxonomy (NCBI): domain Eukaryota; kingdom Metazoa; phylum Chordata; class Amphibia; order Anura; family Bombinatoridae; genus Bombina; species Bombina bombina. The sequence goes on along the minus strand of NC_069505.1, from coordinate 88,766,846 downwards.
AAAGAGCTGAATTCTTTGAGGCATGCCCCGCAAAGGGCCCTTTTTCAGGGCTGGTAAGGTAAAAGAGCTTTTCTATTTTAATTTTAGAATAGGGTAGGGCATTTTTTTATTTTGGGGGGCTTTGCTATTTTATTAGGGGGCTTAGAGTAGGTGTAATTAGTTTAAAATTGTTGTAATATTTTTCTAATGTTTGTAAATATTTTATTATTTTTTGTAACTTAGTTCTTTTTATTTTTTGTACTTTAGTTAGTTTATTTCATTGTATTTAATTGTAGGTATTTTATTTAATTAATTTATTGATAGTGTAGTGTTAGGTTTAATTGTAGATAATTGTAGGTAGTTTATTTAATTTATTTATTGATAGTGTAGTGTTAGGTTTAATTGTAACTTAGGTTAGGATTTATTTTACAGGAAATTTTGTAATTATTTTAACTAGCTAGCTATTAAATAGTTATTAACTATTTAATAGCTATTGTACCTGGTTAAAATAATTACAAAGTTGCCTGTAAAATAAATATTAATACAAAAATACCTACAATATAATTATAATTTATATTGTAGCTATATTAGGATTTATTTTACAGGTAAGTATTTAGCTTTAAATAGGAATAATTTATTTCGTTAGATTTAAATTATATTTAAGTTAGGGGGGGTTAGGGTTAGGGTTAGACTTAGCTTTAGGGGTTAATACATTTATTATAGTAGCGGTGAGATCCGGTCGGCAGATTAGGGGTTCATTATTGTAGGTAGGTGGCGGCGACGTTGGGGGCGGCAGATTAGGGGTTAATAAATATAATATAGGGGTCGGTGGTGTTAGGGGCAGCAGATTAGGGGTACACAGGGATAACGTAGGTGGCGGCGGTGTACGGAGTGGCAGATTAGGGGTTAATAATAATAATATGCAGGGGTCAGCAATAGCGGGGGTGGCAGATTAAGGGTTAATAAGTGTAAGGTTAGGGGTGTTTAGACTCGGGGTACATGTTAGGGTGTTATGTGCAGACTTAGGAAGTGTTTCCCCATAGGAAACAATGGGGCTGCGTTAGGAGCTGAACGCTGCTTTTTTGCAGGTGTTAGGTTTTTTTTCAGCTCAAACTGTCCCATTGTTTTCTATGGGGGAATCGTGCACGAGCACGTTTTTGAAGCTGGCCGCGTCCGTAAGCACCGCTGGTATAGAGAGTTGAAGTGGCGGTAAATATGCTCTACGCTCCCATTTTTTGGAGCCTAACGCAGCCCTTCTGTGAACTCTAAATACCAGCGGTATTTAAAAGGTGCGGGAGAAAAAAAGCACGCGTAGCTAACGCACCCCTTTGGCCGCAGAACTCTAAATCTAGCCGTTAGGAAATATAAAGTGTATCTTTAAGAGTTTTGTACCTTGTTTATGGTCCAATAATCACTCCAAAAAATGAACTACATATATATCTCTGGTGTTCAAGTTTAATAATAAAGCATATCATAGTGTTACATAAGTGTTTCTTTTTGAAATAAGAATGATCTTAAAGGGACATGAAACACAATTTTTTTCTCTCTCGTGATTTAGAAAGAGCATGCAATTGTAAAGAAATTTTCAATTTACTTCTATAAGCTAATGTTCTTCATTCTCTTTGTTGAAAAGCATATCTAAATAGGCCCAGCAGCTGCTAATTGGTGGCTGCACATAGCTGCCTCATGTGATTGGCTCGTCCATTTGCATTGCTATTTCTTCAACAAAGGATATCTGAAGAATGAAGCACATTAAATAATAGAAGTAAATTGTAAAGTTGTTTAAAATTGTATTCTCTATATCAATCATGAAAGAAAAAAATAGCTTCAAATGATTTTATTCCTATTGCATTGGTTTAAGTTTAACAGAAAAACCTTTGTATTGATTTATTGCAGTTTTGAATATTGCTTGCCAATGAGGAGCAATAATCTCTATATGCATATACATACCTTATACGTGTATTACCAAATCACCAAGTCAAAATTTATAAAAACTAAGCTAATTTACTAAAAAAACAAAACAAATCGTGTTTCTTGTTCACTGATTAATGTTTGTGCAGCAAAGTGCAGGTAACCTAAATAAAGTGCATCCAATATCCTCCGCACCTCACAAAGAAACGTCAGGACAGGGATATAAATGTAATCTTTTATTTGCTAATCCATAAAAACATCAGAATCTGAAGGTGTAAAAACACAAATAATCCAGTGTATGGTTGTGTGAATGACCAGTCGTACATGTTTGGGCCAATCCTAGCCCTTGTTTATTGGCTATAGGTTCCATTAGACAACATTGCTTATATGACAATAATTACCACACAGGTGCTCTATAACAAACTGTTGATAAATGTATTAACCCCATCTTGTCTGAAGGCGGAACAGAATATTATCTCACTGTGACATATTGAGTAAGCATAAGCATTTCTGTACGACCTACATACTGTTTGTTACAACCTTAAAATGATAATAAGTATATTGCAAGAGTAACATTACAATTGGTGTTATATTTAAAATGATATGCCTGGCTAGTAATAGAGGAGACAAAAATGTCCCCTTGCATTACATATTTGCACATTTGGCAATGTCTACCTCTGCCCTTATAGAAACCTTTTCTCCTTGGTAGCCAACTAAATCTGGAGTCAGAAAGTAACAAAGAGAAAGTAAAAATTATTCCTTAAGGTCTTAGCCCTCAAAAAACAAACACAACCACCTGGCAGAATCTGTCTTATTATAATATCCTCATATAGGGTCAGTAAACACTCTCAGACTGTTTGATAACCCTTGTAATAGTCCTTGCTATTAGCAGTAATAAAACAAGGTTTGTTATCCATTACAAAATACTTTTTTTTTGTTTTGTTTTATATTTCAAAAGGTTGACTCTGGGAATTCTCTCACCTTTTTTTAATAGATTGTAGTCAGTTTCTGAAGTCTGTTCATCATAATATCCATATTTGTAATATAGCATTTAACTGTAGTTCCTTTTGGTTATAATGATCTGCCCTCTGGGTATTAACTTCAAAATATGTTTAAAAGGACACTAAACCCAATTTTTTTTTCTTTAAAGATTCAGAAAGAGCATGCAATTTTAAGCAACTTTGTAATTTACTCCTATTATCAATTTTCTTCATTCTCTTACTCTGTCTGAATCATGAAATAAAAAAAAATTGGGTTCAGTGTCCCTTTAAGGAGACAGAAAATGTAATGTAAACGTGTTTTACCTGCAGCATCTTTTCAAAATAATCCAACATCTATATCACTCACAATTGGCAATCAAAATAATATCCAAAAATTTTCAAAAGAGGTAAGGTGTTCTGATCCAAATTTCAAATTAATATAATTGTCATTAATGCATGATAAAAATGCCTCTGTAGAAGTTTTCATCCTTGAAGTTTCATCCTTGAAAAAGCCGGCTGTTGACAGGTAAAATTGGATGATTGGGACTCTGATGTCACTAGGAGGGATGGGACTTTAATTTTGATCACAGCTGATCTCATCGCAAACGCCGTTGTTCTCGGCAGTTTGGCATCTGAGTGTGTGATTCATTTCTCTGGTCTTGTTATACCGAGTGACCTGTGAGTTTAATAAATGTTTTTACTTACCTGATGTTCCCAGGTTCATCTTTATACAGACAATTTATACATGAACGATTTTACTTTCTAGAGTCAGCTCTCTGTAAAGTGTGAGTACCATACATTTCATTCATCTACTGCTTAACCTGCAGGATTTCCCTATTTGCTTCTCCCATCCTTTTAAGGACTGTTTTTAATGAAAGATCCGGGACTCGATCTCCTTATACAGTGCTACATTACTTTTTATTATTGTTTGTTTCACTCCTATTGTGAATTATACAAGTTCATGCATTTTTTTTTTATTTTTATCTGTAGACGTTTTGTCCCCTTCCCACACAATAAGCAGATCATCAATGTAACTGCCATACTACATGATCTGTCTTCTAAAAGGATTATTATCTCCAAAGCGTGGGAGGGTTCCCAAAATCCCATATAGAGGTTTGCATATGACTTGCCCCCCATAGAAGTCCCACATTTCTGGAGATAATACTTCCTATCAAACATAAAAAAAATGTTTTAACAGGTAATCAATGGTTTGCAACAGAAATTGTTGTAACTTAGAATCATATTGAGAATATACATCCAAGACATCCAAGTCATAATTCCTTAAAGGGACAGTCTACACCATCATTTTTATAGTTTAAAAAGATAGATAATCCTTTTATTACCCATTCCCCAGTTTTGCATAACCAACACAGTTATATTAATACACTTTTTACCTATGTGATTACCTTGTATCTAAGCCTCTGCTGACTGCCCTCTTATCTCAGTGCTTTGACGTACATGCAGTTTAGCCAATCAGTGCAGACTCCTAAATAACTCCATGGCAGTAAGCACAATGTTATCTATATGACACACATGAACTAGTACTGTCTAATTGTGAAAAACTTTTAAAATGCTCTGAGCTAAGAGGCGGTTTTCAATGATTTATAAAACCGTTTAAGCCTAGCTAGGTTTAGCTTTTCAAAAAAACTACCAAGGGAGCAAAGCAAATTTAATAATAAAAGTCAATTGGAAAGCTGTTTAAAATTGCATGCCCTATCAGAATCATGAAAGTTTAATTTTGACTAGACTATCCCTTTAAGGGATGGAAGTATATAGCAATGTAAATACAATGTGATCACATACTTAAGTATAGAACCGCACTGTTTTAGCTGCTTTGAGGCCTTAAAATAGGAAATGTATTCATCCTAATGTAGTTATTGAGGATCATTAATTTTTTTTTCAACTTTGAGGTAGTAAATTTAATTTTTTCTTAATATTTCATATTGAAATTATATTTTAACATATTTTAATCATGCTTTTGTTTTCAGGTACAGTTTTTGATGACATTAATTACAAAGGTTGTATCCCTGCTTCACAGTGTCACTGCAAGTACTCAGGACAGAGATACCCTCCAGGATCTTTACTTCAACAACAGTGCCAAAACTGGTAAAAGATAAACTTGTGTTACCATATAATAGATATAGAACATATTATTTTCAGAATGCCAAACACATTGCATAACACATTAAAGAGACAGTCTACACCAAAATTGTTATTGTTTAAAAAAAGATAGATAATGCCTTTACTACCCATCCCCCAATTTTGCAAAACCAACATTGTTAGATTAATATGCTTTGTAACATTTAAACCTCTAAATGTCTGCCTGTTTCTAAGTCACTGCACACACCCTCTTATCACATGCTTTTAATTAGCTTTTCACAACAAAAGACTGCTAGTTCATGTGAGTCATATAGATAACATTGTGCTCTCTCCCGTGGAGTTGTGGCTGACACTGCTCTAATTGGCTAAAATGCAAGTAAGTAGATAATAAATAAATTGTCATGTGATCAGGGGGCAGTCAGAAGAGGCTTAGATACAAGGTAATCACAGGTAAAAAGTATATTAATATAACCGTGTTGGTTATGCAAAACTGGGTGATTAGTAATAAAGGCATAGGTGCCTATTTATTAACGTGCGAGTGGACATGATAAGATGCAGCGTATCCTGTCTGCTGCACATTGAAAAATTCTGACAGCATACGCTGTCGGCATTTATCATTGCACCAACAGTTCTTGTGAACTTCTGGTGCAATGCCGCCAATTGGCCACTAGTAGGGGGTGTCAATCAACCTGATCGTATTCGATTGGGTTGATTTCTGTCCGCAGCCCGAGAGCAGGCGGACAAGTTATGAAGCAGCGGTCTTTAGACCGCTGCTTCATAACTTATGTTTTCAGCGAGCCTAAATAAGGGGCATCAAGATCCATTTGGAGCTTGATCATTCGGCCCCATAATCTATCTTTTTAATCAATAACATTTTTGAAGTAGACTGTCCCTTTAATAGTGAGAGCCTACAACTACATAAAATTATAGGGTAAGGTAAAAAATAATTGTTAATTTGAGATCATAAAACCAAATTAATTTGAATTACACATGACAAAAATACCTGCAATTGTCTGAATATGGATCAGCTTTTCATACAAGTTTCTCCATGCAGTGGCCTATTTTTTAGCTCGTCTTTTGAAGCTGTTAAGTACGTAGGTTGTAAGAAATACTTTTGGGTCCATCTGCTAACATTACAGAGGATTGTATAGATTTATTGTCCTCAAAAATGTAACTATTTAAAGGGACATGGAAGTAAGTCAAAATTATATTTTCCTGATTTTAAAAACCTTTACAATTTACTTTATTATCAATTTTGATTCATTTTCTTGGTATCATTTGTTGAAGAGTAAACTTAGGCAGGCTCAGGAGCAGCAATGCTAGCTGGTGATTGGTGGCTGCTCATAAATGCATCATATCATTGGCTCCCTCAATGTGTATTCAGCTCCCAGTAGTACGTTCCTGCTCTTGATCCTAAAGGAATGAAGCAATTTAGATTTTTTTTGTTTAAAATCCCATTCTCTATCTAAGTCATAAAACTTAAATTTGACTTTATTGTCCCTTTAAAGGGACAGTCAAGTCAAATTTAATTTTTCATGATTCAGATAAAATGTGCACAATATTTTATATGCACACTTTCTGAGGCAACAGCTCCTTCTGAGTATGTACAAGATTCACATTATGTACGTATTTGCATTTTTGTGATTGGCTAATGCTGTCCCATGATTTATTAGGAAGGAAAATGTAAATAACTTTCGGCTAGATTACGAGTTTTGCGTTATGAGCGGCTTGGCACTAACTTGCAAGTTATTTCCACCGCTCACCTCCCTATAGCGCTGCTATTACAGGTATTCATAAACCCGGCGTTAGCAGGCAATAAGTGAGCATTGAGCAAAATTAAGCTTCATACAGCACACAAATACCAGCGCTGCTTTGAGCTGGTTTTACATGCTCCTGCTAAAAAAAGCCTAACACCTGCAATAAAGAAGCGTAAATGTTTACACCTAACACCCTAACATAAACCCCGAGTCTAAACACCAATAATCTGCCACCGACAACATCGCCCAATGTTGCCGCCACCTACATTACACAACACAACGTACATTATATTTATTAACCCCTAATCTGCTTCCCCCCATGTCACCGCCACCTACATTACAGTTACTAACCTCTAATCTGCCGCCCCGGACATCGCCGCCACCTACCTACACTTATTAACCCCTAATCTTCCGCCCCCAACTTCGCCGCCACTATACTAAAGTTATTAACCCCTAACCCTAAATCTAACCCTAACGTAACCCTAACACCCACTAACTTTATGTAATTAAAATAAATCTAAATAAAACCTACTATTAATAACTAAATAAATCCTAAGCTCCCCATTGCCCTGAAAAGGGCATTTTTTATGGGCATTGCCCTCAAAAGGGCATTCAGCTCTTTTTAAGCCCAAACCCTAAGCTAAAAAAATTGGCTGATGCAATCAGCCAATAGGATTGAGTTTGCATTCTATTGGCTGTTCCAATTATAATATATATATATATATATATATATATATATATATATATATATATATATATTTTTTGTTTGTTTTTTTTAAGCAAAAAAACTGAGAATTTGCATACCTAATTTGCATATCTTACCCACAATTCTCTTGTGAATTTTGGTTTAACCATGAAAATAGCTTTTCCAATGCAGCAACCAGAAATCTATCTCCTACTGATGAGTTCCAAAAAGAACGAAACAGGCTTGTCTAGTGAGTGATTTCTGGTTTGCTGTCATATTCCTGTTTAAAAGGATTGCTGTGTCAAAACAGTATTTTTGAAGCAATAAAACTGAGAATTTGCATACCGAATTTGCATATCTTACCCACAATTCTCTTGTGCATTGGAAACATTGCATATTAAGAATTTCTGGGGGAAAGCAAGCGGGGATACTTGCCTAGATGTACTAATTTCCTATGCAAATATTTACATTGATTTAATTTTGAGATATGGAGGATTTTTAATTCAGTTTTTTATCTCCCCCCATAATTTTAATGAATTTTGGCTTAACCATGAAAATAGCTTTTCCAATGCAGCAAGCAGAAATATATCTCCTACTGATGAGTTCCAAAAAGAACGAAACAGGCTTGTCTAGTGAGTGATTTCTGGTTTGCTGTCATATTCCTGTTTAAAAGGATCGCTGTGTCAAAACAGTATTTTTGAAGCAATAAAACTGAGAATTTGCATACCGAATTTGCATATCTTACCCACAATTCTCTTGTGCATTGGAAACATTGCATATTAAGAATTTCTGGGGGAAAGCAAGCGGGGATACTTGCCTAGATGTACTAATTTCCTATGCAAATATTTACATTGATTTAATTTTGAGACATGGAGGATTTTTAATTCAGTTTTTTATCTCCCCCCATAATTTTAATGAATTTTGGCTTAACCATGAAAATAGCTTTTCCAATGCAGCAAGCAGAAATATATCTCCTACTGATGAGTTCCAAAAAGAACGAAACAGGCTTGTCTAGTGAGTGATTTCTGGTTTGCTGTCATATTCCTGTTTAAAAGGATCGCTGTGTCAAAACAGTATTTTTGAAGCAAAAAAACTGAGAATTTGCATACCTAATTTGCATATCTTACCCACAATTCTCTTGTGCATTGGAAACATTGCATTTTAGAATTTCTGGGGGAAAGCAAGTGGGGATACTTGCCTAGATGTACTAATTTCCTATGCAAATATTTACATTGATTTAATTTTGAGACATGGAGGATTTTAATTTCAGTTTTTTTATCTCCCCCCATAATTTTAATGAATTTTGGTTTAACCATGAAAATAGCTTTTCCAATGCAGCAACCAGAAATCTATCTCCTACTGATGAGTTCCAAAAAGAACGAAACAGGCTTGTCTAGTGAGTGATTTCTGGTTTGCTGTCATATTCCTGTTTAAAAGGATTGCTGTGTCAAAACAGTATTTTTGAAGCAAAAAAACTGAGAATTTGCATACCTTACCCACAATTCTCTTGTGCATTGGAAACATTGCATATTAAGAATTTCTGGGGGAAAGCAAGTGGGGATACTTACCTAGATGTACTAATTTCCTATGCAAATATTTACATTGATTTAATTTTGAGACATGGAGGATTTTAATTTCAGTTTTTTATCTCCCCCCATAATTTTAAGGAATTTTGGTTTAACCATGAAAATAGCTTTTCCAATGCAGCAGCCAGAAATCTATCTCCTACTGATGAGTTTCAAAAAGATTGAAACAGGCTTGTCTAGTGAGTGATTTCTGGTTTGCTGTCATATTCCTGTTTAAAAGGATCGCTGTGTCAAAACAGTATTTTGGAAGCAAAAAAACTGAGAATTTGCATACCTAATTTGTATATCTTACCCACAATTCTCTTGTGCATTGGAAACATTGCATATTAAAAATTTCTGGGGGAAAGCAAGCAGGGATACTTGCCTAGATGTACTAATTTCCTATGCAAATATTTACATTGATTATATATATATATATATAGTATATGAACACACACACACAAACAATGCATATCTATCAATACAGCTTCCACATGCAGTCTCTTATTATGAAACCATTCTGCAGACTATATAGATTATTTATGATAGAATTATTACTCCAAAGTAGTAAGACGTTTTTGGATATAACATAGAAAAAAAGATACACTTTGAGTTTGATTAACATTCTTAAAAATGAAGTCTTACTATAATTGTTAGAAGATTCCACTGCTCTGTAAGGAAGAAAGAGAAGAAGAGCTTTGACTGCCTATTAGACCATTAGGGATAACTAAAGCAGAGGTGAGATAAGAGGCATGATGCACACATCCAGTGGCAGTAGGTAGAAGCGAGGATTAGTCTGGCTTATAACATTGCTGCAGACAATTATACCCAAAATGTTATTCAAAGGGTGACTGTATAATGCTCATATATTCATAATATTTTCTGATGTGGCTTATTTTTTTATGAGGTAATATATTCCCTATGAGACACACAAATACACGCAGATATACCATCCATAAACGCTAACTCACCCGGGTCACTCCTGTTTTACTGATACTCCCCTCCCAGTGTGGGTCTTCTCACTCACGTGATGTCCAACAGTCTCACAGCACGCATAGATCAGGAAAAAAAGCTGTGCCTGCTGTCTGCTAGACTAGTAGTCCAGACTCAGTCCTGCTCTAGCAGAGTAGCAGGCTAAAAGGGGTGCTGGTTGTGGGTGGAAGTGGAACACGAGCTGGGTAGGTTGGGTACAGCCAGATGGGGCCTGCTCCGGACGTAAAAAAGTTGAAACACACTATGAATCCTGTTAAGAGCTATGTCCATTTTTTAAATAGATATTACCGGGCACTCAGGGGGGCCACAGGGGGGCAGGGACATTTTTAGAGGGGCACTGGCCCCTGTAAGCCCCCATGTAGAACCGCCACTACACACATCTAGTTGTATCTTTTTAGTTAGGGCCGGCCCTAGCCTTTGTTTTTCCCGAGGTAGGATGACAAAATAGGGCCCCCTGTTTCCCCCACCCACAACCCTGCCCACAACTCTTCCCCAACCCAACTCCACCCCCACCCCTCACAGTTTTTAAAATTAAAAAAATGGGAGAAAAACTATTTAAAGGGAAATTATTCACTAATTTTCATATAACTGCATATAATATACACTATACTGGAGAATATAAAAATGTATTATAAAGCCTTTTAAAACCATACTTATAAGCTCCCAGTTTATCACTGTTGATAAGGTTAGGCTGGGACACCCACTGAAAGGGGCTGGGAAAGCAGGAACAGGCAGACCCCCCCCCTCTACTGCATATGAAAAGACCAATTACACAACCATGAGTCTGTAGACATAACTATATTTCTAAAACATTTGGGCTTGGTTAGGAGAATGAAAATCAGCACTATGTTATTTAAAAATAAACAAAACTTTACATTTTTAGAGCTGGCAGCCAATCTTAATTCGATGTACAATACACTTTTAAACAAGGTTCTTTACATATGTCAGCTGATGCAATATAATTGCTTATGGGTGCACAGTAAATATCCATACCTCTGGCACTTAAGGGATAACTCCCACAGGATATGTTCCCAGAAATTAAGAGCAGTCTCACCAGTTTGGTAGATTAGCACCATCCTGCGGCTCGGTTCCTGTCTTAAGAAGGGCAGCAGGTTATTTCAGTTCCTTGGTGAAAGCATCTCCCCTCTACTGGAGCGGCATATTGGGACTTAACGTTCCTGCATGCTGTTTTAGGTTGATAGTCAGTACAATTGCAAGCAGAATGGGTCGCCCCACCTCTCTTATGCAAGGAGCTGATTGATTGGAGAATCATAAATAATCCTCCAATCAATCAGATTGTTGCATCTTGCATGTTTTCTCCTGAGTTCCTGGGTTGAGTTACCAGGGGGGCAAATGCGAATATACAAAAAAAGTTTTAGCAGCAGTAGCGCAGGGCCCCCCTAAGTGGGGGGCCCTAGATGGCTACTACCCCCCCCCCCTCAAGGCCGGCCCTGTTTCTAGTTTGTTATTTGTGTAGAATACATATAGCTACATTTTTCTTATATATTCCATGCTGTTTACATTTTTAGAAAAAGCAGGAAGGGGAGGTTTGTCAATTTCTTACAATTACTAACTTATTGCCAGTGAGTAGATAAATGCTGAACAAACAGTGTTGTGAGCAAGCTCAGTAGACCCATGAGGTCCACCCTAGATGCCATTGGGAACTGAATATCCATCTTCCTGTTGTTGTCAAATGTGTAGTTCCCAATCTTAGACACTTTTGAATAAGACCACCATGAATTGTTGTTTTGTTTCTAATTTGTGCAATTTTAGCCTGTACTTTATAAATGTAGAAGTCACAGACTGTTTTAACAACAAGTTCTGCCCAGTAGCAAACTTGGATATCTGTAATACCCTCGAAAAGCCCCATTACTTGGTGAATTTGGAGGGGTAAGGAGATATCCCAGAGTAACAGCATGTAGAATCCCATATTGTTAGGGTATATAGTATCAAGGGTTGTGTTTAATACCCAGTTCTGCTATATGATAGGTGACACCCCAATGAGAGAATGCCTTCTCCACATCCCACTATCTGTGCTTATGGGCAGCCTCTTCTCAAGCAGATATATGAGAGATACTTGCTGTATTGTGATAAAGTTTAAAATTAGACATGGCGAGTTTTCCTAATCCAGTAGGCTACAGTAGGGTAGTGCACAAAACATAGCTGGAGAACAGGTTTTGAAATGCTCTAAAGATTTCAAGGAAATAAATATAAAGTTCATCAAGGGGCAAAGGTTAACTTAGGGATGATTGCCAACTATAAGCCTGCAATTTGTTTTATCCAAGAGAATTCTAAATTCCCAATTTTGTAATAGTATCTTGAATTCCATTAGTCTTTTAAGTGATCACCAAACTGAGATTTGAGCAAGGTGTAGCAATAATTGTTTATATATGAATTGGAAAAAGGTATGTGCATATAAAGTTCCCACATGCTCCAACTAATGAATGGAAATATTAAGGCTTAGTGCCTCTTTAGTTTTTACAACCTTAATCTTAAAATAAACAACAAAAGGCCAAATTTAGCAAGCAGATTAATATTGTCTGCAATAATTACTCCAGAGAGTTCAGCAACAGAGTAATTTCTTCTGCGAAGAGGGCCACCTTGTGCTGATGCTCTCCTATCTACATCCCAGAGATATCAGGACATGCTGATTGTTAAAACTGTAGAACTAAGTTAGAATCTTTCCAGGTCTCAGTGGCTGAGTAGTGATTATGTATAACACTCAATATAAGAACAAAAAGTAGTTCCTTTTGTTATTAGAATTTTCCTTTTAAGTAAAAACTTATATCATAGATAAGGCTAGTATGTGTGCATAACACTTTTCATTATGTTAGAGTGCTGCCATGAGCGTTTTTCCCTCACCCCTCCTCTCACGGCATCCCAACTTCTCTAAGGGACTGCAGTCTGAAACCACTCCCACCCTCTCGTCTCAGTCAGACGGTTATCCTTGCAACCAGCTTGGAACTTCTGCTCCAGGGGCCACAATTATGCCAACTAACTCCTGTGTACTTTACTTCATAGGTTCATTTACAGAGCACTCCAAGCTTCCTATTGATAGTAGAGCCCTCAGTCTTACTAGAGAACAATCAGGAAATGGAATCGTATGGAGGGAGTGTTTCTTGTTGCTCCGTCTCTCTCCTTATTTCCATACACAACTTTTTCTAACCCCCCATAGGTGTACTGTGAAACTGAGCTTCCCCAAACTCCATGTAATTATATATGAAGTAAGACGAGTTGCATGTAGATCGACTTTGTGACTATCCCATTTTTTTGTTTTTGTTCCTGTGAATTACTTTTTTTCAAGATTTTATTGGAATATAAATAGCATATTACAAACAGTTAGGAAAAAGTATACATAGTTATAGTATAGAGAAATATACCAGCATCAAGGAATTATAACTTAAGACCAGAACCTCGGATATCTTTAGATGATAGGAATATAATAATATCCTGGGCTACCAGAAGTGCCGCCGGTCGTCAACCCAACATTAAGCTTAGGACTATACATATGTATGTATGAGTCCAGCCAGAATACTGGGTGCATGAATCATGTGCATCCAGAGTGGACAACCCAAGGTCGGTCCGTGTGTAGCAACTATAACTAATCGAGCGTCAGTGTTCAATGAGCATAATGAGAATACCTAATCTGGCTATCTCGCATACAGGGGGGGTTAAGGAGGGTGCACATACAGTAGGGATTGAGGGGTTGGGTAGGGAGAGAAAAAAAAAGGGGGGGGAAGTAAAAAGAAACAGAAAGTTTTGTCTGGCAGGAGTTACTGACACTCATGCCATTCCTGCCAGGTCGCCCAGTATGACTCCAGCGTGTTGGTCTCTCCAGCCACATATCTCTCCATTAAACAATGGTCGAATATATATCTCTCTACTTAAGTGCCAACTACACCTATGTGCCTGGATAAATGTGAAACCTAGCTTCTTCTGGGATTCGTGCCCAGCTAGTGCGGACCTGGTCCTCTATCGCCGGTACATAGATGACATCATCATCATATGGAAGGGGACACAGGAAGATCTTGATTATACCACTGAAGTGATGAATAGGAGTACCACCAACCTAAAATTTACCTATACTTGGAGCAGGACTGAATTGGTCTTCTTGGATCTCAAAATCGAAATAGAACAAGGAAAAATAGAGACGTCCACCTTTTTCAAAAAAGTGGACAGCAATAATTTTATTCATATAATGAGCTGCCACCACAAGTCTTGGAAAGACAACATCCTGACAGGGCAGCTCTTAAGAATAAAGATAAATTGCTCGACTAACGAGAAATGGGAACAACAAGCAGAACTGATTAAGAACAAGTTCCTGGATAGAGGGTATGATGAGGAGAAACTGGAACAAAAAATACAGGAAATCAACCAAGTTGAGAGAAAAGAATTGATGAAATATAAAAAGAAAGAGAAATTAATGGAAGATGACACTATTAACATCAGTATGATAACAGAATATAGTGGTAACAAAAAGATCGAAAACATATTTCGTAAACACTGGTCACTGTTGAAGGACGATGATATCATAGGTGAGAAATTACCATCTAGCCCACAATTCATCTATAGGAAGACCAAGAATTTAAAGAGTAGGCTAGCCCCTAGTCTACAAAAGAAGAAGAAACCAGGAGTTAAAGATGTATATGGAAGCAACATAAAAGGTTTCTTCCCCTGTCCATCATGTAAGGCATGTAAGCATGGTACCAAATCTGCAACCTTCCATTGTTATCATACAAAATAAAAATATAATGTCCAAGATCTGATCAGATGCCAGGACAGCAGGGTCATCTACATGCTAAAATGTTCCTGTGGGCTTCAATATGTAGGCCAAACGTCGAGAACCTTGAAGGATAGAATCCGTGAACATCTACTTCTCATTGAGAAATTAAATATGGATACAGCCTTATATCGCCATTTCTCGACTAAACACCAAGGAAATACGAAAGACCTATCATTTATGGGAATACAAAAAGTAACAAAATGTTGGAGAGGTGGTAATTACAATAAGATATTACGTATTGCCGAATCCAAATGGATCTTTAATCTAGACTGTCTGTACCCAAAAGGTCTAAATAATAAAGAAGATCTCTCACATTTGTTTAACATCATTTGATACCCTCACAAATGAGTCAGAAGTACAAGCTAGACGAGGCCAATACTCAACAAGTAACTACTATATGGCTGGATAATTCTGCTAGACCCATACTACACTACCTCATTACATCTGACTTTCAACCGTTATGGGCCACCATCAAGTATTAAGACAAACTCCATCTCCTGGTACTTGACTCTCAATCATTATAGGTCATCATTAAACATTATAGTAACCCTCTCCAAAGACAAAGAATAATTTAAGGACCACCCCTATCGAATTTTTATCATTATATGAAGTATTGACAATATCAAGATCTTGCCCCTCTCCCCTAGAACATGTATACGCATGCACACAAATCTGTGTGGATCATACATATATTATATATTATATATATATATATATATATATATATATATATATATATATGTAGTGTTATATATATACACCTAACATCTACCTCATACTTATACAAGTAATTACTATTAGACCAGGTATCATTCCTTTAACTAGAGGTACCATTAGGTGGTCTCGTGAAAATAGATGTATATGTATATAGCATCTACCTCATAACATATACAGAAATTACTATTAGACCAGGCATCTTCCCTTAGATCAGAGGTACCATTAGGTGGTCTCGTGTAAATAGATTCTGTTAAGTACCCTAATATAAGGACAACATGACTTATGTGTCTGTCCATTCCAAGGTCAAATGCTTTCACTTTGTAACTCTGACCCACTAGATTATCGACCCCCCCCCCCTCCATTTTCATTTTAACTTCCACAAGTTGTTTGAGCCCCAGAGATCTTAAACCTTATCTTTATATAAACAGCTTTATCTCTCGAGATAGAATTTACTGATATTAAACTTACTCCTAAGTATAACCTATAAGTATAATACTTGGGATAGTTATCTAGACATAAAGGAAAGCAATTTGGATAGCTGCATTTTATTTTTATTTTTATTTTTCATTTCTATTTTCATTCTTTTACACATAATTTTACAAAATGACCCCTGGGTCAGTCATACGCAACTAAAGGACAATATGTCAATAATTAAGAAATTCTTCTATATGGTCATTTATATACAACTAGAAATGACCAGTAAGACATAGAGCACACTTGAACTTAATACAGTTAAATTAATAGGTTTGAAGCCTTTTCCCTAAACCAAGATTTCTATATAAGACTACAATAAGGATCCGTTCACAGGAAATACAGATTCTAATAGGGATCCATTACTAGGAAATTATGAAATAACATTTCCCCTGACAGTAAAACTGTCGTTTATTATAGAGATCTACTAAAGATTTATGATGTTTATATCACACCAAAGGCACTGTACACTAAAGGTTTTATATAAGTGACAGGTCAAACTTATTCTAAGCATAAACATTATATACTTTATACACTCCATACAAACTAAGTACCTCTCGTTAACATCTCCTGCTATTAATATATTCTACATTTGAATATAAGATCTCTCTACCAGCTTTTTTCTAATTTGAAAAAAAAATGTATATCAAAAACGTATTACACTCCTCTGACATAGAATATATCTGAATGGGAATAATTCAATCATACGATTATAATCCACCACCAGATCGTAAGCATTAAGGAACTATACACATATATATGTAAGCAGAGTAAAGTTTAATGCAATATCACGCCTAAAAAGAAATAATAATAACTTTCTATGACTTAGAATAATAGGTCTTGAATACTATTAAGTGAAGTGACCTATTTCTCCAGTCGATATGATAAGAACATATAAATATGGATCATTCATTATACAATCTTGAAAATATTCAATTATTGGTAGTTAGAAGATAAGTTTAAGCCAATCAGATAGCTCAGAAATCGGTATATTGTTAACCGTCTCCGAGCGCTATTTTAAAACTAGACCCCTCATGATAATCAAATTATATTAATTGCATATCAAACATAAATCAGCTTAAGAAACTTAAGTGCCAACTATAGTATCACTAAACATAAAAAGCAATTGCAGAACATACATTCGCTATGACAACCAATCACCATGTGGCTAACAGGTGACGTCACAGCCAATGGGATAGCCCAAAAATCGGGATATTAATAATAAGTAAAAATTCGGATTTTGGATTTTAATAATGAAAAAAATAACAAGAATTCTCACTATATAGATAACATAAAGTAATTCGAATTGGGAAATCTGATAAAAAGCCGCAATTATCGGCAACCACCCCAACCGGAAGTGACATCACTCATAACGGAGGCTAAGCTCGGTCAAAATTTTGGTCATGATTTTAGATCTGAGACATTAAATCATTAAGAATTTTACAAACTGACACAATACCACTACACAGTAGTGTTTTGAAAAGGTACAACAATAAAATATAATAAATTTGCATTTAGTGGCGAAACCGGAAGTACCGGAAGACTTAACTTCCGGTCAATTAGACAAGAGGTCTATAAAAGGCCGATAACAGATACTAATAACCAGTCTTGATAAAGGCATAGAGGGGCCGAAACGCGTAGACTGGTAAGCCTATTTTCTATTGGAGCTATTACTTAAGAATTTGTCACACATTGTCTATATTTTTTCTCCACAGGTATTTTTTGTATCCTTCAGTTTTTTGTATGAGTGTTTTTTACTTTGTGCATTACACCTTCATAACAGAAGAACCAGGGATAAGAAAGTTTCTACACCTTTTTTGATTAGGATTGGAACACTCCATTAAGATTTGTTTTTAGTACTAAGCATATTTTTTCTAGTACTTGTTCATCAGCACTAAGCACATTTTTTCACTTTCTTATTTTTTCATTTTTCTATTTTTTCATAATTTGACTCCCTTTTTTTCACACTCTGTTTCAATTTTTTCAATTTTTCATTTTTTGGATACATTGGATTTGAAATGTTTCTGGGACACAATTTTTGATTTGTTACAATCATTTTAATCATTTTAAGAATACACTAAGGATTGGGATTGACTCTATTCACGTTATTTTCATGGGACTTTTTGATCTTCAATTTTAGATCACCAGTATCAGGACTTTTAGGACACTTTATCCGGACACATGCTGTTATTGTTATTTTCATTATTTTTCTAATCATTGTTATATCTGTTATAGACCCAGCTCTATACAGTACCTATGGTTTTTATCTATGCAAGCCTTTGATCACACTAAGGTCATTTAAGCATATCTTTTTAATTGTATTGTTTTTTTAGTGTATAGTACTTTCATGGATCCATGAATTAGAAGTTACAACCTGTTCCACTGTTTTTATCACTGTTTTAATCTTAACAGAATTTTTTATATATTTTTTTTTTATAATTTTTATTAAGGTTCAAATCGAGGCTTACATACATCAAATGTTAAAACACATTAGACTGAATAAGAATAATGGGTACATGTTTCACAGCTAGTACAAGTTAGGGAAAATATACATAACATTTATATATGACATTCTACACTGGTAATGAACATAATATGTGCCAATTAAACTGCATATCAACTAAATGTCTCATGAGGTCACTTTGGACCTCACAACCATGTACAAAATGAATGTTCATAGTCGGTAAACTGAAACACAAGGAGACCACTCTTGGGTCTTGAATAATGAACCTAATTTTTCTTATTTGTTTTTGCTATGAAAAATAAACAACCATAATTAGTTATATTATATAAACTATGTTAGGGGATTAGGAATATGATGTTAAATTGTGAAATAAATTCTGGGGTTGACATCACCTAATGAGTATGATATCCCACTGGAGATAAATGTATATAGTAGTATTAGCATGCCCTATAATATGCTTATAATTCTGCATGGATAGGCTCCCTACCCATGAGCATGGTAATTATATGTATGGGTATTGTTTCAGAACTATTCATTCCATGCAACAACTCTCAATTCAGTCTTAAAGAAATTATATTATGACCTCTCATATAGATATATATAGTCCCATGATGGTATAATCAGGACTAGATTCGGATGCATGTTATGAGTAACTGCCACTTTTCCTGTTCTTTCCCTTCATTTTCCCCCCTCCATTTCCTTTCTTTTAAATGTACTATTTCCTCTGTAGAAATACTTTATTTTGGCTGAAACTGTTATCCCCCCTTAAGGACCTCATGAGTAGGTTGACTCCCATAACAAATGTAGAACTCAATATTCCCACTCATGATAGGAGAACACCCAACCACAGGTTTTCAAAAGAGAATCCTAACACAGCTGTAATCTGTATTACTAAACTAAGGGGTAAAGTGGGGGGTTATATATAACAGGATCTGCTTTGCTAGACTATTCAAAGGGCTATACATGTCTCTCTGTTTACTATTTAGAATGGCTAGGTAGGTTACATTACTATTTAAATTAGTTACATTATATATATGTAATACATAATCAGAGTTAGGTTTCCAGGTTTATTATATAGGCTCCACATTGAAAAAGGGAATCAATTGAGCACTAAACTGCTTGAAAAATAAACTCTGAGATAGGATAACGTAACATTAACCCATCTTAATTAGTTCTTACCGCTAAACAGGTGGGCTATATTTATATATACATAAGGCATAATGATCAGGTAACATAGCTAAGGTGTGTGTAACATTAAATAGTTGACATATAGTAATATATCAGGGATCCTAAAGCATTTGGCTCAATTGCCGTCATTGATACATGGATGGAGTGAAGTTCTATTAAAGGCTCTTTTGTTTTTTGTAAAAACAAAGCTAAGCTCAGCTATATCAGAGATTTGGTGCTTTCTGAACTCAAGGCTAAACTTAACCATCCGTTAGAATATTAAGATGAAAGCATTATCTTGTGGAAATACCTTACTAGGCAGGAGGAGATAACGTCCCAGAAATATCAAAGGAAGTAGGAGGGTGCCAGGCTGATTGATGTCTGTTGTAAACTAATGAGTGTGGAATAACAAAAAAAAAAAAAAACTGGAAAAAAAACGGACAGCTATCAGTATTAGGCAGCAGTTACTTCTGTCATGCTAAGGTCGCCATCTAGTGGAAAGAAATTTGAATTCACCTCTAACCAAGATTATGCAGATTTCTCATATTTACAGGTATTTGAGCTAGAACGTATCGGTAGTTCTTTTAGATTTAAGACTAAGGATAGAGCTCTTAGCGCTGCTATAGTTAGTTAAAAAATGCACAATAAGAAAAAGAAACAAGACACAAACAAAAAAACAACTGAACTATTACGTGGTAACTCTGTTAGGAAAAATTTAGGACTGCGCTGACTAGAAGAGGAGTGTACAAGATTGTAAAGCAGGATATAAACACTCAATAGTCAATTAACTCTTCCCAATAGGGAGATCCACTATTTTTCCACTCACAAGGTAATCAAATATATATAATCTTTGACAGACATTTACACAGATATAACTGCAACTAGTATGCATCATCCAACCTATTGGTCATCACATATGATACAATTGCCGGCATTTTAGAAAATACATTAAAAACAAATAAACTAATGGGCTGCATTTACATACTATTTTCTATTGTCCTAATGGGAGGAAAATAGACATCAATTTTTTTTCTTTCTTCTTTTCTTATTGTCCCAATCAGGCATTTAGAATCCTTCTGCAAAAGTTTAGTTGTACCTGGCTGCTAAACAGTTACACTTATCTTGCTTTTAGGATGGCGCAGCTAACAGGAGATACTGTAACGTAGCTTGATGTGTTCTCTGTAAGAGTATGGAAACTCAATGTTTCAGACTCATAGATCGTCATAAAGAGTTCCAAAAGAAATGTGTATGCGTCTCTAAAGGTTCCAGTAAATGTCTATTAGAGACGGTAAATCTCAGCTCTGTGCAGCATGGTTTAGTATCCTACCCCGCATCAGCTCTCCAGAATCATCAGCCCACTCCGGTCGCCGACAAGCTGCCTGGGTCTATTACAGGGATCAGCCATGTCCTAGTTCGTAGGTGCCCCAAGGTATCAGATGAAGCTACACACTCATCATGTAAGAGCCGGTCAGCCCTCCCACTTGCAAACTGAAGAAAGTTAAGACCCATAAGATGTGGCTGCCTCTTCTCAAGCGTGATTCTCCCCTCTGTCTGGGCAGACCCAGCCTCCGCTTCTGAGCAGGGTCGTGTAAGATCTTCCAGCTCTAGGACTCCAGCAGCCCCAGCTAGCGGATCAGTGCCAGGTATCACACTGAATTTAGCATGAGCCTTTACATCGCTCAGAGAAACACCTACTGGTATGTGGCTCATCACATCTAGCTGGTCGGCCATCTTAACATAAGCAGACTGCCTCATCAATCTGACCTTTGAAGGAGTGGTAGAGCATTCTCTCTGTTCCGACAGTGCCATAATCTGCTCAGACTCCCTCGGGCTCTCAGATGCTATGTGCACTTCAGTAGTCAGAGCATTTTCCAACCTGATCACTACTGTGCTCTCCACAATGTCCAGGGTCGCCACTCCACTGTCCAAGGGGGCTGTGTCTGATCTCTGGCATACAGACGTGTATTCCAGGCATTATGAATACTCTTAGACAGGCTCAAGAAGTGTTCACACAATATGCGCTGTATGTCCTGTACAGTAATGGCGTTCTTAGGTGCACCCATCTTATCGTGTAGTTGCAGAAATAATTTGCAGTAGTAGCAGTAATTAGTACTGCCCGTAACCCCAGCCACCTAGGGGGGGAATATGCGGTGGCCCCGGCTTCACAAACTGCCTGACACCATATAAATGCAGCAGCCGCGTGGCCTAACTGCAGAGCATAGGCAGAGATGTGAATCCAAAGAGTTTCCCCCTAGGATTATCAATTTCTTGATTCCTATAGTAGTCTGCTGGTCTCTGGTCACAAAATGAAATATTTTCACTATGAAAAACAATAAAATATTGCATACAACTCTGTGATAGACCAGGAGCTCCCACAAGACACGTCCTGCCGCTGCAGCTGTAGGCTCCGCCCCCAATTTTTTATATTTTAATTATTTGCTATTACTAATAGCTATATTGTCTATTAAAATGTAACCTTTACTGTAATCTCGTCACACCTAGCCTCTGTTTATTGGCCCCTGTGAATTCCTTTGACTTGTAGTTATATCTCTCCATTAAAGCAAAATGACCAACCAAGTCACACACTTCAGCCAGAGTTGGAGGCTTGATTTGTTTCCAGGATCTGGCAATGCATAGCTTCGCAGCTGCTAAGATATAGATTAGCATTTTCTTGGCTGGGGTGGCAATAGAGCTTGGAAAGATGTGGAAAAGTGCCATTTGTGGAATTAGGCATATATCAATATTGAGTGATCTGATGAGAAGCTCAATATCCTTCCAGAGTGGTGTAATTTTAGTACATGACCACAAGATGTGAACATCTGACCCCAACTGCTGACCGTTTCTCCAACAAAGACGTTTTGTAGATCAAAGACAGCCTCACTGGCATCCTATGCCACTTGAGTAGCACTTTGACATATGTCTCCATCACAGTCACACAATGAAGGGTCTTTTTCGTGAGCAAGATTGCCCTTGCAAAGTCTTCCATTGAGATCCGCATCTCAAGGTCTCTACCCCACACTTTCATTTGCCATGGGGTGCCTATAGCTTGATCTTTGATAAGGGCTGCAGAGTGAAAGGATAAAGGTCTGGGCATGGTTTTGCCCTGCATCCACCTCTCCTCCCATTTGGTGTTTTCCCTCAGAGCTGACCTGGGGAAGCCTCTGGATCTAATGAGGTTCGTGATTCTCATGCCTTCAAATCTAGGCCATTGAGGTCCATTCTCTGTGGGTGCACATATTTTCGAAGTCAATGACAGCTCACCTAAAGGATAAAAATCCGAGATGGAGCGTTTTCCCTCACTTAGCCAGTAGTCTAAGTGGATATTTGGGAAATTCCACAGCAAGCCGCCAATACTATGAATGGGAGATGGATGTGGGGAAATTGCCATACACTGACGCAGGTCATGCCATATTAAGTAGGTTTGACGGACGACGGGATTAGTTATTTCTTTGTTCAAGTTCATGTGCTTAGGGACCCAAATTAAATCTCTGAGAGAAAGTCCCAATGGTAGAGACTGTTCCTCTAGTCTATACCAACCTGGTTGCTCTTCAAGAACACCCCAAGCTGAAATGTGGGTTAGTCTTGTCGCTTCATAGTAAAGGTATATGTTAGGAAACGCAATACCACCACTGGTCTTTGTCGAAATTTTTATGCCACTCTAGGTATTTTGTTCTTCCAGACATAGTGTAGGAACAATCTATGGATTTGTTGTAGACATCCATAGGGGATGTTGAGTGGGAGACATCTGAATAAATAAAGGACCTTCCGTAAGAGTGACATTTTAACTGTTGCCACCCTACCAAGCCACGAGACCTCCTGGAAGTCCCACTTTAGTGTCAGGGATTTCAATTCTCCTAGAAGTCTATCAAAATTCATACTCACCACAGAGTCAAGATTACCACTCAGAAATATTCCTAAGTGTGTCAAGTAAGAGTCAGACCATTGAAAGTCAAAAGCTTTCCGAAGAGCGGTCTGTCGGTCAGGCGGAAAATTAAGGGTGTATGCTTCTGTTTTCAACCTATTGGATTTATAATAGCAAAGTTTCATAAATAGGTCTATCAAATGGAAAACTGCAGGGATAGAAGTCTCCGGGTTAGTCAATAACAATGTGACATCATCCGCAAATAGCAAGATCTTCTCTTCATGCAAGGGATACCTGATCCCTGTTATCTGTGGGGAGTTTCTGACCACTTGTGCAAATGGTTCCATAACCAGGGAGAAGAGGAGGGGTGACAGGGGGCACCCCTGCCTCGTGCCGTTTGAAATACTAAGTTCAGGAGAGCAGAACCCAGGGCCTCTCAACCTGGCATGCAGTGCCGAGTAAAGCGTTTGAATGGCTATAATTATCTGTTGAGGGAATCCGAATACCTTAAGTACCTCCCATAAGTACTCCCACCTAACCCTGTTGAAGGCCTTTTCAGGGCCACCATCGAAGCACCACTCCTGCTGGAGTCAGATAAGACCGATTGCAGCCTCCTCGTATTATCAGGACCTTGTCGTCCTTTGGTGAATCCTACCTGGTCTATGTGTATAAGAGAAGGTAGAAGGGAGACCATTCTATCTGCGAGAAGTTTAGAATAAAGTTTGGTGTCCACATTTATCAGCGAGATCGGGCGATAACTACCGCATAATTCAGGGTCCTTATGTGGCTTAAGAATAGTGATTATAGAAGCCTCTAGAAATTCACGAAGCAGTTTACCCTCTGATTTAATTTCATTGAAAAGAGGGTAAAGAACTAAAGAAGTAGGTTTGAAAACTTTTTGTAAAAGCTCCCAGGAAGGCCATCAGGTCCCGGTGCTTTATTATTTTTAAGATTTCTGATCGCCAATGTGATCACTCTAGCATGAAAAGGTTGTATCAGGGCATCTCTATGTTCGTCTGTAAGCGTTGGCAGGTGTAGTTTCTGGAGAAACTGGGATATCTCTTCAACAGAGGCCTCCTCAGGTGACTCACAGGTTTAATGTTATATAAATTCTCATAGAACTCCGCAAATGCTGTTCCAATATCTGCCAGTGCGTATATCTTCTGACCTTTGTGTAAGATGAATGGAATTCTGGCAGCAGCCGTACAACATTTGAGTTTATTGGCAAACAGGGAGTCAGCTTTATTACTCTTGTGGTATAATACTTGTCTAAAGGTAGCCAACGCTTTCTGGATCCTATTGAGTTCCAGATCTTTTATCAGGCCCCTCAAACGAGTAACTTCAGACGAGCATTGCTGAGATGGATTTGCTCTATTTTGGCTTTCCGCCAATCTTAGCTCTTGTAATAATTTACCTAGAGGTGCCTTTGAGAGCTTGCGTATTTTGGCAAGCTTAGAGATGCATACTCCCCTTATGAAGGCCTTCAGTGTCGCCCATCTCACCTGGTGAGAAGTCTGACCGTCTTTATTTAATGCAAGGAAATATCGAAGGTGTTGAATAAACAGGGCATCTTTCCAAAGGAATTTGTCGAATTTCCATGACGGTTTAATCCCATGGATTTCTCCACTTTTAATCTTAAGAGAGACTACATCATGGTCCGACCAGACACAATAGTGAATTGTTGATTCTGTTACAGAATTCATCGTCCAGGAGTCGACAAAGAAATAGTCAAGGCGGGAATATGATCTATGCGAAGCCGATAAATAAGTGTAGTCCCCTCGAATCAGGGTGGTATGCCCTCCATACGTCATATAAAGAATACTGAAATATTGCTTTTCGGAATTTAGGGGCCACCGATAGAGTCCAAGGTTTTAAGTGCAGGTATTTTCTTATCTATATATGGATCCCAGACCAGATTGAAATCACCCACAACTATAAGGGTTCCCTGCTTCAGTCTGTCCACTGTAGTCAAGAGTTTTCTTAGGAATGCAACCTGTCTCTGGTTTGGAGCATACACGTTGACTAACGTGTATAGTTGGTTTCCCAATTTGCAGATCAAAATAAGGAACCGTCCCTCATCGTCACATATCTGTTGGATCAGCTGGAAGGGGGCGTGTCTCCCAATGAAAATAGAGACCCCTCGGGACTTATCTTTATAGGTTGAGTGGAAAACATCTGAGAACTGAGGGAATTTAATAGAAGGAACCTGCGAGGAAGCCCAGTGAGTCTCCTGAAGGAAGACCACATCGCCTCCATGCGATTTAAGAAAGTTTTTCAAAAGGCTCCGCTTGTTCAATCCCTTGACATTGAGAGTAAGGAACGTCAGCTCAGTTGGTTGAGTCATATAAAGATACAGGGAGAGAGGATAAAAAAAAAAATACAAGACACTACTAGGGAGAGTAACAGGATGAAAACTGGGTGGGGAAGGAAGTATGCCTATAGGCAATAGGCTAGTAGGTATGCTCAAGGAAAAAACGAGGAACGTTAGACCTTAAAGGGAACCTGCATAGATACCCCTAGCCCTGCCGTCGGGACTGGCAAACTCAAATGCTGGAAGTGGCAAAAAGGGGAAAAGAACAGAAAAGGCAGAAAAAGTGATTTGCACTTACAGGTGAAAAGAAGTTATAGAATTTGTGTTCTGGTGTTTACTGTGTAAACTTATGTTTCATGGGGGGGGGTTTAGAGCTTGTGAGTTACTACAGGATAGCTACAGATAAAACCGGCAGCTGGAAAAAAATATAATAATCAAGCATTAGTAAACAAGTTACAATATTGAAGGAAGGGAGAGAAAAGTCAGGGATTACTATTACTACGTAACTGTTAAAAGTTAAACTGAAGATATCACATCACTAGGTCCCAATTGGGGAGAGACTGGGCACTGGGAAAGTTAAGTTCATGCTCGTTATAGGTATAGAAAAGCAGGGATTGGTTCAGAGGAGTTGGATGTATCTACAGTTTAGGCTATGTGCTGTAGGAGTATTGCTGTATCTCAAAACATATCTCGGGTGTAGGAAGCTTATGAAGAGTCTTAGATGTTTGGCAATCTAATGTTGTGTATTATGGATAATAGAGTAGTCTTCTAAGTCAGGGGCTTAATGTAAGGTTGACGAGGGGTTAATGATTGATCATACCTGGGGAGTTCACAGTCTAAGTCTGTGATTCCCTTTTACCATCAATCATCACAAGTAACCCATTCAGGTTCTCCATAGGATGAATTACAACTACATGTGTGGGAATAAGATACAGCATTTCTCAACAATATAATCCCCAATACATACGGAGTACAATCTTAAGGATTAATGTATCTCTAGTGGTCTGCCTCCCCCGCAGGTAGAGCCCACGGCCAACAAAAATTAACATTAGGACTAGAGGAAACCCCTCTTATATTGGCCCGGAGCTCTCCCCACCAGCCAGACAGAGCACAACAGTAGGTATAGCGGTCAAATGATTACAGTTGTTCATATCAGATAGGCCAAACATTTATATTGAGTAAAACAGAAATCATACATCTAGCTGTAAGCACAGGAAACTCTCAAATCTATGTTTATTGGGAAACAGGCCTAGTGCATGGAAAAATAACACATTCAAAGACATCCCGCTAAACGGGCACACATCCTCCATGCTGGGCTACCTCGTCACCTACTTCCCAAATCAAATCCTCTGTATCACATCTGTGATCAGGAGCACTATCCAAGAGTGATTGGCTTCGCTGAGTGGTGGCCAGGCAGAGCAGCTATTAGGAACCCGCTCTCCTCTGACTCATGAGCAAATTAAACCCTGCTAAATTCTTATAACAGTAACTAATAAAAGAACAGATATAGCATATGCGAAGATAACATTGTTATACTTATCCTGATTATTATAAAAAGTTCGCAAATAGTCACAAGACCTACATGTTGAGCACCCCCATCAGCTACTCCATGAAGTCAAGCCTCCCCATCACAACTGTTACCCGGAGCCCTGTCTCAAGATATTTGACAACATAGAGAGTTGACTAGGCATAACAGTTAGTGGAGAGTTACTCTCATTTGACTCGTACATAAGTTAGGTATTGAGAATTCTATAAGGCATTATTGACTAGGATTAGAAAGAGTCCAACTTTTCAAATGTCTCTTGTTGGGAGCAAAAAAGAACATCACTAATAAACAGTTACAACATAGAACATAACCAATGTAAAGCGACAGTAGAAAGATGAAAACTAAAAAACAAACCCCCCCGTCTCCTCTCTCCTCAAGCATTAATACTTATCGTCTTGGGTATATGGATCAGTCTGAGTCCAGGACATCTCGACCATCTGTGGACAAACCCTTTGTGCACGTGGGATCAGGTGGCAACAGCATCTCACTGTTGAGAGATGAGGGCTTGGAAGTAGATTGTCTCTGTGGTAGAGGGTGCCACTCTGTAGCAGAGGGGCTGAGAAGGTTAGCTATGTTTGGAGGCTTGACTGGCTTCTCTGGAGGTGGAAGAGTAGAACCGGCGTGTGGGTCCTCTCTAGTTGAAGTAGACTGTGTGGTGTCCGAGTTCTTAAGGTACTGGAAAACTCTGTCTGGCGTTGTGGCAGAAAAGAGTTGCCCTTCCTTTTGGATGAGTAATTTTGTAGGATATCCCCATCGATATTTGATGCCCTGTTGTCTCAACTTCTTAGTGGCCTCTCTGAAGGTGGCCCTTTTCTGAATGGTATATTGTGAAAGGTCAGGGAGTACCTGTATGCCATGGAACCATTCAGGAAGGGTCAGATTACAAAACATCACTCTGGCTATCTGTTCCTTGTACGTAAAGAAATTAAAACGGGCAATAACATCCCAAGGTTTTTCAGCTGACACATTCTTGCCTCTCGGCAGTCTGTGCACATGGTCCAGTAAGCTTTCACTAGGTAGAAGCGGGGTCTTTAGAAAGGAACAGAATTCACTGAGAAAGGAATCTAAGTCTGTCAGTGGGATGCTCTCCGGTATTCCTCTAAACCGCAAGTTGTTGCGGCGAGAGCGGTCCTCCATATTCGCCATCTTGGCTTCCATAGTGTCCAGCATGTCTACCATTATTTGAGAGTGGTTAGATAACTGAACTTGTTCCACTATGAAGTCCTCTTGCTTCTGTTCAAGAGTATCCACTCTTTCTCCTATGGCCCCAATATCTTTCTTAAGATCGGCAATCAAACTTTTGAAAGTTTTGGTTAGTGAATCTTGCAAATTATTGATCCACTGGGTGAGTGTGCCTACAATCTCTGAAGCCATGGTAGGTGGTGGATCAGAAGTGCTTTGTGAATCTAGGTCTAGCGAGTCACTATCAGAGCGAGGGCTGGCCTTATTGTTTTCAATAGCAGGTGTTCGTTCTAGATGGGATTTGGGCTTAAAGTGGTCTGCTAGCGACTTCTTGTAGGCAGCTTGATTTATAGTTTTCTTCCTAGATCCCTGCGGCATATTAGGGAAAAAACAGCAGTTTACTGCACCACAGATTCTGCTAGAATAGATTGGAAGCTAATGTCCTGATGAGTACACTGTATTGGTCGACGATATAGTATTGGAAGTTGAGATTAACTTGATACTATCACAAAGCTATCGGGCCACAAGGCTCCATGGCATTTCCCCAGCTGCCGGCCCATCAGGGTTTACCCTCTCATATTGCTGTAGTGGCCATCCTTAAAGGAGAATAACATGCCAAGCAATAATCATAAGGCTCTCTACTTTAATATCTTTATTGTACTCCCTATTAGTTTCGCTCTTTATGGATACTGTTAGGAAGCTCCACTATTAAGATAAGTCAGCAAATTCCGTAGGAGTTATGGTTTACATTAAAGTTCCAGCTAGTTTGGCTGCATACACGGTAAATACCAATCCAATTATTGTCCTAGGGGACACTGAGACAGTTATTATAAGGCTCTCTGCTGCAAGACCTGCTCTGTACACTTTATTAGCTCCATTCCCTAGGGGTATTGTTTAGGAAATTACCTCTAGTAGAGTAAGTTATTAAATTCTGTATTAGTAGTGATGTAAATTAAAGTGCCAGCTTATGCAGCTGCATATACGATAAATACCAATCCAATTATTGACCCAAAGCACTGTCCCATCTGAGGGTGTCCCACCTGTAGTAAGCAGATGAGAAGGGGAAAGAATGGACTAAGCGGCTAGTTAGAGGGCTCTATCTGTGCGTGGGCAGGGCCCTGTATGTGGTCTAATTAGATCTGGTAGCTGGCTAAGTGAGCAGTGGATGGCCAGGCAGCAAGGTTCTGTGAAAGGCCCAAGTATTTCAGGTTTCAATATGCCTCACAGCAGGGCCTGCAATTTGTTTAGGGGAGACACCTGCTCACTATATGACCCAGAAAAAAAATTAGGCAAGCCTTTAATATACAGAGATGATGTTTAATGGGAAAGTTTGTCTATATAGAGGCTACACGTGTCCTCCTATAATAACAGAGTCGGTATTGTAGATAATACTTGCAGTTCTCAAGGCCTCTCAGAAGTGGAGATGTTATTACTCGGGTTTAGTTTACTGCATGCAAGGCGAGTCTGACTTAAATGTCTGAAGTGCAGCAGTATAGGCCCAATCTGCGTCTCAAAGTCTCACAAGAGTCTCATGTGGCCAAAGGGTAAAAGCTAATGATAGGAACTGCCCTATTATCTTACCGGCCTCTTGGAGTTCTCTGCTGGAAAGTGTGTAGGCAGCTCTGATGTCTACCAGTGACAGGGTGTTTTAGCCACAGGTGCAGGCCCAGAAAAAAGATGGCGGCCTTTCGCGCCACTACTCTTTTACAGCCCTCCGGATCCGAGTTCCACAAGTGCCGATGCAGGTAGATGTAAGGTGCTGCAGTAACCCCCGCTGCCAAACTCTGCTTGTCGGGTTGAGCTGAGGCGGCGGTTGGCGGATAGCGGGTCACTGGCCGTATGGCTATGGCATCACTTACAGAGAGTGTTCCTCCGATATCCAGACTTAGGTGGTGAGGAGGGCTTGAGACTTCAAACTTTGGCCCCCAAGCTCCGGAGCGGATCCCCGACCCTCCGGAGCTCTGCTGGATCTGCTATGTGTTTTTGGACTGATGTTCACCCGGTGCCGCTTGTATGTCGCTTTCTGCGGCCCTGCGTACTGCACAAAGTTAGCCCAAAAAATTCAGGAGCTCTGTAAAAACGAGTGTCTTCCTCTGGGTAACTGATATTTGGCTATAGAAAGTCAAACTTGGCTTCTAATTAGTATACAAAACACTGTTTTTATCTCTTGTAAGCAGGGAGCTAAAGACAAACACGTCTGCTTCACTAGGCAGTTAGCTCCGCCCCCCCCTATGAATTACTTTTAATGTTGGATTAAATAAAACTTTTGGACTTTACATTTTTTGAGCACCTGCAACTTGTCTTACTTCCTATATGATTAACACTCACTCAGCACAATGGATAAATCTACAGATGTGTCCAAAGAGAGACTTTAGAGGTCAAGACAAAGTCAACAAGCCAGGGTTTAAAACCAAATCATACTGTAAAAGTACCAAAATAAAATCCTAAAGAATGGCTTAAAAAAAAAAAAAAGGCACAGGTTCAGGCAACTTCACAGGCAGGGGCAGGCACAGAATCACAAGGCAGGTGGATAGAATTAGAAGATCAAAAGTCCAGGATAAATCAGTAATAATAGCAGCCTACCTACAAGACTATTGTCAATACTAGGTCAAAGGTTCAGGCTCATCTGGAAGAAATTCTATGTAGAAAGTCACAAAGAATTGGCACCAGAAACCATGGCAAGAAGAAGCCAGAAATTAATTGAAGACAACAAGCTTTTGTAGAATGATGAAGCAACACCAAAATCACAGGCACTTCAGCGGTTCTCAAAATAATTACCCAACATGATGGCATTGTCATAGGAACCCACAAACAAAATATAACACTGATTTCAATGGCAATTGACTTTATTGGCAAGCTAAAAAGAAAAAGAAAAAGAGGGAACCCCTGCCTAGTTCCATTGGGTAAAGAAAATTAGGGAAGCAGAGGCTCAGAGTACAGGGCACATAAAGCTACTATATATCAACTTGGGGATCCAAAAGACAGAAGGACCTCCCACAAGTAGTCCAATCTAGCTCTTTGACACTTCTCTGCATCAAGATAAAGTTAAAAAGGAGCACCAACGTTGTGCTTCCACGAGAAAAAAAGTCTACAAGTGGCATCTGTACACTCTAGTCCAGATGTAAAACCTACTTGATCTCTGTAGATTGAATCCGATAGGACTTTATTGAGACAGCTGGCCAATGTTTTTTAGTTATACATAAAAAATAAGAGTTTTCAGTCTATAGCTCTCATAACTCTGGGTGTCCTTTCCTTGTTTTAAAATTGTGATTATAGAGGCTTGCAAAAGCTTTCTGGGAAAGGTTTCCATTGAGATCACCTTATTATAAACTCTCAGCAGACCAGGGGTTAAGTGCTCCTAGATTTTTTCTTATTTTTATAAAAAAAACAGCCAATATTGCTGTTAGTATCTTGCCAAGTCTCTCAATGTGGGAATATTTTATTTACCTAGAACATCTTGTATCCCTGCTAGAAGAGCACTCTGTAACTGACTGGAATCTTCCAGATTATATAAAATACTATAGTAATCCCTAAAGACTTTGCTAACCTTGTTCTTACAGTAATGTAATTTCCATCCACTTGAAATAGTGGTTATTCTATACTGGGCCACATCATTTCTCAGTTCAATTGCCAACAATCTGATTTCTTCCATTTATATTAAAACAGTTCACATAACCATTCCATGGTCAGTTATAAATCTCTAATAAAGACAATAACCTCTGATAGCGTTTACAGATCTCTGAGTAGTGGGATGGGTTTTATTTTTAAATGTAAAGGAATGCAGCCTAGGGCTTAGAACCTCAAGAGGCTAACCTAGGAGTTTATACTTGGTCTCTGCCACTAAATAAACTGTCCCATAAGATACACATTGATGGTTATCCTCAATCTATATATTCCAACCTTGTCAATGTTATTGTGTTAGATAAAGCCTTTTGTAGTTTCCTCTTGCTGTTTAATGCACTGATGAATAGATTAACCAATCATCCAACCTCCAATAAGGTCTCGGAATGGTGGAGTGATTATGTGTCCACTGCACCTACAAAGGCTCACAATCTTACCAGTGGCTTGTCTTGATATTTATTGATATAACTTTTTCTAGGAACCACAAATCTGTAAAGAAGAAATCAGCCTTGGAATATTATTTCTATGGACCTTAATACAATGGTTAATCCTTATCAAGGGGACAATCCAGACCTCCAAACATCAAAATAATTGTTTTTAGCCATTAACAGATGAAAATGAGACCTTATTAGCCTTTCATGCTGTTCTTTAACTGTTTTCTTATCCATCATGGGATCCCAGATGAGATTAAAATGTCTTCTTATTACCAGACAGGAACCCCCTATTATACCCTTATTTCACATTGGAAACACACCATTTAAGAAATTTACTTTGACCTTACAAATAAGGGTAACATAGACTTAAAGGGACAGTCAAGTAAAAAAAAAACCTTTCATGATTCAAATAGGGCATGTAATTTTAAACAATTTTCTAATTTACTTTTATCACCAATTTTGCCTAGGGAGGCTCATATGCTAATTTCTTAGACCTTGAAGGCTGCCTCTGCATTTGACCGTTTTTCACCACTAGAGGGCGTTAGTTCATGTGTTTCATATAGATAACATTGAGCTCATGCACTGATTGGCTAAAATGAAAGTCTGTCAAAAGAACTGAGATAAGGGGCAGTCACCAAATGCTTAGATACAAGGTATTTACAGAGGTAAAACATGTATTATTATAACTGTGTTGGTTATGCAAAACTAAGGAATGGGCAATTAAGGGATTATCTATCTTTTAAAACAACAAAAATTCTCTTGTTGACTGTCCCTTTAAGGATCCTTTTCTACATACATGAATTTACATCCTACTGTGTTACTATTTAAAATGTCCTCCCCCCTCAGTATTTACTTAAAAGGAGCAAACACAACAACTGGAAATCTCCTAATAGATATGAACCCCTTTGTAAGAAGGTCCAGTGGGTATCTTAGATAAAGGCTATGGAGTAGATTAAACATTGGTCGAGTGGACATGATTTGCCGTAGCGAATAATTTCTGCTTGAGTTCCCTAAATGCTAACAGCATAAGCTGTCGGCATTTAACATTGCACTAGCATTCCTAGTGAAATGCTTGTGTAATGCCGCCCCCTGCTTACTGGTGGTCAAACAGCCGCTACCAGGGGCCGACAATGATCCTGATCGGATCATTGACGGCCCGCCACCTAAAAGGTGGCGGAGAAGTTATGGAGCAGCGTTCTTATGACCACTGGTTCTTAACTTCCATTTCAGGTAAGACTAAAATGATGGACATTGAATTCAGCATCCGCTGTTTAATAAATCTACCCCTATGTCTTCTTTGGATATTTTCAAATTATTGACTAGTATATTTCATTTGTGAGGGGGCATTTAATTTTACCAGGGTCATCAGTGACAACATAACAGTATGGAGTAAGGAGAAATGAAACAAATAGATAGTCTGAGTTAAATAATCAGTGGTGTCCCTGCTAGATTTGGCTTGGCATGGGCATTTAATGAAGATAGTTACAACCAACATTAACGACTAAAAAAGAAGACTCAGACACTATTGGGGTCCAAAGAATAGACAGGCAGAGTAGAAATGAAAAAAAACACAGAATATATAAGCTTGGAACAAACAGAGAGAAATGGGAAATAGAATCAAGACTTGATATGGATACTATGATAGAACATAACAACTCAGAAATTACTCAATTCAGAATATAATATGGATAACATAAAGTCTACATTAGGGTGGCTGACCCTAAAGGGCCCCTATTAATTACACTTTAGATCCATGTGTTCCCATAGTTGATCTTAAATATGTAAAATGTAAGTTTTTCTGAAAGCTACCTCTAAATACTAAGGGGTAAATAATACATTTAAGTGAGAGCTATTGACATAACTACAAGGAGAGAATGCAGCACCAAAACAATCTCAGTTGTACCTATTCAAAGAAAGAGGGAGAAAAACATGCATCATGGTACCCAGGTGTGGGGACAAGCAAGGGAAATAAAATACACAATTCCTTATATCTCCTCCTTCTTAGTGGCACAAAAAGCTATTAAAATTGCTATTATACTACAATCATCCTGTAGGAAAGTAAAGAGTTAAATATTTCACTCAAGTCTCTAGCTATAATGTCACAACTACGTTTACTCTACCATTAAAATAATGTTAACAGAATGTACTAAACATATATCAAGACAATGCAGCAAACAAATCACAATTACTGAACCCAATTTATTAAATCTCACTATGAATTATGTGAGATAGTCTACTAAACATTATGCAAACCCTGGGTCAATACATTTGGAATCATTTTCCTTAAGGCTTGAAAAGGGTTGAATCTCTTCTCTAGGACATAGCGACTGTTCATCAAGGCAAAAGTTACTATTCTGAGGCTAAAGCCCTCATGAGTACTGAGGTGTCAAGGGATAGCTGATGTAACTCCTTTTCTTGAGTAAGCTGGGGCCCTGTTTAAATGAACTGATAACATTGTCATGACCATCCTTTTGAGGCATTGGCATTTTAAAGCATCATTTGGCCAAAGTGTATGAAAATGTCTGGAAAAACTGGACTCTGGGATATGGTGCAACAAGGGTTTTTACAAAAAGGTGACTCTCAAAAGACGTTTTTAAAATGTAAAGTAGTGCAGAAAGATAATCAAATCGCTACACCTCTTAGACGGGATATTTTTCGTTTGAACTGCGGTCTCAGTAGTACAGTCAATATCTTGGACTTGGTCTAGAAGCTTCTTAAAAAGATCCAACAGTAAATAAGGTAATTCAACCATAATGATCTATGAAATACATCTTACTATGACATTGTTCCCTTGTCAGTAGTTGTTCAAAGTAAAAACTAGAGAGATCATCAGCCAATATTTGTTAATAAGATAGGAGAATGTTATGATCAATCACTAGATACAATGCACTTCATAACTTCAGAATGTCTGTGTTTTTCTTATGTGACTGAGACATAATACCTGCAAATGTAGAACAATCTAGGTAGCAAAAGCAGATAAGCTTGAGGCCAGTGAAAACCAGGTAGTGAGCAGGGCAGCAATCCAGTTAAACAGGGAAGTTAATAGTGAGCAGGACATTGAATGTTACCATATGGGGCCAGTAAAAAAAAGTATCCTGCTAGCTAGCCTTAGAGAATTGTGTTCTACCACATCATAGTTAAAAAGCTGCAAGCTCAGTAGAACACCAACCCCCTACAATAAAATTAGATGGGGAGATAACATATACCCATAAGTGGCAAAAAAGGGGTTAGGATGAGCTGTAGGAGGAAATTGCAAGCCTGCAATAGAGAGTAGACTAGGCAATGAGCTGTTTATAACTGCTTATACAGTATTACAGCCTGTGAATGCCTTCTATCTAGCAGAGTCAGGGGCTGATTTATCAAGCCCTGTATGCTGCCTTATGCAGCTGTTTCTGCGCGAGCCTTCAGGCTCGCCAGAAACAGGAGTTAAGAAGCAGAGTTGACTCGTCCACCACCTCTAAGGCAGCGGACAGCAATCAGCCTGATTGGATACGATCGGGTTGATTGACACCCCTTGCTAGCAGCCGATTGGCTGCAAATGTGCAGGGAGCGGCATTGCACAAGCATTTCACTAGAAATGCCTGTGCAATGATAAACACTGTCAGCATTTATCGATGTGTGACGGACATGATCTACTACAGTGGATCATGTCTGCCCACACAATTGTAAATCTACCCCTTAGAGTTCACTCAGTCCTTAAAACCTCACCAACTCATGCAGTTGCAACCTCTTCAGATCAATTAATCGCCTAGAGCTTTTAGTATAGTCCACGCAGTAAATTATTAACATGCAGGACAGCAGAGTGAAAGTAAGCAAGCAATTGTATACGGATCTATGAAGGGCACTTTAGGAGTTCAGTCGGCAACCCAACTAATTCACACCATATGCAAATCTAAGATGGAGGCAATGATGCAGAGGCTTTGGCTGCTGTTATCTGCTATTTATAATTAAAAAAATAATGCCACTTGAATGCTTTAAGTTGCACTTCAGTTCTGCAAATAAGAGCTGTTGTACAAGGCTGTCTGGTCACAATAGCCTAGTGCTCTTTAGAGCTGTAAGCAGAAACTGTTTCCTCCAACTGTCAAGGCCACTGAGTGGGAATCAAAAAACTGTGTGGGGGCTGTGTAGGCTCTGAGACACCACCAGTTTTATGCTACTGGTGAGTCTTCATGTTAATGCCCACTGTAAATGTCAACCTCCACCTCCTTTAAAATCAGTTGGATTGGGATTCTTTATGATCTCTCTCTGCTCTTGAAAAACATTATGGGCTCTCAAGCAGACTCAAGCAAAAGTGATATCAAGATTTTTATGTGTTTAATACTTTTTCAGTGCAGTGTGTTTAGGAATAGGTTACAGTAAAATATGTGAACAACTGAACTCATTATTGTTCTTTAAACATACAGCAAACACTCTAATCAGGTATCAGACAGATAAATTATATCATGATAAGAAAACTTTAGATTTATCTGGCTCATGATAATGTATGATATATATTAGCCATGCTGTAAAATATCCTATTATATTTGTAAAGCATTTATCATACTAACTATATATAGTTGTATACATATAGCCCCAATATACTTAATCATGTTGATAATACATTACAGAATTGCATAGGTGGCTCTACCATTAGGCAAAATAGGCAGTCGCCTAAGGCCTCACTTAAAAAGGGCCTCACAATGTGCCACTTTCTTCATATGTGGATTTGTTTATGAACAGAATGTTCATGGCACGTCGATTAGTAAACAAATACTGTTGGATAGTGAACTTATAAGCATATAAAGTCCCTGTGAGCTCTGTTCCTCACTTTCTGCTGGTTACTAATGCTTACACATAGACTATGTTCCAAAATGCAGTGCTGCAAAACAAGAAATGTGGCTGAGGGGTTATATTGCGCACCCCCCTATCCTGCATGTCTAAATGCCACCCCTTAGTGTCTCAAAACATGAGTACCATGGTGCACCCTGTGAATCACACACAACGAGTAGACATATTCGGTGTGATTGAAAGTAGGAGAGTAGATATTAATTAGATCAATCGAAGAACCAGAGGATGTAAGAATTTACCACACACTGCTTGAAGTGCAGCAGGGATCATGGGATAACCTTTTTGAGGGAGCTCCAGAGGATAATCCTGTCTGTAATGCTGATAATAATTAAAAAAAACACATCTGCCAGATCTACTATGACCTTCCTTTACTAGCTAAATTCTCTTTCTGCACTACCCCCTTCTCTCTTTCTTTAATCCTCTCTTTATCACTTGGCCTTCTCTTTTTCTGTCCCTTTTCATTTTTCTACTTTTCTCTCTCCCCTCCCTTCTCACACTTTCTATTCATTATCTCTGTCTCTCGCTTTACTCTACTTCCCTTCTTCCTTTTCTTCAGTCTCTCTTGTCATGCTCTCCCTTATCTATCTCTCCATTTCTATTCTATAAACACTCTCTCCTCTCTCTTTTCTGTTTTTCTCCACTCTCTCTCTCACCTTCTCTCTCTTAATCTCCCTTCTCTCTTTCCCCTCTCTCTCTCTGTCCTCTCACTACTTATTTCTTTTCTCTCTCCTTCTCTCTATTATTCTTCTATTCTTTTCTCCCTCTCCAGTTCCCTTTTCACTCTCTCCCGCCTCTCCCCACTCTCTTTTTCTTTCTTCGTTCTCTTTTTTGTCTCTTTCAGTCTCGTCACTGTCCTTTCCTCTTTCTGTATTTGTACACTATCTTTTGATTCTTTCCTCCTTTAGTTCTCTCTCAACTCTCTCATTCACTCACTCATTTCTGTCTCTTTTAATTCTCTCTTTTTTTTCTCTCCACTCTCCCAATTCTTGCTTTTCAATTTCCTTTTTGCTACTTCTCTCTTTCTCTTTACTCTTTACTTTCCGTCTCTCCTTTTTTAACTTTTGCCTCTATTTTCTTTCTCTTCATTCTGTCCATTCTCTCTCTCAAACTACCTCACTTTTTGCTTCCTACTTTCTTTACCCTCTCTATTCACTCATTCATTTTCTCTCTTCCTACCTTTTAATTCTATTTTCTACTCTTTCAGCAAAATCCAGAGCATTTCATATTTGTTTGTTTTATTTGTGCATTTTTTTTGTGTCAAGGGGCCTCATATTTGAGCCTTGGCTAAGACCTCACTAACTCAAGAGCCACCTTATGAGAAATGTATAAACTTTATTTAATCCCTGCTCACATAAACACTCATGAGTATACTCATGTAAATTAACTTATCTTTTTTGCCTCAAATAGTACCTGCAAAAATGGGTTATGGGATTGTAAAAAGCTCCCATGCCCAGCAAGTTGCAAACTGGAAGGAGGTACTCACTTTACAACATTTGATCAACGAAAATTCACTTTCCAT
Source organism: Bombina bombina (assembly GCF_027579735.1). NCBI lineage: Eukaryota > Metazoa > Chordata > Amphibia > Anura > Bombinatoridae > Bombina > Bombina bombina. Next base: position 88,727,972 of record NC_069505.1, on the reverse strand, counting down.
GGAGATTGCAACTACATATTATCACAGGTAAATGCCACATGATCACCTAGGTAAGTAATCAATGAAAACAAAAGCTAACTTTTTTTAACTTTAGCTAGAAATACTATTAAGCTATTTAGAGAAGTATTTTGTGTCTCCAAAATGTTTTGAAAATGATCTTCCTAATATACCAATGTAGCTGTGTTACCACACAACATTTTGAATTAATTAATCAATCTTTTAAATGGCCATTAATTTGTTAGAGTATGTGTTTAACCCTGCAAAAGAGATTAAACACACAGTAGAAGTACTGCTTGGGACCTGTGGAGCACAGCTGGTCCAGAATGGAACCCACCACTAATCCAATCAGCAGCACTAGTCACTTAACTCAGATGTTGGGTCCTGAACAGCACATCTACTGTGCGTTTAACCTCTTTGTAGGGCCAATAGTCTTAAAATTACATACTGTAACTAATATGATGGCCCTTTTAAAGAGAAGATGTTTCTTTTTTTCTGTAGGTGCAGAAAATAAGAATTATTTTATCTAAATTTTTGTCCAACTGATTCTAAAAATATTTTTTTTTACTGATCTCATTGAACAACACCCAGCAACCTATTAAAGAGACAGTAAACATCAAATTACAAGACAACTCTGTTGCATTGATATAGAATAACATATCAGCCAAGTCAAAATATTTTTAAACAAAATACCATCCTTTTTACTGGAATTATTTTTCAGTAACCAAACTCCACTCACTATTTGCCAGATTTAGAGCAGTCAATCAGGGCTTTAGTATGCAGACAACAAGGATAGTCATGATCATATTTCTAGCACTAAATTTATTGTTTTGCAATTATAATTTAAATCCAGTAATAGACAGACATGCATTATGGTTAGCCTTGATAAATCAGCAATGATACATTTAAACTTGAGAATTTTCATACCTAATTGACATGAAATGGGGCAAGATAAATAATGGAAGACGATTTGTATTATGCATATCTAAATATTTTATATTAATATATAAATTATTTACTCTCACTTTAAATTATCAGTCTATTTGTATTTACTATTTGTATTATAATTTACTAACTAATTATAGAACTTTATAAACTTGTTTTACAGATGTGCTTGACATCACTGTTCGCTGTTCATGTGCAACTGAAGCCATGCAACCAGAATGGGGAGATTGAGTTAACAAAAATAATGTTGTCTCTTAATGATCAGGAAACTGTAAGAATTAAAAACAAAAAAAATCCCCCCGTAATTAACAAAAATGCATTTTCTCTGACACTTCCTTTTGTATAGATACAGGAAATATCATCATATACAAAAATTAACTTCTTTTCTTCTTATTATTGATATTTTTGAGATTTGTTTAATTTAGATGGGTTATAAATTTGCCAAATTAGAAATTTATAAATGTACAAATGCATAGACCTTCCAAAAATAATATATATTTTTTTATTTATTCTATCAAAAAAAAAAAATCTGACTTCTGATTTCAAGTCATTACTGCAAAATGAAATATAATAAATATATTTTTTTTGTGTTTCCAAAAATAGATTTTGATAATTGAAAGTGATGGGAAAGTAAGTCTCAATTCCGAGAGTATAGAACTTCCTTTCCACACAGGTAAGAAACTAGTGCACAATTTTATTTATTTTTTTAAACAAATGTAACATATTTTGTCAAAAAATGCTAACAATTTCCCATTTAACAATGTATGTTCAGTAACATTAAAAATATTAATGCTATTGTTTACTAATATCACTTGAGCACAATCAATAGCACTTTTATTTTTGGGCTCATATTACAAACATTATTGCAAATATTTATTTGAATATGTATATAGGTATGTGCAAAATTCTTCGGATATTTGTTTGTCAAACTAATTCCAAATATGACTGCAGGTAGCAGAATCAGGCTTTTTTTGGGACCAGATAAAATAACATTAAAGGAAGCCCTGGATTAGGCATACTAGGGAGGGGCATTTGACCCCTGTCTAGGTAGAAGAAAGAGGAGGGTTAAGTTAGTGAGGAGGAGCAGTGGGATGGGGCAAGGTAGGGGTATAAAGGAGGTGGGGGTGGTCTAAAAGGGCGCCAAAAGTTGGGAGAATACGTGCGAGCAGTAGCTCACTCCCCCCCCCCCATTTTTTAATTGGTTACAGTTAGCTGGTTGTCGCAGCTTAAGTGTTGGGCGGAGTGCTTGCCTGGTGAACCAGCAGATTTGAGTGAGTATCTCCTGGTTGATCAGGGGAGGAGTAGCTGGGGAACTGATTTATCTGGTGGGAAATCTTGTGGCTGCTGAGAGGGCAAGCACAGATGGGGTTTTAATGTGTTTGGCTAATTATTAATGTTACATATATAGCTGAGGCCTTTATAACCCATATTTCTGTGGTTGTGTATTTATTCAATTACCTAGTAGGGGGGTCAAGGGCAACACACAAAGATTTGGATTTGCAAAGATCTTTGTGTGTTGCACTTTAACACAATAGTACATATACGTTGCTCAAAATAGCCGAATTCCTCATTGACCTTAAATTTTTAATTAAAGTGCCTATAAAGGACTAGATTACAAGTAGAGCGATAATTTATAACACACCACTTTCAAGTAAACGAGCTCTCTGTAGCAATTAGCGTTCCAAAAATTAACCAGAGATAAGATCTCTGGTTCATTTTCTAAATGTCCCCCAATTGCCCCCAAATACAGTGATGTGCTTGTTGTTAAAATAAAAAAAAATGAGTATATTTATTTTTTAAAATATAACTGCACACAGAAGTTATTAGGACTTAAAGTTGGCTGGTGTGGGGTGTTAGACAAAATATGGCACTGAAAAGTGCCTTTACATAGCAGTCCATGGGGACAGTGTTATTCCTATAAATATATATGTATATGCTTATATACCTATATATGTATGTGTTAATATGTGTTTATACACTTATAAACACATACTGTAAATGTATATGTTTATAATCATATACATATATATTAAACATTTGCTGCTCATCACTGTGGGCAGCAAATGATCCCCTTCTCTGTGCTAGGTTCTCCTGCAGTGTCTCATGGCATGAGAACGAGGCTCCCATTGGACCTATTGCATACCCCCCAACTGTCCCAATTTTCACGGGACAGTCCCGATTTTAGGGGTCTGTCCCGCTGTCCCGGGCAGAGTGCTGTGTGTCCCGCATTGCCCCAGGCCTCTATTGATTTTGAATTTTTTCTTTTTTATTAAATCCTATTGGGTCTGACTTTACCTTGTGACAAAATTATACCCAATAATATATATATATATAGTGACAAGTATTCAGATGGTCATGTGGTATTACAGTCACTTCCTTCAGTCAAGCATTTGGCGCACAGCTGCACACGTGAGGTAGTGGCAGCTTCAGTGCGGTGCTGAGTCAGACAAGTGAGAATGTGAAGATGTGGGACGCCGGGTCATCAGGAGGAATCCTTGCTTCGTCTCTCTGTAGAGCTCAATAAGTCCAAGTCAGTGAATGATCTGATCCCAAGTAGCTGATACTGTAATAATGTTTGGGGGCAGGAGCTAGGTACAGACAGACTGTGCTGGCCTTGGGGGATATGCAACTAGGGAAAGCAGCAAGCAGGCAGGGACTTAGAGGCTAGATACTTAGGCTGCCGGTTTGAGAGTTCCTAGGACCTGTAATGGACTCACGCACTATGCTGCACTGACAGCTGAGCAGTCTGGGACACAGTCACTAAGAACTTAAGAAGTTCTGTTTGGCGCAGGTTCGGCTCCTGAACGAATGAAATGGGGGGGCATTTTTTTTTCACGAGGGGGCACGCATTTAAAAAGCATGTATGAGAGTCAAAATAAGAGCAAACCTACTGTGGCAGTCCAGGGGTTACATTTATCAGATCTCTGGCTGTGCAGGAGTTAGATTTGTTTATATTTCTGGAAGTGCAGCGGTTACATGTGTCATATCTCAAGGAGTATAGGGGTTACATTTATAAGATGTCTGGCAGTGCAGCGGCAGTTACATTTACCAGATTTATGGCAGTGCAGGGGTTACATTTGTCATATCTCAGGAATGTCTCCCACATATGACACAGCCAGTGGACACTGTTTGCATGTGTAGCTCTACCAATGACCCTACTAATGATCAAATAAGCTTTTACGTGACAATACGTTTGAGTGCCAAGCAGTACATTACTTGTACAGATATTATTAATGATATTTACCAGCACACACACAGTATATACAGTATGTATATATACACACAAAAATTATATATATATATATATATATATATATATATATATATATATATACATATACACACACACACACACACACACACATGTATATATATAAAAACACATACACACACACACAGTATATATATATATATATATATATATATATATATACATACACACACATTTTGTTCGTATATATTTATATATATAAATATATATATATATATACACACACAGATACACACGGTATATATGTATCTACACACATATATATATATATATATATATATATATATACACATACACACAAACTATATATATATATATATATATATATATACACACAGTGTGTGTATGTATGTGTGTGTGTATATATATATATATATATATATATATATATATATATATATATATATATATATATATAATAAAACAACCTTGGGGACAAATAGGAGATGTTTTGAAACATGTAAATAATAAACATAAGGCTATTTCACTCATTGTCCCACAGCTACATTTGAAGTGTGTGTATTTGAGCACCTATAATCTGACACACATTTTACAAATGATCACTGCAGATAAAGCAGTCACAATGCACACTTGTTTTGTGTGACCTGCAGTGGGGAAACCAAGGAATTCCCAATTTGCTTCTTTATCTGTAGCTGCCAGGATATAAAGCACAATAGGGAAGGAATACTACTCTCACACACACATTGGTTATACGGCTGTGTTTTCACAAAATAACTTCTGCCTTCCCTCTCACTGACTGTTAGCTTCTCCCAGCACTTCCTGCAGAGGTCTGATGATGTCATCATCTCACTTCAGCTCTGTAGCAAGTGGGCTAGCAGGAGGAGGGGCATTGCAAGCCCTAGGTTAACTGTGAGAGCACCAGCAGGGAAATGCAACTTTATTTGTTATCTGGTTGTAAATAGAGGAGAGTAAATAGATTAGCTGGGTCCTCCAGTGGCGTCACTTTTAAAATGAAAAAAAAAATTTCAAATCACTTCTTTTGCCCTGGGGGGCACAGCATTCTATTTGGGGGGGCATTGCCTCCCAATGCCCCCCTTAGAGCCGACCCTGGTTTGGCGGCTGCTGCTGGCAATCAGGGAGCACAGTGTGTAAGTATCAGTACCGACTAAGTGAAATTTGCGGCACTCAGGGTGACCGGGTGGGAGGAGGTACTCTTGCTTTGCCAGCTGAGTTGAAAGTTCACTCACTCACTGGCCACTGGCATCCTCCTTGACTGAATCAGCATTGGCAATAATCTAGTTCAGGAGCTGACTTTGTTGCTGAGCTGGGGAAATTTATGTAGCAGTGAGTCAAGTAAGAACTAGTGCAGCAGCCAGTTTTGTTTATATTTCTCACTGTCTTGTGTGGTATTTAACAGGAGCTGCCGCACTAGTTTACTTTGCTTTGACAGATTTACAGCAGCACCACGCTGCCCTCTCTCTCCCCCTGACCCCCCCTGCTCCTTGTATTGCTTAAATGACCCAGCAGGAAAGTAAGCTCCTTATCTCTAGCAGTGTTGTTCTCCCCGGAACACAGTACTTACAGGTCAGCAATGACACTGGGCTGGCATACCTAACATTCCTTTTATCATTTATCCTAGTTGCAGGCACACAATGCTAACTAAGCAAATTACCAATACCAATACTAATGCAATGCCTGAAATCCAATAACAGCCCTATCTAAATTAAAGCTATAAGATGCTACTTAGTTGTCCCTTTTGTATCATATACAGGTGTATGCTATGCCTAGTTGTTCATGTTTTGTGTGTCTGCATATATTGAATGCTATGTAGTGTGCATATGCTGTGTATGTGGTGTGTGTATGTTGTGTGAATGTATTGTGTGGGTATGTTGTGTGTCTGCATATATGTGTATGTGGTGTGTGTATGTTGTGTGTGTCTGCGTGTATGTGGTGTGTGTGTTGTGTATCTGCATGTACTGTATGTCTATGTGGTGTGTTTATGCATGTTTATTTGAATGCTTCTCAGTGTGTGTGTATACTCTGTGTTGCATTGTATTTGAGACTGCATACATGTGTGTATTCACTGTGGGTGTGCATGTTTATTTGTATGCTCTGCAGTGTGTCAGGATTTGGGGACAGACATAAGATAAGGCTTCCACTTTTTTATATGTAGATTTTTTAAAACTTTTTATTAAGAATTTAATTTATATTACATCAATCTCATGATTTTTTTAAAGCCATTTCCCATCCCTGCTCCCTTCTTTTGTCCTGGGGGGGGGGGGGTTGGTGCGGATAACTGTGGTGTTGAGATGTCCCTCTTTCCAATTTGGAAATGTTGGGAGGTATGCTATTGCAGCTGTTTGAAAGTGAAAATTTGCGCTCCACTTTTAATCTGGCCCAAAATAAGTTACTAGTCAAAATTCTATGTTGTAAATTAGCTAACTGCTAAGAAATAGGCACAACACTACTGTTACAATGGTTTTACCTCTTCCGGATAAAAAGTCTCCTGTGTATTTTTATAGAGTGTGCAGCCTCAGAGATTACAAAATGGCCTCTACTCTTAGGTGCATCATTTTCCTACCGATTTCAAATTTATAAATTGCAAACAGAGAGAATTTTTATAGTGCAGATGCTAAAAATCTAACTGAAAACACAAATGCTGATTTGTATTAAATAAGACAGATTTCTTTTACTATTATTAATAGGAGAGAATATTTCTGGGTATAGATTGATTATGGGTCTCCAATTGTACATACATTCCTCAGCCCTATCCTTAAACTGAAAGACTGTATTGTGTGATTCAAACACTAATTGTTGGAGGAGCATGGTGCGAAATTGAGAAAATCTTGGTTGCAATACATCTTTCCATTTTTTCAATATCAATATTCTAGTTACTATAATTATCGTATTCAGCATCTTTATATTCTTTGGTTTCATTTCAACTAAATTAGGATGAATCCAAAAAATTGCATGATAGGGTTGTATTTTAAAGCTATCATGAAACTGCCTATTATACCAATGGTTAACTTTACCCCAAAGTTGGTTGATTTTTGGGCATTGAAAAAGCATATGTATAATATCCGCATTTGAAAGATGGCATTTTGGGCAGCACTGTTGTATTGCAGAAGAGAATTTGGACATTTTGAGTGGAGTTAAGTATGCATTATGAAGTAGTTTAGTGTGTGATTCTTTCCAGGCGATTGATATATTCAAATTTTCCAATGCAGAAAAGCTCTGAGAGATATTTGTTGACTCAAATTGGTGAAAATAATGGCACCAGAAAGAGACCAAATTTTGGGAAAGTAGTTGTCCCTGTTTAGCTAGCAGAATATTATACAAGAGGGAAATTGTAAATTTTCCCGCAGCAGCCTTTTGAATAGATTTGTTAATCTCAGACCAGCGAACATCAACACCACTACCCTAGTCTTGTGAATTAATATAATGACGTGTTTGTAAATACGCGAATAGACTATGTCTGGGGAGTTCAAAACAGGTCGTTATATAATTAAAAGAAAGCTTTTGTCATGAGGAAGAAAAAAATTGGTGAATATACTTAAGTCCCTTTTGAGCCCAAGACCGATATATTGGATCGTATATCCCTGGGGTAAACTCTGAGTTATCTTGAATTGGTAGATAATGTGAGAATCTAAAATCTATGTCTAGCATAACACAAATATTTTGCCAGGCTTAAATAATGTTTTTAAAAGATACAAGATTGGAAACATTGGATGGAAGTTTTTTTATGGAACAGTACAAAACAGCCTCTAAAGAGAAAGGGGCTATAGGTGTACTCTCTGCCTCCACAGAGGATATTTTATTTGAACCAATCAACCATCCCATGGCTATTTTAGCTAGTGTGTTCAGATTATATAGCTTAATGTCCGGCAGCGCAAATCCACCATTCATCTTTTTTTTACAGAGTTTTGCTATTGAGATACGGGGCTTACAACCTTTCCATAGAAATTGAGAACAAGTTGTGTAAAACTTTTTAATTTCTACACTGGGAATAAATAGAGGTAAATTTTGGAGCACATAAAGTATCCGAGGAAAGATAATTGTTTTGACCAAATTAACTCGGGCGAGCAAGGACAGAGGAAGTGTAGCCCAGATTCTAATATCTGAAACCGCTTTTTCAAACACCAGTGTGAAATTTAAATTTTACCACATTTTAGGGTTTTTATGTAATGTAATGCCCAAGTACTTAATATTATCCGTATTTTTAAAGGGATGTTCAGAACAACTTCCCTTACATTTTTTTATCCATAAAAGTTCACTTTTTTGAATATTAATCTTGTAGCCTGAAAATGAGCTAAAGGTTGCTAGTATATGAAGAATTCTTGGGATGGACTTTAATGAGTTAGCAATTATCAGCATAAAGAGAAATTTTAAAGGCCATTGTACTATTGAACGAAGCCAGATTGCTAATGGTTTGATTGCAATATTGAACAACAAAGGGGACAAAGGGCAGCCTTGTCGCATACCCCGACCTAGAACAATTCTATCTGATAGATTACCGTTTATTAGTAGTGCTGAGTATGGATTGTTATATATCTTAGCAATTGAATTTAAGCAACATCCTTTAATACCAAAACATTGTAATGTGTATAAGAGATGATCCCATGATATGGAATCAAAAGCCTTCTCGGCGTCGACAGATAATATGGCTAAATCCTTATCTGGCTTTCCCTTAGTCTCTTTTGAGGTCAGATTTTGATTCCAAAAAAAGTCTAATAGTGTCTCTACTTTTCGAAGATTGGAGGTTACAGAACGTTCATTCATGAATCCAGTTTGATCAACGTGAATTATATTGGACAAAAATCTCTTTATTCTATTAGCAATAATGGAGAGGAGAATTTTATACAGATATAGGTCTAGAAGAGGCAGTAAGTTCAGGGTCTTTGCCCTTTTTAGCAATTAAAGTTATATTAGCTGCCGAAAAGAGATTGGAGATAGAGGAAGGCGTTATATAATAATTGTTGAAAAGCTGCACTAAAGTATTGCTAATTTCATCCATACGTATTTTATAAAGTTCCATCAGGATTCCGTCTGGCCCTGCTGCTTTGTTTAATTTAGTGTTTTTAATAGTTAAAGAAATTTCTTCCTTGGTAATTGGAGCATTTAGTGATTCAAGTTCAGAAAGAGAGAGTTGTGGAGTTTTAATATTATCCCAAAAGAACTCTTTATTACCAAGGTGTATCAATTGACTGGTGTATAATTGTTGAAAATACTCAAAAAAAAAACCTTCTAATATTGTTGTTATCTGTAAATCTTTCTTGATCAGCCTTGATAGCCGCAATATAGTTTTTATTTTTGCTATTTTTAATAATTTGTGCAAAATATTTGGTGGAACTGCCGAAATGGCCTTTGAAACGATTACCAAATTTGATCTCTTCCTCAAGATATTGCTGTTTTATAAGTATATCTCTTTTAGTTCTACATTGAGAATAATATAACCAATTGCTCTGAGACGGAAGGGACTTATATTGATTGAACGCATTTTTGACTTGATTGGATAGTTGCCTCTCGTTCAATAGACGCTTCTTTTTATAGTGACACATATATGACTTAATTTGTCCTCTTAGAACAGCTTTAAATGATTCCCAGAATATTTCACTTTTGTTGTAATATGCAAAATTGTTACTAGAGAATTCCTGCCATTGTAATTTTAACCACTTAATGAATTTGCTATTTTTACTTAGATAACAAGGGGAAAAAAAGCTGATATTTTGAGAATTGTCTCTTTGCCCTAAATAAATCCCTAAAGAGATTATTGCACGGTCTGAAATAACAATATCAAAAATCTTTGGGGATAGGTTTAACTGTAAAAGCTGATCTGATATTAAAATATAGTCGATTCTTGAAAACGTACGATGCGATTTGGACTCGCATGAAAACGTGGAAATGTCTGGAAATTTGATCCTCCAAATATCATTAAGTTTAAGTACAGTACAGAATTTTTTAAAATATTTGCTTGCTTTATTATCTAGTTGTTTGCTCATAGACAGTCTATCTATATGCGGAGAAAGCGTCATATTGAAGTCACCACCCAATACTAATCTGGCACAGTAGGGATAGAGTTTTTTTATTTTATCCCAAAACCCAATTGAAAATTGGTTTGGGCCGTAGACATTACATAAAATGAATTCATAACCTCTAATAGAAATGTGCATAATAATGAATCTATTATCTGTGTCATATTCGGTACCAATCAATTTGAATTCTAGATTTTTATTGAATAGGATTGCAACTCCACATTTCCGGCTTACACATGGAGTCGTAAAAACTTGTCCAACCCATCGTGTAATTAATTTTGGCAATTCAGCATTTTTAAGGTGGGTTTCTTGGAGGAATACGATATCTGGGGAATGTTTACCTAATTGGGATATAATTTGTTTCTGTTTAATAGGGGATGTTATATCACCAACATTCCATGAAAGAATCTTAAATGGAACCATCCTAACAGTTTATATATCAAAATGTAACCCTAGTCCAGGACCGGACCAAGGACATATAGCCGTGAAATATGAGGAAGAGAGGGGAAAGAGCGAAAGAAAAAAACAGGGACATCCCTAAGATAACAAAAATTAAAATATCCTGGGTAAGACTTCTGTCTACCCATGCATACGGGAAGAAGCGATGAGACCTGGGAAAGGTCTAAATACAGATTTAAAGAAAGCATAATCAAATTCAAAAGTGTGTGTATCTTCCCTAAAAGTAAGAATGAATACATAATAATTTCTAGGAATTATCATTGGTGAGAAAATCTCTGGCTTCTTTGCTATTATTAAGTGTGTTGGTTCTACCATTATTCTCAACAATTATTTTTGCTGGGTATATCATCCTGACTTTGTATCCTTTATCTATCAGTTGAGGGGAAAAAAGGGGACATTTCCTTTTTTTTTTTTTTTAAATATTTTTTATTGAGGTTTTGCATAACCAACATAAAGTAAAATATAGTCCGCCTTTAGATAACAGAAGAAAGATACAAGCATAGTTGAGCAAAATAATTCAACAAATATAAAATACACAGTTAACAGGCTGATGAAACCTCGATTTTGTAATACAATAGTATAATTGTCTGACCAGTTAAGAAGAACATATTTCTAGGCCAAATGGTCTATGAGCATATAAGCTAACTGATGGTCAGATGGATAGCTCTTTATGAGCTAAAAAAAAGCAAATTAATGAATATATAGTATGGGGAAGGGGGAAAGTCAGCGGGTAAGCACAGCTATTTAAATGAGGGGCAGAGTGGGAGGGTGGAGCCATATATAAACAAGGGCAATTTAAGAGATATAGAATTAGTTAAAGCGTCAGGCTTTAATAATATAAAGTATAAATGGTGGGTGCATTGACAGCTCTACAATTAGACCTTTTCCTAATAAGATAGCCACAAGCTCAAAAAATAGATGTATGATATAAACGTCCAATCTTGACATAGTATTTCAAGCCATGTATGTATAGGTGAATGGATAGGCCACTTAAGATGGGGAGGACTATGGTAGGCTATGGGCAATAAAGTTTAAAGAGTTAGACATTTCTAAAAAAAGTTATGGATGCCCCAATTACCACAGTGCTTAGTCTTTTTAACCTATGGTATTATGGGTGTACTAGTATGAGTGGTAGATGAGGCGAAAGAAGTATGAGCAAGTCCTGAAATATTGTATATGTTAATTAGGAAGGGGTGTAGAGGGTAGTAGTGAGTGAGGGGCAAAGAATCTGTAATTATAAGGGGAGCAGGAAATATGTGCGGCTTTAAGCAGGCCAACTAAAGTGTAAGTAGGGTCATAATAATGTTATGTGTATAATTAAAAGTTAAGTAAGGAAAACGTATAGCTCAAATTCATAATTTGTGCGTAATCTGGAGGGAGTATACTGGAAGGTAACAGTAGGTATATACCCTATGTGTATAAGTGCAGCGCTCACTAGTTCGGTTGTGTAGAGATGAGGAGCATATAACTATTTCACCTAGGCCTAACTTAACTTGAGACCTATGGGTAGTTTTGTTCGCAGAAAACAAACATGTGATCTTCAGTTATTATTTAAAGAACACTGCAATGCTAGGGAGCAAAAGTATGATATTGGTCTAAGGAGTGAGGATGAACAGCATAAAAACAAAGGACTTCTCATGCCTTTTTTTTTTTTAAATATTTTTATTGAGGCAAATAATATAACAATATGACACATAGCAACCACAAACATAGGCCTTTAGCCTGTAAAGGCAATTATCAAAGATATACATCACTATCGATACATGGAGCATGACAGATCATAAGCAAAATCACAAATAAGATCTTACAGTTCAAAAACAATATATAATAAAGGACTAATAGTCAAGAATAATTCTAAAATTGAAATACTCCTATGTGGTCAAAGGACATAGAAACTGGCCTCAGAGTTTTTAACTATAAAACGTACATGACCTTTTTTGGGCCATCAGGACTGTAATTGAAACATATATAAGGAAAGGTTTATCATCCATAACAATATTAAAGGACTCGTGAATGATTTGTAGGAGATCAAATACATGCCCCTACAAGTAGCTTTAAACTCAGAAGATCTCATGGGGCAGATTAATAGGATAGAAGGAGGCATATCACAAACTACTGTGGGAAACCACACTTAGACTGGATTTTAGAGATTTACATGTGGTGCCTGCATCTCCACGCTGGACTAGTAAGCTATATATTGAAAAAAAAAAAACAGAGCTAATCCTAAGTAGGTGTTCAATAGATTAGCAGATCACATCAACATTTATATACGGTTATATAGGTCTGTAAATATACACTGAACCAGAAACACCAGCTCATTAACGCCATTAAAACTAGGATATGTGTTAAATACATACATACGTCTATACCCAATACCATAGCAAGTGATGAAATATCTGTCAAGGTAGAGAAAATCATTGCATCAAATTAGTATAGACAATACATGAAGCTTAAGTAATTTAAATCTAACAACATAGAAAAGAAGACCTATATCTCAGCTGCCACCTTGAAAGATGATATTATACAAAACAGAGCAAATCTCAAGTAGGTGTATAGTAGATTGGCATATCACATCAAAATTTATAAATGTGTAGATAGAATTGTAAACATACACTGAACAAGAGACACCGGTTCAGTGACGCCATTGAAACTAGGATATGTGGTAGTATGTATACACATGGCTATAACATATAAAGTAGCAAGTGGTGAAATATCTATCAGGGCAAATAGAAACATGACATTAAAATAATACAAACAATAACTAAAGCCTATGTAGTTTAGATCTATCATACACTATATATTATTAGAATGGATTACACTAGGGGTGTTGCTAAACCCTCAAAAAAAAAAAAAAAAAGACAGCATAATGGAGAGCCACGAATTACATATTAAACTAAATGAGAAAGCTACAACACTGAAACTTGAACTATCAAAACAATAGCATTACTAATATAAGGGGTATTAACCATATGTGTTTGCATCAAAATATATCTGCAAAGTAGGACAGAAAGTGCAACAAATAATTGCTAGTAGTGGTGCAGTTAAGGTCATATTTTTACAAAACTACCCTGTATCATCTACCCAGGGGCATGGGCCCTATACCCCCAGGCTGAAGGCAAAATGCTAATTCTCTCAATAAACCTTAGTGTAATATAACTAATATAGTATAGTTAAGGGGTAGTAGGAAGACCATTGAAGTAGAATATTAAAACAACTATCATCCTATCTGCGGATCTAACAATAGGGAACTACTCGTTACCTAAGATACACTCATAACCCTTTATGCAGACCTAGCATAAAAACATATATAAACATAATAAGACAACCTAAACTGAATTATCTGACTATAAAGATTAGCATAAATATTATTCTTCATCAGTAGAAACATAGCGAATTAGAAAAGTCGTTATCAACCATACAAAGCTTAAAGAAATTTAAATGTTAACGATGAAGAGCAAGCACAGTCCGAGTTGTCCATACCCAATACCACATCTACTATCACCCTGGACTGTCCCTCTCAGCCTGGAAAGCCCGGTGGGCATCTGGATCCCGGGCCCAGAACAAAGCCGAAAATCATAGTCCAAGTGCAGAAGGAGATCTAATAGCAGTAAGTATAAACCATCCGGTCTGCGGGGCTTCAGGGTCAGCTGTCGTTCGGTTTGTTTCAGATTTTCTCCGACGTCTCTCTGACTTCTATGAGCAATGCTGACTTCCATCTGGACATCGCAAGACGTCTCACTATCTTTAGAGCTATCGACAATGTTAGCTTCTGTGTGGTCTAAGGTAATTGTTGTTTCTCCGCTCTTGCTTGAGATCACCAGTATCTTCTGAGCATATCCCTGGTTCAAATGGGAATAGCCAGTAGATTGTTGCATATCTTGTACCCGGTTCTCCTGGGCACCAGAGCCAGTCACCCTGGTGCCATCATCTATAGATATCCACTTGTCGATGGGTTTAGTGCAGGGTATTCTCTGAGATGGAGTAGTGAGCTGCGATCCAGCGCCATCTTGGAATTTATGGCGCACTTGTATTCTCTCACATCGCTCCATAAGTATTGAGTGTATGTCCAGGATAAATTCCCCAAATACATGGTGAAGTCTGTCCTCAAATGCCTCCATCATTGTCGCCTTGACCAAGGTATTCCACCTCAGTTCTTTATATCAGGAGTATCGTCTATTATAGCAGCTGCCACTGCCTCTCAAACAGTTCTGTTGGCGTTCAGGCTAATGTATGTAGCATTTCTTCTCCACCTATTTTCACCATATATTATACGTTCTCACCTAGAAATTTGAGTTTAGTACATCAAAAATGTTGAGAATAGGACTCAAAAAGATTCGATTTTCAGTTTTTAAACTCAATATTCAGGTTTAAGTCCAGGAGTTCACTGAAAATGCTGCTAGTCTTTTTGGCGGTTGGCTCCGCCCCCCCTTCTCATGCCTTTAGTGTGTTATTTTGGCCTAATGAAAATAAGGGGCAATGACCTTAAGGTGAGGAGCAGCTCTATTTAACACGAGTTTCAGACAGAACTTGAGGGATATCCAACCATGTGTCTCCTGAATAATCTTTATATTGAAGAAACATATATTATGGCCTAGAACAGGCAGAGAGACACCTAACTATCAAACAGTGAGTTAAAACCAATATACTGGCAGCAATATCCATATGCGAACTGTGCTGGCTTATAACCAGCGGACGAGACAATAAAACCTAGCTATCAGTCATAATGCACAAACTTACGTTCAGATAAAGTATTTTGCAATAGTTATTACGTCAGCCACCATTTGTCTAAAAGCTTTGAGCTGCATGGTATAGTAGTACTTGAGATGTGCATCACCCCTTAAATGTAAACATATAGCACAATATAATGTTTAAGTTAAGTGAGAAATATAAAGTATTGTTACCAGTAAATGGTTAGTCCTAAAATAAGCAATCTCAGCAGCAAGGGGAGCAGAGGAAGACATTTTGAAAAAGGAAGATTGTGAATTGCTGCTATTAAAGGTTGAGAGTAATATATTGTAGACAGTATCAGAGTCTGCCAAATAAATGTGACAGGGCGGGGAATGTAGCAATATAATCTCTAACACACTTTCCCTGACAGTCTGATGGCCTAGAGTAAGGATGTAGCAGAGATCATGCTTAAGAATAAGAAGATTAATTCTAAAACAATAAGCATTGGGCTATTTCCACACACTGCAAATAATAACAACTGGGTACTTAATTAGTCTTATAAGTATATAGTATATATCAGACCTGGTATTACCAAAATAGAACACAAAAGTGAAGAGTACAACTAAAATATTGGTTCTATGTTTGAGTTTTAAGGTATTGGAGGCCACCTAATGTTGATATATATAGATGTGCAGGGACCGTCACAAAATTAGTTCATATTAATGAAAATGTCCAGGAGATATCAACAGTGGACAGGTCATATATTACTAGAGAAATAGAAAGTCTTAGGAAGCATTACCCAATGCTCGAGTGACATCTGGTTAGAGTCCTGAGAGATGGGGCAATAGCAGAATCTGGGAAAAACAGATGTTTATGTCTCTCTTAAGGCAGCAGTTGCTGTTTCAGTGTACATCTTGGGAATCAGGGAGGATCATGCTGCGTGTCGATAGATTATGCAGTCAGTATATCCCCATGGGAGGCCAGATAGTCAACCTATGCCTAATCTGTGTGAGATTGACAAGGATAGTAGAGTCTTCTCATCCAGCAATATCCCGCCTGTAACGGAGTCTGTGGAACGCCTTGCCTGCTTTATATTTGTACTAGTAGGCCACAGCAGTATAGAAAAGACAGCCTGTCTAACACAAACCTCTGTGAGTAGCAGTATAGTGGGCTTCAGATTTCCATCAAGTAGAATACACACCTCTCCGCTGCTCAACACAGATAGGGAGCAAGGTACCTCCTCTGTTATAAGGGATGGCTTGGGATCCGGTGACTGCCACAGCTCTACCCTCTGTGGGGTCAGCTCCAATGTTCCGGTAACACTCTCTGCAATTGGCGGGCCATCGGGAATCAGCAGACCGCATTGGTCTTGTGATGGGCAATCTCGATTCTCCTCTCCAATGCGGAGCAGTGGCAAATGATGTTGCGCTACTAAGGCGCTTTCTAATGTATGCTCCTTCCCTGAGTCTCACTAGCTAGTGTGCTCGTGGCCTTTCCTCGACATGCAGTCCTCAGAGTGTCCGTCAGATCCACAAAGCAGCCAGTAATCTGCCGATCTAGGTCCTGCAATAGGGCATAAAGTATCTCCTGGGGCTCCACCATTTTCAGTGCAAAGTTAGGCTGTAATGATCTAGATCGATAGAGGTGCAGGCTGGCCTAGGTGTCCCGCCATTTGCAATACAGCAGCTTCCTCCCAAAGGGGATTCTAAAGTCGAAGGTTACAATAAAAGTTGACTCAGGCAGATTATCCTTCCGTTATAGATCTGTAGGGAGATGTCTATATAAATCTAGCTTGTTCTTTTTCCATAAGTAGTTGTTTTATTTAAGCATGGCCTAGGAGCTCAGGCATAACATGTCTGATCACCTCGGCTGTCAGCTCTGCCCCCCAACATCTCCTTTCTTTTAATCTGCGTTTCATTAGAAAAATCTTTGAAAAGAAGAATTTTACGATTATCTATCATTAATGGTGGATTTTTGCGATAATATTTGAAATACTCTAGTCTTGGAAATTTAAGACTTTAAATATAAGCATCCTATCACGGCTGGGGCCATCTTGGTGCAGTCTATTTACTCCTACTCTGTGTGCTCTTTCAATAGGTATGGGTAATTTTTCCTGAGGAAAACCTAGCATTTGTGGGAGAAGCTGAGAAGTAAAATAGATTAGGTCTTCATAAGCCGGGGTCGCCGGGAGGCCTACTAACCGGATATTGTTGCGCCTAGTCTTCCATGTCCTCAATTTTAGCTGACATAGTACGTAATTTATTCTTGTGTTTATTAACTATTCCTTCTTGGTTATTGAGTTGATCCTCTATAATATATATCCTATCTTCTGCTTCTGTTAGCCGTGATGCAAACTGTTTTAAATCTGATGCTATAGCTGTAATTTCATTAGTGATACCGCCTAGTTCTTTTTTGATAGCATCTAGTTGGGGGGAAAAAAAATCAGATAGCTGCATCATTAATATTGGATATTCTGGAGAGTTAGATTGTGTTTCAATGATACTTTCTGTGCTATTATCCAATAGTTTGGATTTTTTATCTTTTGCTTTTGGCCGCATGATTGGTGAATGAGTGTTAGTAAAGAATTTTTCCATATAAGTGGAGGGTGAGAAAGTATGTATGTGTATGTGTGTGTGAATATGTGTATATAAATATAAACGTGTATATAATCTAATGTCAAAGAAAATCTGAATTTAAAGTACTACATAAGAATCAAAAAGATTAGAGGAGGAGAAAATAAAATAAAAAATGGAGCCTAAATTGTGAGGAGTGAATATGCTCCTAGTGAATATGGTGAAAAAACAGAAATATTTACAAAGGCAATATGAGAGCGAATACAAAAATTGTCTGAAGGCAATTGAATATCACTGAAACTTAGTGTGAGGAGCCTTACTCATACAGATATAGAAAAAAAAAAGAAAGAAAACATATTTGCAACATACTTGGTAGGCAAGGAGTGTTGACCTTGTTAGTGAATTATATATCTCAGTCTAGCAACCTAGAAATAGAACAGTCATCTTTTCTAAGGTACAGTACATTTATATAGATATAAAAAAGAAAAAAAAAAACTGTAACTCTAGTTGCACAGTTATACATAACATGGGGAATCTTTCAGCCCTAAATGGTAAATAGATATATTGATAAATGGTAATACGCAATTCAAAATGTTCCTATAGAATAGCAAATTCAGTTATGAGAGACTCTATGTGGTACAAATATGTCAAGATAGCACTATTGCATCTTTTTATAAAAACTTTTTTTTATAGTAAATCCTTGACGGCAGAATAGCGTCTCTTTGTATTACTGGGTGTAGCCCAGAGTCCAAACTGTAAGCTTTAAGCCTCGCTGTAGTAAGAGATTATTAGTAAAAAGAAGAAATAGGCCCTTAATACATTGGAAAACATTTCCCCAATTAACAAACAAATATTGGTTCCCTTGGGTTTTACTGAAGTCTATAGAAACTTTTTTGGTTACTAACTTCAATGGCTCTGTCCAGGACCGGAATCCGTGTTTTGTCACCATTTGACAAAAGGAGAGAGGGAAGGAGGAGTGAGAACATATTAGATGGGTTTTTTTTTTTTGGGGGGGTGTTTTAATTTAGGGAACACTTTCTAACAGGTATATTTTGGTTCTCTGGTCAAGGAAAAAGAAAGGAAAGAGGAAGAGAAGGGAAAAGGAAAAGAGAAATTGTATTTTTTTATTTTTGGTATAGATATAGACAGTTATCTGAGATATGGAAATGTTAGGCCTAAATGGGTACCTTCAATAGGACTAGGAATGATTATAGTATACCTTGTTATTTGGATATATGATTTAATATACATATATAAACTTTGTAAAGGTTGCAATATCTACATTCACTTATCCTCTGTATTTTGATTATATGTATATACAGGTATGTTTAGATATAGTCTATGTATGTGCATGCATATATATGCATGGCTACATAGCTAATAGGATAGTTTTAGCTATAAATTAGTAGGATATATCTTTATGTTCTTAATTAGGCCAAATCTGTCTAGGAAATATTAGATTTTGTTGATAAATAATACATGGAAGGATATTTCATTCACAAAATTTATTTTCCTTTTTTTTTTTCCCTTTTGGCCTTATTTATGATTTATAATTGGGCCAAGAAGAGCCTGCTGTTCTATATTGTTTTATTATATGATTCACCCTGCGAGGTGCGAAGATGCATTATTTTTGTCCAATTATGTTCTGTACTTTGTTGGATAATAAATAAAGATTAAAAAAAAAGGAGAGAATATTTCTGGACTTGTTATTATACATCAAATGCTGTTTCCATTGTTGATATATTTGGATCATATTGACCTATTGCAGCTGTATGAATATAGGCGATTCATGAGACAAATTTTTTTTAAAGCACTTCAGATTGATTTAAGTTCTTGGTGTTTTTGTGTGATACATTCATTTTTGTTTTTATTTTATGCAAAATGGAAAAATGTATTTTGATATTTGTACAGATTCACTTTCTACATTTTTATTTGCCATATACATTTTTTTTGTTACAGTAGAGCATATTTATCATTACAGATAAAAAAAATAATAAACATTAATTTTGTCTAAATACTGAAAGCTAATATTAAAAGGAGACAAAACTTGCTGGTACTAATTGTTAGCTTCTTAATCAGTATGTTAAAATAATAGTTAATTGCTGGTTTAAGGTTTAAGGAGAATTGCACACATATGTATCTAATAACCATATTATTGTTAACAGGCAACTTAACAGTTTTCCAGCCAACTACCTTCTATATAATCGTACAGACAGAATATGGTCTACGATTAGAAATACAGCTTGTTCCGATCATGCAGATATATATACATGTAGAAACAGTCTTACGTGGGTTAACATGTGGTAAGTATAAATGATTTATCAGCCTTTTAAAACATGGGGGTCAATTTATCATATGTCGGGCAGACATGATTTAATGTAGCAGGGGGTAGCAGGGGGTGTCAATTATCCCGATCGGATTGGATGATTGCAGTCTGCCACCTAAAAGGTATGGGACAAGTTAAGGACAATGGTCTTACGACTGTTGGTTCTTAATTTAAGTTTCTGGCAAGCCGGAAATTTTGGGCGTAGAAGGCAGCATCCGCTGCTTATTAAATCTACCCTATATTTGGAAACAAGCAATAAACTGATATGTCTTCTTAAGTAACAAATGTAATTCATCTGAAGTTATTGAATTCATCTCAAGTTAAAAAAAGTTTAAACTTGATATGCTGTAAAATATTACAAAAAGTGAGTAAAAATATATGTATTATTTTATATTTATTTGTATGCATTATTGTAAATGTGGTCAGCTATCCTTTAAGTATTTAAACACATGTAAATAGATAAAAGTAATTTAATATCATGTACCCCAATGCTATTATTGTATTAAACTGATGCTAGTGTCTCAGAATATAAAAAAATATATATTTTATGGGCTGTGGGATTAACTGGAAATCTTTTCAGTAAAAGAACAAACAAATGTTCACTTACTAGTTAACCTTTGAATGCCTGCTTTAAATTATGGAAGCTTTCCAAATAGAGGATATTGACAATAACAATTTAAATTATTAAAAGGGACATGAAATCCACATTTTTTTCTTTCATGATTAGAAAGAGAATATAATTGTTTTTAAAGTTTCCAATTTACTGTTATTATTAAATTAGCTTTGTTTATATGTTACTCTTTGTTGAAGAGATATCTACATAGGTATCATGCATTGTCTGGAACAATATATGTGCTGCCATCTAGTGCTCTTACTAATGTATAACATTATTGAAAATCTGCTGCCATCTAGTGCTCTTACTAATGTATAACATTATTGAAAAACTGCTGCCATCTAGTGCTCTTACTAATGTATAACATCATTGAAAAACTGCTGCAATCTAGTGCTCTTACTAATGTATAACATTATTGAAAAACTGCTGCCATATAGTGCTGCAGACACATATACGCTCCAAAACTTACAGCCTTGCTTTTCAAAAAAAGAATGACAAGAAAATGTGATAATAGTAGTGAATTAGAAAGTTGTTTAAAATAGTATGTACTATCTTAATCATGAAATAAACATTTTGGGTGTATGTCCCTTTAATGAATAAAGGTTACAAACTGCATCACAGAAGTGTTTGATCTAAATGGAAACAAAACTCATTTGTTGATCAACCTGCATTATATTAATTCATTTAGAATATGTGAAGCTCCAGAAACTATTAATTAATTTACCATGGATAGTAAAATTAACCATATTCAAGCATCATTAGTTTATTTGAAGGTGAGAGGGCAGGCTTACTGCTCAAAGAAAATAATTAAAAATGTTTTATTTTTAAAAAAATAACTTTTCTTTGTGAGAGTCTACAAGTTCATTACTTCTGGGATTCAACTACTGGCCACTAGGAGGCAAAGGTTCCCAAAACTCCAAGAGTAATTGACCACTCCCACCTTTCTGATAAGTCAGTATTACCTTTACCTCCCAGGAGGAAGGAAAATAATTGGTGCTCCAGATGCTTCATTGGGAAGAGTTTGAGGTTACTTTTCCCAACTACTTTTAATCTAATCAGTCTTCTGAGGATGACTATTCTTCTGTTGATCATGGTCGGTCACTGAACAGTACAAAAAATGGGATTATTCCTTCCAGTTCCTATGTCAGAACAATGCTAGGGTTTTTACTTCATCCTTTTTATTGTTCCTAAAATGAGGGAACTTTCAGGCCTATTCTGGATCTAAAAACCTTAAACAAGTTTCTCAGAGTGCTGACCTTCAAAATGAAAACAATCTAAACTATCTTTCCTCTTATTCAGCAAGGGCAATTCAGGTCAACCATAGACCTGAAGGATGCCTACCTTCATATTCCAATTGACAAAGATAATTTTTAGAATCTCACATTTGCCTTTCTGAATAAACATTTTCAGTTTGTGGCTCTACCATTTGGTCTGGCTACAGCTCCCAGAATTTACACAAATGTTTTTGGATCCCTACTGCCTGTAATCATATCTTAGGGACGATATCTTGGTTCAGGCTCCATCTTTGAATTTAGCAATTTCTCATTAAACCAATCTCGTGTTGTTTCTTTGACAACATGGTTGGAAAATCAATGCTCCAAAGAGCTCTCTGTTTCCTCAGACCAGGGTATCTTTTCTGGGAGTGGTTATACACTCAATTTCAATGAGACAATCCTTAACATAGTAGAGGAACCTAAAGTTAAAAACAACTAACAACCCTACTGTAGCTCTCTGTATGAAAGTGTTAGGTCTAATGATTGCAACATCAGATGCCATTCCATTTTCACAGTTTAAACTTTGCATGCTGTCAGTGGTATCAATTATCAATGAGGAACACACCGTTCTCTAGTAATGAATAAGGCCTCTCAAATTCCAAAATGGGTAGAAAGCCATTTCTCCATCATTTCAGTGAGGCATTTTCACAGATATTTTGTAAAATCCAAGGATCCACAGGCAGAGTTTGTAGATGCCCTATCAGCTTCTTGGTCTTTTTTTTATCTGGCATACATTTTTCTTGTGTTTCCAAGCGTGTTATCTCAAATCAAACAAGAGCTATCATCAGTAATTCTGATTGCTCCAGCTTGGCCACACAGAACCTGGTTTGCTGACCTAGTACAGATGTTCAGCTTTCCTCCATAGTCTCTTCCTCTATGTCATGACCTTATATCTCAGGGTCCATTTTATCATCAAGATATTGAGTCTCTCAACTTGATTTGTAGATTGAAAGCATAATTTAAAACAGCAAGGATTTTCTGATGTGGCTGTAAAAACCTTAATCTAGGCATGAAAATATGTCACTAGGAAGATTTGTCACAAAGTATAGATTTTTTTTTCTTTCCTGGTGTGAAAATCAAGATTTTAAATGTCACTCTCTTAGGATTTCAATAATTCTGCAGTTCTTACAAGAGGATATAGGTAAGCTCTTTGAAGGTTCAAATTCAGCTTTTTTAGTTTTATACCATAACAAAAAATGCTAAACTTTCTGATATTCAGAGTTTTGCTCAGGTTTTAGTCAGATTAAACAATCATCTCTTGATAGATGGTAACAGATCGATATACTACAGGGACATTCTACTCTGTGAAAAGCATTAATGGGCTTATGGTGGATTGCCATAGTACAAGCTAACAAGTTGAGCTGGTTGTTTGTTCCTGAGAGTATGCTTCTCTCTGTGTGAATTACATCTCCCTTAGGGAATAAATGGCAACCTGTTATCAATTCCTTGATCAGTGTGCTTAGAGGAATATGGCCTTACCTCACTGATGAGGCCCAATGAAGGCAGAAATGATTGTCTGGACTTCTGTGTTCCTTGTTCAGAGAGCAAATGTCTGGTATTTCAGTGTTGTACTGACCTTGATATCCAAGATCAGACTGATATACTACAGTAAATTTCTACTCTGTGAAAAGCATTACTGGGCTGAAAAGAAGCTGCACCCAGGTGGAGGATTTCCGTATGACAAGCTAATCGTAAGAGTTCTAAAGAAAGACTTCTATACAATTTGGATGTAGTTAGAGCCTTAAAATGTTATCTTAATGCTACAAAGGATTTTAGGCAATCCTCTAATTTGTTTATTGATTTTTCGGGTTCATACCAAGGCCAGAAGGCCACGTCCACTACTTTATCTTTTTGGTTAATGCTTTTAATCCAAAAGGCTTACATGGATGGGGGAAAGTCTCCCCTACGGAATCTGTTGGCGCTCTACAAATAACCGATAATAATAATTACTGCACACTCTATCAGATACATTTCTACTTCCTGGGCATTTGAAAATAAGGTTTCTGTAGAAAAAAAAAACACTAATAAGGGAGCAGCATGGTCTTCCTTACACACCTAAACTAAATTCTACCACTTTGATGTTTTAGCAGGTGTTTAGAAATTAGGTGTTTGCCTTTTTAAAAAAAAATTTTTATCCCACCCAAATTATTAATAACTTGGGTATTAGTTCCCAGAAGCAATGGACTTTTGAACTCTCACCACCTCATGAAAGAAAACAAAATGTATGCTTATCTGATAAACTCATTTTTTTGAGGTGGTGAGAGTGCACAATGCCTGCCCGATTTATTTAATTTTGTTAATTTATTTCTGGCAGCAGTTCTAGTTTTGCACCTCATTTTCCCTGCTTTGTCTTTTCCTACCTTTCAGACAGGTTGGAGATATTTAGTATTCTTGGAGTTTTTGGAATCTTTGCCTCCTCCAAGTGTATAGGAGGGGAATACCAGAAGTAATGGATTTGTGGACTCTGACCACCTTAAAAAAGAAATACATTTATCAGATAAGCATACATTTTGCTTTTGGAAATAATTTGTGTGTTCCACTAACAGTATATAAATAACTTGATTAATAAGAATATTTTTCAGGAAGACTCTTGAAGACCTTAAATGGACATTAAAGAGACACCTCTGACTTTTGAATAAAATTGTACATTTCTAACATCTTGAAAGGCCAAAAAAGCTAATTCTATAATTTAGGTTTTCTTAAAAAAATTGTTAAACCAGCTTAGGTTACAGAAGTTTCTGTTTGGCTCCTCTAAAGGTGCATTCAATATGCATTCTTCACACTTATAGGCTTTAATGCTTGTGAGACATGTCACCGTTCACCAGTAGGGAAATGGAAGGGGTACTTATAAGCCAAAAACTTCTATATCACAGTCCAACTGTGTAAAGACATGCGCTTTAACTATATTATTACTACATTAAAATGGAGCTGTTTCATTTTCATGATATATATTTGTTGATGTTAATACCCCTTTTCAGTTTTATTGCTCATATCTATTTATCTATCTATCTGTCTGTCCATCTATCTATCTATCTATCTATCTAGCTATTATTATTGGCTAAAATGCAAGTCTGTCAAAAGAACTGAAATAAGGGTGCAGTCTTCTGAGGCTTAGATACAAGGTAATTACAGAGGTAAAATGTGTATAATTATAACTGTGTTGGTTATGCAAAACTGGGGAATTGTTAATTAAGAGATTATTTATCTTTTAAAACAACACAAATTCTGGTGTTGACTTGTCCCTTTAAAGGGGAAGTACACCCCATGTTTAAAACTGCTGATAAAAATAAAACAGCCTAAAAAACTATATTTCATGCTGAAGTGACTATTCCTGCAAGGGTTTTGCCACAGTGGTGTCAGAAGTGGGATTGTTAGTGCCTGCTTTACTACCTTGGAAGCCTTAAAGGTACAGACAGACCCACATAAATATGGAGGATGTTTTACAGGCCCTGTTGCAGGCTGTGTTTATACAAAAAGAAACTAATTGTCTGGCTACAGCATCAGTTGCAGCTCAGCAAGCGTGTAACAGACTTTTAGCTTTACAAATTGGGACCCTGGCTGAGGCCCAAAAACAGGATCATGGCATGCTTTATGATGTTGTGCGGCATATTACTGCTCAGGGAGCTCCTACGCAAGCAAAAGGTGTGAATTGGATACGACAAGCAGCTGCTTGCAGAAAATGACGTCAGAGGCTGATGTGGAGGCATATTTGGTGGCATTTGAATGCACAGCTACCCGGGAAGCCTGGCCACGAGAGCAATGGTCAGGAATCATTGCTCTTTTTCTCCTCGGTGAAGCCCAAAAGGCTTATTATGACTTGGAAGAAAAGGTTGCTAGAGACTATACATGGCTAAAAGCTAAATTTCTCACCAGAATGGGTGTAACATGTACAGTGATAGCCCAGCATTTTTATAACTGGCATTTCAACATGGGGAAAGCTCCCAGGTCCCAGATACATCTGGCGCAACAATGGCTTAGACCAGAGTACTTGACAGATTCTTGTGAGAACTGTCCCGTGGCTTCCGCAAGTGGGTAGGACAAGGAAACCCCACTATATATGATTCTATGGTGGCTGAAGTGGAAAGATACCTTACTGCCAGGGACCTTAAAAACCCTGTTCTATCCCATCTAAATGTGTTTCAGAATATCTAAGGCAACAAAAGACTTTGAGGACCCAGAGGCCAGGGAACAGAAAGAGCAACTTAAGTTGAAGCTGAACCAGCAGATCGCTATCAGATAAACCACACTTTGCCAAGAGTGGATCATTTGGGGAGGAACCCTATAACCTGCTTTGAGTGTGGTGCCAAAGGACATGTCAGGGCAGGATTCCTAAACCTACCAGAACCAATGCAATGTGCCCTAGGAGAAGTACCATTGGACTTTTATAGACTTATTTGCCTAGCAGGCATGGGATAAAACATACACACCTTCCGGGTGTCAGTATGCTTTAATAAAAGAGATACAGAGGCTTTGGTAGACTCTGGCAGTGCCTTAACTCTAGTGTCAGGAGATTTAGTGGAACAATCACAATTCCAAAAAATAAGACAATTGGAGTATGGTGTATTCATAGGTGCACTGTTACTTATCTAACTGCTGTTTTGTTGCTCCAGACTGTGACAGAGTGAGAGAAGCAGGAGAAGGTGTTAAATTTTGCCCATTCACACCTTTTGGGTGGACATCTGGGGCTAGAGAAAACTCAGAAAAGGGTCCTGAGGAGGTTCTTTTGGCCAGGGGTTTACGAAGAAATAAAGAGATATTGTGCTTCCTGCCAAAAGTGCCAACTGTCATCCTCAAAACTCAAGTTAAGGGCTCCACATATACCCCTCCTAATTATTGATGTACCATTTGATAGGATTGGGATTGACTTGGTAGGTCCATTAGAGAAATCAGCTTGTGGTCACCATCACATTCTTGTTATTGTCGATTATGCAATTCGATACCCTGAGGCCATTCTGTTATGTAAGGCTAATGCTAAAAATATAGCAAAATAATTGGTACAAGTATTTTCACGGGTTGGAATCCAAAAGGAAATTTTAACTGACCAAGGTACTCCTTTTGTTTCTCGTCTCATGAAAGAGTTATGCCAATTATTCAAAATACAGGCTTTGAAAACCTTGATATATCACCCACAGACAGGCTAGTAGAGAGGATTAACTGCACACTTAAGAGGATGTTAAGTTAAGTTTTTAGTAGAGTTGGGAAGGATTGGGATACACTGCTATCTTACTTATTGTTTGCAGTACATGAAATTCCCCAGAGCTCAACTGATTTTTCTCCTTTTTAACTTTTGTTTGGTCAACATCCGAGAGGTATGTTGGACATACTATAGGAAACTAGGGAGGAACAGGGAGTACCAGATACTAATGTGGTGCAGCATATAGAGAAAATGCAGGAGCGAATGGCTCATGTTTTTCCCCTGGTTCACCAATATATGGGAAAAGCTCAGGATGCACAAAAAATGTATTATGATAAGAGTGCTACTGTAAGGAAATTTAGGGTGAAATGGTAATGTTTTGGTTCCTACAGCTGAGAGTAAGCTTTTGGCTAGTTGGCAGGGACCTTATGAAATTATAGAAAAGGTAAGCCCTGTGAATTATGAAGTTAGTCAGCCTGACTGTCGTAGGAAAGAGCAAATATTCCACATAAATCTTCTTAAGCCATTGAGGGATAGAGAAGCAATACTAGAAATTGCCCATGATTTTATTACTGAGCCTGGAGTAACCATTAAATTAAAACCATACAAGATTCCTGAGGCAAAAAGAAAGGTTGTACTAGCAGAGGTTAGGAAAATGCTTGAATTAGATGTGATAGAAGAATCACATAGTAATTGGTCTAGCCCAATTTTTTTTGGTACCTAAGCTGGATGGTTCCATCAAATTTTGTAATGATTTTAGGAAATTAAATGAAGGGTCAAAGTTTGATGCCTACCTGATGCCACAGTTTGATGAACTGGTAGAGAGGCTAGCTAAGTCCAGATTTCTTTCCACATTGGATTTAACAAAAGGGTTTTGGCCGATACCCCTCACTAAGCATGCCTGAGGGAAAACTGCCTTTGTAATCCCAGATGGTTTATTTCAATATAAGGTGATGCCCCTTGGTCTCCATGGAGCTCCAGCCACTTTTCAGAGGCTCATGGATAAATTATTAAGACCACATGTGCACTATGCTGCTGCATATTTGGATGATGTCATAATCCATAGCACAGACTGGGACTCTCATTTGAAAAAAAAAGTAGAGGCAGTGGTAGAAATACTTAGGAAAGCTGGGTTAACTGTCAACCCCTCCAAATGTTTTATTGGATTGGAAGAGGCTAAGTATTTAAGTTATGTAGTGGGAAGGGGGTTAGTAAAACTCCAATTGAACAAGGTAGGAGCTATACAGAATTTGTTCATTCCTCTTATGAAGAAGCAGGTTAGAGAATTCTTGGGAATTGTCGGCTACTACCGCAAGTTCATACTCCATTTTGCAACCAGAGCTCTTCCTCTTACACACCTTATTAAAGCCATTAGTTCAGACACAGTAAGGTGGGACAGAAAGGCAGAGGAGGCCTTTATAGATCTTTGTTCAACATTGTGTGAGCAACCCGTCCTTGTGGCACCTGACTTTGATAAAGAGTTTTTCTTGCAGGCAGATGCCTCTTAGGTTGGTTTGGGTGCTGTACTGTCATAGTTCATAGACGAGGAGAACATCCAGTGCTATATCTAAGCAGGAAATTGTTGCCTCAAGAACAGCGCTATCCTGTTATAGAAAAAGAGTGCTTAGAAATTAAATGGTCTATGGAGACTCTAAAGTATTATTTGCTGGGAAGGCGCATCACCCTTGTCACTGATCATGCTCCGTTAAAATGAATGCACACCAACAAAGATAGAAACTCACGAGTCACTAGATGGTTTTTGTCCTTGCAACCATCTACTTTTGTAGTAAAGCATAGAGCTGGTTTGCTCCATGGTGAAGCTGATGTACTGTCTCGTGTGCATGGGCTTCTTGCAGCAGTCGCTTCACACACTGGTGTTGCGCTGGGGAGGGGGATGTGTGACATGGTGAGAGAAGGAGTGTATATTAGCAGGAGATTGGAAAGGTCACTTTTTCCCCTCTAACAAAGTGTTAATTTGTTAGTAGCTCACCACAGCTGATTCTGGTTAAATCATTTGGATCCTTTATAAGCAGTTCTGTAAACATGATCGCTTGAGCCCAATTTAAATTAATGCTTGTTAGGACAGAGGGTCCTGTTTAGCGATACAAAAAAGTGTCACAACACACATCAAAAATACACTCAAAAGTACTGTTACACTCATAACACCATCTAATAAAAATGATTTTTAAAAAAATGCACAAAAGATGTATAAGGGCTAAAAGATATGTGGTCTCAGGTGCTATAGCCCTTTGACTGAATTTTTGTTTTAACATAATTAGTGAAACACTACAGTCCCACTGGTTATAACACAAGCTCCAAAAAAAATCCACTAATCTAAGACCACACTAATGTAAATATGGGAACACACAATGTGGGCCGTAAGTGTATGCACCAACATAAATGTAGTATACTGTTCAATCAAAATCATGGTAAAAAGTTACACTCAATTTATTGGTATAACATATAGGAAAGAAAATAAAAAGCAGACAAAAATAGACAAAAGTAAACCTCTTATACAATATGGATCAGTACCATAAAAAAGTAATGTGCATAAAAAATATAAATACCAAAGGAGTGATAATTATAGTGATTATAATAATCCCAAGATATATATATATATATGTGATGAGCCTAAAAAATATAGAGATTGTAATATTCCCAAAAAATTGTATAGTGCAGGTATTGATAGTTCCAAAAAGACTGTAAATCGTAATGTCATATAGATTTCTATTTTTTGAGGATGTGATGTGTATCAATTGCCTAAAAAACAAAAGTGTACATAATGGAAATCTGTTTGAAAATGTAATACCCCAAATTAAAGAGAGTCTTACGAGATGACAGAAAATAATAGGTGTTACTGTCTGGATTGGACTTAAACAAAAACACACAGTGCCAATGTGTTTCAGCCCTTAATAAAGGCCTTTTTAAAGGCTGAGTATTTGCTCTACGTTTAGGTAATATTTATATCCCCTATGGACCAATCAGAGTCCATATCTTGTTCTGAGATTTTCCACCAAAATATGCCCATTTATTCCTTATTCTGCCCTCATCAAAAATGGTGTTTGGTGATATAATGTATTCCAGAACATAACTTGAACATTCTATCTACAAACTATGATGCAAATTGGGTCACTTCCAGTAGTTTGTTGTATGAAATAACTTCCTAGATGTTGAGGACTATGGGGATTGTAGGTGCTTGATGTTAGGCATACAAAATGTGGTTTATCCTCAGAAGAGGTAGTAATAAAATGATTAATTTGTCAATTTTGTCTGAAACCCTGATTTCTGAATTTGGATTTGTAAATATTGAGTTGTACATGCATATGCATATAAACTGCATTTAGTTGAATAACCATATGTTTAAGATTAAAACATCAAAGATCCATGATTAAAAGTGGATAGTTAAAAATGTATAGTGTTTTCATAAAATTAATGGTAAAAATAAAAATAGAAATGAAAATAAAATAAGAATAAAAATACTAATACTATACTAATGCTAATTTGTTTGTACTGCCCAAAATTGCAGCTCACATGTATACATCTCACATGAGTATTATGCCTAAGGTATAAGAGCTGTATTGCTCAAGTACATCCACAAATATATCAAAGGCATTTATGAAAAATCATAAATGCCACCCATCAGAATATGTTACTTCCTGTATTGTTATAATGATATTGGTCTTTTCTTACATAGTAAGATATATCAAAAGAACTATAGAAATTTGACATCACTACCACCTACATAAAACTATTAACACCTAATCTGCCGCTACCGATGTCGCTGCCACTATACTAAAGTTATTAACCCCTAAATGGCTGGCCTCCCACATCACTACCACTAAATAAATCCATTAACCCCTAAACCTAACCCTAACGTAACCCTAACCCTAACACCCCCTAACTTTAACATAATTAAAATAGAGCTAAACTAAAGTTACAATTATTAACTAAATAATACCTAAACTAAATACTTACTTACCTGTGAAATAAAACCTAAGCTAGCTACAATATAACTTATAGTTATATTGTAGCTAGCTTAGGTTTTATTTTTATTTCACAGGTAAGTTTGTATTTATTTTAACTAGGTAGACTAGTTAGTAAATAGTTATTAACTATTTACTAACTACCTAGTTAAAATAAATACATACTTACCTGTGAACTAAAACCTACCCTGCTTTACACTTAAACCTAACATTACAAAAAAAAAAATAAACACTAAAATAACTAAAAATAAAAAAAACTAAATTACATAAAAAATCAAACACTAAATTACAAAAAATAAGAAAAAAAATATCAAAAATAAAAAAATAATTACACCTAATCTAATAGCCCTATCAAAATAAAAAAGCCCCCAAATAAAAAAAACCCTACCATAAACTACCAATGGCCCTTAAAATTGCCTTTTGTGGGGCATTGCCCCAAAGATATCGGCTCTTTTACCTGTAAAAAAATACAACACAACCAACGCCCCAAATAAAATAACTATCTAAAAACACCTAAGCTTTCCATTGCACTGAAAAGGGCATTTGTATGGGAATTTAGCTATTTTACATGCTCAGAACCTAAACTAAAAATAAAACCCACCCAAAAAACCCTTAAAAAAACCTGACACTGTGCTTGCTTCGGCAGCACATATACTAAAATTGGAATGATACAGAGAAGATTAGCATGGCCCCTGCGCAAGGATGACACGCAAATTCGTGAAGCGTTCCATATTAAGAAAAAAAAAGAAAAAAAAAAAAGAAGAAAAAAAAAAAAAAAACCTGACACTAACCCAGAACCTATATATATATATATATATATATATATATATATATATATATATATATATATATATATATATATATATATATATATATATATATATATACACGTTACAAAAATGATCAAAATTGATAGTTTTGTTACCAAAAAACTCCTTGTTTCATCTCAGAAGACAGATAAGTAAATTTTGCAATCAATGAGAAAAGGCAGTCAGCTTGCTCAGAATGAATGTATTTGAAATGCCCAGCAGTAGTTATCATTCAAGTCAGCAATCTGTGTCCCTTTCTCTATCCTGCTTATACTTATATAAGTTTTCATTCATTGATGAAACCATGGGGGTGGCCCTACGAGATCTGACCATCCCATTGGTTAGATGTGATGTCTATTTGGATTGGCCCTCGGTCACCATGGAAACGCATCTTTTAACAGTTAAATCCCTTAACTGTCATACTGGGTTCCAGCCCTCGGGTGGCAGTAGACGCATACAAACAGATTCACCTGAACATTTCTAACAGTGAAAGAGATTATTTCATTAAAATATGTAATAACTGCCATAATTTCTTGCATGAATCCCTCACAATATCAATCACAGATGGGGTAGTATTATATCACCTCTGATCCTTTTGATATGAAACATCATGTGTCTAACATTATATTATATTAAAATAAGTATATTGTTAAATTTAATTTTCCCTATTAAACATAGTATAATGTATTGCATTAGTAGATTTCTCTTGTTAGCATTTATATTTCATTTAGCCTAACAGAAAATTTATACTTTGATATCAGATACCAATATTGTATAGTCATATCGACTTCCATATATCCATCTCACTATATTTCAAGAGATGTATTTAAATTTGTATAAACATTTAGTGCACAATCATATGATATGACTTATTTCATCCCATGTATCCATCCTGTATATGACATCTTTTGGCTCCATCTGGAAAAACAGGAAAGCATGTTATATATATATATATTTTTTAACCATGGGATTATTAAGATTGTCATTTAATCTATAATAATTCTGAATTTATCTCCTATATATATATTCAATGCAGCAATTATTTATTTAATATAATATGTTCCAGTTCAATATATATATATATATATATATATATATATATATATATATATATATATATATATATATATATATATATACACTGCTCAAAAAAATAAAGGGAACACTAAAATAACACATCCTAGATCTGAATGAATAAAATATTCTAATTAAATACTTTGTTCTTTACATAGTTGAATGTGCTGACAACAAAATCACACAAAAATTTAAAAATGGAAATCAAAATTTTCAACCCATGGAGGTCTGGATTTGGAGTCACACTCAAAATTAAAGTGGAAAAACACACTACAGGCAGATCCAACTTTGATGTAATGTCCTTAAAACAAGTCAAAATGAGGCTCAGTAGTGTGTGTGGCCTCCACGTGCCTGTATGACCTCCCTACAACGCCTGTGCATGCTCCTGATGAGGTGGTGGATGGTCTCCTGAGGGATCTCCTACCAGACCTGGACTAAAGCATCCACCAACTCCTGGACAGTCTGTGGTGCAAAATGAAGTTGGTGGATGGAGCGAGATATGATGTCCCAAATGTGCTCAATTGGATTCAGGTCTGGGGAACGGGAGGGCCAGTCCATAGCATCAATGCCTTCGTCTTGCAGGAACTGCTGACACACTCCAGCCACATGAGGTCTAGCATTGTCTTGCATTAGGAGGAACCCAGGGCCAACCGCACCAGCATATGGTCTCACAAGGGGTCTGAGGATCTCATCTTGATACCTATTGGCAGTCAGGCTACCTCTGGCGAGCACATGGAGGGCTGTTCGGCCCCTCAAAGAAATGCCACCCCACACCATTACTGACCCACTGCCAAACTGGCCATGCTGGAGGATGTTGCAGGCAGCAGAACGTTCTCCACGGCGTCTCCAGACTGTCACGTCTGTCAAATGTGCTCAGTGTGCCCCTGCTTTCATCTGTGAAGAGCACAGGGCGCCAGTGGCGAATTTGCCAATCTTGGTGTTCTCTGGCAAATGTCAAACGTCCTGCACGGTGTTGGACTGTAAGCACAACCCCCACCTGTTGACGTTGGGTCCTCATACCACCCTCATGGAGTCTGTTTCTCACCGTTTGAGCAGACACATGCACATTTGTGGCCTGCTGGAGGTAATTTTGCAGGGCTCTGGCAGTGCTCCTCCTGTTCCTCCTTGCACAAAGGCGGAGGTAGCGGTCCTGCTGCTGGGTTGTTGCCCTCCTACAGCCTCCTCCACGTCTCCTGATGTACTGGCCTGTCTCCTGGTAGCGCCTCCATGCTCTGGACACTACGCTGACAGACACAGCAATCCTTCTTGCCACAGCTCGCACTGATGTGCCATCCTGGATGAGCTGCACTACCTGAGCCACTTGTGTGGGTTGTAGACTCCGTCTCATGCTACCACTAGAGTGCAAGCACCACCAGCATTCAAAAGTGACCATAACATCAGCCAGAAAGCATAGGAACTGAGAAGTGGTCTGTGGTCACCACCTGCAGAACCACTCCTTTATTGGGGGTGTCTTGCTAATTGCCTATAATTTCCACCTGTTGTCTATCCCATTTGCACAACAGCATGTGAAATTGATTGTCACTCAGTGTTGCTTCCTAAGTGGACAGTTTGATTTCACAGAAGTGTGATTGACTTGGAGATACATTGTGTTGTTTAAGTGTTCCCTTTATTTTTTTGAGCAGTGTATATATATATATATATATATATATATATATATATATATATATATATATATATATATATACATACATATATATATATATATATATATATACATATATATATATATATATATATATATATATATATATATATATATATACACACATATATATATACATATATGGGTTATTTGAATTATTTCAAACATTCTTGAAACTATTGGCATCATTTCTTTTTCAAAATGTATTTATTTTTATTTATGCAATATAGGGAATTGTAAATGCTAATTTGTTTGATTCCTGCACATGGAAGCTTCACAAGAATCAATTTACACATAGCTGTGAAATGTCTCAATGGTTTCTCTATGACAACTTGGCCCTTGCCCTCCTGCAGTGCTGTTGACTTCAAAGACTATGTTATCTTAAGCCATAAAAACTCTGTATATAGTTAAGTAAATATTTCCTTTAGGAGAATGTTTGTATGCTTGACACGGCAGGAGGGTGTGCTTCAAAGCTATGCTAACTTTCAATCATGATAAATGTGCATTCACCCAGCTAAAACCATCTGGTAGGGGGTTGGGACCCACAGTGGACTAGAAGCTGTTATCAACAAACTCACATGTAATTAATCCTGTGGTCTCAACAACCATATACAGTGTATATATAAAAAAAAAAAACAGAACAAGTTATACAGTGTATTTAGTTTATTAAGGTGAGTTTGCGGTGCAGGTGCATATACTACATCTCCATAATCCATGATTGGCATCAGCATTTGCTGTACAATCTTTTCCTTTACTGTAGGGCTGAGGCAGGATTTGTTTCTGTACAAGGCACCTACTTTTGGATAGAGTTTAGATGCAAGTTTTTCTATGTGGAGGCCAAAATATAGATTGGTGTCTAACAACATACCCAGGTATTTGAAAGGCTGGACTGCGGTCAGTGTGCAATTTGATTTTATTTTAATGCATAGATGGGAATTTTGTAGTTTGTGTAATTTAGGTACCATTCCAAAGATCATTGTGACAGTTTTGTCAGTGTTTAGGAAGAGTTTGTTTTTTGAGATCCACTTTTCTACCTCTGTGAACTGGTCTTGGAGCACTGCCTCAAGCTGCGGCAGATCGGATTTGTTTGCATAGATTACTGTGTCATCTGCGTACATATGTACAGTTTAGAATTTGCAGACATTTGGCAGATCATTTATAAATAATGTGAATAGTAGGGGGCTGAGAATGGAACCTTGGGGAACACCACACGTGACCGGGAGAGGGAGGGAGTTGCTGTCAGAAATGGAGACATACTGCGATCGATCCGATACATATGATCGAAACCAGATTAGCAGATGATCACCAATACCTGAGTTTTTTAGTTTGAGCAGTAGTATGTCGTGGTCTACTGTGTCAAAGGCCTTTGCAAAATCAAGGAAAATAGCTCCAGCTAGTGCTCCTTGTTCCATGCCAGTTTGGATGTCGTTGCAAACTTTTAGGAGGGCAGTTGTAGTGGAGTGATTCGGACAAAAACCCGATTGAACAGGGGCCATATAGTTAGATTGTTGGTAAAACTCACATAGTTGCGTATGGACGCATTTTTCTAAGATTTTTGACAATACTGAAAACAATGATATTGGGCGATAGTTATTAACCAAGGTTAACTCACCACTTTTATGGATAGGCACTACTCTTGCAGTCTTCCAAAGTGTGGGTATGTATCCAGACACCAAGGATTTGTTAATTAGGGGTGTGACAGGTTTAGCAATTGCTGACGCACTGAGTTTCAACAGCATTGCTGGGATTTGATCAGGTCCAGACTGGTTTTTCATTTTTAGATTATTAAGGTGTTTCTTAACGACATTGATGGGTACAGGTCTAAAATTGAACTTTTCTATATTGGGTCTTTGTAGATTTAGTGGGGCCTGATCCACATTTGTAGTTTTAGGATGTGTGTCATTTATTAGTTTGTCAATCAGGGTGGTGGAGCATCTGACAAAATAATTGTTAAAGGCATTTGCTACTTCTAAAGGAAGTTGCAGGGTTTGGTTGTCAACTTTGACAGTGGAGGGTTGGAAGTGGATTGGGGGAGTGTGTAAGTTATTTATGACTTTCCAAAACTTTCTAGGATTTTATATGTTATTGTTCAGTTTTTTACAGAAATATTGGGCCTTGGCCAATTTTGTTTTTTTAGAGCATATATTTGGCCATTTTCTATATACACAGTGATCGTTCATAGAGCGAGTATGCTTGAATTTTGACCACAATGAATCCCGAAACTGGTACATTTGAATGAGGTCAGCAGTGATTCAATTCATATGCGCTCCTTATACCCTCACCTTAAGCAGCGGGGCATGCAAGTTCAAAACTTGTAGGAGTTCAGACTGAAGGAATTCAACTGCAGAGTCTAAATCTGGAATTAGGTTTAATCTTTGCCAGGGGAGGTTCTTGATGTCATTTAGAAATGATTGAAGATTACATTTTTTGAAGGACTTTGTGATTTTAACCTTGGGAAGAGATTTAGTAGCCTTAATTTTGGGTACACAGTATACTAAGCAGTGGTCACTGAAACTATTAGGGAGAACACCTGCCTCCTGGATTCGGTCAGGGGAAGTGGAAATAATCCAATCAAGCAGGGTGTGGTTATGGCTTTTAATGTTTATGCGAGTTGGGGAGGAGATTAATTGTGTTAGCTGCAGAGTCTTAAATGGTGAGCAAGAATTATTGTTTTTAGGATTCAGCCAATCAATATTAAAATCTCCAAAGACCAAAATTTCACTTTTTTTGGTTTTGAGCTATAGTTTCACTAAGGAGATAGACTATGTTAGAAAGGGAATGCACAGGGGAGCTAGGTGGACGGTAGATTCCTGCAACAATGATTGTTTACTGCATGGGATTTAAATTGTGCCAGAAAGGAAATCAAAGATGGCAGGAGAGCTAGATTTTTTTAAAGGGGTGAACTTTATGGAATTGTCAACATTATTATTACTATTATTATCGGTTATTTGTAGAGCGCCAATAGATTCCGCAGCACTATAAGCAAAGGGGGAGTACAACAAAACAATTATAGGGATCAAATGGGTAGAGGGCCCTGCCAAGAGTTGCACTGTTGTAGTCAGCTCTTAAGAAGGTGATCTACAAACAGCTGGACTTTTAGGCTTACATGCTAAAGGGGTTCAGGGGATAGCAATGGAGGAGAGGAACTGGTATTAGGAAAGGTTAGCATAGGTTGTATGCATCCCTGAACAGTAGAGTCTTTAGAGAGCACTTGAAGCTTTTAAAACTAGAAGAGAGTCTTGTGGAGCAAGGCAGAGAGTTCCACAAGATGGGAGCCAGTCTGGAGAAGTCCTGTAAACGGGAGTGTGATGAGGTGACAAGAGAGGAGGAGTGTAGGAGGTCATGAGCAGAGCGAAGGGTATGGGAGGGAGAGTATCTGGAGACAAGGTCTGAGATGTAGGGGGGAGCAGTGCAGTTGAGGGCTTTGTATGTAAGAGTGAGAGTTTTGTGTTTGATCCTAGAGGCAAGAGGAAGCCAGTGAAGGGATTGGCAAAGAGGTGCAGCAGATGAAGAGTGACGTGTAAGGAAGATGAGTCTGGCAGAGGCATTCATTATGGATTGTAAAGGAGCTAGGCGGCAGGTGGGGAGACCAGAGAGGACAGAGTTGCAGTAATCAAGGCAGGAAAGAATGAGAGAGTGGATTAAAATCTTAGTTGTGTCTTGTGTAAGGATGTGTCTAATTTTAGAGATGTTTTTAAGGTGGAAGCGGCAGGCTTTAGCCAAGGACTGAATGTGAGGAGTGAAGGAAAGATCTGAGTCAAATGTTACCCCAAGACATTGGGCATGCGGGGTATGGGTAATGATGGAGTTGTCGACAGTTATAGAGATATTGGGGGTGGAGATTTTGGAAGAAGGGGGGAAAATGAGGAGCTCAGTTTTGGAGAGATTTAGCTTGAGGTAGTGAGAGGACATCCAGGAAGAGATGTGAGAAAGACAGTTAGTGACACGGGTTAGCAAGGAAGGAGATAGGTCTGGTGCAGAGAAGTAGATTTGGGTGTCATCGGCATACAAATGATATTGGAAACCGTGGGACTTAATTAGGGAACCTAGTGATGACGTATAGATTGAGAAGAGAAGGGTACCGAGGACAAAGCCTTGCGGTACTCCGACAGAAAGTGGTGACGGGGCAGAGGAGGCCCCAGTGAAGGCTACACTGAAGGTACGGTTTGATAGGGAGGAAGAGAGCCACGAAAGGGCTGTGTCACAAATGCTGAAGGATTGGAGGGTTTGGAGCAAAAGAGGGTTGTCGACAGTGTCAAAGGCTGCGGACAGATCAAGGAGGATAAGCAGAGAGAAGTGGCCTTTTGATTTATCTGTAAGTAGGTGTCAGGAATGGTACCTGTACCTTTAACTCAATTATATTTATTCTTGCTCCTCCCCCTTCCACCTGCCGATTAATCTGTTTAGACTACCTGAATCTCATGTGAGAGGACGCTATTCTGAACCTCTTGGCTACTTCCATGCTAGTTAATCTTTAACACTGACTTTATTCTCCTACTTGGATAAGGTTTTCCACCTAAGTTACGCTTACTCTGATAAGCAAGTTGTCAATACTTCGAATCCAATCATCTGTGCGGATTAACCGCTAACTAAAGTATTTTCTACTGTGGCTTGCTCCCTTAACAAAGACTCACCGGCTTTTCGACTCCACTGCAGAGGGATTACAAATACTGTTCGCGGGTCATTCCCGCTCACGACTAACTCCGTCTCAACTCTAGCACCGGGCAGCCTGCCAGCAAGCGCTCTCTGTGATAGGACTCCAGCAACACACCTCCGTTCTGCCTTCCATTTACTGCATGATAGTCCCGGCACAGGAAGGGCTTACGCTGACTGCCTGTCAGCTGTTCCTGTGAACTGCACACAGGCTGAACAGAAGCGCTGCAGCTGCAGCACAGACACGTATCCTAATACTAAGGTACCCATTCTTTTCTATGACAAACTGTATCTTTTTCATAACTGGTACAATTGAACTGTAAAGGTATCTAATTAACTCTGACACAAGGAAACATCTATATCAGTCCTAAAGGACACTATAAACCCCTAAACTTACAGGAGTATATCAGAGACTAACTACAATCAGTAATTCAGGTGACACCTTTTACTCCAGTAACGAGAGATTAAGTTACACATCTAAACTCTCACTTATACACCTTAAAGTGACAGTCTGCAGTTGAGATCCTACTACATTAAGGGTAACAGCACCCTGACAGTAGGTCGTTTGTGACCGTAACAATAGCTGTCTCTGTGGAGTGATAGGGATGAAATCCAGATTGCAGCGGGTCAAGAAGGGAGTTTAACGTAAGGAAATGGTATAGGCGTGCATATACTAGTTTTTCGAGAAGCTTTGAAGCAAGAGGGAGGAGGGAAATAGGGCGGTAGTTGTATGGGGAGGTAGGATCAAGGTAAGGTTTTTTGAGGATAGGTGTGACCAGTGCATGTTTCATCGATGAGGGAAATGTACCAGTGCTGAGGGAGAGGTTAAAAATGTGTGTTAGTATAGGGGTAAGGGTAGCAGAGAGGGAGGGGAGGAGCTGTGAGGGGATAGGTAGTGAGGTGAGAACGCAGTATAAGTGCCGAAACTTCTTCCTCAGTAACAGGGGAGAATGAACTAAGTTTCAGGTTATGAGGGTTGTGGTTGAGTGAGAGCATTTGAGGGGGGAGAGAATGGAATTATGTTGAGAGCTGATTTCATGTCTGAGGGAGTCAATTTTGTTAATGAAGTGACTGACAAAGTCTTGAGCTGACAGAGAAGTTGTATTAGGAAGTGGGGGAGGGCGGAGGATAGTATTGAAAGTGGAGAACAGACATTTTGGGTTTGAAGAAAGATTAGAGATAAGAGTAGAGAAGTAGTGTTGCTTGTGGAGATTAAGGGCAGAGTATTAGGAGTTCAAGATGAATTTGTAATGAAGAAAATCAACTGAACTACGTGATTTTCTCCAATGCCATTCAGCAGTATGGGAACATCTGCGTAGGTTACATGTCAGAGGAGTATGCCAGGGCTAGGGATGAGTGTGTGATTTCCGAGCAGTGGTAAGAGGGGCGAGATTGTCAAGGACAGATATAAGGGTGGAATTATAGTGGCAGATAGATTGTTCAGGGCAGGAAAAGGAGGAGAAGGGTGGGAGGAGCGGTTTAAGGGAATTAGCAAGTTGTTGCTGATCTAAAGACATAATGCTTCTGTGAAGTTTGGTGTGAGGAGTAGAAGGTGGGAGAGTTGTAGGAAGGGATGATATGTTGCAGGTAAGGAGATGGTGGTCAGAAAGAGGAAAGGGGGAGTTTGAGAGAGTGCATCGATAGCTAAAGATCAGGTCAAGAGAGTGACCGTCTTTGTGAGTGGGAGAATCAATCCATTGTGACAGAGCCCGAAAGAGGAAGTGAGTTGCAGAAGTTGTTTAGCAGATGAGGCAGTGGGATTGTTAAGGGGGATGTTGAAGTCGCCAAGAATGAGGGCAGAGGTGTCTGAGTAAAGGAAATAAGGTAGCCAGGCAGCCAAGTGATCTAGAAAATGAGTTGAAGAGCCAGGGGGTCAGTATATGACTGCAACACGTATAGAGAGAGGGGAGAATAAGCGAATCATGTGGGTTTCGAATGAGGGAAAAGTGAGGGAAGAGATAGGATGTATTTGTTGAAAGGTGCAACAAGAGGAAAGTAAAATACCTACACCACCTCCTTGTCTATTACCAGACCTAGGAGTGTGGCTGAAGTGGAGACCCCCATGTGACAGAGCAGCAGTGGATGCTGTGTCTAGGGGAGAGAGCCAGGCTTCTGTTAGGGCCAGAAGGTTGAGGGAGCGGGAGATGAAGAGGTCATGTATAGAAGTGAACTTGTTGCAAACAGAGTGAGAGTTCCAGAGTGCACAAGTGAAAGGGGTAGTGGCTTTAGATGCAAGAGGAATGTGAGTGAGGTGTGCAGAGTTTTGTTTTCTGAGTCTATGGGATGGTACACATGGATGTGCACGGCTTGTCAGTGGTTGGGGACCAGGATTAGGGGAGATGTCACCAGCAGTAAGTAAAAGCAAGAGGGAGAGTGACATGAGATGAGATACAGATTTGCAGTAGTGAGACTGCTTTTGAGATGAGCTGCAGGGGAGAGAGAGAGGGTTTAGGAATAGGTAAAGTTCATAAGTACAAAAGTAAGGTGAGTTAAAGAGAGATGGGCTTATGAACAGTGCAGGTGGAGAGGGAGAAGGAGTAATTGAATAGTGTCGTTTGTTATAGAGACAGAGGGTAGCAAAAAGGAATTTGAATATATTGAGCATTTTTACAGAGTTGGGAACCGGTCAAAAACATAAGACACATAATTACTGTAACAATTGCATAAGGGAACAAAAGGTATATGAAACATAATATTACAAAAGTACTGTGTATTCTATAGGGTTAAGGGAATGTATGGATGTGCTGATCAGTGTTTGCACTTGTCATTTCAGGAGAGTGAAAGTTGTGTGGGAGGCTATCTATAAATGAGGAAATGAGCTTGGGGTGGGTGGGGTGAGGGGTAGGGTGGGAGGGAAGCTGTTTTCCAGAAGGCTACCTGTAGTAAGTTAGAGGGCAGTTGAGTTTAAAAGTCTGTGTATTTTCTCTGAGTTCTAAGGATGTGTTTGAAATCAAGCTGAAGGAGAGAGCAAAAGTGTGTTAAATGGGTGGGAGGGTACATTTATGGACATTTTAAAGCTAAGGGTCAATCATGCAGAAACCAAAAAAAAAGACATAAAAAAACAAAATATTACAGAGATAAGACTGAGACATTCAAGGGGTGAAATAAAACCATAAACAAATAGACAGATAAATGGAGAAGAGCTGCTTAAACTAACTTAATATAATGGCAGACAAAGTTGATAAAATGTGCAAAATGTGCCCCCATCTTGTGGAATTCCCTGCCTCGCTCCATAAGATTCTCCCCTAGTTTTAACAGCTTCAAGCACTCCCTAAAAACTCTACTATTCAGGGATGCATACAACCAATACTAACCTTCACTAACGCCATTGCTTTCCCCTTGAACCCCTTAGATTGTAAGCCTATGGGCCCAGCTGTTTACAGATCGCTTCATAAGTTACATAAATTACAATGCTGCCTCCTCTTTTTGCTCTGTCATTTCTATGGCATTAATACCCATGTATAGTAATGGCAGAGTCAGGTATTTTTGCGGTTAGCCATGATTCAGAGATCACAATGATTTTGGGCTTGTAATGTGAACACCATGCATGCTGTGCATCAATTTTTGGTAGTAAGTTGCGGATATTACAGTGCACAAAGGAGAGGCCTTTTTACCTGGAAGGCTAGGAATGGAATTAGTTGGGGAACCAGGCTTACACTCTACATCATTTGCAAGAGCAAGTAACATAAGGAATAGAAATTTGGACATAATTTTTTATTTGCCAAAAAGTGAATGGGATATTTTATAATTTTGTGAGGTGAGGGTAGGGGGACTCTTTTTTATAACTCTCCCTAGCACTCGGCAGATAAGTTATGGCAACAGAGCATGACATGGTGTATGATAATTTGTTTTCCAGTTTGAGGTGCGTGCTTATGGCGGTAGTGATATGAGCAAAATTGGAGTGAGAAAAGGGTTATCACGAATAACAGTATGGTCATATTTGGATTCATGTTAGTGGTATGAGGTGCTTAGATGAAAACAAAAAACACAAATAGCCAAAAAAAAAAAAAAGTAAATATTGCTGTGTGATATATAGCTTCTTGTAGGGAGAGAGGGTATGTATTCTATAGGGTTAGGTAAATGTAAGGATGTGCTAATCCGTGATTGCACCTGTCATTTCAAGAGAATGGAAATTGTGTGGGAGGCTATCTATAAA
This sequence comes from Bombina bombina, assembly GCF_027579735.1. Classification (NCBI taxonomy): domain Eukaryota; kingdom Metazoa; phylum Chordata; class Amphibia; order Anura; family Bombinatoridae; genus Bombina; species Bombina bombina. Next base: position 88,684,381 of record NC_069505.1, on the reverse strand, counting down.
TGAGCAAATGAGCTTAGGGTGGGAGGTAAACTGTCTTCCAGAAGGATACCTGTTTCTTGCAAAGGGCAGTTTACAGCTGAGTGAAATATCCTTGTATTTTCTTAGAGTTTGGGGCTGGAATATATTTCAAATTAGGCTGAAGGAGAGAGATATTTTAGGGTCATGATAGGCCTTTAAGAAGTGTTTTAAAGGACTGGGGAGGGGGCATTTATGGACATTTGAGCTAAGGGTCATTCAAGCAAAAACAAAAGAGCAAAATATTACAGAGATAAGACTGAGGTATTACAAGGGGGTTGAATAAAACCATTAAACAGATAGATAGACAGATATATGGGCCAGGGCTGCTTAAAGGGACACTGTACCAAAAAAAATTATTTTGTGATTCAGATTGAGCATGAAATTTTAAGCAACTTTCTAATTTACTCCTATTATCAAATTTTCTTCATTCTCTTGGTATCTTTATTTGAAATGCAAGAATGTAAGTTTAGATGCCGGCCCATTTTTGGTGAACAACCTGGGTTGTCCTTGCTGATTGGTGGATAAATTCATCCACCAATATAAAAGTGCTGTCCAGAGTACTGAAACCAAAAAAAGCTTAGATGCCTTCTTTTTCAAATAATGATAGCAAGAGAACAAAGAAAAATTGATAATAGGAGTAAATTAGAAAGTTGTTTAAAATTGCATGCTCTTTCTGAATTACAAAAAAAAATTGGGTTTGTGTTTCCCTTTAAACTAACTTAACATAATGGGCAGACATAAAGTTAATAAAATATGCAATGTGCTAGGGGTATGCAAACTATGACTAGCACAGCTAGTGATTACAAAGTCATAGTAGTATATACATTTAAAATAATAAGAAAAAAAAAACAAATAAATATTAACCACTAAATGTACAAACACATACAATAAAACAACTTGGTAGGTAAAATACAATGAAGAAACTGTCTTCCAGAAAGATACCTGTTTCTTGCAAAGGGCAGTTTACAGCTGAGTGAAATATCCTTGTATTTTCTTGGAGTTTGGGGCTGGAATATCTTTCAAATTAGTCTGTTTCTTGCAAAGGGCAGTTTACAGCTGAGTGAAATATCCTTATATTTTCTTGGAGTTTGGGGTTGGAATATATTTCAAATTAGGCTGTTTCTTGCAAAGGGCAGTTTGCAGCTGAGTGAAATATCCTGGTATTTTCTTGGTGTTTGGGGCTGGAATACATTTCAAATTAGGCTGTTTTTTGCAAAGGGCAGTTTACAGCTGAATGAAATATCCTTGTATTTTCTTGGAGTTTGGGGCTGGAATTTATTTCAAATTAGGCTGTTTCTTGCAAAGGGCAGTTTACAGCTGAGTGAAATATCCTTGTATTTTCTTGGAGTTTGGGACTGGAATATATTTCAAATTAGGCTGTTTCTTGCAAAGGGCAGTTTACAGCTGAGTGAAATATCCTTGTATTTTCTTGGAGTTTGGGGCTGGAATATATTTCAAATTAGGCTGTTTTTTGCAAAGGGTAGTTTACAGCTGAGTGAAATATCCTTGTATTTTCTTGCAGTTTGGGGCTGGAATATTTTTCAAATTAGGCTGTTTCTTGCAAAGGGCAGTTTACAGCTGAGTGAAATATCCATGTATTTTCTTGGAGTTTGGGGATGGAATATATTTCAAATTAGGCTGTTTCTTTCAAAGGGTAGTTTACAGCTGAGTGAAATATCCTGGTATTTTCTTGGTGTTTGGGGCTGGAATACATTTCAAATTAGGCTGTTTTTTGCAAAGGGCAGTTTACAGCTGAATGAAATATCCTTATATTTTCATGGAGTTTGGGGCTGTAATATATTTCAAATTAGTCTGTTTCTTACAAAGGGAAGTTTACAGCTGAGTGAAATATCCTTGTATATTCTTGGAGTTTGGGGCTGGAATATATTTCAAATTTGGCTGTTTCTTGCAAAGGGCAGTTTACACCTGAGTGAAATATCTTTGTATTTTCTTGGAGTTTGGGGCTGGAATATATTTCAAATTAGTCTGTTTCTTGCAAAGGGCAGTTTACAGCTGAGTGAAATATCCTTGTATATTCTTGGAGTTTGGGGCTGGAATATATTTCAAATTAGGCTGTTTCTTGCAAAGGGTAGTTTACAGCTGAGTGAAATATCCTAAAGTAGACATAGTGAAAAATAATAATAACAACAACACATCTATTTCCAATGTTACGTGATGAAGATATAACTGCATATCTATAACAAAACACAAATTGCAGCTCTAAACTCTAAGGATCGCTAGTGTAATGCATGCTAACGCTTTTATTAACAAAAAATCAAATGCATATAAATGAAAACAATATTGAAAACACATCAAGTACTAGTGTAATGTGTATAAACTATATCGATAAATTAAACATATTTAAGGTTCATATGTATAGTACAACTTAATAGTTATTCCTATGACAGAACCTGGGTTACAGTTTCATATGTTGTTACATAGGTCAAATCTGTGTATATATATATATATATATATATATATATATATATATATATATATATATATACATTCTTAATGTGGCTTTTTAATGCACCAATATAGATTCAATGGTGTAAAAGGAAATAGAAAAGGTGAGCTGGCTTGAGTTCTAGGTGTTGAAATAACTTCCACATTAAAATCCATATGGACAGTCATTGTAACAACTCATCCTTAGTAACTCTTTTCATGCTATATATATCTTTATATAGCCATTATTGTCAACACAAGTGTTAATAGGCTTCTACTAAAGTGGAAAGAACTTAAAACAAAAAAATAGAGTTGGGGGTAAAAACAAATAGAGTTAAGGGTACAATCAAATTGAGCATTTAGACTGTAAATTATAAGCATCTTAGCACACGCTTTATCAACAAACTTCACATCATTAGTTAGTCCCAAGAGATATTACTAGGGACACTGAAAAAAGGTTACATGTACTCTAGAAAGAAGAGGGGGTAAAGGTATGAACTGGGTCCAAGTATGTTAGACCCTATTTATGTCTGTCCTAACAGCCAAGAGTCAAGAAGACATGCATACCTGTCAGCATGCCATCAACCCAGCCCTAGCTGCATCAACCCCTTTTGAGACATAGCACCCCAGGTATGTTCCTGGTGTCATCTCCTAGATGATTGCTATATAGTCCGGTATAGAGTTGAGACCCCGAGGGTGAATAGTTCCTAAACAGAAAATACATTCTGCCTCACGTCTGAGAAGCATCTTATCTTGGTCTCCTCCTCTATCAAGTTTGGGGACATGATCTATAAGAATAATTCTGATGAAAGCCACCTAATGTGATTTCTCCATACAGTGGCATACCCAAATGTTTCAGAATGTAAAGTCTACTATTATGATGTTCTTTAAAATGTTTGTATAGAAGAACATGATCTTTTTCTCTACCAATCAGGGATAGATGCTCACTGATTCTCTCTCTGAGGGTATGTCTGTCCGACATATTGTAATCCTCATGTGTATTTGATTAAATATATGATATCACTATCTTGGCAATGTATCAACTCATTAATATTGAATTTCTCTTTTGTGGAATGGGATTTGAATGTATTTGTTTAAACATCATGTATACATGTCTTGCATATAATGCATGAAAAATAAGCCTTTCAATTTATTTCCCCTGAAATCAATGTCACACTGAGGTTTCTTAGATTTGAGTATACTTGGAGCTAAAACATTCTGTAGGTTTCTAGTTTTTCCTGTAGACAAATCATGGATTATTATGGAGTTTTTCTCTTACAGCTCACTACAAAGGATAATTATTCATTTTTAACCCCTTATTAAAGAGATAGTAACCATGTCAACCCTTCTGTCTAACAATCGCATCTCCTGGCATAATTTTGTCTCAAAACCAAAATGATTCTGGTACTAAACTTACAGTTTTATTTAATATATTATGACTTCTGTTAGATTGGTATGAAATCTATATTCTGTGATTCTGTGTCGATAAGTTACTAGTGCTCTTTCTTCATTTCTAATTTCTATATCAATAGTAATATATATATATATATATCACACTTACAAGAACAACCAACCAGCTCAATACCATTGTTAGCCTGTTCTATGGCAATTTACCACCTGGGTGCAGCTTATTTTTAGCCCAGTAATGCTTTTCACAGACTAGAACTTTCCTGTAGTATATAAGTCTAATCCCGCCTAATACGGTCAGACGAGCACCAAAATACCAGGCACTTCCTCTCTGAAGAAGAATACTGTGTATATATATATATATATATATATATATATATATATATATATATATATATATATGTGTGTATATATATATATATATATATATATATATGTGTGTGTGTGTGTGTGTGTATTTCTTTTGCATGATGTACCGAGTCCACGGATTCATTCTTACTTGTGGGATATTGTCCTTCCTAACAGGAAGTAGCAAAGAGAGCACCACAGCAATGCTGTCTATATAGCTCCCCCCTTAACTCCACCCCCTAGTCATTCTCTTTGCTGGCTCTAAGCTGGAAGGGTAAAGAGAAGAGGTGTTAAACTGTTAGTTTTTATTTTCTCTTCAATCAAGAGTTTGTTATTTTTAAATGGTACCAGTGTTGTACTATTTACTCTCAGGCAGGACATAGATGAAGATTTCTGCCTAGAGGATGATGATCTTAGCATTTGTAACTAAGTTCCACTGCTGTTCCCACAGAAGCTGAGGAGTATAGGAAAACTTCAGTGTGAGGAATGGTTTCTTGCTATACAGCAATGAGGTATGTTCAGTCATATTTTCTGCAGAGACTGTGTTAACTCAGAAAGGCTGACAGTGTCCCCATTAGGGGAAGGGTAAGCAGTAATCCTAGTGTTATGAGAGGTTTTACTAGCTTGCATAAAGGGTTAATTTTTTTGGGCACTCAGTTTGTTATGTGAATTTGGGACAAACGTTTTTGTGTCTGGGACTGGGAGTAACGTTTTCAGTTTTATGGGACATTTGCTTGAGGGTTCTTTGGGCTTGTTTAACCCACATGGCTTTCAGGCAGGGTTTGTTAGTTTTGTGTAGGCCCCAGCAACATCGAGTGAAGTGGGCGGGGCCTATTATCGTGCCTCAGTTGCGCACTTACAAGTAGCAAGCAACTTCTCCTGAGGTCCTGATAATCTTCTGAGGGACTAATTGAAGCTTTAAACCCCATATTATCGTTTCCTAAGGGCAGGTAGGTGTGGCAATGTGCTTTAGGGGTTTTTAACCGGTTTTAGACAATTATCAATCCATTTTTTTCATTTGGGGTCTATTGCTTATTTACTTGTGTACAATTCGTCTAAAGCTTAGTAGGTACACTGTTAAAATTTTGGAATTTTTGAAACCATTTTAACTTGTTTTGCAGTTTGTGTAAGCCTTTTTTTCTCTTTAAGGTACAGTACCGTTTTTGCAAAAACATTTTTTTCATTAAATAAAGTGTTTTCCAAGCTTGCTTGCTTCATTACTAGCCTGTTAAACATGTCTGACACTGAGGAAACTCATTGTTCAATTTGTTTAGAAGCCATTGTGGAACCCCCTCTAAGAATCTGTCCCAATTGTACTGATATGTCTATAAATTGCAAACAGCATATTTTGACTTATAAAAATTTGGCTTTAAATGATTCTCAGACAGAAAGAAATCAGGTTTCGCCATCTAGTTCTCCCCAAGTGTCACTACCAGTTATGCCAAGTACTTCTAGTGCGTCTAATTCTTTCACCTTGCAAGACATGGCTTCAGTTATGAATACTACCCTCACAGAGGTTTTATCTAAACTGCCAGGGTTGCAAGGGAAGTTCAGTAGCTCTGGGTTAAGAACAAATGCTGAGCCTTCTGACTCTTTAGTAGCCGTATCCGATATTCCCTCACAATGTTCTGAGGTAGGGATGAGGGATTTGCTGTCTGAGGGAGAGATTTCTGATTCAGGAAAGATGTTCCCTCAGACAGATTCAGATATGACGGCATTTAAATTTAAGCTAGAGCACCTCCGTTTATTGCTCAGGGAAGTTTTAGCTACTCTGGATGATTGTGACCCTATTGTTGTTCCAGAGAAATTGTGTAAAATGGACAAATAATTTGAGGTTCCTGTTTACACTGATGTTTTTCCGGTACCTAAGAGGATTTTGGACATTGTTACTAAGAAGTGGGATAGACCAGGTATTCCGTTCGCTCCCCCTCCTGTTTTTAAGAAAATGTTCCCTATTTCTGACACCATAAAGACACATGGCAGACGGTCCCTAAGATGGAGTGAGTTATTTCTACTCTATACCTATACCTATTAAAGACAGTTGTGCTTTCATTGATCCTATGGATAAAAAGTTAGAGGGTCTCCTAAAGAAAATTTTAGTTCATCAGGGTTTTCTTCTTCAACCTATAGCGTGCATTGTTCCGGTAACCACTGCAGCTGCTTTTTGGTTTGAGGCTCTAGAAGAGGCTCTTCAGATGGAGACCCCACTAGATGATATTTTGGACAGAATTAAGGCCCTTAAGTTGGCTAATTCTTTTATTACAGATGCCGCTTTTTATCTTGCTAAGTTAGCGGCAAAGAATTCAGGTTTTGCCATTTTAGCACAAAGAGCATTATGACTTAAGTCCTGGTCAGCTGATGTGTCATCTAAATCTAAGCTTTTGTCCATACCTTTCAAAGGTAAGACCCTATTCGGGCCTGCACTGAAAGAGTTCATTTCAGACATTACTGGAGGGAAGGGTCATACCCTCCCTCAGGATAAGTCAAATAAGTCAAGAACCAAACAAAATAATTTTTGTTTCTTTTGAAACTTCAAGAGTGGTCCCAATTCCTCTTCCCCTGAACAAAGCAAGAGGGGAACTTTGCTCAACCCAAGCCAACCTGGAGACCTAATCAGGCTTGGATCAAGGGTAAACAGGCCAAAAATCCTGCTGCTGCCACTAAGTCAGCATGAAGGGGTAGCCCCCGATCCGGGACCGGATCTAGTAGGGGGCAGACTCTCTCTCTTTGCTCAGGCCTGGGCAAGAGACGTTCAGGATTCCTGGGCAGTAGAAATTGTAACCTAGGAATACCTTCTAGATTTCAAGGATTCCCCTCCAAGGGGGAGGTTCCATCTTTCTCAATTGTCTGTAAACCCGACAAAAAGAGAGGCATTTTTACGCTGTGTAGAAGACCTTTTTTACCATGGGAGTGATCTGCCCAGTCCCAAAAGCAGAGCAGGGACAGGGGTTCTACTCCAATCTGTTTGTGGTTCCAAAGAAAGAGGGAACTTTCAGACCAATTCTAGATCTCAAGATCCTAAACCAATTCCTAAGAGTCCCATCCTTCAAGATGGAGACCATTCGGACTATCTTACCATTGATCCAGGAGGGTCAATATATGACTACCGTGGACTTAAAGAATGCATATCTACACATTCCTATCCACAAAGATCATCACCAGTTCCTCAGGTTCACCTTTCTGGACAAGGATTATCAGTTTGTGGCTCTTCCCTTCGGGTTGGCCATGGCACTACAAATCTTCACAAAGGTGCTAGGGTCCCTTCTGGCGGTTTTAAGGCCATGGGACATAGCAGTGGCCCCTTAACTAGATGACATTCTAATTCAAGCGTCGACTTTCCAACTAGCCAAGTCCCACACGGACTTAGTGTTGGCTTTTCTAAGATCTCATGGGTGGAAGGTGAACTTAAAAAATAGTTCTCTTTCCCCCCTCACAAGGGTTTCCTTTCTAGGGACTCTGATAGACTCGGTGGAAAAGAAAATATTTCTGATGGAGGTCAGGAAGTCAAAGATTTTGTCCACCTGCTGTGCTCTTCATTCCATTCCTCGGCCGTCAGTGGCTCAGTGTATGGAGGTAATCGGGCTAATGGTAGCAGCAATGGACATAGTTCCATTTGCTCGCTTGCATCTCAGACCACTGCAACTATGCATGCTCAATCAGTGGAATAGGGATTATGCAGATTTATATCCTCAGATAAATCTGGATCAAGAGACCAGAGACTCTCTTCTTTGGTGGTTGTCACAGGATCATCTGTCCCAGGGAATGTGTTTCCACAGGCCAGATTGGATTATAGTGACAACAGACGCCAGCCTTCTGGGCTGGGGTGCAGTCTGGAATTCCCTGAAAGCTCAGGGTTTGTGGACTCGGGAGGAGGCCCTCCTACCGATAAATATTCTGGAATTAAGAGCGATATTCAATGCTCTCCAGGCATGGCCTCAGCTGGCTTCGGCCAGATTCATCAGGTTTCAGTCAGACAACATCACGACTGTGGCTTATATCAATCATCAGGGCGGAACAAAGAGTTCCTTGGCGATGACAGAAGTCTCAAGGATAATTCGATGGGCAGAGGATCACTCTTGCCATCTGTCAGCAATCTATATCCCAGGAGTAGAGAACTGGGAGGTGGATTTTCTAAGTCATCAGACTTTTCATCCGGGGGAGTGGAAACTCCATCCGGAGGTGTTTGCTCACCTGGTTCGGCTATGGGGCACACCAGAATTGGATCTGATGGCGTCTTGTCAGAACTCCAAACTTCCTCTTTACAGATCCAGGTCAAGGGATCCTCAGGCAGTACTGATAGATGCTATAGCAGTATCCTGGTCATTCAACCTGGCTTATGTGTTTCCACCATTTCCTCTCCTTCCTCGTTTGATTGCCAGAATCAAACAGCAGAGAGCTTCGGTGATCTTGATAGCTCCTGCGTGGCCACGCAGGACTTGGTATGCAGATCTGATGGACATCTCATCTCTGTCACCATGGACTCTGCCACTGAGATGGGACCTTCTCATTCAAGGTCCATTCCAGCATCCAAATCTAATTTCTCTGCAACTGACTGCGTGGAGATTGAACGCTTGATTTTATCAAAGCAGGGTTTCTCTGAGTCGCTCATAGATACCTTGATTCAGGCTTGAAAGCCTGTTACCAGGAAAGTTTATCATACGATATGGCATAAATATCGTTTTTGGTGCAAATCCAAAGGCTACTCCTGGAGTAAAATCAGGATTCCTAGGATTTTGTCTTTTCTCCAAGAGGGATTGGAGAAAGGATTGTCAGCTAGTTCCCTAAAAGGACAGATATCTGCTCTGTCTTTTCTGTTGCACAAGCGTCTGGCAGATGTCCCAGATGTTCGGGCTTTTTGTCAGGCTTTAGCTAGAATAAAGCCTGTGTTTAAATCTGTTGCTCCGCCATGGAGTTTAAATTTAGTTCTGAGAGTTCTTCAGGGGGTTCCGTTTGAACCCATACATTCCATGGATATTAAGCTTTTATCTTGGAAAGTTTTATTCCTAGTTGCTATTTCTTCAGCTCGAACAGTTTCTGAACTATCTGCATTACAATGTGACTCACCTTATCTTGTGTTCCATGCTGATAAGGTGGTTTTGCGTACCAGGCCTGGGTTCCTACCTAAGGTTGTTACTGACAGGAATATCAATCAGGAGATTGTTGTTCCTTCTCTGTGTCCTAATCCTTCTTGTAAGAAGGAACGTCTGTTGCACAACTTGGACGTGGTTCATGCTTTGAAATTCTATTTACAGGCAACCAAAGATTTTCATCAAACATCTTCTTTGTTTGTTGTCTATTCTGGAAAGCATAGGGGTCATAAGGCTACGGTGACTTCTCTTTCCTTTTGGCTGAAAAGCATCATCCGTTTGGCTTATGAGACTGCTGGACAGCAGCCTCCTGAAAGGATTACAGCTCATTCTACTAGAGCGGTAGCTTCCACATGGGCTTTTTAAAATGATGCTTCTGTTGAACAGATTTGTAAAGCTGCGACTTGGTCTTCGCTCCATACCTTTTCAAAATTTTACAAATTTGATACTTTTGCTTCTTCGGAGGCTATTTTTGGGAGAAAGGTTTTGCAAGCAGTGCTGCCTTCCGTTTAGGTTTCTGTCTTGTCCCTCCCTTCATCCGTGTCCTAAAGCTTTGGTATTGGTATCCCACAAGTAAGGATGAATCCATGGCTCGGTACATCATGCAAAAGAAAACAAAATTTATGCTTACCTGATTAATTTCTTTCTTTTGCGATGTACCAAGTCCATGGCCCGCCCTGTCTATCAAGACAGATAGTATTTTTTATTGAAAACTTCAGTCACCTCTGCACCTTATAGTTTCTCCTTTTCTTCCTTGGCCTTCGGTCGAATGACTGGAGGGTGGAGTTAAGGGGGGAGCTATATAGACAGCTCTGCTGTGGTGCTCTCTTTGCTACTTCCTGTTAAGAAGGACAATATCCCACAAGTAAGGATGAATCCGTGGACTCGGTACATCGCAAAAGAAAGAAATTTATCAGGTAAGCATACATATATATATATATACATATAATAAACTAAGAAATGGACTATACTCTCAAACAGGGTACACATCCTATGACTCTGTAAAACTCACAGCCCTTGGTGCTCACGAGCACTCACAGACAGCTGCACTTCTTTCATGGACTTAGCAGTTAACTCCAAACAAGCCTGAGTACAAATCCCATAGAGAAAATTACAAAACAAAATTATTAACACAACAAGCACACAGCTAGATAAAAAGGAGGAGTTCGTTACAGCATTTGGCCAAATGGTTATAGGCCCAGGACCACATCAAGGTCTCTTACTCCCTGGGTCCATAACCTACAGCCACATAATGTAGGCCTTTAGCCAAACAGGGTGACACAGGCCCTTTGTAATTCCCCTAGACACATACAAAACAAGGAAATGGACTGCACTCTCAAACCAGACTGGGTACACATGCCATAACCCTGCAAAACTTGGACAGCTGTGTATTATATACATATATATATACATACACACTATACTAAAATATTAATATTTTAAGTTTTTGTTAATTTTTTTTTATTTATGTTTTATTTCTATAATAGAAAAAATATCATTTGTAATAAGTAGTTTATGTCAATGCTAAAACTTAGTTAAGCCTATTAAACACATATTATGATCCTTATCTTTTTCTAGATAATATGCAAGGATGATGTGTCTTTTATTTGAAAGACCATTTTTTTATATGGTGAAATACTAGCCTTTCCTTGTGATATAACTATTAACATAAATAGGGACTTATAAATATGTAAACGTTTGTAACAATTTTCCATATTTCCCAAACATTTAGGTCTTTGTGGAAATTATAATGATAAACAAGCTGATGACTATACAACGCCAAATGGAATCATTGTACAAGATCTCAGTGTTTTTGCATACTCATGGAGAAGCGACCGAATGTGTAAAAAAACTAATCAAAATGTAATAATAGATCCTTGTACTGTCAATATTAAAAAAGGTAACCACTAAATAGTTATAGTGTTTTAAATTCTTTTATTTTAATTCAATGTTTTCGTATGTTCTTACATTGTGACCCAGCAAAATATGTTTTACTAAAACAAACTTGTGTTTCTTCTTCCTATATATAGATCACTGTTCTAGCTAAGCACATCTGCACAAATAATTATTGTCACTATTTTTTTTTTATTTATTTTTTTTACGATTTTCAACTTATTTTTGTGTTTGTATGTGTGGGTATATATACTGTATGATATATATCATTTTTTATATATATATTTTTTAACAAAGAGTTTAGAGTGAACTGTGAATGGAGCATGTGCAGAAAATAAAATACTGAACAAAAGTCAGATGAGCAATCAAGATACGCAGTTTGAAACATGACAAATATGTTGAAATTCAAAAAATTCAAAAAATCTTGTGAAAAGTTTCTAATAAATTGGAATATGACTTGAATTTCTAAATGCAAATTAAGGGGTCAATTTATCAAAGTGCGAGCGGACATGATATGATGTAGTGTATCATGTCCGCCGCACATTGATAAATGCCTACATCATACGCTGTTGGCATTTATCATTACACAATCAGTTCTTGTAAACTGCTTGTGAAATGCTGCCCCCTGCAGATTTGCGGCCAATTGTCCGCTAGCAGGGGGTGTCAATCAGCCCGATCGTATAGGATCGGGTGGATTGAAGACTGCAGCCACAGAGACAGCGGACAAGTTATGGAGCAGCAGTCTTTAGACCGCTACTTCATACCTACTACAGGGGCATTAAAGGGACACAGAACCCAATTTTTTTCTTTTGTGATTCAGATAGAGCTTGAAATTTTAAGCAAATTTCTAATTTACTCCTATGATCAAATTTTCTTCATTCTCTTGGTATCTTTATTTGAAATGCAAGAATGTAAGTTTAGATGCCGGCCCATTTTTGGTGAAAAAACTGGGCTGGGTTGTCCTTGCTGATTGGTGGATAAATTCATCCACCAATAAAAAAACTGCTATCCAGAGTTCTGAACCCAAAAAAAGCTTAGATACCTTCTTTTTCAAATAAAGATAGCAAGAGACTGAAGAAAAATTGATAATAGGAGTAAATTAGAAAGTTGCTTAAAATTGCATGCTCTATCTGAATCATGAAAGAAAAAATTTGGGTTCAGTGGCCCTTTAAGCTCCATTCAGAGCTTGATAATTTGGCCCCTAAGTGTGAAATGATCAAGAATAAATAGAAAAGAAAAAAAAAAAGTTTTCTTAATAGATTGGATTTGCTTTGTATTTAACCTCATTCACACTCCATTGAAAAACTATCCAAATAATTTTATACCGGTGAAAGAAAATATAATTGCCTGGGGCACTGATTGACTTCCATGTGCTCACAAGAGAATACGCTTAAAACATAATCTGTCTCCAATCTTTAAAGGGACATGAAACATTTTTTTTCTCATGATTCAGTTAGAACATTTAATTTTACACAATTTTCCAATTTAGTTCTATTTTCTAATTTGCTTTGTACTCTTGATATCCTTTGTTTAAAGGCATACCAAGGTAGGCTCAAATGCAGCAAAGAACTACTGGGAGCTACCTGCTGATTGGTGGCTGTACATATATGCCTCTTCTCATTGGCTTTTCGGATGCATTCAGCTAACTCCCAATAGTGCATTGCTGCTACTTCAACAAAAGATATCTAGAGAATTATGCAAATTTGGCAATAGAAGTACATTTTAAAATGAACTGTTCTATCTAAATCATGAAAGAAACATTTTGTGTTTCGTGTCCCGTTAAGAATAAACACCAAGGACAAAATTGTTTTACACTGTTGATTAAATTTCGGCTCTGCCTTAAAGGGATAGCAAAGTCAAAATTAAACTTGCATGATTCAGATTGAGCATGTGATTTTAAGACTATTAAATTCACTTCTGTTTTCAAAGGTGCTTCATTCTCTTGGTATCTCTTGTTGAAAAGGAATATGCACATACCCTATACTAGTGGGAGCTAGTTGCTGATTGGTGCCTGGACAAAATTTTCTCTTGTGATTTGCTAACTAGATCACTTCAGCTAGCTGCCAGTAGCGAAATGTTGTTCCTTCAGCAAAGGATAACAAGATAATCAAGCAAATAAGATAATAGAAGTTAATTGGAAACTTGTTTAAAACTGTATGTTCCATCCAAATCATGAAAGAAAAATGTGGCGTTTCCTATCCCTTTAAAATATTCTACAAATTCCTTTTTACACCTTTTTGAATACCATTGTGTTTGCCAAAGGCTTTATCAACTTTCTAATACACAACACATTGCTTAAGAATAATTTTTTAATTATTCACTCATCTTCCTGTATTTCTAAGGCCTGTGAAGTTCTTATTAATAAGTCTAGTGTTCTTTAAATTATGATATATTTTAGCTTTCATCTTGACTCCTCATTCATTATTCTGTCATTTTTTTTTCCCACGCAGAGCCATATGCACTATTATGGTGTACACCGCTATATGAAAGATTTGGGAATTTTTCTGCTTGTCATAACAAAGTTGATCCATCAAACTTTTTTACGGTACAGTACTATGGTATCTTATCTTTTTTGTGTATAATAAATGGTTGAGCTAAAAACAAAGTAAGTTATTACTTACTGCAAGTGAGGGGAGTTCCTGATGTATCCAGTATGTTCGAACTTAGAATGAATTTTAAAAAATATATAAAATATGCTTTGATTATCAAATATACTTATTTCTCTTTGTATCTTTTGTTGAATGGTTTGGAACAATAACTTAGCTAGTTCTTCTAAGTATTTTTAAAGGGATAGTAAAATCAAAATTAAATTTTTACAATTTAGATAGAGCATGCACTTTTAAACATCTTTAATTCAATGTATTTCTTGGTATGCTTTGTTGGAATAAACCTAGGAAAGCTCATTCTAGCTCAAGAACAAACGTGTCTATAGTACTCTATGACAGCATTGTTTGCCACAATGTATTGCTACAAGCATTGTTGTGACATACAATACTTCAATAGAGTGCTATTTCTAAAGACACATGCATGTTTCTGACTTCCTATAAGTCTTCCTAGGTTTACATTTTGACAAAGAATTTAAAGACATCAGATTGTTCACAGTGACTGGAATTTGTTGAATGGACAATACTCAAACTTCGTGATGATAATGTATGTGACCCAATAAAAAAGGCACCTCACTTGCATAGAGGTGTTTTAGCTCATTAACTCTAATAGTTATCTCCACACAGTGCCTAACTCTAACTGACACATTCCCCTCTTCTATTGCCCGTAATAACTGTCCTACTCTCCCATTGCAATTTACAATAATTGTTGTGTCCTTCCCATGCATTTAACTGTAATGTCTGACCTCCTCTGCTATCACAATTACCTGTCGGTTCCTCCAGAATTTCCCTACAATGATAGGCTCATCTCTCAAGCATATTTACTCAACAGCAAAATTTCCTCATTGCAAACTTAAAGGGACAGTTTACTCAAAAATGTCTCCCCTTTAATGTGTTCCCAAAGATCCACTTTACGTGCTGGAGTGTATTAAATTGTTTACAAGTATTTCCATTACCCTTATATTGGCATTTGAAATAGTTTATTTAGCCTGTGGTATCCCCACCCATCCTGAAAGTTTTCGGCCTCAAGGCCATGCTGTGTTAACATAGCCAGTAAAAGAAATTTCACTCCCAGTGGGTTATAGAAGAGATAAGGTAATAGCATGTTAATTTTCCGATGTTCTCTCCAAGTATTGGTGATTGGTTTATGGACAGATATAAGATAAAGAAGCAGGTATATGTACACAATGTGATAAAGTAATGAGATCTGATTATACCTACAAGCTCAACCCATTTTATTAGGTTGTGGCTTCAAAACACAAAACCAGCTAATTCATATACACAAATACACCTTAAAAAAGCAAATCTCATTTTATACTCTGCAGCTGGTAAAAAAAGTAATTGGAAACACATTAAGAGAAAAACAATATTATAGTATACTGACCCTTTAACTTAAGTATCCACCATATGACTTTCCCATTTGTAGCCCACACCCAATAAATGTAACCCCATCCTTATGTGACCTGGCTCCTACTGCGTTTATAAAGAAGACAATACAAATGGGTTCATCAGTTTAAATAATCAGTATTATGAATAGATGTCTACCACTTTCCAAAATTAGAACAGAGCAAAGATTATAGTAGAGAAAACCTACATTGGTAAGAAGGAGAGTATTTTTTTAAGGGAATTATCTTTCATTGTGTGGGTATCCAAAGTGAAGAGTTAAAGATGGGAGTTTGTGTAAGGAGTTTGGTGCTGAGGGAGGTGCATAGCTGTGTAGCGTAACTGTGATCCACATTGTTCGGGTTAAATGAAGTGGGGGACCAGGACAATTTTTTATGGTTATTTACAGTAGGGGAGGTCCGAAAGTTAGCATCAGTGGTTGGGATAAAATGACAGGTAATTAGAGTTAAATTGTATTTGGAGATAAACTAACAAAAAGCAGTTCACCCAAAAATGTTCTCCCATTTAAATTGTTCCCAATGTTCCATTTTACTTGCTGGAGTTTATTAAATTGATTATACATAGTTCCTTTGCCCCTATTTTGCCCTTTGAAATATCTGATTTAGCTTGTGGTTTCCCAACCTATAGTGAACGTTTTGATACTGGAGTCTCACTATTGAATAGCCTAAGTAAACACAGCCAGCAGAAGAAATTAATCTCACAGTTGGGTGTAGGGTACTTAAGTAATAAAATGTTCATTTTCCATTCTTTTCTCTATGTATTGAGCTTTAGTTTCAAATGAACAACACTTAGCACCAGCACTCGACTAAGGGAAACCACGCCACTCTGACACAGACCTGTAGCTATGTGTGCTAATGTAAATTGCAAACAGTCACATCCTATGTGCACATAAGCTAAATTCACAACACTCTCTGTTGAATATATATAATTAAAGCAGACTTACACGAGATGCAGCTCCTGTCTGTTGTGCCGCTCCCTTCTTCACCGCCGCACATCCGAGAGTGCTGAGCTTATCCTTCCGGTTCAAAATCCGGGTGAAGGTCTCAGAGTTATTTGTGTTAGTTGTGTTTGGTGAGCCCTATGGACGGGTCATATGTGTAACAAAACAGAAAAGAAATATCCAGACCGGCTCCTCCTTCCACAATGTGCTCTTTATTAGATGCAAAAAAGAGCGTAACAACAGCACAACTAAGCACAAACTAATATTGACAATTGTCAAAGCACCTACAGGCAAGAGTTAAAATACAGGATATGACCGGTACCCCCTCACATCTGATGCATTTCAGTGGTTACCGTAATCATAGATATTGTGTGTTGTATCTGTCTTATTTTATACATACTCCTGTTACACTGATTGGCTGACTCCTACACACCCCTCTATTCATGATTGGTTGTTCTCTGTGCTACCTCTACTTTTTCTATTGGCTAATAGTGTGGGTTTGTATTTCACATGTCCTCTTTAGTATTAGCCAATACATCAATTTAGTGTTGTCTATTCATAAAGACTCACTATTTCTTCTATAAATATTTGGTATTGACATATTTGTTTCTCAGTATTGCGTGCGATAATTGACTATTTCAGTCATACTTTTTATCTCGCTAATACAAATCTCTCAGCCCTTGTCTATGACCTATGTTATATTACATGTGATTGCAGAACTGTGAATAGATAAACATATTTCCCTTCTTTGAACCTGAACGTGCGAGTAAAAAATAATAAATAAATAAATATATATGTAAATATACCATTTACTGTATGAGTTATATACTGTACTACTGTTTACTATCAATCCTAGTAGTTAACTGAACACATGAATATTCTGCTATATTCAACTTAGATACATTAATATTTGTTGACCTTTAAATGTATTTTATATGTATTTTATGTGTATTTTTTTGTGTATTTTAATACTTCACTCAAGGAGGCTACTGAGACAATTATACCATATTTGCACTATAATTTTTGATTTTTAATACCCTAAAACAGTTCTGCAATCACATGTAATATAACATAGGTCATAGAGAAGGGCTAAGAGATTTGTATTAGCGAGATAAAAAGTATGACTAAAATAGTCAATTATCGCACGCAATACTGAGAAACAAATATGTCAATACCAAATATTTATAGAAGAAATAGTGAGTCTTTATGAATAGACAACACTAAATTGACGAATTGGCTAATACTAAAGAGGACATGTGAAATACAAACCCACACTATTAGCCAATAGCAAAAGTAGAAGTAGTACAGAGAACAACCAATCACCAATAGAGGGGTGTATAGGAGTCAGCCAATCAGTGTAACAGCAGTATGCATAAAATAAGACAGATACAACACACAATATCTATGATTACGTTAACCACCGAAACGCGTCAGATGTGAGGTGGTACCTGTCATATCCTGAGCTTTAGTTTTTAGTTTTCCAGACAAATATAAGATAAGGGAGCAAGTGTGTGTACACAAAGTGATAACATAATGAGATATGATATTACCTGAAGCTCAACCCATTGCAATAGGCTGCAGTTTAAAAGCATAAAACTAGACACTTCATATACACAAATAAACCTATGCAATTTCTCATACATTTTATACTTTTCAGCTGGGATAACAATTCATTGAAATATATTAATATAAAAACAATTTTACAGTGTACTGTCCCTTTAAGCTAACATTACAATTTTAAAAAAATAAAATAAACTAAAAAAACAAAAGAAATTACAATTGTAAAAAACCTTGACCCCCTAATTAGGTATTACATTCCCTATTAAATAATACACATACAACGTCTCTGGGGTATAAAAGGCAGCATCTTATTTATTAACAACTTTTTTAACACAACGAATAAATACCAAACATTATAAATAACACTGTAGAATAACTACCCAAAGGGCTTGCCCAGCTGTCCCACGTCTCCACCTTATTTACCTCTCCACAATTCACCCTCTCCTGACTCCACAGGAGGTACCAAGCCCCAATTTACCACTCAAACCAGGCAAGCCCCCCGCCACCAGGATGGCTCAAAGCCAGACCCCGCCAACCCCCAAGGCCTTAAGTACCCATTCTTTCAAATTAAAATTAAACAAATGGAGCCCAACCTTGTTCAAATGCACCCCATCCTTTAAAAAGAAACAGCTACCAGACACTCCCTCAAACTCCACGTGTCGTATCGACACCCCTCCTCTAAACCTCACAAAACTGCTGATGCTCCGATTCACCTTTATACGGGAGGCATCCAACTTAACTGGATCCCATGCCGACCTCCAAGATATTCTGGGCTCTATCTCTGACCAGATAACCACCAATACCGGAAACAGCTCCAGTAATCTCAATAAGTCTCTCTTTATTCTATCAATCAGCTCCTTCTGGGCCATGAAACCCAGATCGTTTCCTCCGGCATGAATCAATAACATTTTTGGAGGCTCAAATAATCTAGCATACTCTTCTGAATTACCTATGAGGGAAAAAACAAACAGCATCTACAACATCAATTCCTGTCTAACATACTATTTAAATCTGTTAGAAGCCAACCTGGCAATCCCCTTAATTCTATCATCAGACATTCCAAGCATTCTCGCCTCAGTGGCAGAACCTATCCGAAAAGAATGGGAACTAAATTAAACGGCAGGCAGGCCCATTCCTGCCAACACTTTCCTCATTACTGCCACAAACTGAAACCGAGACAGAGTGTCCCCATTTGCATGAATCAGTAACGGGCCCCCACCCCCTTGCCGGACATGCATAAAACTTGAATAAGACATAACCGGGCAACAAGACCCCCCAATGGCCGCCTGGCGAATCACCTCCCCCTTTTCCAATTGATCCATTTTCGACTTCCCCAACCACAGGAACAACCTCCCATCCCTGGCCCGCATGTCCCCCATTTGGATCCCCCCCCCATCCCGCCTGGTGGCCCCCACTACCTCCGATATCCGGAAAGCTGCAAAAAATGCAAGAACAAATGCCAGTTGGAAAAGGAGCACCTCATAGCTATACATACACACCTCTGGTAATCCCTCAACAACCTTCTGCAACAGGGAAAATATCACTGGACGCCTAGCGTCCCTAGAGCCTACTCTCCTCACTAGCCCCCTAGCTGACATTCTCACCAGAAAGGAATTCGTAATATCCTCCCAACCCAAAAACTTACACAAAAAGGCTAGAGCTGCCAGCCTCCGCCTCACCATCGATCTCAAAATCTCTCACACCGACATCCACCTTAGTAACACATCTAACCATGCCTAGGCCGTGAAAGCCTCCACACTCTCCTTTATGATCTCCAACCATTCCCACCATACCTGTAGGTATGCCCTCCAAGTGCTTCCCGATAAAGCCAACCTCACCATCCTCAACCGTCTGGAAAGGTCACCTTCCAGAGAGCCTCCGGGCACTTCACCCCCACTTCGTCTGCCTCTGGGGCCAGCTCCCAAAATCTGTCCAACTGAAAACAGGAAAGAGAGTCAGCAATGCCATTCAATTTACCAGGTACATGTACTGCCCTAAATAACACATTACACTTCAGACACTCCAAAACAAACAATCTGAGGAGAAAGACCACTGGTGGAGAAGATGCAGACAACCCATTAATCGCATAACCACCCCCATGTTGTCTGTATAAAAGGCAACCTTCCTATCACGAATGTCCCCCGGCCAGAGAACCAAGGCCACCAACAGTGGAAACATCTCTATAAAAATCAAATTCTTGGTCAAGCCCGCCTCCTGCCAATCTTCAGGCCAAGAATCCAAACACCACTTACCACCAAGGTAGGCTCTGAAACCAAGGGCCCCGGACGCATCTGTAAACAGTTGAATGTCCTTGGGGCCCCCCATACCCTGCTGAATCAATGAACTGCCATTGAACTCCTCTAAGAATTGGAGCCACACCAACAGGTCGGCTCTCAATGGGCTGGTCAACCGAATGTGATGGAAAGCCTCCGTTACCCCGACCGTTGCCAATGACCACCTGCGGCAAAAAACCCTTCCCACCGGAATGATTCTGCACGCAAAATTCAGTTTACCCAACATCGACTGAACCTCCCTCAGGGTCAACTTTTTTTGGATAAAGCCCTCCTTAACGTCTCTCTCAAGTCGATCTCCTTCTCCATCGGGAGCCTGCACTCCATACTTATTGAATCAATCTGGATCCCCAGAAAACTCAGAGCCACTGCCGGACCTTCAGTCTCATCCTTTGCCACCAGAATGCCAAACTCCCTCGCTACCCTTTCAAAAGTGCCCATCAGTTCCTCACAAACCTGGGTACCTGGTGGGCCAGCAAATAAAAAATCATCCAAATAATGAACTAATGAACTGTACCCAGACACGCGCTGAATGACCCAATCAACAAAACAACTAAACTTTTCAAAATAAGAACAGGAAATAGAACACCCCATGAGCAAACAAAGATCCATGAAATATTCCCCTTCAAACTTACACCCCAACAAATGGTGGCAAGCCAGGTGGACTGGTAGTAAACTGTAAGCCGATTCAATATCGAATTTGGCCAGTAAGGCCCCCCGCCCTGTCTTCCTCACCAAGTCCACTGCGTCATCAAATGACGAATACCGCACTGCTGCCATGCCGCCACCTCTGGATCAATCCCATCATTCACCGAAGACCTCTTTGGATACGATAGATGATGCATCATCCAAAACTGACACAGCACCTTCTTGGGGACCACCAGCCATACGGCCCAAACTTACCTCCTTAGCCAACTAGTCCCTCAGTACCCCCGGGAAGTCCCTTGACGATCTCAAATTCCCTGGCGCCGAACTCCCCTGGTGTTGCCCAAACAGAAACCTAAAACCTGAACTAAACCCCTTTAACAACAACTCTGCATCCTCTCTTCTACCCCGTACCCTAGTGTACTGCTCTAACCATGGCACCATCTTTTTGATGTCCACCGGCATCTGTGCCACCCCCCTGGTTTGGCTCCGACCCTGCCCTTCCTAAAGCACTTCACATAGGAATGGACTCCTCCACAACCCGAGCATTCATGCTTGTATTTGCACGAAGTTCCGAAACGATATTGACCCTCATTAAACTGGAAGCAGATCCTTTTTGGATGGCCACTGCCGACCTGTTTGAGCTATTCGCCCCCCCGGGCCCACTGTAGCGAGAGGGCTGCCACCGCAATGGGGTCATGATCTCCAGCCATATCCCCATATCCCTCTCATCCCATCTCATGTCAGGCCGTACCGCTATCCTCTGTCTGAATTGCTCATCGTAACGCCACCAGGTCATGTTCCCATACGTCTGATAAGCTGCAGAAATCTCATCCAAATAACAAAATAATGCCGAACCTTCATCCTTAAACTTCTCCGCCATCACACTCGCGAATATGCAGAACTCTCTAAATCAATAAGCGAACGTCTTAGGTAACTTGCGGTACCTCTTCTTCCTCTCCTCCTCCTCTTTCTTAGCCATGTCACCTTTTGCATCCTCCTTAACTTCCAAAAAGTGGTCCAAAGAGAGGAGGGAAAACAACTCCAAAAACTCCCGCTTCCAGATCTTCTCCTTCACCTCATTCATCAAATGTAGCCCCAGAGGGCCAATCGCGCACAGATATGGCCTTCTCCAAAACCTTCAGGGAACCTGCTACGGCCTCAACCGAGGGGACCCCTGGGGTCCCAGGTGCTGGTGCTGTGTCCCACGAGGCCTGGCTGTCAGCCATCTGAGCCCCATCCACCCCCGCCTGAGCCCCCTCACCGGTCCATACTGCCCTTGGACCCGACTTCTCGGCCATCATAGACTGCTCCACCCTCGCCACCAGCTCCTTAAGGCCCTTCAACAATACACTGTGCACACCATCCACACCATCATTCCCTTTTGCAATAGACCGTCAAGCCTGTAAAGGCGCCTCACCTGCCCTGTGTAACGTCCCAGCTACCGGATGCTGTTCTACTGCCCTTCCAGACTCCTGCCTTGCTGTACACTCCCGGTCCTTCTGCGTCTCACTGAGGCCTTGCGCCGCCTCACTGGCGAACACCTCCCCACCTTGGAATAGCGCCTTCTATCACTGCTCTTGCCTCTCAAATTCCTCTCCAACCGTGCCCACGTAGGCGAGAGCTGCTCATCTCCCCTTCCTCTCCTGGAAACCGGGGACCGGGATCCTCCCCTCCGGGACCCTGCAGGTGACCTGTGACTGGTCAAAATCCTCCTCTGACCCCCACTCTCCACCTGTTCAGGAACAATAGAAGAAGAATTGGTAACCACTTCCCTTCCTCCAATCCTATTAACCTCGCTCCTCAGCCCTCCGTCTGGCAACCCACTTGGCGTGGGTATCACTGACAAAAGAAAGGAGGGATCAGAGCCACCAACACTCCCTGAACATCCCCCCACCCCACCACAAGATCCTCCCCCACCCAATTGGGGTGGGGGGTACCAAAGGGATTAAAAAAGAGAGGGGGGGAGAGGGAGGGAATTGAAAAAATGGGGGAGGGGGGAAGAAAATGAAAAAGGAGGGGGGTTAGAACAGTTCAAAATCCTGGCCATGAAGGAGCTAAGCATACATTTCAAAACAATTGCAAGTTACACCCACATCTAATTATCTGCACCATGCTAAATCCCCAAGTGACATTAGAATTTTAAAATATATGGCATTTAAGCATATCTCTAAATGTGCAGTCTAGAGCACATCCCTTATCACAGAGAAGGGGGGGGGGGGGGTCCATGGATAGGCCATATAGGACTGTCCTGGGTAGACTATATACACAGGATCAAGCAATGACATCCAAGTTGATAGGGATATTAAAGGGAAAGTCTACACCAGAATTTTTATTGTTTTAAAAGATAGATAATCCCTTTATTACCCATTTCCCAGTTTTGCATAACCAACACAGTAATATACTTTTAACCTCTGTGATTATCTTGTATCTAAGCCTCTGCAAACTGCCCCTTTCTTTTGACAGACTTGCAGTCTAGCCAATCAGTGCCTTCTCCCAGATAACTTCACATGCATGAGCACAGTGTTATCTATATGAAATATGTGAACTAACACCCTCTAGTGGTGAAAAACTGTCAAAATGCAATCTGAAAGAGGTGGGCTTCAAGGTCTAAGAAATTAGAATATGAACCTCCTAGGTTAAGCTTTCAACTAAGAATACCAAGAGAACAAAGCAAAATCGGTGATAAAAGTAAATTGGAAAATTGTTTAAAATTACATGCTCTATCTGAATCATGAAAGTTTATTTTGGCATAGACTGTCCCTTTAACTAACTTTCACAGTGCTTCAAGGTTTACATTTTTTTGTTTTAAATTAATTTGGAACTAACTGAATGTGATATGTAAGAACCATCCCATTTTTTTTTTTGCTTTATTTATTATACCCCACGTGATAATTTTGGTACATCCCTGTGTGAAATTCTATTAAATTTAAATAAGCCCCTGAGGAGGCGAAAAATATCCTCCCCGTTGCCAAACCTGTCTTGCCTCACTCCCTAAGGCCTTTAAGTCCCCCTTTAGCTGTCCGCCTCTATCCCGATGCTTCCCCTTTTCGCCACCTCGCCCCTGATTCCCATCCCCTTCACAAACCTAGTCAAGCCCCTCTGCTTTAGTTGGGGGATAACCATAACCCTTCTTGCTAAGGCCAGGTGCCTATCTCCCTGCATACTGAACTACCGCTTATGCCTCCAGCATCTACCCCCCTCTTGCCCCCCGAAGTGCCCCACAGTTCATCCACCGCCACACACTCTGCCCCCTCTGCCGCGATCAGCTCCTGATGGCCCTCCATAGCCTGGTCACGTCCGGATTTGATGAAGTGGAAAGGAGTACGCAGCTTCTTCCCACCGTCAGGTCCGGATGCGAAGAGGAGGGTAATTTTCAGTACCCGCCAAGATAACGTCTCCCCTAGCTCCACCCCCAACCATTCCATTCGGGTCATTGCCTGCTATGGGGTCAAAAGCCCCTCCCCCTAAATGGTCCTGGGGCTCCCTAACACTATGAAAAATGAAAAAAAACTAACATTACAAAAAAAACACTAAGATTACAAAAAACAAAAAACGAAATTATCCAAAATAATAAAAGTTAAACCTAATCTAATCGCCCTATAAAAACATAAAAGCCACCCCAAAATAAAAGCACCCCCTAATCTATCAATAAACTACCAATAGACCTTAAAAGGGCCTTTTGTAGGGCATTGCCCTAAGTTAAACAGCTCTTTTACCTAAGAAAATTACATTAGGGGTTGTTTTATTTCGGGGTGACTTTTTTGTTTTTATAGAGCTATTAGATTAGGTTTAACTTTTATTATTTTGAATAAATTCATTTTTTTTTTTTGTAATCTTAGTGGTTTTTTTGTAATGTTATGTTTTTTCATTTTTCATAGTGTTAGGTTTTTTTAATATTGTAATTTTTTTTTTTTAAATTGTAATGTTAGGTTAATTTATAGTTTAATCTTGTTTTTTTATTTCATAGGTATGTTTTTATTTATTTGAATGTAGTTATATTGTAAATTTAATTTAAAGTTAGAGGGGTGTTATTTAGATGTTAGCAATGTGGGAGTGGTGGTTTAGGGCTTAATAGTTATATTATAGTAGTAGCGATGTGTGGGGCTGGCGGTTTAGCGGTTAATAGGTTTATTTAGGTGTTAGAAATGAGGGGGTGGCAGTTTAGGGGTTAATTGTTTTATTTAGTGTCGGGGGTGGCAGATTAGGGGTATTTAGACTAAGGGTTTATGATAGGTTTATATATAACTTTCTTTTCCCCATAGACATCGATGGGCATTGCGTTACGCCGATCGCCATTCCGCGATCACAGGTACTAGTTTTTTCTAACACTTTCTTTCCATTGATGTCAATGGGGAAAAACGTGCACAAGCTTATCAAGTCAGGCCTTATCGGTTTTGGTCTGATAAATGCACGCATCCCTGGGGGTCAGCGTTCGTCGGCATGTATTAGCTCTAGAATTACCACAGTTATCCAAGTAATGGTCGGAGCGAACAAAGGAACCATAACTGAGTGCAGTATGGAGCTTATTGCACCTTTATCCTAAACAACAACAGAAGGTTTTTCAGTAACTTGTAATCGGAGCGCTATGGAGAGTGCAATACCGTTAATTTTTTTGCATTATTTACGCACCTGGCGTAGCACAAAACTTGTAATCTTGATGTATATGCATTAAAATAAAATATAGAAAGTGCAAAGTTTAATTTAAATAAAACTTAAGCTAAAGTGTAAATTAATATAAAATACAAAGCAAATAGTGTAAATGCAGCAGAACTCTCATGTCATGCAGTGCTATACTGCTTGTCTCTCCTTCCAATACAGAAATGCAGGGAACACTCCTTGGAGAAGTAAAGCAAAATCTGCCTTTTTAGAATGTTGTGAGGGATATTGCAGTACTGGAGGATAATATTTTAATATCTCACCATAGAAGGCCCTATCTTTGTTCATATCCCATTCAACAAACAAACATTTGGGCCAGTGTCACCTGGATTTTCTTGGCACATGTTAAAATCAAGTTTTATTAAACTTGACTGTGACCCAGTTTAATAGATAAATAAAAAATATTAAAATAGCTATCAAATAACACTTTTAAACAGATTCACTATGGCCTAGATTTAGAGTTTGGCGGTAGCCGTGAAAACCAGCGTTAGAGGCTCCTAATGCTGGTTTTAGGCTACCGCCGGTATTTGGAGTCAGTCAGGAAAGGGTCTAACGCTCCCTTTTCAGCTGCGACTTTTCCATACCGCAGATCCCCTTACATCAATTGCGTATCTTATCTTTTCAATGGGATCTTTCTAACTCCGGTATTTAGAGTCGTGTCTGAAGTGAGCGTTAGAAATCTAACGACAAAACTTCAGCCGCAGAAAAAAGTCAGTAGTTAAGAGCTTTCTGGGCTAATGCCGGTTTATAAAGCTCTTAACTACTGTGCTCTAAAGTACACTAACAGCCATAAACTACCTATATACCCCTAAACCGAGGTCTCCCCACATCGCCGCCACTCGATTAAATATTTTTAACCCCTAATCTGCCGACCGCCACCTACGTTATACTTCTGTACTCCTAATCTGCTGCCCCTAACACCGCCGACCCCTATATTATATTTATTAACCCCTAACCTGCCCCCCACAACGTCGCCGCCAGCTACCTACAATAATTAACCCCTAATCTGCCGACCGCCACCTACGTTATACTTATGTACCCCTAATCTCCTGCCCCTAACACCGCCAACCCCTATATTATATTTATTAACCCCTAATCTGCCCCCCTCAACGTCGCCTCCACCTGCCAACACTTATTAACCCCTAATCTGCCGAGCGGACCGCACCGCTACTATAATAATGTTATTAACCCCTAATCCGCCTTACTCCCGCCTCAATAACCCTATAATAAATAGTATTAACCCCTAATCTGCCCTCCCTAACATCGCCGACACCTAACTTCAATTATTAACCCCTAATCTGCCGACCGAATTTCGTCAGAATCAAGTTCAATCCGATTGGCTGATCCAATCAGCCAATCAGATTGAGCTCGCATTCTATTGGCTGATCGGAACAGCCAATAGAATGCGAGCTCAATCTGATTGGCTGATCGGATCAGCCAATCGGATTGAACTTGATTCTGATTGGCTGATTCCATCAGCCAATCAGAATTTTCCTACCTTAATTCCGATTGGCTGATAGAATCCTATCAGCCAATCGGAATTCGAGGGACGCCATCTTAACATCTTAGTTCTTCACTATTTAATAGCTATTGTACCTGGTTAAAATAAATACAAAGTTACCTGTAAAATAAATATAAATCCTAAAATAGCTATAATATAAATATAATTTATATTGTAGCTATATTAGGATTTATTTTACAGGTAAGTATTTAGCTTTAAATAGGAATAATTTATTTAATAAGAGTTAATTTTGTTAGATTTAAATTATATTTAACTTAAGGGGGTGTTAGTGTTAGGGTTAGACTTAGCTTTAGGGGTTAATACATTTATTAGAATAGCGGTGAGCTCCAGTCGGCAAATTAGGGGTTAATGTTTGAAGTTAGGTGTCGGCGATGTTAGGGAGGGCAGATTAGGGGTTAATACTATTTATTATAGGGTTAGTGAGGCGGATTAGGGGTTAATAACTTTATTATAATAGCGGTGCGGTCCGCTCGGCAGATTAGGGGTTAATAAGTGTAGGCAGGTAGAGGCGACGTTGTGGGGGGCAGATTAGGGGTTAATAAATATAATATAGGGGTCGGCGGTGTTAGGGGCAGCAGATTAGGGGTACATAGGGATAATGTAAGTAGAGGCGGTTTACGGAGCGGCAGATTAGAGGTTAATAATAATATGCAGGGGTCAGCGATAGCGGGGGCGGCAGATTAGGGGTTAATAAGTGTAAGGTTAGGGGTGTTTAGACTCGGGGTACATGTTAGAGTGTTAGGTGCAGACGTAGGAAGTGTTTCCCCATAGCAAACAATGGGGCTGCGTTAGGAGCTGAACGCGGCTTTTTTGCAGGTGTTAGGTTTTTTTTTTCAGCTCAAACAGCCCCATTGTTTCCTATGGGGGAATCGTGCACAAGCACGTTTTTGAAGCTGGCCGCGTCCGTAAGCAACTCTGGTATCGAGAGTTGCAGTGGCGTTAAATATGCCTGTACGCTCCCTTTTTGGAGCCTAACGCACTCATTCTGTGAACTCTCAATACCAGAGGTATTTAAAAGGTGCGGCCAGAAAAAAGCTGTTAGCTATGCGGGTCGTTACCAACAAAACTCTAAATCTAGGCCCCAGTCTGCTACTGCCCAGTTAAGTGGTGGTTTAAAAATAATTAAAGTTAACAAGATAATATGAAATGTTAATTATTTAACACATAATAAATGTATATTATTTTGTAAAACGAAAAAAAAACAGTGAATAAAGAGATTCATAGCCCCAAATTGTCAAGAAAGTAACAAAGCATTCAGGTTGTATTTAATGTTAAAATAGTTCTCAAATTAAAAAAAAAAAAGTAGAATAGACGAAAAAATATTAGATTGGTGCATCATTTCTGGTTGAACAAGGTCAATTTCTTAAAGTCATTGACATAAATTGGAATAATTCTGTTCTCTTTATCGAAAAGGTTGATCAAAATCCTTTATAAAAGCTTATCAAAATATGTACTGTATCTACAAAAATCTCTATACACTTTAATAGTGGAATTTGCAGAAAAAACAAACACATAATTTTTGTGATCGACCCCATAATTAGGGTTACAAATGATGGTAGAACTGGAAATTATTTTCCTTTCCAGCTGATTTACAGTTTGTTAAATCATAAATGGTCATGCCTTGAGAAAAACCGGGGGACTCAGCTACTCAGCTTGTTAGGCAGTTGTTTAGCCAGAGTACTATATGTGATCTATGGCTACTCTGCAAAACTTTGCAAAAGTTTTAGACAGGTGTGAAAAAATGCTCTAAATTAAAGGGACACTGAACCCATTTTTTTTCTTCTGTGATTCAGATAGAGCATGTAATTTTAAGCAACTTTCTAATTTACTCCTATTATCATTTTTCTTCATTCTCTTGCTATCTTTATTTGAAAAAGAAGGCATCAAAGCTTTTATTTTTGGTTCAGTACTCTGGACAGCAGGTTGTTCACCAAAAATAGGCGGTCATCTAAAGTTACATTCTTGCATTTCAAATAAAGATACCAAGAGAATGAAGACAATTTGATAATAGGAGTAAATTAGAAAGTTGCTTAAAATTTCATGCTCTATCTGAATGATGAAAGAAAAAAAAAAATTAAGAATGCTTTTTTAAAAAAAATTAACAAAATGCAAATTGAGTGAACAGAATAAAAATTTAAATAAAATTTCTTGCTATAGCAAATACATCCTTGTGAATTGCTTGTAATTGCTTGTGCAATGCCGCCTCCTGCAGATTAGTGGGCAATTGGCCGCTAGCAGGGGGTGTCAATCATCCCGATCGTATCCAATCAGGATAATTTGCTGTCTGCCACCGACCGCTGCTTCTTAACTTATGTTTCTGGCAAGCCTTAAGGGATTAAATGCCCTACAGCTCCTGAGTGTCTGCTTGTAACTTATCATAACTTAACACTTAATATAACTTTATTAAATAATAAATAACAACACAACACAGTTTGTGGGTGAAAGACCCGTGGGTCGCATTTATTGGTACCAGCCGTGGAACTGGCAGGTAACTTAACTACGGGTGGCGGCAATCGGGGCCTACATTCTAACTATGGATAACCCCTTCTAGAAAATGGCCAAGGGACACCGCTGCAGACCACAAGGCGGAGATACTCACGCATCTTTATATTTAGGTTTTTTTCGGCCCAACAATAATCAGCCCGAGCACGCCCAAGCATACCAAGCCTGTGACGTCACCCTGACTGCAATGGCCTTACTCAAACCTCCTTCCAGTCTGCAGCCGTGATCCTGACCACCCGCCACAAGAGACTGACCTGCATATTCACTGGTCCTGACTCTTGCCACCACCCTATACTCTTAGGAGTAACTCCTGCCTGATGTTCTGCAAGAACAAATCTACTCCTGCTGGTTCTAAATTAACCCCATCCTGCCTATACAAACCCTTATGGGCTGCCGAGATGTTCCCGTGCTCTACCACAAAACCCTCGAGTTCAACTACCTGCTTCCTCAGGTCCCTATTGATCTTTTTCCTGACCTGGAAAGCCGCCTTATGACACACCATGTGCCTCCATCTTAATCTAGGGATCACATTCGACCACCCGATTCTCACACCTGGAAACCAGAGTTTGAACTGCCTCAGGTCTGACTGCATTGCCCGAATTAGATCCAATGTGGGAATGGCCCCCACATCGTTGCTGCCGGCATGAATTATCAGAATGTGGGTTTTTTCCCACCTTCTTGCGGCATTCTGGAGCAATGCAGGCAGATCTGCCCAGGCCAAGCCTCTGCGCCCTAGCCAACGTAACACAGCCCTGGACGAAGGAAATCCTGGCTGCTGTCCTCCTGGCATGGCTGCAGCTCTAATTGCGGCCCAGTGCACATATGAATGGCCGACGATCCACACCCGTACAGGACCTGGACGTGTTTTTGAAAACAAAGAAAACAAGAGTTAGCTGGCTTGCAGTAGACCAGATCCTCACAACATTGGCCCATTACCTTTAGGTATCGCCCCCGCAAGCCCCCCAAACTCTTTCATACTTGACCCTTGATCCCCGTTCTCAAACATACAGCGGCCTAACATAAGGCTTATACTGCTGCAACCTCCACCGCCCTAATGAGCGGATGCGATCCGAGGACCAACCCAACTCTGCTACCGTTGTCGCTGCCCCCACTCAGAAGGAGTGTGGGGCAATACGAGACCCGTCAAGACCAGCGGTTTGCGCTGCCCTATCTAAAACCTTCCCAAACTGGTATCTGGTCAGCTTGTGTATTAGAAACCTGGAGGAGCCTCCTGACACTAGCCGCACGGGGCAACAGGTAACACCAGGCTGCCCCGGCAAGGAAAGCCAGGCCCCCCGGCCCTCCTGGTTGGTTTTTGACCTGGGAATGAACAAGAGCACGGAGTCATCCACCAGTCTGACATTGCTATGCATGACCCCCCTGTGGCTGCCGTTTTGGCTCGTGGTACCAACTCGCACACCCTTAATGCGCCATGAAACGCCAGGCCGCAGGCCGCCCCAAAGAGCCGAGCCTTGAAAGGTGAGGAACATACCTCTGGTAGGACCACCAGCAACTTTACCAGCCGTTCTGCCGTAATGGGCACCCTTGCGTCCCATCGTGGAACTTCCAGACGGCCCCAACCCCTAATAATCTGCTTTACAAGGAAGGAGCGTGACTCGTCTTTAAACGCATATAGCCTGCAGAAGAAAGCCACAGCCGATAGCCTCACGACCACCGCCCCCTTTTTTGCTCGCTTACCTCTCAGATCCGCCAGCCAGTGCAACAGAAACCCCTGTTCACCCTCACAGGAAGGGAACTCACGTAGGTCGCAGAAACCTACCCACTCTCTCCAGTACCTTATGTATGCCGATCATGTGCTGGGTGCCAACGAAGCCCGCAACAAAGGAATCAGTTGCTGTAGTCCCTCGCCATCTGCCACAAAAAGAGAGGGCAATAAAGACCATTAGGAGCCGCGGCAGGAGCTGCCACCCTAAATGCCTCCCACTGGAAGTGAGACAATGCATCAGCAACTATATTCTGCACCACTTGCACATGCCGGGCCCTAAAGTCAATATTCCATTGCAAACATCTCAACACCAGGTGTCGCAAATAATGCACCACCACAGGCGATGAAGCTGAAAGCCTTTTAACCGCAAACACCACGCTGAGATTATCCGTCCAGAAAATCACATCCCTGTTACTAAACAGGTGACCCCACAGTTCCACTGCAACCGGTATAGGAAACAATTCCAGAAAGCAAAGATTGCGTGTAAGCCCTCTGACTATCCACTTGGCAGGCCAGGGCTCCGCACTCCATGCCCCTTCAAAGTAAGCCCCATACCCGGATGCTCCAGCAGCGTCCATGAACAGATGTAGTGCTTGGTTAGATATTGGATCACCTCGCCACATGCAGATGCCATTAAAGTCCTGGAGAAACCTCTCCCAGACCTGCAAGTCCGCCACGAGATCCCTCGTGATGTGAATGCGTGATGCCAGAGCCCTACCTCCACCCAAACACCGCTCTAACCGCTTGCTAAACACCCTACCCCTCGGGATAACTCTCCCCGCGAAGTAAAGGAGACCAAGGAGCGACTGCAGCTCCCGCAGCGAACACGTCTGTGACAAAATCATGGCCCGAACTGTCGCCAACATCTTGGCAACCTTTTCCTTAGGCAACCTACACTCCCCTGCCACCGAATCGATCTTGATGCCTAAGAACATCAAGCACGTGCACAGTCCCTCCGTCTTATCCTCTGCTAGAGGAACCCCAAACCTGGCCATCATGAACCTCGTGACTTTCATTAAAGAGGCACATTCTTGCGAGTTGGCCGCCCCTACCAGGAGAAAGTCATCCAAGTAGTGCGCAACTCTGTCACTTCCAGCCACCGAGACCACAGCCCAGTGCAGGAAAGTGCTGAATGCTTTGAAATACGCGCAGGATATCGAACAGCCCATGGGTAGATAACGGTCAACATAATTCCCCCCTTCAAACCAACACCCCATCAGCCCGAAGGATGATGGGTGAATTGGGAGAAGCCGAAACGCGGATTCTATGTCTAACTTCGCCATCAACGTTCCAGGGCCCCGTTCCCTGACCATAGCTAGCGCGTCGTCAAACGACTGGTAACGGACTGAGCTCAATTCCTCCGGAATGGCGTCGTTTACTGACTGACCTTTTCGGATAAGAGAGGTGTTGTATGAGCCGGAACTTACCCGTTTCCTTTTTGGGGACAACCCCCAGCGGGTAAACAACTAAATCCGGCAGTGGCAATTCCCTGAAAGGGCCTGCAACCCTACCCAAGGCCACTTCTTTTCCCAGCTTCTCCCTGACTGCCTCAGGGTACTGAGAAGCCGATTTCAGGTTCTTCCTGTCTCGGGCTCCCACCACTCGACCGACTACTGGGATCACAAAACCCTCACGCAATCCGCTATCCAAAAGCTGAGCAGCCGCCCTGTCCAGGTACCTGCTCAGCCACTTGGCAATGACCTGTACCCTAAGGGGCGAATCCGCCCTTACTCCCAGCGCCTCCCTTGCCCTCAAACCGATCAGTTTGGGTATCTCACTTCTTGGAGCAATCAGCTCAAGAGTGTTGTCCGCTGCAGAACTTACAGATGTACTTGAACGTGCACGATGAGCCCCGCTCGCACGCTTTGTCCTGATACCGCCAGCACACACCCCCTTGCTGCCATCAAAAGCGCAATGTCTGCCGACCCCCAGGTGATGCCGCCGTGGAACCCCCTTGCACCCTCCTTTCCGCATCAAGATGCGCCCATAGATGCAAATCCATTGTGCCAAAATCAAGCAATGGGTTGCCCACCTTCTTCTTCTGATATAGCATATCGTACCGTACTCTCTCCACGCACCATCAGCAAACTTTCTGTGTATTGCATCAATGGTGTCGACGTACTTAAAGAGGGCAGTCCCCTGATCGGGAAACCTCTCCAAGTAGCAAGTGGCGTAGACCCGGAAACACCGATGCCACTCCTCAAGGGTATCGGGCCGCCTAAATTTCTTAGGGCCCGTACCATGCTCCGCCATTTCTTTAAACATAAAAGCCTCTGCAGACAGTTCAAACATGTTCACATACTTACCGTTCTGGATACGCTTCACCGTCTTAGACTTAAGGTGTGCATGCAAACTATGTACCTGGCACGAATAAGTATCCCCATGTACCGCTGCCTTTCTGCTCACCGCCTGTGGTGACCCCTCAGCAACCCCTAGGAGTTGAGATGACTGCGCCACACTACTGACGTTGCCATCCCCGTGATTGCCCCTACTCATCTTTCTCAACATTCTATTCTAGACATATACAAAACACGGAAGGGAACTGCACTCTCATACCGGACCGGGTACACATCCTATGACCCTGCAACATGCTCAGCCCTGGGTGCCACTGGCACTCACAGGAAGCTGTGCTGTCCCCAGAGCCACAAGCAGTTAACCCCAGACAGGTCTGGGTGCAAGAACCATAGGGAAAATTACAAAACAAATTAATACAACACACAGAGAAAACCCAGCACTCACTTACAAGCTCTCAGCTAAGATTTAAAAGCAAAAATGGAAAGGTTAGTCACCGCATCTGGCCAAGTGGGACAAGCTCAGGTACCACGTCAAGGTCCTCTCCAATACCTGAGACCCTAAAACAGCCACACAATGCAAGCTTTCAAATCCAAACAAACTGAAAACAAGGGAAGGGTGCACAGGAATATGTAACCACCCTAGACATATACAAAACATGGAAGGGAACTGCACTCTCATACCGGACCGGGTACACATCCCATGACCCTGCAACATGCTCAGCCCTGGGTGCCACTGGCACTCACAGGAAGCTGTGCTGTCCCCAGAGCCACAAGCAGTTAACCCCAGACAGGTCTGGGTGCAAGAACCATAGGGAAAATTACAAAACAAATTAATACAACACACAGAGAAAACCCAGCACTCACTTACAGTGGCACCCAGGGCTGAGCATGTTGCAGGGTCATGGGATGTGTACCCGGTCCGGTATGAGAGTGCAGTTCCCTTCCGTGTTTTGTATATGTCTAGGGTGGTTACATATTCCTGTGCACCCTTCCCTTGTTTTCAGTTTGTTTGGATTTGAAAGCTTGCATTGTGTGGCTGTTTTAGGGTCTCAGGTATTGGAAAGGACCTTGACGTGGTACCTGAGCTTGTCCCATTTGGCCAGATGCAGTGACTAACCTTTCCATTTTTGCTTTTAAATCTTAGCTGAGAGCTTGTAAGTGAGTGCTGGGTTTTCTCCGTGTGTTATATATATATATATATATATATATATATATATATATATATATATATAGGGAGTGCAGAATTATTAGGCAAGTTGTATTTTTGAGGATTCATTTTATTATTGAACAACAACCATGTTCTCAATGAACCCAAAAAACTCATTAATATCAAAGCTGAATAGTTTTGGAAGTAGTTTTTAGTTTGTTTTTAGTTATAGCTATTTTAGGGGGATATCTGTGTGTGCAGGTGACTATTACTGTTCATAATTATTAGGCAACTTAACAAAAAACAAATATATACCCATTTCAATTATTTATTTTTACCAGTGAAACCAATATAACATCTCAACATTCACAAATATACATTTCTGACCTTCAAAAACAAAACAAAAACAAATCAGTGACCAATATAGCCACCTTTCTTTGCAAGGACACTCCAAAGACTGCCATCCATGGATTCTGTCAGTGTTTTGATCTGTTCACCATCAACATTGCGTGCAGCAGCAACCACAGCCTCCCAGCCTCCCAGACACTGTTCAGAGAGGTGTACTGTTTTCCCTCCTTGTAAATCTCACATTTGATGATGGACCACAGGTTCTCAATGGGGTTCAGATCAGGTGAACAAGGAGGCCATGTCATTAGATTTTCTTCTTTTATACCCTTTCTTGCCAGCCACGCTGTGGAGTACTTGGACGCATGTGATGGAGCATTGTCCTGCATGAAAATCATGTTTTTCTTGAAGGATGCAGACTTCTTCCTGTACCACTGCTTGAAGAAGGTGTCTTCCAGAAACTGGCAGTAGGACTGGGAGTTGAGCATGACTCCATCCTCAACCTGAAAAGGCCCCACAAGCTCATCTTTGATGATACCAGCCCAAACCAG
The DNA here is from genome assembly GCF_027579735.1 of Bombina bombina. Lineage (NCBI taxonomy): Eukaryota > Metazoa > Chordata > Amphibia > Anura > Bombinatoridae > Bombina > Bombina bombina. The sequence goes on along the minus strand of NC_069505.1, from coordinate 88,648,994 downwards.
TACTCCACCTCCACCTTGCTGGCGTCTGAGTCGGACTGGAGCTCTCTGCCCTTTACCAATCCAGCCACGGGCCCATCCATCTGGCCCATCAAGACTCACTCATTTCATCAGTCCATAAAACCTTAGAAAAATCAGTCTTGAGATATTTCTTGGCCCAGTCTTGACGTTTCAGCTTGTGTGTCTTGTTCAGTGGTGGTCGTCTTTCAGCCTTTCTTACCTTGGCCATGTATCTGAGTATTGCACATCTTGTGCTTTTGGGCACTCCAGTGATGTTGCAGCTCTGAAATATGGCCAAACTGGTGGCAAGTGGCATCTTGGCAGCTGCACGCTTGACTTTTCTCAGTTCATGGGCAGTTATTTTGCGCCTTGGTTTTTCCACACGCTTCTTGCGACCCTGTTGACTATTTTGAATGAAACGCTTGATTGTTCGATGATCACGCTTCAGAAGCTTTGCAATTTTAAGAGTGCTGCATCCCTCTGCAAGATATCTCACTATTTTTGACTTTTCTGAGCCTGTCAAGTCCTTCTTTTGACCCATTTTGCCAAAGGAAAGGAAGTTGCCTAATAATTATGCACACCTGATATAGGGTGTTGATGTCATTAGACCACACCCCTTCTCATTACAGAGATGCACATCACCTAATATGCTTAATTGGTAGTAGGCTTTTGAGCCTATACAGCTTGGAGTAAGACAACATGCATAAAGAGGATGATGTGGTAAAAATACTCATTTGCCTAATAATTCTGCACTCCCTGTACAGTATATACACACACACACACATATATATATATATATATATATATATACAGTATACACACACACACACACACACACACACATATATATATATATATATATATATATATATATATATATATATATATATATATATAGTTAAACTAGGGATAGGGTGCACACAGATAGATAGATAGTAAGGGTGAAGCGTATTGTGCTGACAATCCTAAATGTATATGACCAAATTGGTGAGAAAAGAGCTCTGACAATTCTAAAAGAGCTAAAGCGGATTACTGGCCGCACCAATACAACCCTACAGTGTATATGGAAATGACATCCTAGACAGGTATGCTGAACATATATATTTTAATAAATACATAGCCAAAAAGGTACATGCTGAGAATGATAGCCAAAAATCAGGTATACAAAATACAAATGGCAGGTGTAGTGCACTACTGATATCAGTAAGCTAGCATTTGCAAGGTTAAATGTCGACTCATGAGAAAGTTCATCTCTAAATACCGGGCACTTGAGTGTTAAGAACACGCTCCGGTTATAGTTTAGACAGAATACCGTCCTTGATATCTCATTGTTGTGTATTATTGATCCGGTACCGGACTTGGAAAATTAGTATGAGAGTCCAAGAGTGGTAATTTCACCGTTGACAACTTAATCCCATATATAAGTGGCACATCAAACTTCAGGTGTTCTTAGAAGCGAACATGTTGATATGTTCACATAAGTATTTCTCAGTGTAAAATCAAAGCTGTATTTTAATGCTGTACATCATTATGTAACAAGCAAAACTTGCAAATTGTAACAAGCTATGTTGTATAGTTTAGTTGTATATAAAATGTATCTAAGTATTTAACTGTAGCCATTAAATTTACATGCACAATACATCCCCTTTTAAATTCACGAAAGGGGTGTAACTTTGTATCTGCACGAGTGCTATAAAGTTTGTTGTGGTGTCTAATTAGACACATCTGATGAAGCCCTGAGTTCAGCCCGCAAAGGGGGAGGGGCGAAACGCATAATGTTTGGAACAAGACACAGTGTGGAGGACACCAGCATGGTGGATTTGCTGTGAATCTGGCGATATCAAGTTTCAATACCTAAGCAAGTGAAGAGCTGCATAGGCGGAAGACATCGCTGTGAGTCACACCACGGATGAGATCCTGCCAGGTAATACCGTAGAGTGTGTGAAGAGAGTGAAGGTAAGCCATGCAGTAATAAGTCTTGCACTCTGAAAATCTGAAGTTTGATGTGTCACTTATATATGGGATTAAGTTGTCAATGGTGAAATTACCACTCTTGGACTCTCATAATAATTTTCCAAGTCTGGTACCGGATCAATAATACACACCAATGAGATATCAAGGACGGTATTCTGTCTAAACTATAACCGGAGCGTGTTCTTAACACTCAAGTGCCCGGTATTTAGAGATGAACTTTCTCATGAGTCGACATTTAACCTTGCAAATGCTAGCTTACAGATATCAGTAGTGCACTACACCTGCCATTTGTATTTTGTATACCTGATTTTTTGCTATCATTCTCAGCATGTACCTTTTTGGCTATGTTTTTATTAAAATATATATGTTCAGCATACCTGTCTAGGATGTCATTTCCATATACACTGTAGGGTTGTATTGGTGCGGCCAGTAATCCGCTTTAGCTCTTTTAGAATGTCAGAGCTCTTTTCTCACCAATTTGGTCATATATATATATATATATATATATATATATATATATATATATATATATATATATATATATACAGTATATACACACACACACATATATATGGAAAAAGAGGTAAATTTGTTTTTGGCTTGCGCTGTGATTTAAATGCAAATATTTCTTTTGCTTTGTATACAGTTCCTCCTGGTGTATTTCTGAGCAGCGTAGTCTGGTGATTCCATTATCATCAAAATGGAATAAACAAGTATGGTAGCAATTGGGGGTTCCAAACGTTAGCACTTGTAGAAAGGGAGAAACATAAAAGGGGAGAACAATTTATGATGCAGTATAACTATACTGGTTTACAGCATGGTATAAAAAACTTTTTTGTTGCTCACCTTTTGGCCTCAGAGTCTGTGAAGTATAGGGAGTGTCTTTGCTTGTAAACCAGAATAGTTATACTGCACCATAAACTGTTCTCCCCTTTTATGTTTCTCCCTTTCTACAAGTGCTAACGTTTAGAACCCCCAATTGCTACCTATATATATATATATATATATATATATATATATATATATATATATATATATATACAAAGAAGAGTTTCTATAATGTGAACTATACCTAGGTGTAGGTCACACTGGAGGCGCTGAAGTTAACACTTAAAGAAGAAAAGCTGCTGGAGTGGGCCTATAAGTGTGTTCACACTACCCTTAAGAGTAATCACACCGGATTAATTAGAGAAAAGACAAGAAGTGGTTCACTACACAGCGCTAATCTGATATTCAAGGTGAAAAAATGAAAAGATATATGTTGTAGTAATAACAGGGACTGACCTTATACTACATCAAACATTTACTCTTGTGACCGTTCTGAACTGGTATGGGGTCTCTACTATATTAGAGCAATCTAGTTTGGATATCTGCACAAAGCAAGGGGACCAGGTTAGTTCCTAATGTGATATATGTTACCTTCTCAGCAATACCCGCTCCTAATAGTACAAGAAGAGAAAAATACTACTCAAATTAGGCAGCTGAGTGTATGTCTGTAGAAGCTTGTGTTATTTATAAGTGTGATTGCAGTAATTGAGTGAACAGTACATACGGCATACACTGAATAAAAAAACTGCTACAATAAACACAACCTGTAATATGAAGCAAAGGGAGAAAAATACTGTTACGATGTAACCAAAGGTCTTCTAAACAATAAGCTCAAAACTTGTATAATACAGTCTTTTTCAAATCGTACAGTACAGGTGCTTAGTCCGGGCTTCTGATATTATAAGCAAGTAAACGGCAATCCTTGAAGGGGCTCACAGCCTACTTACTTTAGTTGACCTCAATCACATGATGTAAGGTACAGACACAATCACTGGTAATCCGCTCCACCGGTCCTCAGATAGTTCGTTCTGATTCTTGTGCGGTGTCTTGGGGATTTGTCACCTAAGACGAGTATGTAGGGCTTTGTGATGTATAGATGACTTGTTTACCTCCCTGGGCTTTTCTTTTTCAAGCAAAAGTAATAGCGGGTTTCCTCTTATAGCTCCGGCGTTGTTATGTGGAGGAGAAAAACAAAGGACATAGCATAATACTGTTATAGTATAAAAACAGTTTTATTTGTTGGGCACAAATGTAATCGTACTCACAAACAGGACCTCAATTCATATGAGGTATCAATTAGACGTGATATATATCTCTCTGTGCAGCTGACCAAATGTAGATAGATAATTCACTATGCATAAATGATAAAGCTGAACGGATATTCCAACCCGCACATAGGATATATGTGTAAAAAAGATTGAGATCAAAAAGTGATGGACATAGGTCTCAAAAGACCACTATGTCTAAGTCAAGTTAAAATAAAGCAAGTAGCCAGATTCAACACCCAGCCTGACGCGTTTCAAAGTATAAAACTTCTTCCTCAGAGGCTATGTTGAATCTGGACTGTTTGGGCTGTTTTAAAACTCCCGCTTAGCGTGGAGGGTGGGTGTGTGAGCTGGCTGCTTGCTGATTGGTTAGTTTCTTTGGTACACCTCTGTTTAAATCCGGGTGTTTGTCATATTAGCAATGCGGTTTTATTTAACAACAAAATGTAAATGTAATTGCATGTTAGGACTACTAATTTGCCCCATAACTCATGTATAGAAATATCTTTCAAAAATAAAGAAATGTGCAGATTATTACGTTGAATGCGTAATTTCTGTGAGAATATTCAACAATTGCATATTGTCTAACACATGCGATCCCACTGTTATTATCAATCTAAATGTGGACACCCTATAGTAGATTTGTCAATAAATGTAGTTATAATTCTATATGGGATATGATGTCCTTATAGATTGTACCTTTTATTAACATAAATGGATAATTGGTGATGTGAATTTTAGTTAGCAATATTAAAAGTTTATGTATAGTTTGAAAATGTTGGCACACACTATTTGCACAAAAATCAAATATATACAAATAAATCTCTATTTGTTATTATTTTGTTTTGTTATTATTATTTATTCCTTTAATTTGTAAATTATTTACATGGGGGATGTTTTTGCTCCTTCTGTATTAAATAAGTCATCTGTAATTATTTCTACACCTTTTTCAATAGTTAAACATTATGAAGTAGATAATGTTGTATTCTCCAAATGGAGCCTCTGTTGTTGTTCTGTCGAAATATATTAATAAAACTAATTTTAATTAGTTGATGTTTGATGTTTTTGTATTTTGTATGTGGTACATTTTAGATAAACCATATATGTGCATGTGTTACACAGTGTACCTTATAGAGAGATATGCTTTATAAAGAAAAGGGACCCTCAATTCTATGATAATTAGATGGATGTATGCAGAAAACATTTTTTTCTTTATTAGAGTGAGGTTTCCGGTGTTATCCCGTCCTCAAACCAACATCAAAAGTGCATACAAACATACCAAACATAAATACTCTATGAGACACCCACCCATCTCCACGTCATCCTTTGCCATGATGACCGGACACCACATTGCAGGTTAAGTGAAATTAAAAATTATCCAGAGTTTAGTTCAAAACAAAGAAACAAAGAGGATGTAGATTTAACAAAAATCGGCAAATGCACTCATTACAAATATATATATATATATATATATATATATATATATATATATACACAGTATAGTATATATACACTGTATGTGCGTTTATATATGTACTTTATGCATTTGTGCAGTGGTTTAAACTTACATTTCAATACAGCTACTGTACATAGTTTACATAGCGGAGGTGCAGCGTACCCATGACTTTGCAGTTGAGCAATAGCTGACATGAGTTTTTCAGACCTCCTTCATAGCAGTCTATTATGTGAGGGATTGATCATGCTACCTGACATCTAGTTGTTAATGTGCTCTAGACTTTTATGCTAAAAAAAAGTCCTGTTGATGTAACTTCATCAATGTTAGCTTAATAGTGCTAATATTTTTATACTCCACTTGTAATCTAGCTCTTTATGAGGAATAACATATCAAGTGTAATGTTCCTCTATATAAATATGACATTATCTGTTCTTTGTCAAGGCATGAATACCCTGTCTTTCTCAATAAGGATCTGGGCATTTCACTGTTTGTTTAGCTCTCCATTTGAATATATTACCTCTCTCTCTTCCCTTTATTGTATAATATTTTTAACCACTTAACCATGTACGTCGCCGTTTGTTAAGGGTTTCCTTCATTATAATAGCGCTATTATACCCTCCTCACCAGAAATAGCTTGGCAATACAGCACTATTAGTAATGTAAAGCCCATAGAAAGCCCATCGACGTACAGGGAATGTTGCTGGTACTTAAGGAGTTAAGCTTACTTTCTTTTTACATTTTTTTCATTGACATCCTCTCCACTTATAGTATTGCTTCTGCTAAAATTACTTTATCATAAAAAAAAAATGTGTCTTGGTTCTAAAACAATGTTGTTGTTTTTTAACAGACCTGCTTATACGACACTTGCTTGTGTAAAAAACAAGATGACTGTATGTGCGCAGTGTTTTCCACTTACGTTCGTGCTTGTGCAGAGAAAGGAGTGAACCTTGAAGGATGGCGAGATAAAGTTTGTGGTAAATAATGGTTATATATGGATAAAGCTAAATAAAATGTTAAACACATGCTTGGTTTGGAAGTAACCAACCAGATGACATTTCATGATGTAATGTTGTATTTATAGAAACAAAAAATGTACTTAATTGACTCAAAACTATTTACTATTTATGAAAAGAAAACCACATTATATATTCCTAGTACTACTACAGTTAGCTATTAAGAAATCTGCATTGATGCATGCTACAATACAACTACTGAATGTCGTTTATAAATATTTATTAGTTGATTAAACTAAAAGGGGGGATTTGGTGTAGCTATAATGACTCTGTGGAGTTGTGTGGAGTTTTGGTATTGCTTGAATGGTTGTAGCGGTGGTGAGGCAGACCAAGGGCAAGGTTTAAGTGCATGGAAACTTGGACCATACCACAAAAACAGGGGATGGTTCACAGTTCAGGAAGTAGTATACCTATCATTGTAGTTCAATCTCAAACAATAATACACCCCCAAAAAGACTGTTTTCACTTAATATTGTTATAATTGTAATAAGTAATATTAGACACCATATTAGTTAAACATCATAATAATTTATGCAAGTGATAATGGAGTTTTCCATTATTTTGGTCTGTACAACATATGAAATGAAAAATGCATGCTTTTGTTAACATCATGACATTTCTTAACAGAATATCCTTTTTTTTCTATTTATGTTTAGGCAAATACAAAGATTACTGCCCAGAAACCATGCACTATGTCTACTCTGTCAACACATGTCAAACCACTTGCAAGTTCCTGAGTGTTCCTGACCCTTCTTGCAAAGTGAATTTTACAGTCATTGATGGTTGTGTTTGTAAACCAGGAACATACATGAATCACTATGGGGAGTGTGTCAGAAAGAGTAACTGCCCATGTTACCATGAGGGGAGCTACCTAAAACCTGGAGATCTAGTCAGCAAGGTTGGATTTATTTGGTAAGATCATTTTTATACAAAAGTTATCTTTAAAAGTTGACTAACTAATGTGTTAAAATCACTTACAGGAGCCAATTTATCAAGGGCCAAATGGCCCCTGATGCCCCTGTTTCCACGCAAGCCTTCAGGCTCATTGAAAACAGCAGTAAAGAAGCAGCAGTCTTAAGACCGCTGCTCCTTAACTAGTCTGCCGCTTCTGAGATCAGATACGATCTGAGATCAGATACAATCGGGTTGATTGACACCCCCTGCTAGCTAGCTTGCAGGGGGCGGCATTGCACAAGCAGCTGACCAGAACTGCTTGTACAAAGTTAAATACTGACAGCATATGCAGTCGGCATTCAGCGATGTCTGGCGGACATGATTCGCTACAGCGAATCATGTCTGCCTGCCATTTAGTAAATCGGCCCCACAGTCTTAAAAGGACATTCTAGCCATTACTGAAATACATATCTGTGCATTGCAGTTTTGAATTGAGGGTCTTTTGCAATCACATGTACAGGCGAAAAAACTTCTAGTAAAATACTGTCAGTGTTTTAGAACCTGGTGATAGATAAAATTGCTGTGTTCATCGAGAAATGTTAATTTCTGTCTCACAAAGCTCTGGCCAGGTGAAATGTTCTAAAAAAGTGGGATGATCCTTGCTGTACAGATCATTAGCGGTGTGCCTGTCAAAGCAAAGTATTGGGCTTGATACCTTTGAACTTTCTGAGCACATTACCAATGAATGAGTCAGTATTCTCCTAAAACTTTGGGACTTGGTTAGGAGTCTGAAAATCAGAGCAATGTTATTTAAAAATAAGAAAAAAAATCACTTTTTTAAAAAATAAAAAAAAATCTGTATGGGCTATATAAGTGGATCATCTACAAAACATGTATGCAAAAAAAAAATCTAGTGTATAATGTCCCTTTAAGAGACATTAGATTGGAATTTTTATGATAACTTTGGGTGTTAAACTTTAAAATGGAAGACACAATCCATGGTGGATATATATGCTTTGCAATAAGTCAGCTAGATGATATTCATAAAATGAAATATCATTCATATAAACCTTTTAATATCTCTTTTCAGCAAATGTCTGAATGGAAGGTTATTATGTGACGACACTGAAAAAAACCCCAAAGGTAAAAAATAAATCTTTTGATTTTCATGTATAGCCAATGAATAAAGTTGTATAAATCTAAAGACTCATGTAAAGATTTTTTGGAGACAGACATTATACAAAGCTAGGCTAGATGTATATTCTTTTAAAGAAAATATGAATATTTTAAAAACGCATTTACATTATAAAATGTTAAACTGTGTTAAAACTTTTTTTTCAACTTAAATCAAACTTTTCTGTGACATTAAAGAGATATGAAACCAAACATTTTTATTTCATGATTCAGATAGAGCGTGCAATTTTAAGCAATGTTATTTTATACTTCTATTATCAATTTATTAAACAATGGCTTGTCATTTTTGACATGTTATCACTGTAACTGTTTGTCACAGTGATCACATAACCATGGCTTTTGCTTTCCAGCCCATTCAGTTGGTGTCCCAGCCTAAACTTTTTAACAGTGCTTAACTGGGAGCTTCTAAGTAAGTTTTTAAAAGGTTTTATACTGGATTTGTTTTCTTTATAGTAGTGTCTATTACATGCAGTTATATGAATATTGGTGTATACTGTCCCTTTAAGGGTTGGTCATTAAGGGGTTAATATTCTAAATGTACTAGAGTAAAATGTTTCAAATGTAAAATCTATGATCTATATTGCAGATTGTGAACCTAACATGGTCTATTTTAATTGTTCATCGGCGCCTGAGGGCAGTGTTGGGATTGAATGTTTGAAAACCTGTCAAAATACTCATGTGAACTGCGTGAGTATTAATATTATGTTGATCTGAACAGAAGCATCAACATTGTTTCTGAATATGAAATATTTAAAAATATATACAAATAATATACAGTTAATATGTATTTTTCATTAGTTGCAAACCATCTTCTTCAAATTATTTCTTTAAAGAGGTGTAATGCAAAAAATAATGTAACATGCTAAATAGAAACATCTCAATATGCTATTAATACTTCTGTTCTGTGACAAAAGGTTAAGTAATAGATGTGCATGGGTGAAAAAATGTGTTTCATCCGAAAGATTTGTTTTGGATTTTACATAATTTTTGGTTCGGCCGCTAGCAGCGGGTGTCAATCAAACCGATCGTATTTGATTGGGTTGATTTCTGTCCATGGCCTCAGAGCAGGTTGACAAGTTATGGAGCAGCGGTCTTTAGACCACTGTTTCATAACTTCTGTTTACGGTGAGCCTGAAGGCTCGCTGGAAACAAGGGGCATCAAGCTCCATACGGAGCTTGATAAATCAGCCGCTAGTAGTAGATTCAGATTAGTTACCATTATTTCCAAAGCAAACAACAAGTATTTACAACTTATATTAACTAAAAGTGAGAAGGTTGGTGTGAGTGCTAGTCAAATAGTTAATGCTTAAATCCCTTATGTGGTCTGATAAATCTCAAATTACAGACTATTGAACAGAGAAGTGAGAATAGGTGTGGGATAAGCGCTCCACAAATAAAGCTAACCAGAAGAATATATATATAAAATGAAATAACAAAAGGACCCAATGTTGCTAAGAACTAAAAAGTTTTTTATAATAAATTTATATAGCGGTTTTAGGCAAATATCATATTAACACATACAAAATTACAAAAGATGCTGGCATCTAAAACAATAAAACATCATAGATGTATTAAAAAACAAGGGGAATCGGACGATATATTATGGGCACAAATGTAAAAAATTCACTGTTTAAATTCTACAAAAAATAAGATAAACAGTAAAAATGTATCTATAGATAAACTTGATTGGGGCAGATAACTCTTATCACAGTAATCTTAACTCGTTATATATTACCAATACTTCGATTAAACAGTTTAGTTGTCAGGCGCAATGTATGGTGAAGGCGTCTGATCTGTTAGCCGTTAGGAGTAACTGTGAGGGATGAGTCGTGAGGTTTGACGTCACGTCACTTGACTAGTAAGTGTCCTCCAATCCCTATAGCGGGCCTGGACACAGTAATTGTTTGAAAAAATATCCCAGTTAAAAAACACAATTTATGCTTACCTGATAAATTTATTTCTCTTGTGGTGTATCCAGTCCACGGATCATCCATTACTTGTGGGATATTCTCATTCCCAACAGGAAGTTGCAAGAGGACACCCACAGCAGAGCTGTAATATAGCTCCTCCCCTAACTGTCATAGCCAGTCATTCGACCAAAAACAAGCCGAGAAAGGAGGAGCCATAGGGTGCAGTGGTTACTGTAGTTTAAATTTAAAAATTACCTGCCTTAAAATAATAGGGCGGGCCGTGGACTGGATACACCACAAGAGAAATAAATTTATCAGGAAAGCATAAATTGCGTTTTCTCTTGTAAGGTGTATCCAGTCCACGGATCATCCCTTACTTGTGGGATACCAATACCAAAGCTAAAGTACACGGATGAAGGGAGGGACAAGGCAGGATCTTAAATGGAAGGAATCACTGCCCGTAAAACCTTTCTCCCAAATATAGCCTCCGAAGAAGCAAAAGTATCATATTTGTAAAATTTTGAAAAAATATGAAGCAAAGACCAAGTCGTCGCCTTGCAAATATGATCAAAAGAAGCCTAATTTTTAAAGGCCCAAGTGGAAGCCACAGCTCTAGTGGAATGAGCTGTAATCCTTTCAGGAGGCTGCTGTCCAGCAGTCTCATAGGCTAAGCGGATTAAGCTTCTTAGTCAAAAAGAAAAAGAGGTTGCCGAAGCCTTTTGACCTCTCCTCTGACCTTCTTGGAGAAAAGATAATATCCTAGCAATCCCGACCTTACTCCATGAGTAACCCTTGGATTCACACCAATAAAGATATCTACGCCATACCTTATGGTAAATTTTCCTGGTGACAGGCTTTCGTGCCTGTCTTAAGGTATCAATAACTGACATGGAGAAGCCACGCTTTGATAAAATCAAGCGTTCAATCTCCAGGCAGTCAGCCTCAGAGAAATTAGATTTGGATGGTTGAAAGGACCCTGAAGTAGAAGGTCCTGTTTCAGAGGCAGAGACCATGGTGGAAAGGATGACATGTCCACTAGATCTGCATACCAGGTCCAGCGTGGCCACGCAGGTGCTATCAGAATCACCAATGCTCTCTCCTGCTTGATCTTGGCAATCAGTCGAGGGAGCAGAGGAAACGGTGGAAACACATAAGCCAGGTTGAAAGACCAGGGCGCTGCTAGAGCATCTATCAGTGTCGCCTTGGGATCCCTGGACCTGGATCCGTAACACGGAAGCTTGGTGTTCTGGCGAGACTCCATGAGATCCAGTTCTGGTTTGCCCCAACAATGAATCAGTTGTGCAAATACCTCCGGATGGAGTTCCCACTCTCCCGGATGAAAAGTCTGATGACTTAGAAAATCCGCCTCCCAGTGCTCTAGACCTGGGATATGGATAGCTGATAGGTGGCAAGAGTGAATCTCTGCCTAGCGAATTATTTTTGAAACTTCTAACATCTCTAGGGAACTTGTCGTTCCCCCTTGATGGTTGATGTAAGCTACAGTCGTGATGTTGTCCAACTGAAATCTGATGTACCTCAGAGTTGCTAACTGAGGCCAAGCCTGAAGAGCCTTGAATATTGCTCTTAGTTCCAGAATGTTTATTGGAAGGAGAGACTGCTCCTGAGTCCACGATCCCTGAGCCTTCAGGGAGTTCCAGACTGCACCCCAACCTAGAAGGCTGGCATCTGTCGTAACAATTGTCCAATCTGGCCTGCGAAAGGTCATACCTTTGGACAGATGGACCCGAGATAGCCACCAGAGAAGAGAATCCGTGGTCTCTTGGTCCAGATTCAGTTGAGGGGACAAATCTGTGTAATCCCCGTTCCACTGACTGAGCATGCATAGTTGCAGCGGTCTGAGATGTAAGCGTGCAAACGGCACTATGTCCATTGCCGCTACCATTAAGCCGATTACTTCCATACACTGAACCACCGAAGGGCGCGGAATGGAATGAAGAACCCGGCAGGCATTTAGAAGCTTTGATAACCTGGACTCTGTCAGGTGAATTTTCATTTCTACAGAATCTATCAGAGTCCCTAGAAAGGAAACTCTTGTGAGTGGGGATAGAGAACTCTTTTCCTCGTTCACTTTCCACCAATGCGACCACAGAAATGCCAGTACTACATCCGTATGAGACTTGGCAATTTGGAAGTTTGACGCCTGTATCAGGATGTCGTCTAAATAAGGGGCTACTGCTATGCCCCGCGGCCTTAGGACCGCCATAAGCGACCCTAGAACCTTTGTAAAGATTCTTGGGGCTGTAGCTAATCCCAAGGGAAGAGCTACAACTGGTAATGCCTGTCTTGAAAGGCAAACCTGAGAAACCGATGATGATCTTTGTGTATCGGAATGTGAAGATAAGCATCCTTTAGATCCACTGTAGTCATATATTGACCCTCCTGGATCAGTGGTAGGATGGTACGAATAGTTTCCATCTTGAACGACGGAACTTTGAGGAATTTGTTTAAGATCTTTAGATCCAAAATTGGAACTGGATGGATCACTCCCATAACTAGGAGGTCTCGTACACAGTGTAAGAATGCCTCTCTCTTTATCTGGTGTGCAGATAATTGTGAAAGGTGAAATTTCCCTTTTGGGGGAGAAGCTTTGAAGTCCAGAAGATATCCCTGGGATATAATTTCCAACGCCCAGGGATCCTGAACATCTCTTGCCCACGCCTAGGCAATGAGTGAAAGTCTGCCCCCTACTAGATCTGTTCCCGGATAGGGGGGCGTTCCTTCATGCTGTCTTAGAGGCAGCAGCAGGCTTTTTTACCTGCTTACCTTTTTTCCAGGTCAGGTTTGGTCTCCAGACCGTCTTGGATTGAGCAAAAGTTCCCTCTTATTTATTATTAGAGGAAGTTGATGCCGCACCTGCCTTGAAGTTTTGAAAGGCACGAAAATTAGACTGTTTGGCCCTAGATTTGGACCTGTCCTGAGGAAGGGCATGACCTTTTCCTCCAGTGATATCAGCAATAATCTCCTTCAACCAGGCCCGAATAGGGTCTGCCCCTTGAAGGGAATGTTAAGTAGCTTAGATTTTGAAGTCATGTCAGCTGACCATGATCTAAGCTATAGCGCTCTGCGCGCCTGTATAGCAAAACCAGAATTCTTAGCCGTTAGTTTAGTCAAATGAACAATGGCATCAGAATAAAAGAATTGGCTAGCTTAAGTGCTCTAAGTTTGCCAAGTATGTCATCCAATGGAGTCGCTACATGTAAAGCCTCTTCCAGAGACTCAAACCAGTACGCCGCAGCAGCAGTAACAGGGGCAATGCATGCAAGGGGCTGTAGGATAAAACCTTGTTGAATAAATATTTTCTTAAGGTGACCTCTAATTTTTTTATCCATTGGATCTAAAAAAAAAAAAGCACAACTGTCCTCGACAGGGATAGCAGTACGCTTTACTAGAGTAGAAACTGCTCCCTCCACCTTAGGGACTGTCTGCCATAAGTCCCATGTGGTGGCGTCTATTGGAAACATTTTTCTAAAAATAGGAGGGGAAGAGAACGGCACACCTGGTCTATCCCATTCCTTATTAATAATTTCTGTAAACCTTTTAGGTATTTGGAAAAACATCAGTACACACCGGCACTGCAAAGTATTTATCCAGTCTACACAATTTCTCTGGCACTGCAATGGTATCACAGTCATTCAGAGCAGCTAAAACCTCCCTAAGCAACACGCGGAGGCGTTCAAGCTTAAATTTAAATGTAGAAATATTAGAATCAGGTATCAGGAGTCATTAACATCACCCACTGACTGAAGCTCTCTTTCCTCATCTTCTGCATATTGTGAGGCAGTATCAGACATGGTTCTTAAAGCGTCAGTATGCTCTGCATTTTGTCTCACCCCAGAGCTATCTCGCTTACCTCTAAGTTCAGGTAGTCTGGCTAATACCGCTGACAGTGTATTATCCATGACTGCTGCCATGTCTTGTAAAGTAAACGCTATTGGCGCCCTAGATGTACTTGGCGCCATTTGAGCGTGAGTCCCTTAAGCGGGAGTCAAAGAGTCTGACACGTGGGGAAAGTTAGTCGGCATAACTTCCCCCTCGTCAGATTCCTCTGGTGATAAATTTTTTAAAGACAGAAAATGATCTTTATTGCATAAAATGAAATCAGTACATTTGGTACACATTCTAAGAGGGGGTTCCACCATGGCTTTTAAACATAATAAACAAGGAGTTTCTTCTATGTCAGACATGTTTATACAGAATAGCAATGAGACTAGCAAGCTTGGAAAACACTTTAAATCAAGTTAACAAGCAATTATAAAAAACGGTACTGTGCCTTTAAGAGAAACAATTTTTTTAACAGTCACAACCAACTGCCACAGCAAGCTGTGGCCCTACCTTCCCCAATAAACGACTTTGGAAAGCCTTTGGGCCCTTTAGAGATGTCCTATAGCATACAGAGGGCCTTTGAGGGAAGCTGGATGTCACAGTTTGTAATTTTAACTGCACCAACTGTAACTTTTATACTACAACAGTGGAAATTGTTTCTAGTCAAAATTTAAGCCAGCCATGTGGAAAAAACTAGGCCCCAATAAAGTTTTATCACCAAAGTATATATAAAAACGCTTAAACATGCCAGCAAACGTTTTATATTGCAATATCATAAGGGTATTACCCCTGGGAGTAAGCATGATACCAGTCGTTATTAAATCACTGTATTCAGGCTTAACTTACATTAATCCGGTATCAGCAGCATTTTCTAGTGTTTTCCATCTCTAGAAAAAATTATAACTGCACATACCTGATAGCAGAATAAACTGCACGCCATTCTCTCGCTGAAGTTACCTCATCTGTGTAATCCCCTCAGACATATGTGAGAACAGCAATGGATCTTAGTTACAACCTGCTAAGATCATAGAAACCTCAGGCAGATTCTTCTTCTATTTACTGCCTGAGATAAAATAGCACAACTCCGGTACTATTTAAAAATAACAAACTTTTGATTGAAGAAAATAAACTAGCTATATTTAACCACTCTCTCCTACAATGTCCTTGCTTGTTGAGAGTTGCAAGAGAATGACTGGCTATGACAGTTTGGGGAGGAGCTATATTACAGCTCTGCTGTGGGTGTCCTCTTGCAACTTCCTGTTGGGAATGAGAATATCCCACAAGTAATGGATGATCCGTGGACTGGATACACCTTACAAGAGAAATATACAATTGTGTCAAAGTATGATTGGTATGTAACAGTTAGTAGCGATACTTGCAAATGTCCGATGTCCAATTGTCTTTTCCAAGTTGTGTAGCGGGTTTATTGTATCAGCAGCTTTAGATTGTGTGAAATGTTGATCGGTTCTTTTTTTATCCGTTTTGGGAAGTTAGTCTGTTTTTCGATAAAGCTCCTAAGCACTTTGTTGTTATCCGTAGTGTTGTATTAAATAGGGCTATGATGGGAGCAAGATAAAACAAAGGGGCAAACAGGAATTATTCATACATCCGTCTCAGTGTTTGATCAAGGAGATAGAAATGAACCTGTTTGCAGTGCCGGTGGAACAGTTCAGCAAATAGGTGGCTTTAGATAAAGATGGATTTGTTACACACAGGGATTATTCATATGTCTTCTCTATATATATATCATAGAGATAGAGATGAACCTGTGAGTTGTAACACTATTGACAACAAATATCAGAAAACAGAAGTAAGCAAATCTACGCGTTTTGGCAGGGTTAGCTGCCTTTATCAAGATGCTTACTAGATGTAGTTACTGCCTTTTATAGGGATTATACAATTGATTACAGGTGTATTAGAGGATGGTCTGAATTAACCTATTCAGTATTTTCATGGTGAGTGCCTTGAAAATCATTAATGGAGGATTTTTCCCTTAGAAGTTAAATACATAGATAAAACAGGGTGCAATAAATTGGTGTTTAGATTTAAACATTCCGTAATTTCATATTCGATATCATAAAGGCTTTCATAGAGAATATGAAAATTAACAGGAAATCATAAATACCTATACAAAAAAATTCACTAAAAAATGCACTAAAAGATTGCAATGTAGATTTTGCCAAAAAAAACGATATATGAACAAACTTTTTTATATCTGAATGTACATTGCTCCATTGGCTATTATCATTTTATTGTTTTTATTTATAATAATCTTGCAAAATTGCAATTTTTTGGTTCATAGATCGTTATCTAGTTGTGATACGCACTCGCTTATGAAAAATATTATTTTAAATGATCTAAAAATGGTTTCCTAAAGTGTGTAAAAAATAAAGTAACTATATAATAGGGGGGGGGGGCACATAGTGTGGAGTAATTGTGTGGTGTACAAGTATAGATGAATATATAACTAAAAGAGAGGCTACAGTATGGCCTCACCTATGTTTAGTTAGATGGTATATTAATTTGAATATGGACGGGATAATGTTTTTTATTACAGATGTATTTCAAATATATGTTCAACTGTCTGTTAATTGTAGAACAGGTAAATGATTATATAATAGAATTGAGGTCAAAGGAACTATTAAGTCCCAGTGGATGTACTGTTTTAAACTTGAAGATTAGTTCTGCTTGTAGCATGGATAGAATCCAAAAATTTGTTCTTTCTTTAGATCAATATCCTTAGAGTGATAATTTTTCCTTCTGAATTCACTCGGTGCTAAATAGCTTTTAAGATTTTTTGCTCTCTTAAAGATAACATCTGGATGATTTTTAACTACAGTTCCTAATATGGGATCCTTTTCAATATAGTGCCAGTGTTTTTGAAGAATGGTTTTTATTTCTTTATGATGTGAGTTGTATTCAGTAATAAATGGAATAACATTTTGACCATTAGAAGAGATAGAATTATTTATATGTAGATTTTTTCTTTTATTGGGTCTGATTATAGCCTTTATCTGTGAATCTATTCAATAGGATATTAGATTGTGAATCATAGGATTCTAGGTCAGAGCAATTTTTCCTTATTCTTAACAACTGGCTTTTTGGAATATTATCCTTCCACCTATTCAGGTGGCAGCTCTGATAATGTATAAAATTATTTGAGTCTATAAATTGCTCTGACCTAGAATCCTATGATTCACAATCTAATATCCTATTGAATAGATTCACAGATAAAGGATATAATCAGAAAGAAATCCTTGACACCATAACATCCGTGAGAAAAATTGATAGATCTAGTTTATTACAGAAACAACCCAATAAAAGAAAAAATCTACATATAAATAATTCAGTCTCTTCTAATGGTCAAAATTTTATTCCATTTATTACTGAATACAACTCACATCGTAAAGAAATAAAAAAACATTCTTCAAAAACACTGGAACTATTTTGAAAAGGATCCCATATTAGGAACTGTAGTTAAAAATCATCCAGATCTTATCTTTAAGAAAGCAAAAATCTTAAAAGCTATTTAGCACCGAGTGAATTCAGAAGGAAAAATGATCACTCTAAGGATATTGATCTAAAGAAAGAACAAATTTTTGGATTCAATCCATGCTACAAGTGCAAATCTTGTAAATACAGTAGTAAGATTAAAAGGATAACATTTATTAACCAACAGGCCACATTTATAATTAAGGACACCATAATATGTAGTGATTCAAATATAATATACTGTATAAAATGCTCGTGTAATTTATTCTATATAGGTCAAACCAGTCATACATTCAAAGATAGGATGAGAGAACACATCTGGAACATAGAGCACAAAACCACAAAAACCATACTTTATAAACATTTCACTGAAGTACACCATGGAGACCTCAAATGCTTTCACTGTTGGGGAATGAAAAAAATTAGACCTAACAGTAGGGGGGGTAATATAGAAAAAATACTTCTGAAAAAAGAAGCAGAACTAATCTTCAAGTTTAAAACAGTACATCCATTGGGACTTAATAGTTCCTTTGACCTCAAATCTATTTTATAATCATTTACCTGTTCTACAATTAACAGACAGTTGAACATATATTTGAAATACATCTGTAATAAAAAACATTATCCCGTCCATATTCAAATTAATATACCATCTAACTAAACATAGGTGAGGCCATACTGTAGCCTCTCTTTTAGTTATATATTCATCTATACTTGTACACCACACAATTACTCCACACTATGTGCCCCCCCCCCCCCCCCTATTATATAGTTACTTTATTTTTTACACACTTTAGGAAACCATTTTTAGATCATTTAAAATAATATTTTTCATAAGCGAGTGCGTATCACAACTAGATAACGATCTATGAACCAAAAAATTGCAATTTTGCAAGATTATTATAAATAAAAACAATAAAATGACAATAGCCAATGGAGCAATGTACATTCAGATATAAAAAAGTTTGTTCATATATCGTTTTTTTGGAAAAATCTACATTGCAGTCTTTTAGTGCATTTTTTAGTGAATTTTTTTGTATAGGTATTTATGATTTCCTGTTAATTTTCATATTCTCTATGAAAGCCTTTATGATATCGAATATGAAATTACGGAATGTTTAAATCTAAACACCAATTTATTGCACCCTGTTTTATCTATGTATTTAACTTCTAAGGGAAAAATCCTCCTTTAATGATTTTCAAGGCACTTAACTCGAAAATACTGAATGGGTTAATTCAGACCATCCTCTAATACACCTGTAATCAATTGTATAATCCCTATAAAAGGCAGTAACTACATCTAGTAAGCATCTTGATAAAGGCAGCTAACACTGCCGAAACGCGTAGATTTGCTTT
The DNA here is from genome assembly GCF_027579735.1 of Bombina bombina. Lineage (NCBI taxonomy): Eukaryota > Metazoa > Chordata > Amphibia > Anura > Bombinatoridae > Bombina > Bombina bombina. The sequence continues at coordinate 88,629,772 of NC_069505.1, read as the reverse complement.
CTTCTGTTTTCTGATATTTATTGTCAATAGTGTTACAACTCACAGGTTCATCTCTATCTCTATGATATATATATAGAGAAGACATATGAATAATCCCTGTGTGTAACAATTCCATCTTTATCTAAAGCCACCTATTTGCTGAACTGTTCCACCGGCACTGCAAACAGGTTCATTTCTATCTCCTTGATCAAACACTGAGACGGATGTATGAATAATTCCTGTTTGCCCCTTTGTTTCATCTTGCTCCCATCATAGCCCTATTTAATACAACACTACGGATAACAACAAAGTGCTTAGGAGCTTTATGGAAAAACAGACTAACTTCCCAAAACGGATAAAAAAAGAACGGATCAACATTTCACACAATCTAAAGCTGCTGATACAATAAACCCGCTACACAACTTGGAAAAAACAATTGGACATCGGACATTTGCAAGTATCGCTACTAACTGTTACATACCAATCATACTTTGACACAATTGTATATTTTCAACTGGGATATTTTTTCAAACAAATACTGTGTCCAGGCCCGCTATAGGGATTGGAGGACAATTACTAGTCAGGTGACGTGACGTCAAACCTCACGACTCATCACTCACAGTTACTCCTAACGGCTAACAGATCAGACGCCTTCACCATACATTGCGCCTGACAACTAAACTGTTTAATCGAAGTATTGGTAATATATAATAAGTTAAGATTACTGTGATAAGAGTTATCTGACCCAATCAAGTTTATCTATAGATACATTTTTACTGTTTATCTTATTTTTTGTAGAATTTAAACAGTGAATTTTTTACATTTGTGCCCATAATATATCGGCCGATTCCCCTTGATTTTTAATACATCTATGATGTTTTATTGTTTTAGATGCCGGCATCTTTTGTAATTTTGTATGTGTTAATACGATATTTGCCTAAAACTGCTATATAAATTTATTATAAAAAACTTTTTATTTCTTAGGAACATTGGGTCCTTTTGTTATTTCATTTTATATATATATTCTTCTGGTTAGCTCTATTTGTGGAGCGCTTATCCCACACCTATTCTCACTTCTCTGTTCAAGTTATATTAACTAAAATAGAACAATATAACATTTAAACAAGTCTTTAGTTCAATGCTAACAGGCATACAACTCGCTGAATAAATTTGAGTCAATGACTAACTTACAGAGTACATAAGTCACACAACTGCATATTTCAAATAGCTCTAGTCAAAGTAATTTAAAATGCCTGAGCTTCCTCTAGTCTTCCACCTCCCTATGCTAAGTTAAGGCTTGCTTGGAAAAGCCTGTATGACTAAAATGATTGGCTGTCCCTAACATCAATCATTGGTAATACTATGCCAAGATTGAACAGGGGACAATGGACACATTAATGTTCAGACCCACTGTTTATTATTACAAACAAAGGAACTGATTAGCTAAATATTATATATCCTCCTCCCCCCCCCCCGTAGTTAAACTCCTGCTCAGGGACTCATATGACAAATTTTATTACACCCCAGAAAAAGTATATTTTTTCTAGTTAATTAAACGGGCAAATTTGCCCATTTGCTGGCATGCGATAAATAGCCAGCTATTACCAGTGGCTGCTTATTGCTACAGCTTATTTCAGATCTCTGGTTAATTTTATAAATGGCCACCAAATACCCCCAAAATACACTGTATTAAAAAATAAAGAAAGTAGTATCTTTATTTTTTTAATAAAATAACTTCAATAAGCAGTTATTAGGGTTTAAATGTGGAGGATGTGGGGTGTTAGAAAAGAAAACGGTACATAAAAGTGCCTTTACACTGGGAACTGATTAGCTAAATATTATATCTCCTCCTCCCCCCCCCCCGTAGTTAAACTCCTGCTCAGGGACTCATATGACAAATTTTATTACACCCCAGAAAAAGTATATTTTTTCTAGTTAATTAAACGGGCAAATTTGCCCATTTGCTGGCATGCGATAAATAGCCAGCTATTACCAGTGGCTGCTTATTGCTACAGCTTATTTCAGATCTCTGGTTAATTTTATAAATGGCCACCAAATACCCCCAAAATACACTGTATTAAAAAATAAAGAAAGTAGTATCTTTATTTTTTTAATAAAATAACTTCAATAAGCAGTTATTAGGGTTTAAATGTGGAGGATGTGGGGTGTTAGAAAAGAAAACGGTACATAAAAGTGCCTTTACATTGCGGTCTATGGGTACTGTGTGTTACCAGTAAATATACTTATATATTTAGGTGCTAATGTGTATATATATATATATATATATATATATATATATATATATATATATAGGGAGTGCAGAATTATCAGGCAAGTTGTATTTTTGAGGATTAATTTTATTATTGAACAACAACCATGTTCTCAATGAACCCAAAAAACTCATTAATATCAAAGCTGAATATTTTTGGAAGTAGTTTTTAGTTTGTTTTTAGTTTTAGCTATTTTAGGGTGATATCTGTGTGTGCAGGTGACTATTACTGTGCATAATTATTAGGCAACTTAACAAAAAACAAATATATACCCATTTCAATTATTTATTTTTACCAGTGAAACCAATATAACATCTCAACATTCACAAATATACATTTCTGACATTCAAAAACAAAACAAAAACAAATCAGTGACCAATATAGCCACCTTTCTTTGCAAGGACACTCAAAAGCCTGCCATCCATGGATTCTGTCAGTGTTTTGATCTGTTCACCATCAACATTGCGTGCAGCAGCAACCACAGCCTCCCAGACACTGTTCAGAGAGGTGTACTGTTTTCCCTCCTTGTAAATCTCACATTTGATGATGGACCACAGGTTCTCAATGGGGTTCAGATCAGGTGAACAAGGAGGCCATGTCATTAGATTTTCTTCTTTTATACTCTTTCTTGCCAGCCACGCTGTGGAGTACTTGGACCCGTGTGATGGAGCATTGTCCTGCATGAAAATCATGTTTTTCTTGAAGGATGCAGACTTCTTCCTGTACCACTGCTTGAAGAAGGTGTCTTCCAGAAACTGGCAGTAGGACTGGGAGTTGAGCTTGACTCCATCCTCAACCCGAAAAGGCCCCACAAGCTCATCTTTGATGATACCAGCCCAAACCAGTACTCCACCTTGCAGGCGTCTGAGTCGGACTGGAGCTCTCTGCCCTTTACCAATCCAGCCACGGGCCCATCCATCTGGCCCATCAAGACTCACTCTCATTTCATCAGTCCATAAAACCTTAGAAAAATCAGTCTTGAGATATTTCTTGGCCCAGTCTTGACGTTTCAGCTTGTGTGTCTTGTTCAGTGGTGGTCGTCTTTCAGCCTTTCTTACCTTGGCCATGTCTCTGAGTATTGCACACCTTGTGCTTTTGGGCACTCCAGTGATGTTGCAGCTCTGAAATATGGCCAAACTGGTGGCAAGTGGCATCTTGGCAGCTGCACGCTTGACTTTTCTCAGTTCATGGGCAGTTATTTTGCACCTTGGTTTTTCCACACGCTTCTTGCAACCCTGTTGACTATTTTGAATGAAACGCTTGATTGTTCGATGATCACACTTCAGAAGCTTTGCAATTTTAAGAGTGCTGTATCCCTATGCAAGATATCTCACTATTTTTTACCTTTCTGAGCCTGTCAAGTTGACCCATTTTGCCAAAGGAAAGGAAGTTGCCTAATAATTATGCACACCTGATATAGGGTGTTGATGTCATTAGACCACACCCCTTCTCATTACAGAGATGCACATCACCTAATATGCTTAATTGGTAGTAGGCTTTCGAGCCTATACAGCTTGGATTAAGACAACATGCATAAAGAGGATGATGTGGTCAAAATACTAATTTGCCTAATAATTCTGCACTCCCTGTATATACACACACACACAATATTAGCAGAGGTAGTAGCACTCCTGGTAAATATTTAGCTCAAATAGCGCACATTGCCCTGGGTGCATTTCAAGAGTAAATACAGTCCAAGTAATAAGGAAGTCACTCACAGGGTCTTGGTCCAAATAAATACAAAGTATTTTGTTAACGTTTTGGGGGTTACCCCCATTGTCAAAATAGGCATATTTCTTTGGACAAAGACCCTGTGAGTGACTTCCTTATTACTTGGAATATATATATATATATATATATATATATATATATATGAACATCAAAGAAAAGACATCCAGCGAACCAACTTGAAAACAAAAACTTCTTCTTTATTTATCTTCAGGTACAAAAATCCACACTTCAGCATAAAATAGAAATAGCTTGTGTCCTCAGATTAAGCCGTAGCCGGTCTTACGCGTTTCGGCTTAGAAATGCCTTAATCATAGACCATACTGCTGCATCCGGCGTTGACCCTTAAATAGCCAAAGCACAATTAATCACAAGGGTCAACAGCTGATTCTGTGAGTACAAGCTATTGTGGACATTACAAAATTGCAAACTTCAAATGAATGTTACTTACTAAATTCTTACACAGAAAATAGACATAGACCTTTGACTGCAATAGTCTCACTTTGTGAACGTTATAATGGCAATGGGAATTAGTTTGGAGAAAACATCATTTGAAAACCAAACGATATATTAATAAATAGATAAATGTCAAACATCAGACAATTTTTTCGGTATATCCAAACCTTGACACTTTAGCACAATAGTCCCTGGTATAACATGGCTTGTCTTAACTACAAATGTGTCGCGGGGATAGTATTAAACCTGTAACACTAATAATTCAAAAGATAAATACTTTCATAGATTGATTCTGTACTAATCTACCTAATACCCTATTTTCATATAAGATGTTCTTATGTTGGATTCCTTAGTGTTACATAAATTGTGTAATTTTATCTCCCTGCTGTCTAAATTTGTTCCATGTTAAGGTAACCTCTTTAAATGGGTATCTAAGCTATATAGTGTGTCAATGACCCTGTTGGATGCACTAAAGAGTTATTAATAGTGTGTTAAGTCACTTTAGAATTGCCAATGATTAATTATATCTCCTGTGGCATTGAATCCCTGCGGACGTCTAGTCCGCAGGGTAAAGATCCAAAATGCCTCCCTATGTAATAATCTGGCAGTTCTATCTCCCCCACGTGGGGTATTTCTTATAAGTTCAATAACTTGCCACCTAAATGTTTTGACCACTTTATTATGTATTGTTATGAAGTGATGAACCAGATCAGAGACATCTATATCCTTCTCAATGTTATTCAGGTGTTCTCTGATCCGGAACCTCACCTCACGGGTCGTGCAACCCACGTACTGTTTGTTGCACTCTGTACATTCTACTACATATATAACATATGTGGTTCTACAGTTTGTGCAATTAGAAAGAAGAAACACCCTTTGTGTAACCTTGGACTGAAAGCGATTAGTCACACTTGTATGACTGCATGCAATACAAGACGTGAAGTGGCACTTAAAATGCCCTTTCACTAATAGCCAGCTGCTCCCACTCATGTTTGGTTTTTTAAGCATGCTTGGTGCTAAGATATTACCTATGGTTCGTCCTCTTTTGGGGACAAAATTACAGCCTTCTTCCACAAAGCTTTTGAGACCTATATCACCCATTAACACTGAGAAATGCTTTTCTATGATACCACATATTTCTCTGAATTGTGGACTGAAGGTAGTGGTGAAGATGGGTCTATTTAAATCAAAATTTCCACTTTGATTTATACCCTTCTTCCGGAGCATACTGAATCGCTCCATTCTATTAACCTCCACATACGCCCTCTTTATTATTTTCGGGTGATAGCCTCTTTCAAGCAATTGTGTCTTGAGATTGACAGCTTCCCTCTGAAAATCGGAGTCAAGGGAGCAATTCCTCTTTAGCCTTATCATCTGTCCTTTTGCCACTCCAAACCCAGTGTGTCTTGGATGACTGGATTTGGCATGCAAAATTGTATTAGAGGTGATAGGCTTCCTATATAAAGTTGTTGTTACCTTTTGATTGATTACATCACCGGTAAGAGCAACATCCAAGTATGGAACTGTCAGTTTCTCCCAAGCAAACGTGAACTTCAAGTTCACTGTGTTTACATTTAGATATTCGTGAAATTGCACAGCTTCATCCCTGGACCCAGTCCACACGAAAAGCAGGTCATCAATATACCTCTTGTATGATTTGATCTTATTTCTCTGTGTGTTCATTTCTCCAAAGACGTGGGACCTTTCCCACCAGCCCATGAAAAGATTCGCATAGGCTGGGGCAAATTTAGCACCCATCGCGGTCCCACGCCTCTGGAGAAAGAAATGATCCTCAAATTTAAAGTAATTGTGACTCAAGAGAAATTGAAGCACTCTTAATATGTAAGCCTTTAAGTTCTCATCATAGTTGCTATACATGTCTAAAGAAAATCTAATAGATTCTAGACCAAATTCGTGAGGAATACACGAATAAAGGCCTACCACATCCACTGTAATCCATGAACAGTCTGTATCCCAATTGACTTGTTCCAGACTGTTCAACAGATGGGTGGTGTCCCTAAGGTAGGATGGCAACTGCAAAACCAACGGTTGCAGGAGGGACTCGATCCAAGAGGAAATTCTCTCGAATAGGGACCCAATGCCTGAGACAATAGGTCTCCCCCTCACCTCCTCCAAGGATTTATGCACCTTGGGGAGGTGATGGAAGATCGGGATGGACGGTGTCTTAACATTTAAATATTCATATGTGTCTTTGTCAATGAGACCCTCCTGCAAACCATCATCTAGGAGGTCCAATAACTGTAACTTGTAAGTCGGAGTAGGGTCCCTGGGGAGGGTTTGGTACACTGTAGTGTCAAGGATTTGTCTTTCTGCTTCCTGTATATATTTTGCTCTGTCAAGTACCACAATGCTTCCTCCCTTATCCGCCTGTCTAATGACTATACCATCTTTCTCTCTAAGAGAATCTAAAGCTAGTTTCTGTTGGTGGGTCAGATTTGGGGGGGCAGCCCTGTGGTATCTTGACAAGAGTATTAGATCGTCCTCTACCAACTTGTGAAAGGCCTCAAGAAACGGACCTCTTTCTTTGGTAGGATAAAAAACTGAACGCGGTTTGTAACCAATATGTTCAGTCTTAACAAAAGAATTCAAAACACCTGACTCAAAGAAAAGATCCTGTAGAAGCTGGAAATCACAAGCTTCCGTGAAATCCATTGTATCTATTATGTGTGGTATGTCCTCATATGTCTCTTGTGTGTTTGAAGAGGGGGTCGGTTCCTCCCCATTGTTCCCCCTTGTTAAAAAGAACTTTTTAAGTGTGAGATCTCTCACTAACCGATTCACATCTGTAATCGTCTCAAACAAATCAAAGGGAACACTGGGGACAAATCCTAACCCCATACCTAGGAGGGAAATTTCATCCTCACTGAGTATAGTTTCAGACAAATTTACAATCTTTATATTTTGTACTTGTTGTAACGACCCCTGCCTCCCCGGCCCCTTTTGGCTCTTCCTGCGCCTCTTCCTGTGCCTCTTCCTCTTCCCCCTCCTCCCTCTGTTTCCATCCCCACCTGTCCTAAAGGGTACTGGCTAGGGCTGTGTGGTTTAAGACATGGCTTAATAGGTGCACTACGTGCAGAAAAATCACTCTCTTGATTGCTAAGAAACTCCCTACATCTCACTGAAGTTTCTGCTTGTATTGTATCTCGCTGACTGTTCCTAGTAACAATAGGTTCAAACCTAAGTTGAGCCTGTTCAATAGCTGCTCTCTGTGTCTTGGGTTTGTGTTTTATTGTTTCCCTAGTCTCATCTTCTTCTGACTGATCACTTGAGCCACTCTTGGCTAAATAGAGACTGGATTCCTGGTCACTGGCCTCAGAATCAGAGAAGGTAACTCTCTTATCCATACTTGCAGTTTTAGGTCTATTGGTGTTATTGGGCCCTTTCTTCTTTGATCTATTTTTCCTTTTTGATATATGCCAATCATAGACCCTATTATTCATATAATCGTCGTTATCACGATTAAACTTCCTGAGCTTGAAGTTGTCTAGCTCTGTTCTAAACAGATCAACACTCTCTTTCAACATCTTATCCAGCTCATCATAGTTAGGGTGCTCTATGTACTCATTAAGTTGTAATTGTATGGCCTCTAGATCCTCTCTGACTTTAATTAACTGCTTATCCTTAATTCTGATAATGATGCCCATCAAAATTTTAGAGCATTCTGTAAGTGCTCCATTCCATTCATTCACTATTTCAAAATCATCTACTTGAAAAGTGGGGAATTTGTTTAATCTAAGTCCCCTAGGTATCAGTTCAAGCAGTAGATACTTCTCAAGTGATCTCTTGTCCCACCAGATACGATATTCTTTTTTAAGGACTTTCTCCATCTGTAAGAAAACATCACTGATATCAAGAGTCTCATGTTGTCTAATAAAGGTATCTTCTAGTGTGAGTCTGCATTTGTCAATGTCCACCAATGATTGTTGTGAGAAAAAACTCATAATGTTTGAAGTGTGTGTGTACCTGGGTCTAAGAGACACACTTAGTCTCCTAAACCGTAACTGTAAAGTGCGCCAATGTTCTCAGGGAGATTAGGCTGATCCCTCACAGGGAAGAAACCACACAATTTAGAAACAAACTTAAGCAAAAGTCAATCATATATATATATGAAAAAATAAAGAAATATGTGTAGCTATACCTTTAACCAGCACTTGCTCATTAAGCAAACATAAAATATAAAAGGCCTTGACACGAAAGTCAGACAAAGAGGCAGATTTGCAAGTAAACATCAAAATCCTTTATTATCTCTAAATAAATAACATGAGATGTAAAGGCACCAAACTACATCTAAATAATCATGTGAAATATATACCTTCCTCTATTTAGAGGACTAAGGACCAAATAATAAGCCTGTGAAAAAAACACAGATAAAGTCCTGCTAAGGCAGCTGCCAATGCATGTCAGTCATCAGGGGGTTAATTTGTAGCAGTTCAAAGCCAGGCAATGTTAGCTGTATGTTTAAGCAAGCTTTGGTTAGTATGCAAAGTTATCGAGCAGTCCCCGATGTTATATAGTAACAAGCCTTTTTGGAACCGATGTCAGTACTGATAGGCTGAACTTGTCCTGATCAATGGTAGCAAAAAAACGTATGCAGGATAAATGTAAATCAGGTCGGTATATACTGGGCACTAGTGGCTTCAAGGTAGGTCTGATTACATGGTTCTGTCCGTACAGAGTTGTTATGGAGGGCTGTCAGCAATTATCTCGTAACTTTCTCACCAGCAACTTGTTAACGGGAGTGACGTCTCACTACCACCGCTACGCCGTGAGTATAACAGGGATTACCTGTGAAGTCTTCCAAGAAATCCACCCTCTCTACTCCAGTAAAGTCCATTACCTTACCTAAGGGGGAAACACGTGTAGCTGTTGTTCTTTCCACGCCCACTGGAGCTCCGTGAGCGTGGCTGTGTTTGGACGCGTTGTTTGGCTTAGGTAAGGTAATGGACTTTACTGGCGTAGAGAGGGCTGATTTCTTGGAAGACTTCACAGGTAATCCCTGCTATACTCACGGCGTAGCTGTGGTAGTGAGACGTCACTCCCGTTAAAAAGTTGCTGGTGAGAAAGTTACGAGATAACGACTCTGTACGAACAGAACCATGTAATCAGACCTAACTTGAAGCCACTAGCGCCCAGTATATACCGACCTGATTTACTTTTATCCTGCATACGTTTTTTTGCTACCATTGATCAGGAGAAGTTCAGCCTATCAGTACTGACATCGGATCCAAAAAGTCTTGTTACTATATAACATCGGGGACTGCTCAATAACTTTGCATACTAACTAAAGCTTGCTTAAACATACAGCTAACATTGCCTGGCTTTGAACTGCTACAAATTAACCCCCTGATGACTGACATGCATTGGCAGCTGCCTTAGCAGGACTTTATCTGTGTTTTTTTCACAGGCTTATTATTTGGTCCTTAGTCCTCTAAATAGAGGAAGGTATATATTTCACGTGATTATTTAGATGTAGTTTGGTGCCTTTACTTCTCATGTTATTTATTTAGAGATAATAAAGGATTTTGATGTCTACTTGCAAATCTGCCTCTGTGTCTGACTTTCGTGTCAAGGCCTTTTATATTTTATGTTTGCTTAATGAGCAAGTGCTGGTTAAAGGTATAGCTGCACGTATTTCTTTAATTTTTCATTTAAATGTTTTTTTTTACCTCCTTGCACCAGATGAAAGTAGAAACTTTTTTTCATCTGAGCTCAGCAGTGATTACATTCAGTTAAGCTGGTATATCTTTACAATAGATATATATATATATATATATATAGATCAGCAAAGTAAGGGGGTCACTCACAGGGTCTTTTAGTGAAGAGCAAAGTCTTTATTGACGTTTCGGGGTTGCCCCCATTTTCAAAATAGCCATAAAAAAACAGACAAGTACTTACCCCCTATATACCCATACTAATCATCTAACACCCGTCAGCTGATTACAGCTGTGACCGGAGTCACGTGACAGTTTTGCCATGGCAACTGGACGCCAACCACAAACAGCTGGTGTAATAAAAACAGAAACACAGCTGTTACATATTAACCTGGGCCACGTTAAAGACATAGTGCAGAATCAGGGTAACTATACTTCATCAACAATCCCTGGGCCCTCGTGTTCCCTGCCTGAACTCCTTCACTATGGCGAGTCTCCTACTTGCAGCCACAGCGACCGAGCTGATTGTGTGAAGGGCACAGTTACGGAGGCTGTAACGGAAGATTGCCCTGCTAAGCTTGCTGAGCCAGACTCCGGAACAGACTGCGCCTCAATCCCGAACACACACACAGCTATGAGACATACGGTGTTTGCAGCCGGCGGCCACGAGTGGAGAGCTCTCCTTTTGCTCAATACCGCAGCTGATGAAATGAGTGAGCCTATACTTTTTAATTTCACTGCAGGCCCTGCTGTGAAAGGTAACCCTCCAGATTGTTCCCTAGAGTGGCCTCTACAGCCGAATACAAAAGTTTTGAACCCCAGGGGCCTTGGTTAAAAGAACGGAACTGTATGGCTAGGAATCGGTTAGACACTTACCTACTGTATACTGCCTCAAATAGCCGGCTTGATTCACAACACGGTCTTGGACATTGATTTATCTTTAAATGGAACTTAAAGCTGTAATTTGAGACACAGATTTATATTATTAGCTCCTGATATGAGAGCCTGTCATTAACCTATTTCCTACCGCTACCCCATCTGACTCTTCTACTATAACTCATTTTAGCCTGTTGGAGCAGGAAACATTCTTCTGGATAGCTATGCCAGTGAGCTTTGGGACGGCTTATATAAAATCGGCACTGCTTGGTGTATATACTCATGGATCATTGTTTATAACAGGTTCATAATATAATTTATAACATAGCCATTTACAACGCTCTAGAAAGCCCATTTTTGCTATCTTGTTATCTGTTTTAATGTTTTGTTTGCTCACTTGCTAACAGTTTAATATTTTAAATCTAATGTTTCCATTATATTTACTACTGAACCAAACCAAATGCAGGCTATACCTATATTTTGTAATCATAAATTTACTAGAGATATTTGTAATTGTTTCCCGTGAATAACTGAGGCTACTGTCTGTTAGGAAATTCATGTTGCATGTAGATATATGCCACTACCATAGTATCTTTACTAGAGATCTACACTAGGGGGTATACTTAGTCATTCTCACATTTCAAAATCCCCTCATGCCCCTATATGCCTCTGTTGTAGGCTTGGAGCAATAGGCTAGCAGACATTATGGTTTTAAAGTTTAATATGATTAGACTGTATACTCTAGCATGGCTTTCAAGAATTCTTACTTATTGAGACCAGCTGCCTGCGGCCGGGGTAGCTGGATTATATTATCCCTTGATCGCATCTACTTAATGTGCCTTGCTAATGGGGAGCTCTGTTCCAGACTCTAGGTGAATACAGAACAAGAAAATAATTTTTTTCCAGTCTATGAATATGCACATATAAAATTAGTATGCTTACACTAAACGCAACCTATGCTGCTGGCCTCGTGAATATGTTTGGAATAATTTGCACCTTGCATTTAGGCCCATATGCTATCAGCCCAAGCTTACATAAAAGTTGCGTTAGTTGAATATATTCCCTTTTTCCCTAGTTGCTCTGGCTTCAAAGGCAAATATGAAACTTGCTCCTGTTATATCCCCCCATCTAGGTACTTGGTTTATACTTAATTCCTTACTTTGTAGACTATTTAGATAACCATTACAGTTCCTGGACTTACTAAGATAAATGTTTTGTATATGTGATAAGTTATGTTGGATGCTTGCACGCTCATTACCCTGGTTCTGGATCGGTGAGGTTGGGGCAACCTATGAATATAATGACTATTTTGAGGACAAGGCACAGAATATTAGTAATATTGCTCACTTAATATATTTAAATTAGCACCTCCCCCCCCCCCCATGATAATGCACCCTCTATTTTAGAGGGACTCATTAGGCGGTTTGTCTTGTGTATACCGCTCCTGAACTACTATATTTAACTACTTCCTAAGTTTTACTTCCTACATAACATCATAGAAATGAATCTGTAGGCCCATCCAGATCAACAGGACTGATCATTATTACCTTTCATCTAACTACACGTTCCCAACACAGCTCTTGGTTGCCTCTATCGAGGTTTAGTTTCAATATTCCATCTCAGGTTCTATCTATCATTAAAGGAAGTGAATATCATATTATATATTACATAGCATTATATATATTTGTCGTATCCTAAATACCTTATTTGTTTTAAGAAAGTTACTATATGTTTGCCCGTCGGTATACGTTAAAAAGTATTTACTCAAGCAGGTCTCATAGCTTCTAATATATACATCTCACCATACTACCTATATAAAATGTAACTTATCTCACTACAACACTCAACAAATATATAGAAACATAAAATTGCTATATTATAGTTTCATTACATAACATACCAACCACAGGTCTTAACAGATAAAAAGAGGTTCTCTATTTGGGGTCCATGAGTGGCCCTGCCAAATTATTGTTTACCTACCTCACCTTATGTTTATAACATCTTTGCGGTCCAAGAGTGACCACATAAATACAATGGTGGATGCAGCTTGTGAACAACGCTTGATGTTTTTATTTAATGTGTGATTTGCATTTTAACTGTACTGTACACTTGGGGGATCTCTTTTGGTAATTCGCATTGTAACAGTTTATTTTCCTCCATAATCTGTATTGCCAATCACTAATTGTTTGTTTAAAAAAGAACCTCAATAAAAAAATTATTAAAAAAATAAATAATAATAAAGGCAGTCAACACCTCATTTAAAGGGACAGTCTTATTGTTTTAAAAAATAGATAATCCCTTTATTACCATTTCCCAGTTTTGCATAACCAACACAGTTATAATAATATACTTTTTACCTCTGTGATTATCTTGTATCTAAGCCTCTGCAAACTGCCCCTTTTTTCAGTTCTTTTGACAGACTTGCAGTCTAGCCAATCAGTGCCTGCTCCCAGATTACTTCACGTGCACGAGCAAAGTGTTATCTATATGAAATATGTGAACTAACACCCTCTAGTGGTGAAAAACTGTTAAAATGCAATCTGAAAGAGGTGGGCTTCAAGGTCAAAGAAATTAGCATATGAACCTCCTAGGTTAAGCTTTCAACTAAGAATACCAAGAGAACAAAGCAAAATTGGTGATACAAGTAAATTGGAAAATTGTTTAAAATTACATGCTCCATCTGAATCATGAAAGTTTATTTTGGCCTAGACTGTCTCTTTAAAGAGTGAAGGGCTGAAAGTCATAGACAGTATGATCCACAATCTTATAATATCATGGTTACTGAATATACAAAAAAGCGAACCGCATACATTAAAATAAAATACAATACCCATGCAAACACAAAGTTGCATGCAAAGTAAGGAGTAGTGTTATGTTAACCCATATATCAGTAAAATATTCTGTATAAGGAATATACATACTAAATATAATAAAAAATATATCTAGTACAAAGACACTGGCCATGCATGAAAAGCACATAAGGTGTAAAATAGGTAATAAAACTAAATGTCACAGCCAACTATGTATGTACGTATCACTGGCAACATAGTCCCTGAATCATGTGACTTGTGGTGGAAGTTATATTCTAAACATACCAAGATGCAATAAAAGTGTTACAAGAATGTTACAAAAACAAAATTTATGCTTACCTGATACATTTATTTCTCTTGTGGTGTATCCAGTCCACGGATCCATCCATTACTTGTGGGATATTCTCCTTCCCAACAGGAAGCTGCAAGAGGATCACCCACAGCAGAGCTGTCTATATAGCCACTCCCAGTCATTCGACCGAAGACAAGCAAGAGAAAGGAGAAACCATAGGGTGCAGTGGTGACTGTAGTTTAAAAATAAAACACACCTGCTTTAAAATGACAGGGCGGGCCGTGGACTGGATACACCACAAGAGAAATAAATTTATCAGGTAAGCATAAATTTTGTTTTCTCTTGTAAGGTGTATCCAGTCCACGGATTATCCATTACTTGTGGGATACCAATACCAAAGCTATAGGACACGGATGAAGGGAGGGAAAAGGCAGATGCTTAAACGGAAGGCACCACTGCCTGCAAAACCTTTCTCCCAAAAATAGCCTCCGAAGAAGCAAAAGTATCAAATTTATAGAAAAAGTATGAAGCGAAGACCAAGTCGCCGCCTTACAAATCTGTTCAACAGAAGCCTCATTCTTAAAAGCCCATGTGGAAGCTACCGCTCTAGTAGAATGAGCTGTAATGCTTTCAGGAGGCTGCTGGCCAGCAGTCTCATAAGCTAAGCATATTATACTCCTTAGCCAAAAAGAAAGAGAAGTTGCCGAAGCCTTTTGGCCTCTCCTCTGTCCAGAGTAGACAACAAACAATGCAGATGTTTGAAGAAAATCTTTAGTAGCTTGTAAATAAAACTTTAAAGCATGAACCACGTCAAGATTGTTTAAAAGACGTTCCTTCTTTGAAGAAGGATTAGGACACAGTGACGGTACAACAATCTCCTGATTGATATTTTTATTAGATACCACCTTAGGTAGAAAACCAGGTTTGGTACGTAACACTACCTTATCGGAATGAAAAATGAGATAAGGAGAATCACATTGCAAAGCAGATAACTCCGAAACTCTTCGAGCCGAGGAGATAGCTACTAAAAACAAAACTTTCCAAGATAAGAGCTTAATATCTATGGAATGCATAGGTTCAAACGGAACCCCTTGAAGAACCTTAAGAACTAAATTTAAACTCCAAGGCGGAGCAACAGATTTAAACACATGCTTAATTCTGACTAAAGCCTGACAAAACGCCTGCACATCTGGAACCTCAGCCAGACGTTTGTACAGAAGAATAGACAGAGCAGAAATCTGTCCCTTTAAGGAACTCGCTGAAAAACCCTTCTCCAATCCTTCTTGGAGAAAATATAATATCCAAGGAATCCTGACCTAACTCCATGAGTAACCCTTGGATTCACACCAATGAAGATATTTACACCATATCTTATGATACATTTTCCTGTTGACAGGCTTTTGCGCCTGTATTAAGGTATCAATGACCGACTCGGAGAAACCATGCTTTGATAAAATCAAGCGTTCAATCTCCAAGCAGTCAGCCGCAGAGAAATTAGATTTGGATGGTTGAAAGGACCCTGAAGTAGAAGGTCCTGTCTCATAGGCAGAGTCCATGGTGGAAAGGATGACATGTCCACCAGATCTGCATACCAAGTCCTGCGTGACCACGCAGGTGCTATCAAAATCACAGATGCTCTCTCCTGCTTGACCTTGGCAATCAGACGAGGGAGCAGAGGAAATGGTGGAAACACATAAGCCAGGTTGAAGAACCAAGGCGCTGCTAGAGCATCTATCAGCGCTGCCTTGGGATCCCTGAACCTGGATCCGTAACAAGGAAGCTTGGCGTTCTGGTGAGACGCCATGAGATCCAGTTCTGGTTTGCCCCAACGTTGAATCAACTGTGCAGACACCTCCGGATGGAGCTCCCACTCCCCCGGATGAAAAGTCTGTCAACTTAGAAAATCCGCCTCCCAGTTCTCTACTCCTGGGATATGGATAGCTGATAGGTGACAAGAATGAATCTCTGCCCAACGAATTATCTTTGAAACCTCCAACATCGCTAGGGAACTCCTTGTTCCCCCTTGATGGTTGATGTAAACTACAGTCGTGATGTTGTCCGACTGAAATCTGATGAACCTCACTGCCGCTAGCTGAGGCCAAGCCTGAAGAGCATTGAATATCGCTCTTAGTTCCAGAATGTTTATCGGAAGGAGAGCCTCCTCCTGAGTCCATGACCAGTTTTGTGTGCGGCCCAGCAGTGAAACAGTTAATTAGTCAACCACACCCTGCAATTAGCAAACACTGCACAATGCTGATGGCAAGTTATGGATCTCTTGTTAACTGTTTCACTGCTGGGCTGCACACAAAACGGGCCTTAGAGGGAACACTGTCCATGATCCCTGAGCCTTCAGAGAGTTCCAGACTGCCCCCCAGCCCAGAAGGCTGGCATCTGTTGTTACTATTGTCCAATCTGGCCTGCGGAAGGTCATACCTTTGGACAGATGGACTCGAGATAGCCACCAGAGAAGAGAATCCCTGGTCTCTTGATCGAGATTTAGTAGAGGGGACAAATCTGTGTAATCCCCATTCCACTGACTGAGCATGCAGAGTTGCAGCGGTCTGAGATGTAGGCGGGCAAACGGCACTATGTCCATTACCGCTACCATTAAGCCAATTACTTCCATACACTGAGCCACCGAAGGGCAAGAAGTAGAATATAGAACACGGCAGGAATTTAGAAGTTTTGACAACCTGGCCTCTGTTAGGTAAATCCTCATTTCTACAGAATCTATCAGAGTTCCCAGGAAGGAAACTCTTGTGAGAGGGGATAGAGAACTCTTATTTTCATTCACTTTCCACCCATGAGACCTTAGGAATGCCAGAACAATGTCCATATGGGACTTGGCAATTTGGAAATTCGACGCCTGTATCAGAATGTCGTCTAAGTAAGGGGCTACTGCTATGCCCCGTGGCCTTAGGACCACCAGAAGTGACCCCAGAACCTTCGTAAAAATTCTTGGTGCCGTAGCTAACCCAAAGGGAAGAGCCACAAACTGGTAATGCCTGTCTAGGAAGGCGAACCTGAGAAACCGAGGAGGATCTTTGTGTATCGGAATGTGAAGATAAGCATCCTTTAAGTCCACGGTAGTCATGTATTGACCCTCCTGGATCATAGGTAGGATGGTTTGAATAGTCTCCATCTTGAAAGATGGGACCCTGAGAAATTTGTTTAGGATCTTGAGATCTAAGATTGGTCTGAAGCTTCCCTCTTTCTTGGGAACCACAAATAGATTTGAATAGAATCCTTGCCCCTGTTCCTCCTTTGGAACTGGGTGGATCACTCCAATAACTTGGAGGTCTTGAACACAATGTAAGAATGCCTCTCTCTTTATCTGGTCTGCAGATAATTGTGAAAGGTGAAATCTTCCTTTTGGGGAAGAAGCTTTGAAGTCCAGAAGATATCCCTGGGACACAATTTCCAACGCCCAGGGATCCTGGACATCTCTTGCCCAAGCCTGGGCGAAGAGAAAAAGTCTGCCTCCTACTAGATCTGTTACCGGATCGGGGGCCAATCTTTCATGCTGTCTTAGAGGCAGCAGCAGGCTTCTTGGACTGGGCAAAATTTCCCTCTTGTTTTGTATTAGAGGAAGATGATGCCGCGCTCGTCTTAAAGTTTCGAAAGGCACAAAAATTACTTTGTTTGGTCCTTAATTTGTTAGACCTATCCTGAGGAAGGGCATGACCTTTTCCTCCAGTAATATCAGAAATGATCTCCTTCAGTCCAGGCCCGAATAGGGTCTGCCCCTTGAAGGGAATATTGAGAAGCTTAGACTTTGAAGTAACGTCCGCTGACCAGGATTTAAGCCATAGCGCCCTACGCGCCTGAATAGCAAAACCTGAGTTCTTAGCCGTTAGTTTAGTTAAATGAACAACGGCGTAAGAAACAAATGAATTGGCTAGCTTAAGCGCTTTAAGCTTGTCAAGTATATCATCCAATGGAGTTTCAACCTGTAAGGCCTCTTCCAGAGACTCAAACCAGAAGGCCGCAGCAGCAGTGACTGGGGCAATGCATTCAAGAGGCTGGAGAATAAAACCTTGTTGAATAAACATTTTCTTAAGGTAACCCTCTAACTTTTTATCCATTGGATCTAGGAAAGCACAACTGTCCTCGACGGGGATAGTTGTATGCTTAGTTAGGGTAGAAACTGCTCTCTCCACCTTAGAGACCGTTTGCCATAAGTCCCGTATAGCGGCATCTATTCGAAACATTTTCTTTAAAAGAGGAGGGGGGAAAGAACGGTACACCTGGTCTATCCCATTCCTTAGTAATAATTTCTGAAAACCTTTTAGGAATTGGAAAAACATCAGTGTAAACAGGCACTGCATAGTATTTATCCAATCTACACAATTTATCTGGCACTATAATGGTGTCACAGTCATTCAGCGTAGCTAAAACCTCCCTGAGCAACATGCAGAGGTGTTCAAGCTTAAATTTAAATGTTGACATAGAATCAGGATGAAGCATCTTCCCTGAGTCAGAAAAATCACCCACAGAAAGAAGCTCTCCTGCCTCAGCTTCTGCATATTGTGAGGGAATATCAGACATAGCTACTAAAGCGTCAGAGTGCTCTGTATTTTTTCTAGCCCCAGAGCTGTCTCGCTTTCCTTGTAACCCTGGTAGTTTGGACAATACTGCTGTAAGGGTATGATCCATAACTGCCACCATGTCTTGTAAAGTAAACGCCATGGGCCCGCTAGATGTACTTGGCGCCTCTTGAGTGGGAGTCCCTTGAGCGGGAGTCAAAGGTTCTGACACGTGGGGCGAGTTAGTCGGTATAACTTCCCCCTTGTCAGTTTCCTCTGGTGATAAATGTTTTAAAGACAGAATATGATCTTTATAACTTAAAGTAAAATCAGTACATTTGGTACACATTCTAAGAAGGGGTTCCACAATGGCTTCTAAACATAATGAACAAGGAGTTTCCTCTATGTCAGACATGTTTAAACAGACTAGCAATGAGACCAGCACGCTTGGAAAACACTTTGATAAATGTAAACAAGCAAAAAATAAAAACGGTACTGTGCCTTTAAGAGAAACAAATTTTGTCAGAAATTGAAAAAACATTGATAAAAAGCAGTAAATCTTACAAAATTTTTACAGTGTGTATAATAGACTAACAGAGCATTGCACCCACTTGCAAAATGATATAAACGTTTTTCAACAGTCACAACAAACTGCCACAGCTCTGCTGTGGCCCTACCTGCCCAAATAACGACTTTGAAAGGCACAAAAACCTTTTAGAGAGGTCCTAAGTGTGCAGGGGACTCCTTCAGGGAAACTGGATGTCTCAAGCTGCAAAATCTAATGCACATTTAGGCGCGAAAATAGGCCCCTACCAACCTGTATTCACAGTGAGAGGGCCTAACAAAACTATCCCTAGGCAAAATCTAGCCAGCCATGTGGAAAAAACTGGGCCCCAATAAAGTTTTATCACCAATATGTATAAAAAAACGTTTAAACACTTCCAGCAAACGTTTTATTTTTCAGTAATGTGAGAAAGTAATAAGAATATTACCTTTTACAGCAAGCATGATACTAGTCGTTATTAAATCACTGTAATCAGGCTTACCTTAAATATTAACAGCATTTTCTAGCATATTCATTTCTCTAGAAAAAATTAAACTGCACATACCTCATAGCAGGAGACCCTGCACGCCATTCCCCCAGCTGAAGTTACCTCTCTCTTCAGTTATGTGTGAGAACAGCAATGGATCTTAGTTTCAACCTGCTAAGATCATCAAAGACCACAGGCAGACTCTTTACTTTCTGCCTGAGGCTAAAATAGTACAACTCCGGTACCATTTGAAAATAACAAACTTTTGATTGAAGATAAACTAAATAAAAACACCACATCTCTCTAGCTACTTCCTTTCTTGCCGAGAGCTGCAAGAGAATGACTGGGAGTGGCAGTTAGAGGAGGAGCTATATAGACAGCTCTGCTGTGGGTGATCCTCTTGCAGCTTCCTGTTGGGAAGGAGAATATCCCACAAGTAATGGATGATCCGTGGACTGGATACACCTTACAAGAGAAAATGTTTCCAAAAAATCTTTACAGAAAATTTTTCAAAAATCTGTAAACACCAAGTTGCATGCATTCTAAGGAGCAACTGTATGTTTCATAATTGGTTGGCAATTTACTAACCTTTATAGGCAACAATGCCAGTCCAAGTGTACATTAAGTCCCCTGGGTGTCATTGTCCCCAGGTCGAAGATCCACCTCGATTCTCTTTGGAGGAGGATTTTGGCCCTATCCCCTCCCCTAGTAAGAGGGGGGACATGGTCGATAATGATGTACTTAAGGTCAGATACCTTGTGGCCTGCTTCTAAAAAATGCCTGGCTACATGGTCCGTTTTTAATGGCAGTCCGTATTGCTAACCGGTGGTTGGCCATCCTCGTCCTACTACAAACACAATGTAGTAGGTACACTATAAAGCATGTGGTGCAGGTAACCCTTTGCCGGATTTTATATTTCTTTGTTGAATAGGGGTGACTAAAGTGGTTGCCCGTGGTAAGTCCCCCTCATGTGGTACAGCCAAGGCATCTAAAACATCCTGGTTTGTTTTTTAGCCAAGTCTCATTGCTATAGCATTTGATAGGATCCGTTTTAATCAGTTGATCTCTGAGGGATTGTGCCCTGCAGTATCCAATCCGAGGTGGAGGCATGCTCTTGAAGGGTAGGTCTTTATCTGTTGTGAGCAGGTTCCAGTTGTCCCGCAGTGCTCCTGCCCTCTTTACCGGTGGTGTATGTGGTTGTGAAGGTCAATTTGTTATCTTTCTCCTTATATTTCATCTTGTAGAGTAGTTCCCTTTGCGTATCCTTCATTGCTTGTTCTATACTCTATTTCAGGCTACCTCTGTGGTAACCCCTTTGTATGAACCTGTGCTCCATCTCTATCATCTGTGCATTTCTCCGTTCAATACTGGTGTTGTTCCTTGTCACCCTTTTGAATTGGGAAGTCGGTAGTGCTCTCTTTAGGCTTGGAGGGTGGCAGCTTGAGGCATATAGAAGAGATTTCTTGTCTGTGGGCTTGCTGAAGAGGGTTGTGATTGATGTTTCCCCCTGTCTCATGATTTTTATGTCTAAGAAATCCACCGATTCTCTGTCGTAAGTCATCTTGAATTTCACAGTGGAGTGGACACCATTTAATTCCTCAAACCACTGCAGTAAACCTTCTTCTGTGCCTTGCCATATTATAAACAGATCGTTTATGTACCATTTAAATAGTTGGATTCTGGTGTCATGCAATAGATCAGTCCCTCCATTTTCCAATTTAGTCATGAATAAGTTGGCATATGATGGGGTCATATTCGACCCCATAGCCGTGCCTGCTGTTTGTAAATAAAATGTACGTTCATAGCGAAAATAGTTAATTTCCAAGCATACTCTTAACATTTCACATACCGCTTCTGCTGGAGAACCAATGTAGGAATATCTGGCCAGTATCTGGTAGCTGCTATACCCTCCTGATGTGGTATGACAGTATAAAGACTGGTCACATCCTTATTTCACACCTTATGTGCTTTTCATGCATGGCCAGTGTCTTTGTACTGGATATATTTTTGATTATATTTAGTATGTATATTCCTTATACAGAATATTTTACTGATATACGGGTTAACATAACACTACTCCTTACTTTGCATGCAACTTTGTGTTTACGTGGGTATCGTATTTTATCTTAATGTATGCGGTTTGCTTTTTCGTATATTCAGTAACCATGATATTATAAGATGGTGGATCATACTGCCTATGACTTTCAGCCCTTCACCCTTTAAATGAGGTGTTGACTGCCTTTATTTACATATTTGCTCACAGTATATGTCTATACTTAGACTTTATAGTAGCCAACTGATTACTAATTGAACTTGCATTGTATTTTGTATTTAGTAAGTAGCACGCCTGTTGTTAATTAATAAGACACACCCGCTATCCTATGCTAATTGATTCTGCACTATGTCTTTAACGTGGCCCAGGTTAATACGTAGCAGCTGTGTTTCTGTTTTTATTACACCAGCTGTTTGCGGTTGACGTCCGTTTGCCACGGCAACACTGTCACGTGACTCCGGTCACGGCCGTAATCAGCTGACGGGTGTTAGATGATTAGTATGGGTATATAAATAAATAAATAGACCCAGTTTGGCTAACCGCTCCTCATAGCTTAAATTCTACATTCCAATGTTATTAGTTTGTGGACCTTTTCTGAACTTTTTCTAAGGCTGCAATGTCTTTTTTTGAGATTGGTCCCCAGAACTGAACTCCCTACTCAAGTTGAGTTCACATCAGGGATTTATATGGTGACAGAATTATGCTCTCCTCCCCGCATCAATGCCTCTTTTAACACATGCTAGTATCTTATTAGCCTTAGAAGCCACTACTCTGCATTGTGCATCCATATTTAGCTTATTATCTATAGGTATTTCCAAATCCCTTTCCTCCTTTGTTTTTGCTAAGTCTTGTCCCATTTAAATAATACATTGCCTGCTTATTTTTACTTCCAAAATTTAGTACCTTGCATTTTCCAGTAATAAATCTAATTTTCCATTTACCTGCCCATTCTTCAAATTTTTGTAAATGTTACCCTTGTAAATCCTGTATTCTGCACTGGCCTAATGGCCTTACACAACTTTGTATCATCTGCAAAATTAGATATGTTGCTATTTAGGGGCCCATTTATCAAGCTCGGAACGGAGCTTGTGGGCCCGTGTTTCTGGCAAGTCTGAAGACTCGCCAGAAACACCAGTTATGAAGCAGCGGTCTGAAGACCGCTGCTTCATAACCCTGTCCGCCTGCTCTGATGAGGCGGACAGGAATCGCCGGAAATCAACCTGACTGAGTACGATCGGGTTGATTGACACCTCCCTGCAGGTGGCCGATTAGCCGCGAGTCAGCAGGGGGCGGTGTTGCCCCAGCAGCTCTTGTGAGTTGCTGGTACAATGTTAAATGCAGAGAGCATATAGCTCTCCGCATTCAGCGAGGTCTTGCAGACCTGATCTGCACTGTCGGATCAGGTCCGCAAGACCTTTGATAAACAGGCCCCTTAATCTTTGCTCCAAGTCATTATTAAAAATATAAAAAAGAACAGGGCCCAGTAATGATACCTGGGGAACTCCACTGATTACCTTTGTCCAATGTGAGTAGGATCTGTTTACTACTACTCATTGCTCCCTGTCTTTTTACCAGTCATTTATCCTTGGGCTAACATTTTCAGCTATTCTCAGTCCCTTAATATTGTACATGAATCTCTCATGTGGCACTGTATCAAACACCTTTGCAAAATCCAAGTATATCACATCAACTGATTCCCTTTATCTATATTTTAACTTTCTTGTAAAATCTAATTAAATTAATTTGACATGATCTATTTCTCAGAACACTGTGCAGATTTGAACTCTCATAAAACTGTGCAGATCTTGTAAACTGTTGTGCAATGCTGCCCCGTGCAGATTCGTGGACAATCGGCCTCTAGCAGGGGGTGTCAATCAACCCTATAGTATAGGACTGTGCGGATTGAAGACCGCAGCCTCAGAGGCAGCGGACAAGTTATGGAGCAGCGGTCTTTAGACCGCTGCTTCATAACTACTGTTTCCGGTGAGTCTGAAGGCTCTCCCGGAAGCAGGGGCATCAATCTTGATAATTCTGCCCCATAATCTTGTTTACACAAATATACTCATCAATGTAATCCTTTATAATCCCTTCAAATATCTTCCACAATTTGGATGTCAGACTAACTGGTCTAAAGCTTCCTGGATCAGCCCTGTTTCCCTTTTTAAAAAGTGGACACCACATCAGCTTTAAACCAGTTCTGGGGTATTATTCCTGAGGATAATCAGTCTTGAAAAATTAAGAGTAGAGGTTTAGTTATAAGTGCTAAATTCCAGTAAAAACCCTTGGGTGTATTCCATCTGGGACTGGTGTTTTGTTTAACTTAACATTATCCATTTTTTTCCTGTTATCCTAGAGATAACCCAGTTTATGGTATTGTCTTTTGTGTTCTAGCTTGTTTCAATGTATTTCCCAGTGGTTTCTCACTTGTGTATACTGAAGAAAAGAACTGGTTTAGTACCACAGCCTTTTCCCTGTCACTGTTAATAATGTTACCCTTCACACATTTGAATGCACCTATATCGCCCTTCTTAGATTTTGTTTGCCATTTATGCACGTAAAAATCCTTTAAGAGTTTGACTTAGAATTCATTGCAATTAATATTTTGTTTTCAATTTTTACTTATTTGATTGCTTTTTGCATTTTTCCTAATGTCTCTTAACACGTTTATTTAGCCGCATTGGCTTGTATTTATTTATTTTACTTTAATAACCATGTGGTATGTGTTTATTTATTAAACAAAGTATTAAATGTTATCCACTTATCCTCTTTATTTGTATTAGATAATTATTTATCCTAATGTATGTTATTTCCTTGAATCATTGAATTTTTCTTTCTTAAAATTAAAAGTTTTAGTTGAACCCTCAAGACATTGCTTATGGAAAGTGATTTTATACGTGACCATGTTATGATTACTGTTGCCCAAATGTTTTTTTTTTACTTCTATGTCTGATATTATATCTGTATCATTAGATAGCACTAAATCCAATAAAGCTTTATCCCTAGTTGGCTCCTCTATTAATTGTGACATGAAGTTATCAGTGAGAAAATTAAAAAATCTCTCCCCCTTAGTATTTGTTCCCAACTCTTTATTTCAACTCATGGTTTCTATACATTATAACCTGTATCATCATAAATATCTACAGTTATTGGAGTTTTATGGTCAGGTTTAATATAGGTGTAAATTCCTCAACCAGTTTCATTACCCCTGCCCCTCCTAAATAAAGTGTAACCCTCTAAGTTAAAATGCCCAGTCATGTAAATCATCCCACAAGGTTTAAGTTATACTGATAACTTATTATTCCTCTTCTACAACTTAGAGCTCCAGCTCCCCCATTTTTCCCATAATGCTTCTTGCATTTGCTGTCATGCATTTCATTTTTATGTGTTTTCTGCTGTTACTTGGTGCACTTTCCTTCAAACTTTGTAAGGTGACATTTCCTGAGTCTACCCTTCTATCATACCTTCCTTGAGATATTCTAGGTGTGACATATTTACAGATCTGTCTGTTCTATTATCTTTGGACTGACTCCCCCCCCTTTGCCTAGATTAAAAGATTCTCTAGACGCACCTACCATCCTTTCCCCCAACACACCTGCACCCATGTCATTCAGGTGCAATCCATACTTACTGTATAAATTGTACCCAAGTGAAAAGTCAGCTCTAGAAAGTTAAACCCCTTATTTTTACACCATGATTTTAACCAGAATTTAACTGCCCTTGGTCCTTTTTTATTAACATGTTTTGCTCTCTTCTATACATTATATTATTTTTGAGTTTAATATTTCTTTAAATACAAAAACAGTCAGTTTTGTATATTTTGCTATGTGATAGGTATGATGTGTAATATATTCCTTTGTTTTCTACAGTACAGCACAGAGTGCATTTCAGGCTGTGTCTGCCCTGGCAATCTTCTAGCTGATGGTAAAGGAGGCTGTGTTCCCAGTGACAAGTGTACCTGTGTGTACAACGAGGACATTTACCAACACATGGATAAAACTGAGATTGGTTGCACTACATGGTATATTTTAGCTTTATTAATACAAACATGACATGTAAAAACGTATTTGATGCAAATTATATTTATAAATTAAATTATATTAATGTTCTGTATTAATGACCTAAATTCAATAAAAATTGTTTCTGAAACTAATATCTATATTAAAATACTAGTTTCAATGCCAGTGCAAGAAAATCTCAGAATTCAAAAAAAATGGGTAACTAAGTCTCATCAGAGTTGCAAAATCAGCTTCCTTAAAAAGCAATGGAGCTATTACTATCCTGCAACTATTAATTTCTTACAGTATAGAATCACTTTCACTGTCAAGGATACAAACATTACATAAATGTTTTAACAACATAACAAAACAAATACAATTAAAAAAAGAAGGGGGGCATCCCTGGGCAGCAGCCATATCAGGATGCAATACTGGAAGCTCTAAGAGTATGCTGCATAATCTGCCGATTATTGCCAGTGAGAAAACATATACTTATAAAAGATTGACAGATCCAGCAATCTAGCAAGCTACTGAACCAATTTATACCATCATCACTGGGCAAAAAAAATGTCTGAGCACCAACCATACTGACAAGACCACTGTTGGCTGACTATTTGTGAGACCTTGGCATTCCATCCGGTAATCTGTAAAGTTCATGTAATTGCTTTTTTCTTGGGGCATAGTTTTGATTGTGTTTTTTAATTTAGTCAGCAGCATCTTGCTACTATGGCAAAGTGTACAGAAGTTAGAGGAAGCAATTCTATTACTTCTAGGTGACTGTAAGGTTTATCCAATAAAGGAACACAATTACAGATATTGTTTATAATGTTATGTAAGGTAACCAGTAAAGATAACAAGTTAAGGATGATTTTATAATATGTATGTCTCACTGCTGGTAATGAATACCCAATAACTGTAAGGCAATCTGATCCAGCAGTGAATTTATCTAGAATGACTGTGAATATAAGAACCAAACTTAATGTGGTTTAATAAGGAGTTAAATTAGAATATACAGCACAATATTTATGTAGTAGAAAAAAGGACTAATCATCAGAAAATGAGAGGCAAGAGGAAATTCACTATTGTGATAAACTACTGAGGAGATCAATATTTGCAGAGGAATCTTTGATAATCACAATATGTTATAAATAGAAGGCTGAGACAAAATTTTATCAATACTACGAATAGCAAATAAGTTAATGAATGTTATTTCCCAATTACGTAAGGCACTTCAGAGATTAGTCACATTTACTACCTTTTTCCCATAGAGAGTTCTCCCTTTCGCCTGTCAGCAATGCGGTATTGTGCTGAGCTGAGATGCTGAACAGCGTTAACCGGAAGTTCCGGTTTCAGTCCGGTGGAATTCTGGGAGCTGTAGTTCAAATGCAGGAAAGATTAGAAATAACGTAGAACGGGTAAATACTTGCTGTAGATAGATTAAGTTAGTTAAAGCTTGCCAGGTCAGAATACTTATTCCTGATAGATGGAGGATGACTGGAAGGAATCCTGTCCTGGAAAGGAGAGATGAGAATGGTACAGCTTACTCGAGCAGCGATGAGAGTTTCACCTTGCAGGTATGAGAATGAGGCTTGGTACTCAGGTGTTCATAGGAACGGATCAGAATAACTAAGCAATGCTGCTTAGTTGTTCTAACTATTTAAAGGGGAATTACCCAATCAGCAGAAAGAATGAATTAAAGGCACAGTAACCCTTACAGTGACCATTTTAGGATCCCAAGCCTGCTCCTAGAAAACTGTTTCCATTTTCCTTCATCATAGTCCTTTAGTGAGTTGGGAGCCTCAATCCCTAATCTAAAATTGGGGAATATATTATTAAAGAGCCCAGGCACCTAAAATGTCACCATTATTATATAATGTTATGGATGATTATATTGATATTGTATATCAATACATGGAGGCTGTTAATCACAGAGACCGATACAGCAAGAAAGCTACAATGGTAGCTGTATTTATTTGCACCTATATGAAGAAGTAGAAGCACTGAATACCAAGATGAGGGAACAGATTAAGAGGGAACGTCCAGCAATGGATACTGTTAGAGGAGGCGTCTATAGCAGATTGATTTACCTCAATATCGATATATATCAATATCCAGTTTGATGAGACAATATTGGTCCGGTCAATGCCTGCTAATAAATTTCTGAGTGGGGTGAGAAAGCCTTTTGCTTCTACCATTAATTGCATAAGTTTGTTCTCCTTCAGCGCCATTAAAATGGGAAACCTATGCTATATCAGTATACGTTTTTACCGGACAGCCAACTGACTTGAACTTGAAAGACAATTCTTTTGCAGAGTACTGTTGAAAAACCGGTGTCGGTTAACTTTATACGTTTGGTTCATTAGTAAATGTGTGGGTTTGGCCTATTTATTTATCTGGTATTGTGATCTTGACTTTTTGTTAATGGTGTCCCTACCCAAGCATGATATGAGCACCCTTTATGTTATACAATTTAGGTTATGTTCCTTCAAAGACCGTTTATTACCTAAACAGAGGTAGTTTTTTAATATATTTGATCTGGGGCAAGTTTGGGGAGTTTGAATATCTGTGATATATTTCCTATAGTTTAAAGGGATACTAACCCCATTTTTTTTTTCTTTCATGATTCAGATAGAGCATGAGATTTTAAGCACCTTTCTAATTTACTCCTATTATCTATTTTTCTTCGTTCTCATGCTATCTTGATTCGAAAAAGAAGTACTGTAAGCTTTAGAGCCGGACCACTTTTTGTTCAACACCTGGGTAGCACTTGCTGATTTGTGGCTAAATGTAGCAAACCAATCAGCAAGCTCTACCAAGGTGCTGAACTAAAAGGGGCCGGCTCCTAACCTTTTATTATTGCTTTTTCAAATCAAGATAACATGAGAACAAAGAAAATTTGATAATAGGAGTAAATTAGAAAGTTCCTAAAAATTGCATGCTCTATCTGAATCATGAAAGAAAAATGTGGGGTTAGTATCCCTTTAAGTTACTAAATATTGCACGGTTATGTTTTAGATAATTTCTAGATCTCCTCTGTATATAATTCAATGTTTACAATATGTGTCACCGATTCGTGACAGCAATGTAGTTTTCAATATTTTGCCTATAGCAGGTTCTATAGAGATTATTTTATTTCGCTTAGCATTTGTTTAGCCTGAGTGAGATCAATGCTCTTACAAACCACATAATATTGTAATTTTAACTAGTTTACAGCTTTTGGTAACTTCTATTTAGAGAGAGTTGCCTGTCACATAATTTTTGTCCTTTCTTTCACTTATTTTTATTTTTGTTATCTTGGGCTGTGTAGATGGGGCATAACACGTTTGATCTATTTAATATATGTGTTTTCATTATATTATGAAGGATAGGTTAATTATAAACTATTGGCTCCATTTATTAAAGGGACACTCAGGATAATTTTAATTTCCATGAGTCAGATACAGCATGTCATTTTAAACAACTTTCCAATTTACTTCCATTAAAAAAAATGTGCACAGTCTTTTATATTTTCAATTTTTGAGTCACCAGATCCTACTTAGCATGTGCAAGAATTCACAGACTATACGTATATGCATTTGGGATTGGCTGATTGCTATCACATGGTACAAGGGGAGTGGAAATATAGATAACTTTGAAATTTGTTATAAAAAAATCTACTACTCATTTGAAGTTCAGACTAAGTGCTATTGCATTGTCTTGTTATCTTGCATTTGTTGATTATGCAAATCTAATGTGTTGACTGGTCCTTTAAGCAGTGGATGTTGCTTCGGAGGCCCATCGTTTCAGGCTTGTCTGAAATGGAAGTTAAGAAGCTAAGCATTTGAAGTGGAGGTGGTAACATAGGTAGTGGGTGAAGGTGTTGTAGCAACTGACTGCTCTACAACTGGAAAGGATGGTGTCAATGAAGGGGAAGAGAGATTACAGGTGGAGACTGCTTGCATTAAAAAGGGGAGAGGAACATACACTGCTGCCTTCCATGCATGAATCTCCTCCACTATTTTCTCAATCTCATAATGAATCAACAATGCAGACAAATCTGTATTAATACACAGCCAAATTAACATATATCATTTAGCCAAAGTAGCCAAACTTCACCCACAACTTGTCTTAATTAGGGGGAGTCAATGAGCCTTGGTTTTGGAGAGTACAAGGCTAGACATGGTCATTATGTTATAAAATGCACTATTTTGCAACTGTTATCTAATACTTATGTTTTTTTTTATAGTATCTGTAAGAATAAGAAATGGGACTGTGAGAAAGGCTCAGTTATAAGAGACTGCACTGTGTATGGACAAGGGAACTACATAACGTTTGACAGCCGAGAATATAGATTCAGTGGACAGTGTGAATACACTCTGGTTCAGGTATTATACAGGGTTTATATTATGTTACAACAATATTACAAAGGGCAATATATTATTAAACTCTTTTCTACAATAATCTATCATCTATCTATCTCTGTATTTTTGTCTGTCTTTCTGTCTGTCTGTCTGCCTGTCTATCTTTTGATCTTGGTCTCACATTCTCACATTCTTGGATTTGGATTAGCAATTTCCCCAAAGTGTTAGCCTGTTTCTTCTTCATTATAGCATCATATCCTTACTGATAGCTTCATTTCTATGTGTACCTCTTATGTAAGCATGGATGGCTTATTCTTAATAAAAAACTTATATCACTGAGTTAAACCTAAGGAAGATTAAATGTATGCCTTTAGCTCTTTCTAGTTGTCAGAGGAAAGCTCTCTGGAATATCAAGAATGGACAGTGATTTGCCAGAATAAAATCAGACAGAAATCGCCCAGGAGATATACCAAAAATAAATTATCAACAAGGTTTTCAGTATCTAAAAGTTCTAACAAAGTTAAAGGAAATCTGATAATATTAAATAAAATAAAAATAATAAACATGTAATTCTCCTTAAATCAATAAAGACATGGGGGCCGAATTATCATTGTGCGAGCGAACATGATCTGATATCGTGGATCATGTCTGCTGCACATTGATAAATGCAGACAGCATACGCCCTCTGCGTTTATCATTGCACCAGCAGTTCTTTTAAACTGCTGATGCAATGCCCCCCCTGCAGATTCGCAGCCAATAGGCCGCTAGCAGGGGATGGCAATCAGCCTGATAGTATAGGATCGAGGCAGATTGAAGACTGCAACCTTAGAGGCAGCGGACAAGTTATGGAGTAGCGGTCTTTAGACCGCTGCTTCATAACTACTGTTTCCAGTGAGCAAATCGACCGCTAGCAGGGGGTGTCAATCAACCCCATCGTATTTCTGGAGATGTCTGTCTGCCACCTCAGAGCAGACGGACAGGTTATGGAGCAGCGTTCTTTAGAATGGCTCCTTCATAACTTGTGTTGTCGGCGAGCCTGAAGGCTCGCCAGAAACACGGGCATCAAGCTCCATACGAGCTTGATAAATATGCCCCATGGAATACTTAAACCTCAGGAATCAATCTGCATCTGACAAGCTCTTGGTCTTAGTTATGTTAAATTGTTTATTGGAATAGAACTGAGGGTCCGATGATCTAAGGGTCTCTGGGCTGGGACATGCAACCCAATTTTCTTCATGATTTAGGTAGAACATACAATTTAAAACAACTTTCGAGTTTACTTCTGTTAGCAAATGTGTTTCATTCTCTTGGTATCATTTGTTGAAGGAGCAGCATTGCACTTCTGGTTTCTAACTGAACATGTGGGTAAACCAATGACAATCAGTATATACAATATATGCATCCACCAATCAACAGCTAGAACCGAGGTTCTCTGCTGCTCCTGAGCTTACCTAGATAAACCTTTCAGCAAAGGATAGCAAGAGAAGTAAAGCAAATTAAATAATAGAAGTGGATGTGCAGATAACACATATAAATACAATGTAAGTACAAGATACAAAGCATAATTGTTTTCTTATGTAAAATGGGCTGAGCATGGGAGTTCCATGCTCAGCGTAATTATCTAAACATTTACACTTTACAGATCTCACTGTTTTTTTCACAAATTAAGTTGGAGAGCATTTATCAAAATACTCTAAACACTAATTATCATGAAAGGAAAATCTATGCATACCAAAAACAACACCAATTGTAAGGTACAGTGCACTGAAAACAGATTATTTGTATTGTATTAGGAGTGATATTACAATTTAAACATATGCCAGGTTCTCCCTATGTAATTCGTCCTCCATTGTGAACTTACATAGCAGAGAGATTAAATTATTTTTATGGGAGACAGCTTGACACTCGCAGGGACAGTCCATTTTCTTTTATACTTGTACCAAAACTATCCCTGTGAGGCTAAATGTCAATTTTCACATTTTTGGTGGCAAACTTTCATCGGACCCCGAGTATCTCAAGACAAGTACAAAATAACGGCTAGATTTAGAGTTTTGCGGCCAAAGGGGTGCGTTAGCTACTACCTTTTAAATAACGCTGGTATTTAGAGTTCTCTGAAGGGCTGCGTTAGGCTCCAAAAAGGGAGCGTAGAGCATAATTTACCGCCACTTCAACTCTCAATACCAGCGTTGCTTACGGTAGCAGCCAGCTTGAAAAACGTGCTCGTGCACAATTCCCCCATAGGAAACAATGGGGCAGTTTGAGCTGTAAAAAAACCTAACACCTGCAAAAAAGCAGCGTTAAGCTCCTAACGCAGCCCCATTGTTTCCTATGGGGAAACACTTTCTAAGTCTTCACCTAACACCCTAACATGAACCCCGAGTCTAAACACCCCTAACCTTACACTTATTAACCCCTAATTTTGCCGCCCCCGCTATCGCTGACCCCTGCATATTATTATTAACCCCTAATCTGCCGCTCCGTACACCGCCGCCACCTACATTATACCTATGTACCCCTAATCTGCTGCCCTTGGAACACCGCCGACCCCTATATTATATTTATTAA
Source organism: Bombina bombina (assembly GCF_027579735.1). Lineage (NCBI taxonomy): Eukaryota > Metazoa > Chordata > Amphibia > Anura > Bombinatoridae > Bombina > Bombina bombina. The sequence goes on along the minus strand of NC_069505.1, from coordinate 88,597,179 downwards.
CCCCTAATCTTCCCCCCCCGACGTCGCTGCTACCTTACCTACATTTATTAACCCCTAATTTGCCGACCGGAACTCGCCGCCACTATAATAAATGTATTAACCCCATAAACCGCCTCACTCCCACCTCGCAAACCCTATAATAAATAGTATTAACCCCTAATATGCCCTCCCTAACATCGCCGACACCTAACTTCAAGTATTAACCCCTAATCTGCCGACCGGACCTCGCCGCTACTCTAATAAATGTATTAACCCCTAAAGCTAAGTCTAACCCTAACCCTAATATCCCCCAAAGTTAAATATAATTTTAATCTAACGAAATAAATTATTTCTTATTAAATAAATTAATCCTATTTAAAGCTAAATACTTACCTGTAAAATAAACCCTAATATAGCTACAATATAACGAATAATTATATTGTAGCTATTTTAGGATTTATATTTATTTTACAGGCAACTTTGTATTTATTTTAACTAGGTACAATAGCTATTAAATAGTTATTTACTATTTAATAGCTACCTAGTTAAAATAATTACAAAATTACCTGTAAAATAAATCCTAACATAAGTTACAATTAAACCTAACACTACACTAGTGACTATTTCATGTAATACTACTTTTTCCTTCAGAGCAGTAAATTTATAGGAAAATCAATGTGATTTCCCTTTAAGCCACTACATGTCATTATGCCCAGAGGAAAAATATATATATATATATTTAATCTGGATCTGCACTGGATGAAGATCCTTTGTTAAATACTAAAATATCTATCAGTATATACCTTCTAGATAACTTGCTACTATTGAGCCTTAATTCTGAAATAATGTATATGGGGTGCAGGTCAAAGTATTAAAAAAACTAATGTCACATTCTTTTGACCTTACCAAAATCAATATGGAGAAGTGAAATAAGCCAATTCACTAAAATATTCAAACTGCAACAGATGCTTTGGGAGCCACTCTTTTCTTGATAACCTCATTGAACACTACAATTCCTTTGATATATTTGCCATTTACTTTAGTCTTAGGCGCCGCACATTAATAAATGCAGCCAGCATACGCTGTCTGCATTTATCATTGCACAAGCATTTCTAGTGAAATGCTTGTGCAATGCCACCCCCTGCAGATTTGTGGCCAATCGGCTGCTAGCAGTGGGGCTCAATCAACCCAACCGTATCCGATCTGGCTGATTGCTGTCCGTCACCTCAGAGGTGACGGACGAGTTAAGGAGCAGTGGTCTTATGACTGCTGCTTCTTAACTCCGGATTCCGGCGAGCCTGAAGGTTCGTGCAGAATTAGCCATATTGACGGTTTGATAAATCAACCCCATATGCTTTACTTAACTGCATAGTGAACAGTGGAAATTTGATGGTACATGTCATTGTAATAATTCAAATGTACTACTCCTTAAAGAAAGTGTTTGTTGAATTTTGCTATAATGCTTGGCAAATATTGTACATCTTTACAAAACTACTGTAAGACTTGGCATGTTCTCCTAGGGGGATGAAATTTGTTACGGTTTTATAAATCTCCTTTATAGCTGTCTATGTATTCTGACATACGAGTTGCAGGAGGCTAGATCAAAGGAGGTGATACACCTAGGATGTTATCAAGTGCATCTAAGATATTTTAAATGGATCTATGGATGCTTAAATTAAAATGGAACATAAATGTTGTTTCCAATGTTTGAATAAAGCTAAATGTGTAATCTTCATTGCTTCACTTCTCCATCAGAAGCTCATCCACTACCTCTCCCTATTTGCAACACGAAAACTGATCTATTCTGTAGAGCTGGTATACTCAGTATAACCAATACATACTAAATATTATTATTATTTTTTTTTTTTTTACAGGATTACTGTGGCCCAAATATAAATAATGGAACATTTCGTATTATTTCTGAGAACATTCAATGTAACAGAATTGGTGAAACCTTTTCCAAGTCCATTACAGTTTTGTTAAATGTAAGTCTTAAGCCCAAATGTTATTAAAATATATTGTACAAATGCATTTAAAGTACAGTGGGTATTGAAAATAATCAATTTTATTTGCTTTGCAGCCTGAAATAAAGACAGACACAGTTTTTGTTTATCCAGTTTTAATTACTCAGTGCAACTTATAACATCCAAGTAAAATATATAACATCAACATGTCAGGCAATAATAAGACAATTCAAAAACAGAATCACTGAGTTGCAAAAAGGATCACCCACTCCTAAAATTAATTGTAAACTCAATCAGGTGTAGCTAATCACCTTCTCAACGAACACAAAGTCATGTGACCTTGAACTGTGATCATCTGTGGGCATATTGATTAGCTCAGCATGAACAGAGCTTTCCTGGAGCATCTCAGTCCCTGGTAGTGCAACTGAAGTAAACAATCAACTATGGGTGGCAAGGCACTGTCAAAAGATCTCCGGGATAATGTTGTGGACAGGCACAAGTCAGGAGATGAATATAAGAAAATATCAAATGCTTTATTAATGCCTAGAAGCACAGTTAAGTCTATTATTAAGAATTGGAGGATATTTGGTACAACACAGACTCTCTCTAGACCACGACGTTGCTCCAAACTGGATGAAAGAGCCAGGAGGAAACTGGTCAGAGGCTGCCATGAGGCCCACAAACACTTTGAAGCAGTTGTAGAAATGTATGACAAAGAGTTGTGTGCATGTGACAACAATATCACCAATCTCCACAAATGTGGCTTGTATGGGAGGGGATAAAAGCCACTCCTCAAGAAAGGCCACATGCAATCACGACTGAGCATTGCCATAACACACCTAGGAGATTCTGAGGACACATGGAAAAAAGTGTTATGGTCAGATCAGACTAAAATTTAATTATTTGGCCTCAACACCGAACGATATGTCTCGAGGAAATCCAATACAGCTCACCATCCAAATGACACCATATCTACAGTAAAGCATGGAGGTGGTAATATCCTGTTATGGGGGTGTTTCTATGCAGCAGGCACTGGAGTACTTGTCAGGATAGAAGGAATAATAAATGTGGCAAAATACCATCACATTCTTGAGAAAAATCTGCTGCCCTCTGCCAGGAAGTTGTCAATCGGAAGAAGGTTTACCTTTCAACATGACAATGACCCAAAGCACACAGCAAAAATGACCACACAGTGGTTGAAGGATAAAGGTGAATGCCCTTGTATGGCCTAGTCAGAGCCCAGACTTAAACCCTATTGAATATCTGTGGCATGACTTGAAGACTGCAGTCCACAAATGGTCACCATCGAATGTAATGGAACTGGAGCAGTTCTGTAAAGAAGAGTGAACAAATATTGCACAGTCTAGATGTGCAAAGTTAGTAGAGACATATCCCAACAGACTAAATGCTGTAATTAAAGCAAAAGGTGGTTCAACAAAATACCGACACAAGGGGGTGATTCTTTTTTCAACTCAGTGATTTTGTTTTTGAATTGTCTTTATTTTTGTCTGACATGTTGGTGTTATATCTTTCACCTGGATGTTATAAGTTGCACTTATAACTGTGTCTGTCTTTATTTCAGGCTACAAAGAAACAAAATGTGATTATTTTAAAGGAGGGTAATTCTTTTCAATACCCACTGTATACATATGTAGCACTCAGTAGTACTAGGTATAAAAAAAACATTTGATGGTACTTTACAATAGAATACAAAAGCAATTGCTACATGTTGTTTTAAAGCAAAACTGAAGTTAAAGGGACATATAAGTGCAAGAAAGTAAGAAAATGCTCCAATCATTTTGCTAAACATGTTTAGCCCCCACCACCCCCAAGCATTTAAACACCTGGGGCCAGATTACGAGTGGAACCCAAATATTTCTGCATCAGGTTTTTGAGTGTGCGTGCAAGTTAAATTGTGCTCTTATTACAAGTTGAATGTAAATGTGATCACTTGAGCGCAATTGAAGATAATACTTGTCAGGTTACCGCATCCTCTAATAGTAATTATTAAAAAGAAATTGCACAAAAAAGTTATAAGGACTCAAAGATATGAGGTCAAAAGGCAGGCAAAGGGATTTAACATAGACATGCATATATATATTTCTTTCATGTAATTAGCAAGAGTCCATGAGCTAGTGACGTATGGGATATACATTCCTACCAGGAAGGGCAGAGTTTCCCAAACCTCAAAATGCCTTTAAATACACCCCTCACCACACCCACAAATCAGTTTTACAAACTTTGCCTCCTGTGGAGGTGGTGAAGTAAGTTTGTGCTAGATTCTACGTTGATATGCGCTCCGCAGCAGGTTGGAGCCCGGTTTTCCTCTCAGCGTGCAGTGAATGTCAGAGGGATGTGAAGAGAGTATTGCCTGTTTGAATTCAATGATCTCCTTCTACTGGGTCTATGTCATAGGTTCTCTGTTATCGGTCGTAGAGATTCATCTCTTACCTCCCTTTTCAGATCGACGATATACTCTTATATATACCATTACCTCTACTGATTCTCGTTTCAGTACTGGTTTGGCTTTCTACTACATGTAGATGAGTGTCCTGGGGTAAGTAAGTCTTATTTTCTGTGACACTCTAAGCTATGGTGGGGCACTTTTATATAAAGTTCTAAATATATGTGTTTAAACATTTATTTGCCTTGATTCAGGATGTTCAACGTTCCTTATTTTCACACAGTCAGTTTCATATTTGGGATAATGCATATGAATAATTCAATTTTTTCTTACCTTAAAATTTGACTTTTTTTCCTGTGGGTTGTTAGGCTCGCGGGGGCTGAAAATGCTTCATTTTATTGCGTCATTCTTGGCGCGGACTTTCTTGGCGCAAAAATTTTCTTGTCATTTCCGGCGTCATACGTGTCGCCGGAAGTTGCATCATTTTTTTGATGTTTTTGCGCCAAAAAATGTTGGCGTTACCGGATGTGGCGCCATTCTTGGCGCCAAAAGCATTTAGGCGCCAAATAATGTTGGCGGCTTTTTTGGCGCTAAACAATTTGAGCGTCATTGTTGTCTCCACAATATTTAAGTCTCATTATTTATTGCTTCTGGTTGCTAGAAGCTTGTTCATTGGCATTTTTTTCCCATTCCTGAAACTGTCATTTAAGGAATTTGATCAATTTTGCTTTATATGTTGTTTTTTCTATTACATATTGCAAGATGTCTCAGATGGAATCTGAATCAGAAGCCACATCTGGAAAAACGCTTAACTGAGTTTCAGTTCTAACAAAGCTAAGTTCATTTATTTTAAATGTCATAAATGTTTATCTTTAGCTATGGTTTGTAATAAGTTATTATGTTATACTTTTACATGCGGATTCCATTAGTATTTATGCTTTATATATTTTCTTTTCTTACAAGAAATATTTAGAAGACTTATAAGAAATATTTTTCTGATTCTATGTTAAAGGCTTTGTCTGACTTTGTGCCTTCTAATAAAATTTTTAGGTCTTTTTCACTTCTTTTTTAATTATTGAAGTTTCAAATGACCAACAACATACTGATTTATCCTTCTCTGATGATGTTTTTTTCTTTTTCAGAAATTTTCTTCATCAGATATTGACACTAACAAATCTACTTTTTTATTATTTTTCTATTATTAAAGTACATTTGTTCTTTGTTGAAAAGGTGTTGATTATTTTGGATATTAAGGTAACTAGTTCTTTAAGACTAGCTGACATTATTTCTGCCTATTTATTTCTTCTGTGTTTTCAGAGGTTTTCTTTCAAATTCCCTATACTAGGGAATGGAATAGGCTGAGAATTTTCTTTTATTCCTTCTTCAAAGGTTTTAAACTATATTCTTTGCCAGCAGTTAAACTCAATTTGGAGGGTTCTCCAATTTATTGGGGCTATCTCAAATTCTGCTTATTATGCTATTGTTTCTATAGCAAAATAGTATTTATTTTCCTTTAGATAGTTGTATCTTATTTATGGAAAATTATTTAGTTTCAGGTACTTTCTTGGTCCTGTGATTTATTTGGATATTGCAATTGCTTCATTTTCTCTGTTTACTTTAAGATCAAGTATCAGATTATGATTTATTTTAGCATTGTTAAAGGGACAACATTTACTAGACTAGGTGCTGTTGCATTTGTCTTGTTGTTTTGCATTTATTTATTATGCAAGTCCACTGTATTGGCTGGTCCTTTAATCTGGACTATCATGCTAATGATTTCATTTGTGTCTTCATTTTATTGAATATTTTCGCAAATGAGGGTTAATCTATGTGTTTAGCTTTTTTAGCTAGAAGAATTTTGTGATTTTTAAAAAAAAAAAAAAAATCCATATTTCTTTTGTTCTAAGATAATCAATTACTTGTTTTATAATTGGATTCAATTCTTAACTGTTACTCTGGGCTTCAAGGTTGAGTTCTAAAACTAAAACTTTAAGCTTATACTGGTTTGGTTGTTCTTATTAAGGAACGAATTCCTGAGTTCTTTCCCAAGTAACATGTCTATATTTGGAGTTCGAAATCAGCTCCCTAATTTTGCGATGTACGTGCCGTATTCCAGCTTGGCTGGTAAGGGGCAGGTTAAGGCTTCTTTGAAATTTCTTTGATTTTATTCCAGTAAGGCTAACACTTTCTTCAACTGTGTTTCTGTCCTATATATTTTGGGTACTGTTGAAGCATGGCTGGGCACCCATGGGGTTCAAGCGCTGCTCAGACCTGGAATCTTCTAGGGTATTTCTTCCAGTTCCTTTTGAGGAACCGGGTTTTGGAGTTTTATTCAAACTATTTTGCCTTTTTATGGTCGTTGATAGCATTATTTGTTTTCATTAGATACAATAAATGCATATTTTCATTTTTTTGTTTTCATTCAGATTATTTTCTGAGGATGCGGAATCTCATATGATTCACTTACTCTTCAGGACATAGTTAGAGGATCTTCTTTTAAAAAGCTCTTGATTCCTCACACAAGGCTCACCTTTTTTAGGTTTCCAGATAGTTTGTGTCACTGTCCTTGTCTCTATCAGACAAGGGATAATGTTATGGGTTCCGTCTATTGGTACCTTTAGTCTCTATTATTTCCTTCAGTTGCTATATATGCATAGAAGTTTTAGGTCTTATGGCCACAGCATTGGATTCAATTCCCTTTGCTCATTTTCACTAGAAAGAACCTTTCCAGTCTTTTATAAGTGTTGTTTCTTCAAGAACATGGTTGGAGGATCAATTTACCAAAAAGTTTGTTTGATTCCTCAGACAAGGGTAAACTTTTTAGGTTTCCTGATAGATTCAGTGTTCTTGATTCTGTCTATGACGGACAAGAGGCGTCTGAAATTGGTTTCAGCTTATCGAAACCTTCAGTCTCAATCTTTCCCTTCGGTAGCCTTATGCATGGAAATTCTAGGTCTTATGACTGCTGCATTGGACGCGATCCCTTTTGCTCGTTTTCACATGCGACCTCTTCAGCTCTGTATGATGAACCAGTGGTGCAGGGATTATACAAAGATATCTCAATTAATATCTTTAAAACCGATTGTTCGACACTCTCTGATGTGGTGGACAGACCACCATCGTTTAGTTCAGGGGGCTTCTTTTGTTCTTCCAACCTAGACTGTGATCTCAACAGATGCAAGTCTGACAGGTTGGGGAGCTGTATGGGGGTTTCTGACAGCACAAGGGGTTTGGGAATCTCAGGAGGTGAGATTACCAATCAACATTTTTGGAACTCCGTGCAATTTTCAGAGCTCTTCAGTCGTGGCCTCTTCTAAAGAGAGAGTCGTTCATTTGTTTCTAGACGGACGATGTCACAACCGTGGCATATGTCAATCATCAAGGAGGAACTCACAGTCCTCTGGCTATGAAAGAAGTCTCTCGAATACTTGTATGGGCGGAATCCAGCTCCTGTCTAATTTCTGCGGTTCATATCCCAGGTTTAGACAATTGGGAAGCGGATTATCTCAGTCGCCAAACTCTACATCCGGGCGAATGGTTTCTTCACCCAGAGGTATTTCTTCAGATTGTTCAAATATGGGGACTTCCAGAAATAGATCTGATGGCTTCTCATCTAAATAAGAAGCTTCCCAGGTATCTGTCCAGATCCAGGGATCCTCAGGCGGAAGCAATGGATGCATTGTCACTTCCTTGGAAGTATCATCCTGCTAATATCTTTCCGACTATAGTTCTTTTTCAAAGATTCTAAAGGAACGTTCGTTTATTCTGCTGGTGGCTCCAGCATGGTCTCATAGGTTTTGGTATGCGGATCTTGTCCGGATGGCCACTTGCCAACCGTGGACTCTTCCGTTAAGACCAGACCTTCTATCGCAAGGTCCTTTTTTCCATCAGGTTCTCAAATCCTTAAATTTGAAGGTATGGAGATTGAACGCTTGATTCTCAGTCATAGAGGTTTCTCTGACTCTGTGATTCATACTATGTTACAGGCTCGTAAAACTGTATCTAGGAAGATATATTATCGAGTCTAGAAGATTTACATTTCTTGGTGTTTTTCTCATCATTTTTCTTGGCATTCTTTTAGAATTCCTAGAATTTTACAGTTTCTTCAGGTTGGTTTGGATAAGGTTTGTCTGCAAGTTCCTTGAAAGGTCAAATCTCTGCTCTTTCTGTTCTTTTTCACTAGTCTACCTGATATTCATTGTTTTGTACAAGCTTTGGCTCGTATAAAACCTGTTATTAAGTCAATCTCTCCTCCTTGGAGTTTGAATTTGGTTCTGGGGGCTCTTCAAGCTCCTTTGTTTGAACCTATGCATTTTCTGGACATTAATTACTTTCTTGGAAAGTTTTGTTTCTTTTGGCCATCTCTTCTGCTAGAAGAGTTTCTGAATTATCTGCTCTTTCTTGTGAGTCTCCTTTTCTGATTTTTCATCAGGATAAGGCGGTGTTGCGAACTTCTTTTAAATTTTTACCTAAGGTTGTGAATTCTAACAACATTAGTAGAGAAATTGTGGTTCCTTCATTGTTTCCTAATCCTAAGAATTCTAAGGAAAAGTTGTTGCATTCTTTGGATGTAGTTAGAGCTTTGAAATATTATGTTGAAGCTACTAAGGATTTCCGAAAGACTTCTAGTCTATTTGTTATCTTTTCCGGTTCTAGGAAAGGTCAGAAGGCTTCTGCCATTTCTTTGGCATCTTGGTTAAAATCTTTGTTTCATCATGCCTATGTCGAGTCGGGTAAAACTTCGCCTCAATGGATTATAGCTCATTCTACTAGGTCAGTTTCTACTTCCTGGGTGTATAGGAATGAAGCTTCAGTTGATCAGATTTGCAAAGCAGCCACTTGGTCTTCTTTGCATACTTTTACTAAATTCTACCATTTTGATGTGTTTTCTTCTTCTGAAGCATTTTTGGTAGAAAAGTACTTCAGGCAGCTGTTTCAGTTTGATTCTTCTGCTTATAATTTCAGTTTTTTTCATTATAAGATGTAAACTTTATTTTGGGTGTGGATTTTTTTCAGCGGAATTGGCTGTCTTTATTTTATCCCTCCCTCTCTAGTGACTCTTGCGTGGAAGATCCACATCTTGGGTAGTCATTATCCCATACGTCACTAGCTCATGGTCTCTTGCTAATTACATGAAAGAAAACATAATTTATGTAAGAACTTACCTGATAAATTCATTTCTTTCATATTAGCAAGAGTCCATGAGGCCCACCCTTTTTTGTGGTGGTTATGATTTTTTTGTATAAAGCACAATTATTCCAATTCCTTATTTTTTATGCTTTCCACTTTTTTCTTATCACCCCACTTCTTGGCTATACGTTAAACTGATTTGTGGGTGTGGTGAGGGGTGTATTTATAGGCATTTTGAGGTTTGGGAAACTTTGCCCCTCCTGGTAGGAATGTATATCCCATACGTCACTAGCTCATGGACTCTTGCTAATATGAAAGAAATGAATTTATCAGGTAAGTTCTTACATAAATTATGTTATATATATATATATATATATATATATATATATATATATATATATATATATACTGTATATATATATATATATATATATATATATATATATATATATATATATACAGTGTGTATATACAGTGTGTATATACAGGGAGTGCAGAATTATTAGGCAAATGAGTATTTTGACCACATCATCCTCTTTATGCATGTTGTCTTACTCCAAGCTGTATAGGCTCGAAAGCCTACTACCAATTAAGCATATTAGGTGATGTGCATCTCTGTAATGAGAAGGGGTGTGGTCTAATGACATCAACACCCTATATCAGGTGTGCATAATTATTTGGCAACTTCCTTTCCTTTGGCAAAATGGGTCAAAAGAAGGACTTGACAGGCTCAGAAAAGTCAAAAATAGTAGATATCTTGCAGAGGGATGCAGCACTCTTAAAATTGCAAAGCTTCTGAAGCGTGATCATCGAACAATCAAGCGTTTCATTCAAAATAGTCAACAGGGTTGCAAGAAGCGTGTGGAAAAACCAAGGCGCAAAATAACTGCCCATGAACTGAGAAAAGTCAAGCGTGCAGCTGCCAAGATGCCACTTGCCACCAGTTTGGCCATATTTCAGAGCTGCAACATCACTGGAGTGCCCAAAAGCACAAGGTGTGCAATACTCAGATACATGGCCAAGGTAAGAAAGGCTGAAAGACGACCACCACTGAACAAGACACACAAGCTGAAAGTCAAGACTGGGCCAAGAAATATCTTAAGACTGATTTTTCTAAGGTTTTATGGACTGATGAAATGAGAGTGAGTCTTGATGGGCCAGATGGATGGGCCCGTGGCTGGATTGGTAAAGGGCAGAGAGCTCCAGTCCGACTCAGACACCAGCAAGGTGGAGGTGGAGTACTGGTTTGGGCTGGTATCATCAAAGATGAGCTTGTGGGGCCTTTTCGGGTTGAGGATGGAGTCAAGCTCAACTCCCAGTCCTACTGCCAGTTTCTGGAAGACACCTTCTTCAAGCAGTGGTACAGGAAGAAGTCTGCATCCTTCAAGAAAAACATGATTTTCATGCAGGACAATGCTCCATCACACGCGTCCAAGTACTCCGCAGCGTGGCTGGCAAGAAAGGGTATAAAAGAAGAAAATCTAATGACATGGCCTCCTTGTTCACCTGATCTGAACCCCATTGAGAACCTGTGGTCCATCATCAAATGTGAGATTTACAAGGAGGGAAAACAGTACACCTCTCTGAACAGTGTCTGGGAGGCTGTGGTTGCTGCTGCACGCAATGTTGATGGTGAACAGATCAAAACACTGACAGAATCCATGGATGGCAGGCTTTTGAGTGTCCTTGCAAAGAAAGGTGGCTATATTGGTCACTGATTTGTTTTTGTTTTGTTTTTGAATGTCAGAAATGTATATTTGTGAATGTTGAGATGTTATATTGGTTTCACTGGTAAAAATAAATAATTGAAATGGGTATATATTTGTTTTTTGTTAAGTTGCCTAATAATTATGCACAGTAATAGTCACCTGCACACACAGATATCCCCCTAAAATAGCTATAACTAAAAACAAACTAAAAATTAGTTCCAAAACTATTCAATTTTGATATTAATGAGTTTTTTGGGTTCATTGAGAACATGGTTGTTGTTCAATAATAAAATTAATCCTCAAAAATACAACTTGCCTAATAATTCTGCACTCCCTGTGTATATGTATATATATATATATATATATATATATATATATATATATATATATGCAGTATATGCAGTATATGTATATATCTGTATATATCTACCTATACATAATTATGTATATGTATATAGATATAGATACTGTATATATGTTAACAAAATACCATCAGATACTGTATATGTAAAAATATGTTTTTCTGAATAAATAGAACATATTATTCTATGTGAAGAACATTGGAATGTGAAATATTCATATTTTCATGTCAGGTTAGCGCACATGAATATGTTATTTAGTTTGGGTGAGTAGGGTGTTCTCTCTATTGACTTTAATGGGGGAATAGGTTATCACACGCACAATATTCTAAGTTCGGCTTGTTGCTCTGATCGGATTCGCGCAAGAGTGATAACTTTTTACTTTAAACTCATAATATGAGCACAACCGACATGCACAAAATGTTTACTTCTAGCGCAATTAGTGCAGTTGATAAATGGAGCCCATAGAGGTTGATCACAATCTATATTTTCAGTGGGTTTTTGGCTCAAAAAGGGCAATTAGTTTCAACGAAATCATAATAGAGCATTTGTGGCTATTTCCTGGGACTCCAATCTCTTTTCTGGTTCCCAGATAAAATCCATATTTTTAACACTAAGCCGAAAAGTTTTTGGTTGTCACAATACATTTTTCAGATACATCTCACCAGATTTTCAAGACCATTTTACCCTTAGAGGATTTGACAACTAAAGGTAATTGATAAAGCCCCGAAATGTCCTTTTTCACATTTTTGCAAGTATCTCAGAAAAATTTGGTTGTGTTCAAGACCTTCTGAAATGGCACTAGGAGACATTTTAGAGGTATATTTGCATTCATGGTGTTGATTCGTTAAAGCTCTATTTATGCCTATGGTATAGTCAGTCTGCAGATTGCAGGACACACATTTACTATGTATATGCTCTAAATATGTGATATCCTTAACAGCTAAGGGGATCCTGTTTGAGAGTTCAATAATGTAGGTGCAAGAACTGGCACATTTTCCTACAATGGTGTGATCCCCTTTGAAAGCTCTGTCACAAAGAATTGTTTCCTTTTAAAAGCCCAGTCATAAAGGCATGGTCTTATATGAACATCAATTTTGTGGCTACAATATTGCAGTGGGACAGTTTTACTGTTTACAATTTCAGAATTGTTAAAATCAAGGTTTAGAAGGTGAGAGAAATATTTTTAATTGAACCCATAGTCTTTTTCTTAGTTTTAGATGTATCTCAAGCCAAACTTGGAAACAGTACTTTTAAAATAAATAAATGTAAATATTGGGGAAAAATACTTTAAAAATATTAAAAGTGTTAATATTGTTACTGAGCAAACATGCCCAGTATGCCCATTATGTCTGGATAGAAATTACATTCAGAGTGTTTAGCAGTGATCAGAATTGATTTGGATTAAAATAGGTTAATGTCGCACATGCAAAACACAGAACAAATGAGTTAATTCAAAAGAACTTTAATATAACCATAAAAAAAATGTGAAATGGCTATTGTATAAGTTAGTGTTAGGTAGATTACAGTTTCTATTTTGATAATAAGTGCTTACAGCGTTTTTTGGGAAATTGTTTCTTTAAAACACATTTGCAGCTGTGGGCTATGAGCAGCAGAATTATTTTTTTACTGTGATCACTTGAAAAATGCACCGGACACTTTGGACAAAAATTGCTGACAGCTTGTGATGAACACAACTTATCTAATCATTAACTGTGTTGTATGGTTCTATGTAAATAAATTAATTTCACAAACATTAAATTCTGCCTGGATACCAATGATAAGCAAGTAAACATAGTCCCTAGCTATGTATAGATGAAAAAGTATGAGGTAATATATAAGCTGTAGTTAACCCCTTAAGGACCAAGGCCATTTTTCAATTTCTTTCCGTTAAAGACCAGGGCTATTTTTACATTTCTGCAGTGTTTGTGTTTAGCTGTAATTTTCCTCTTACTCATTTACTGTACCCAAACATATTATATACCGTTTTTCTCGCCACTAAATGGACTTTCTAAAGATACCATTATTTTCATCATATCTTAAAATGTATTATTAAAAAAAATTATAAAATATGAGGAAAAAATGGAAAAAAACCACACTTTTTCTAACTTTGGCCCCCAAAATCTGTTACACATCTACAACCACAACATGTTCTTTGCTTTTTTTTGCAAGTTATAGGGCAATAAATACAAGTGGCACTTTGCTATTTCAAAACCACTTTTTTTTCAAAATGAGCGCTAGTTACATTGGAACCCTGATATCTGTCAGGAATACCTGAATATCCCTTAACATGTATATATTTTTTTAGAAGACATTCCAAAGTATTGATCTAGGCCCATTTTGGTATATTTCATGCCACCATTTCACCGGCAAATGCAATCAAATAAAAAAAAATGTTAAATTTTTCACAAACTTTAGGTTTCTCACAGAAATTATTTACAAACCACTTGTGCAATTATGGCATAAATGGTTATTAATGCTTCTCTGGGATCCCCTTTGTTCAGAAATAGCAGACTTATGGTGGCTTTGGTGTTGCTTTTTGGTAATTAGAAGGCTGCTGCCACTGCGCACCACACGTGTTTTATGCCCAGCAGTGAAGGGGTTAATTATGGAGCATGTAGGGAGCTTGTAGAGTTAATTTTAGCTTTAGTGTAGTGTAGTAGACAACCCAAAGTATTGATCTAGGCCCATTTTGGTATATTTAATGCCACCATTTCACCGCCAAATGCGATCAAATTTTTAAAAAACTTAAATTGTTTCGCAATTTTAGGTTTCTCACTGAAATTATTTACAAACAGCTTGTGCAATTATGGCACAAATGGTTGTAAATGCTTCTCTGGGATCCCCTTTGTTCAGAAATAGCAGACATATATGGTTTTGGTGATGCTTTTTGGTAATTAGAAGGCTGCTAAATGCTGCTGCACATCACATGTGTATTTTGTCTAGCAGTGAAGGGGTTAATTAGGGATCTTGTAGGGAACTGGCAGGGTTAATGTTAGCTTTAGTGTAGAGATCAGCCTCCCACCTAACACATCAGACCCCCTGATCCCTCCCAAAAAGCTCTCTTCCCTCCCCCACCCCACAATTGTCCCCACCATCTTAAGTACTGGCAGAAAGTCTGCCAGTACTAAAATTAAATGTATCTTTTTTTTTTTTATTATTATTATTTTTTTAGCATATTTACATATGCTGCTGTGTAGGATCCCCCTTAGCCCCAAACCTCCCTAATCCACCCCAAACAGCTCTCTAACCCTCCCCCTCTACATTATTGGGAGCCATCTTGGGTACTGGCAGCTGTCTGCCCACCTCCTTCGTGCACGCGCGTGCGTCCGTGCGCGCCCCCAGCGATCCCGCCAACGATCCCGTCCACCTCTGCACTACGTAATCCACCGATGACCATCCACCCGCCCCCCAAGTCGGCTCCCATCCACCAACAATTGCGGCCATCGATGTCCGATGCAGAGAGGGCCACAGAGTGGCTCTCTCTGCATCGGATGGGGTAAAATGTTATTGCAGTGATGCCTCGATATCGAGGCATCACTGCAATAACTGGAAAGCGGCTGGAAGCGATCAGGATCACTTCCATCCGCTTTCAACCTCAACGTCGTACAGAGTACGTTGCTGGTCTTTAAAGACCAGGTTGTGTGCGACGTACCCTGTACGACGCATGTCGTTAAGGGGTTAAGGAATTGATAATTGCAGATTTTTGCCAAATATTGTCGCGAGAAAGTGTATTTATTTTACAAAATGAGAGCCCACAAGCCATCATATGTGGGATTAAAGTGCAGTCTAATAGGAAGAGGCAAAACACCTGACATAATAGAGCTTTTAATCCCTCCTACTTTCCCATGATCCTTTAGTCATTTTTTTTGCCTCCAGCAAGGAGTGATGGTGAAAATTTACATTATGATCTACACACCATTTAAAAGAAGTTCTGTAACCAACCTGAGACCGATTGGGCCCCATTTGTTAAGCTGCAGATGCAACTTCAGGGCCTCAATGATTCAGCTTTGCCTCAAACAAACTACTTAACCTCTCCGCCATCAAGTGTTGCATATTTAAATCTACCCAATCTGATTGGGATGATTGATAGAAGTGCATGAGCAGGCAAACCTTGTCCCACCAGCAATTGGCAAATGGGGCATCTTGTATTCCTCAGAGAACTGTAATGCTTGTAGGATATTTCCCTATCAGACCAAACTTGGCCAGAAGTCTTCTTATCCCGGTGTCAAATGTAAGGATAAGGAAATATTCCAGAACAAGAGAACAGGTAAGTAAATGGGGTAAGCAGTACTCACAGTAGAGAGGACAATCCTTCACAGCACTACAGAGGATAACTGGAGAGTAGTCAGGCAAGCAGAGTTCGGCAACAATAAGGCAATCCAGAATACCAGCAATACAGGGGTTAAACAACAGAGTGTTCTTGAGACAGGCAGAGTTCAGCACTATATATAGATTTTTAAGTAGACAACCCAAGGTATTGATCTAGGCCCATTTTGGTATATTTCATGCCACAATTTCACTGCCAAATGCAATCAAATAAAAAAAAAATGTTTTAACTTTTTCACAAACTTTGGGTATTTTATTAAAATTATTTACATACTGCTTGTGCAATCATTGCACAAATGGTTGTAAAAGCTTCCCTGGGATCAACTTTGTTCAGAAGTAGCAGATATATGTGGTTTTGACATTGCTTTTTGGTAATTACATCTAATTGCAGCTGAGCACTACACTTCTATTATTTCTGGCAGTAACTGGTTAATTAGGTAGCTTGTAAGGTTAATTTTAGCTTTAGTCTAGAGATCACCCTCCCACCTGACACTTCCCACCCCCTGATCCCTCCAAACAGCTCTCTTCTCTTCCTCGATCCCATTGGTCACCATTATCTTAGGTACTGGTAGACAGTCTGCCAGTAAGATTTAAGGCATTTTTTCAATTATTTTATTTATTTATTTTTATTTGCTGCAGTGTGGGATCCCCTCTTAACCTCCAACCTCCCTGATCCCTCCTAAACAGCTCTATAACCTTTCTCCCTCTAACTATTATCAGCCATTAGACAACTGCCAGTTCCTATAAATTCCTTTTCCCACAATTATTTTTTTATTATTTATTTTTCTGTAGTGTAGCAAAAGTACCGCACAACATATATATATACACGGTAAAGGAAGGCACTCACTGGTCTTTTCTTCAAAAAAAACTTTAATAAGTTTTTTGAAGAAAAGACCAGTGAGTGCCTTCCTTTACCGTGTATATCTATCTGCTGGCACCCTGGCATCAAGATTTGAAAGTGAGAGTGCTATCTACCTACATATATATATATATATATATATATATATATATATACGTCTATTCAGGTGAAGGGGTTAAAACAATATATTTACACAAATCATGGCTGTTATGCCTCGACCTGATAAGCTCAAAAGCAGAAGAGAAGCCTAGACTTATATGTTACATCCCTAAGGACTAGTAGTGACCTGTCTAGGTACCCAGTACCTTCCAGGAGTACAAATGAATCAGAATCCTCCTCCTCTGCTGAGGACAATTATTCAGAAACCAATGACATTAAACTGAGACCAAAACAATAAGCAAACAAAGTTTATTAAAATAATTATTAGAAATAATAAGCAATATTTGAATAAATCAAATCAATAAACATACATTATTACAATGATTTAATGATGATAAGGTTAGAACAAATGAAAACAGTCACTAAATTATTGAATTTGCAGTAGGTTGTGTGTGTAATAGAGAAACAAAAATATTTGTTATTTAAATTATCAGCAAAGCTGGCAACAATCAGGCAACTTAATAATCATGCAAAACTATTAGATAATTATATCATTCATTACCAGATGTTGTTGATCAGGTTACCATGACCTACCCAACACAAACATTTGTGACTATAAAGGGCAAACCAGAATTGATTAATTCATATTAACAAAAATGTTTCATGTGGGTTTATTTCATACAATATTGTGGGATTCTACACTGGGGTTCAGTGTAAAAAGAACCTCTAAGTAACCCCTGGACCCTCTCTTGCCATTATCTTGATTTGTCTGTTTGGTCAGCTTAGCCTCCCATCTCCTTTAGACAGAGTGTGGTAATCATGCATGCCCTGTGTGGCCCCTCTTGTATCACTTGCTTGTGCCCCCCTTTTGTGGGTGAATGTGTATTTTATGGAAAACTCCACCACAAATAATAACATTAGGTTCATATATGTGATTAGCTAGCGCTAATTACAGATTAATTAACATTTTTGTTAATGAGCTAAGATTTAGCATCAGTATATTTTTTCCTTGGAAGATGGTCGCTCGTCTCTAAGCTATAATAGATAAATATGTATTTTGTAAATATGTTCTGAAAAACAAGTGATAGGGGCCTATCTATCAAGCTCCATATGGAGCTTGATGCCCCGTGTTTCTGACGAGCCCAAAGGCTCGCCAGAAACAGCAGTTGTGAAGCAGCAGTCTAAAGACCGCTGCTCCATAACCCTGTTCAACTGCTCTGAGCAGGCGGACGGACATCACTACAAATCAACCTGATTGAGTACGATCGGGTTGATTGACACTTCCTTGCTGGCGGCCGATAGGTCACGAATCTGCAGGGGGCAGCGTTGCACCAGCAGCTCATAAGAGCTGTTGGTGCAATGCTGAATACGTAGAACGTATTGCTCTCCACATTCAGCGAAGTCTGTCGGACCTGATCCGTTGTCAAATAGGCCTCATTATCTCTATTTGACCTTTAACCAAGGTTGAACCCCACTAATGTTTATAGACTAAGAGACTTACTGGAACCATTTATGAATAACATGGGGATATTTGTGGATATTTATGCCAAAAATATAATGATAGGAATCATGCAGCTATGTTGGGAACCTTGAATATCATAACTAACTTTGAATTATTTTGCTAAACTACAAAAACTTCACCATAACCAATTATATACTGACAAGCAACACTAGTTAATAGTTATATATTAATACTGATTAGTAATATATATGTGTACCTGAATATATAAGTAAATATACATGATCAATTTTATGCCTACATAATATAGCACAGACACGTGATGAATATGCAATATCAAAATAGTGAATTTTCACTGACAATTGTCCTGACAGTCCTAAGGACAGAAAGCTTGAGAAATTTCACAGACCACCCTTTGAGCTGTCAGGAGATATGTTCTCTCCAACTTTCAGGGCAGCATACATATCTAGTTTGACAACTTTTATTTTTACCTTATTTCCCAAGAAGCTTTCATTGAAGAAGCTATCTAAATAACATGCAATAATGCAAAGAGTGCTGCTTTGTCTGTTCTGAATAGAAGAGCATTAAGACTCAAGTTGCATTACCTAAGAGCAGACTTCTTTCCCTTTTTTCCGTGGGAACTATTTTGTTTTTGTTCACATTCTGTGACTATTGCACTAATAGTATCCAGTCCAGGTCCAAAAAAGCTTTCCTGCTGCAGGACAAAAAAACTAAGGGCAGGATTAAGTCCACTGGACATTTTCCCTCCTTTCATCAGTCTAAGACATAAAGATCCTCCTCTTCAGTGTCGCAAATGTCATACACGTCCAAGTCCAGATAGAAGTAATGTGGTAACACAGTTGAATAATAGATGAGGTTGAAAGAAGACACAAGTCCATTGAGTTCAACCTATACAGATCCTACCTTAGTTACAATAGACAATTGAACAACATAAAAAAAATTAGGGCCAGATTATGAGTAGAGCACTATTTATTGCTACTGCTCGAGCATTAACTCTAGAAGTAAGCTTAATGCGCACATCGGATACTGCACAAATGTCAAGTCTAAAGTAAACAGTTTATGCTTGCACACATCGGGAAAACTAAACTTACAATATTGCAATCATGTTAATGCATTCCCCCATAGACTTCAATGGAGCATGAAAAATTTTTCTCAAGTGCACTTACCTGACATGAAATATTAAGATTTTACATTCCAAAGTTCTTCATGTGTGTGTGTATAGCTATACCTGCATATCTATTCCTATAAATATTATAGATATGTATTTTATATGAACAATAGAAGATATGTATAGAAATATGTATTTAATAATAAATAATAAAAAAGTACACTATTTTCTATGTAGAAAAACATAGGAATGTAAAATATGCGTTTTGCTCATTGTGTTTCTCAATTTAGATCTCAACGCGTTTGGGTAATCACACATTAAAGCGTAGTATTCTTAATGCACGTTATTACAAATTTTCATATAAAATATTAAAAAAGATATAAATTATTAAAAATTAATAAACATAATGTAAAATATTCAAGATAATCCAGAGAATATATCTATATATTTTACAGAATGTTAATTTTCAATCATTTACATACATTTTTTTTAAAAATATTTTATATGTAAAATTTCAATAATGCACTTTAAGAATACTAAGTTTTCATTGTGCTAACCCAACTGCGTTAAGATCTAAATTGAGAAACGTGATGCGCCAAGAGTACGTTTTACATTCCTATTCTCTTCACATAGAATTTTTTTTTATGTTTTATTATATATATATAAAGAAATTCAAGAGGAAAAATCTGTTACACAGTTCAGGGAAAAGCAATTAGCAAAAAGTGGTTTTGCAATATATTCACTAACAGCACTGTAGATAGTGAACATCCATACATGTATAGATAGTTGGTGGGTGGGTGATAAGTGTGACTTGGAAAATGTAGCGTATATTTAAACCACTGCTGCCATAGCGTATACTCCTTACCGGATCATCATCTGGCTTTACCTCTCCGAGTGCTCGTCTTGTCCGTTTCTACTCGCATGGCGTCCTGGTGGGTATACTTGCTACTTACTCCCGACGTTCCTTCCGCCTGCCTCAGTCAGCGTGTGACCTCCTATAGGCGGCTTTCTTCTGTCACTCACCCACGGCCAATCAGCTGCGTGAATCAGCCTCAAAATCCTCCAATAGCTGCAGTGTTCATCACACATCTCCCCGCAGTTACAAATACAGGATAAGACTGGCAATCAATGAAAAGTTAGAGAACGAGCAAGAAATCCTGGAGGTTAGATAAAAGTCTACTTTATTAGAAACAAGTTTAAATATGAAATGGCACACAAAGCAACATAGCAGCCAGGTGTGGCACTAGTGGCTTAAGCGTTTCGGCTGATAGCTGTAATCATAGCCTGTAGTGCTACGTGTCACACCTCTATACATAGTCATTACCTAAAATCCTATTGGTTAAAATATATTGACACACCTGATAGCTAAAGCTAAGCACATTAAGTAGAATTAACCCTGCAGCCGGCACAGTCAGATTTTTGGATGCAAACACAATAACAATTGAATACATAATGAAGTAAAAGGAGTACAGAGAGAGTGGCATGCCTGAACATATAAATATCAAATGTATTTACATTAAAGAGGAAAAAAGGCTCATGGAGGGGGGTGTTAAATAAACAAGTCATGAAAACATACAGGAACACAACTTAGGTAAACTTAAATAAATGTCAAAGCATACCTGAGTATTAGTAGTAGATCCTAAGGGGCATATTTATCAAGGTCTGGCAGACTTGATCCAACACTGTGGATCAGATTCGCCAGTCCTCGCTGAATAAAGAGCTGCTGGTGCAACGCCGCCCCCTGCAGACTCGCGGCCAATTGGCGGCCAGCAGGGGGGTGTCCATCAACCCGATCGTACTCGATCGGGCTGATTTCCGGCGTTGTGTGTCCGCCTGCTCAGAGCAGGCGGACAGGTTATGGAGCAGCAGCCTTTGTGACCGCTGCTTCATAACTGCTGTTTCTAGTGAGCCTGCAGGCTCATCAGAAACACGGGGCATCAAGCTCCATTCGGAGCTTGATACATATGCCCCTAAGCCTCCTAAATAGAGGAATAAATGTCAGCCTCAATTTATGTGACCAAAAATAATGAGAATTAGTCTCAAACAGATATAAATCTAGATATAAGTAAAGGAAGGTAATGCAAAATGTTGCTATATGAATATCTAGGCAAATATGAAAATATAGGTCACAATTAAGCACACATAAAGCGGTCTCTGGATAAAAGAACATAAAAATGCAGAAATTATGTAACACCAGATCACCAAAAGTTCATAATGTCGTATTTGGAGTTGAGGCCACTGGGAATCCTTGTTCCCAATGTAAAGATCCAATAAGCCTCCCTCAACTCCAACATACGATCAATTGAACCACCGCTTTTAGGTTTGTGAACCTTCTCGATAGCACACCATGATAAGCTGGCAAGGTTGCCACCATGGTATCCTCCAAAATGCTGTACTACCGGAGTGCTTGATTTAGCTGTGTTAAATGAGGAGAGGTGCTCCCTAATTCTAGTGTTAACGTCCCTTGAGGTAAGTCCTATGTATTGGATTTTGCAC
Source organism: Bombina bombina (assembly GCF_027579735.1). Lineage (NCBI taxonomy): Eukaryota > Metazoa > Chordata > Amphibia > Anura > Bombinatoridae > Bombina > Bombina bombina. The sequence continues at coordinate 88,575,263 of NC_069505.1, read as the reverse complement.
TGAGAGCAATTTCATACATATATGACATATTAACAGGTGCAATTAAGGCATGATTTGATGTTGTAAGTCTTGCCCATGACAAAGCTAGAGAAAGTGTTACCAATTCTGACATAGTCACAGGGTTTACACCTATTATGACCACACTTGTACATGCCCTGATGTTTCATCCAAGCACTTGGATCTTTGATATTCATTGGCAGCATAGTGGGTGATAAGAGGGAACCCAAGGTGGGACCTTTTCTGTATGAGCACCTGACTCCATTCTTCACAGTGTCCACCAATTTTTCGTCTGCCTGGAGAATTTTGAAATGTTTATGTACAATTGAACAGATATCTTCATATTGGCCACTATGTGTAGTAACAAAAGTGACCCTGTTAGATTGTTGTGTAGTATTATCTTTTTTTCTCTGTTGTGTTGAAGGAGACTTTCTCTAGTTTTAGTTGTCACAGACGGTTTGGCCCTACAAATCGCATTTTAAGAATATTTCCTCTGATGGAGTCTAGTTTCTAAGTCACTTGCTAATACCCTAAAGTCATTATCGTCGGAGCAATTTCTTTTAAGTCGAATCATTTCCCCTTTTGCAATAGCTTCAGGTACATGCTTAGGGTGGCAGCTAGTGCCGAAAAGGACTGAGTTACCTGAAATGGGTTTCCTATAGGACACAGTCTTCACTCTGCCATTAGGGAGCCCCATCAAAGTCACATCTAAATAATTGATAGTTGTCTCATTAAATTCAAAAGTGAATTTAAGATTCATGTCATTGCAATTAAGGTGTGAGCAGAATTCCTCCACTTGTGACTGGGTACCTGTCCATATGAGAATGAGATCATCTATGTATCTCTTATAAAGAGACACATAGACACGGAAGGGGTTACTATCTCCAAAGATGTGGAAGAATTCCCAAAAACCAAGGAATACGTTTGCATACGAGGGGGCAAATCTGTCCCCAATCGCCGTTCCTCACCTTTGGAGATAGTACACCCCCTCGAACATGAAGTAATTGTGGGTAAGGAGCCCACAACCTTGACAATGAAAATCTTAAAGGGTTCAGAGTAATCAGTGAAGTTCTCAAGAAAAAAAGCAAATGGCCTCTAAGCCTTTACTATGCGGGATGCAAGAGTATAGAGAGACTGCATGTACAGTCAACTATTTAGATTGGGGTGTCCAAACCACCTCTTCAGCAAGCTGTAGCAAATGCTTGGTGTCACACAAATAGGATGGTAGAGAGGTCACGAGTGGCTGTAGAATGCAGTCTATCCACTCAGATAAATTACATAATAATGAGTCGACTCCACTGACGATGGGGCGTCCCCTAACTTCAGTGAGGGACTTGTGGACCTTCGGGAAGTGGTGGAACAGGAGAATCTTTGGAAAATCCGGTACCAAGTATGAAAAAGTAGCTGAATCAATGAACCCCTGTTCAACTCCCTCCTCCAGAATGCCCACAAGTTCCCTCCTGAAGATTGAAGTGGGGTCCCCCTTCAAAATAGAATAATCCTCACCATTGCTTAATTGTCTGACGGCCTCTGCAACATAAGCTTCACGGTCCAGCACAACGGTCATACTGCCTTTGTCGGCTTTGCGTATTGTAATACGTGTATTATCTTTTAACTCTCTGACTGCTGTTCTCTCCCCGAAACTCAGGTTGCTTCTTGGCCGTTTATTTGTACTTTTTAGGGCAATGATGTCTTGCTCGACCCTATTATAGAATGTTTCTATAATATTCCCCCGAATATGTATAGGGTAAAATGAAGACTTGTTTTTCATTGAAGGACCCCTGTTATATGAGCCATGTGTGTCGTTCTTAGATTCAATCTGAAGTTGTTGCAGAGAAACAACATCACAGGATTGGGAAAAGGTTAAAAGCTCTGTAGTTTCTGGAGCATCTGTATGTGTAGTCTGAATCGACTCTATGGAGTTAGCAAAAAATCTCTTGAGAGTTATGTTTCTTATGAATTTGTTCAAATCTAAGAGAGTTTTGAAGACATCAAAATCATTAGTTGGGGAAAAGTTCAAACCCAAACTAAGGGCTCTCAGCTGATCTGCAGTGAGAGAAGTGGACAAAAGATTAATCACATTATTATGTGTGGCATATATTTGTACTTTGCTATGGGCTTCACTTGTTGGTACCTCTGTTGTCCATGCAGATTGTTGTGATCTTGTGTTTTGGCTGAAGTGCCCCCTCCTTTGTGAGTAATCTGGTCCTGGGGAAAAACCTGCTCCATAAGACCCTGATTACCTGAGTGTTGTGCAGCAGAATACTGTGGTACACTAACTGATGTCTGTGCATGATTCATAGAATAATTGGAGTTGTATTTAGGTATCACTGTCTGTTGTGATTCCACAGGATGTGACATGGGAATGGTATTTGTACTAGTCATATTAAAATGATCTAAAGCACCTTGTAACTCTACAGCTTGGATAGAATTTCTTGCTGAACATACTTTATTACTCCCATTGGGATTAAGTGCCTCATCACTACCGTCAGTACTATACTCTCACTACCAGTAAAAGTCACATTCTTGGTATTGGTGTTCTGTCTCTGTCGGTTCCTTTGTCCCCCTCTTCTCCTTCCAAATGTAGGTTGGATTTGCCTTTGTGAGCCCCTTTGTTTTTTACTCCAAATGTATACAGTATTGGTCATGTAGTCATGTGTATCTCTAAGAAATTTTGTATGTTTCCTCTCCATGATAGTGGACCTAATTATGGCTAAAATACCCCTAAGTATATTGTCAAATTTTGCAAACTCAGTTGCTGCACTACGTAAATTCAGTTCTGCCTGCATTTCCGCAATCTCTATTTTAATTTTATCTAATTGTCTGGTCTTGAACTGTAACATAAGCAGCATCAAATTCAATGAACAATTGGACAAAACTTGATTCCATTCATCTATAAAGTCTTTCTCATTACAGTCCACATCAAAAGTGGGGAATTTGAAAATACGCAGACCCCTTGGAATCATCTTCAGGGATCTATATTTCTCTAAAGTCCAAATGTCCCACTGAATCTTTGATTCTTTAACCAACAAATTCTCCATCATATCAAAAAGTGTACTGAGTGCCAAAACACTCTTATCTTCTGAGAATATAACATCACAATTGACAGTCCCTTCTTGTCTAGCTGTATACGGCATCAAGGAATAAAACATCTGAAGAGAGTTTAACCCCCCACAGCATTATGGAGGAAATGGCACATTCGCCTATGCAACCTTCCAATCAGATCTTTTATTCCTTGATGCCGTATACATCAGAGGAAATATTCTAAAAATGCAATTTGTAGGGCCAAACAGTCTGTGACAACTAAAACTAGAGAAAGTCTCCTTCAACACAACAGAGAAAAAAAGAAAGATAATACTGCCCAAAAATCTAACAGGGTCACTTTTGTTACTACACATAGTGGCCAATATGAAGATATCTGTTCAATTGTACGTCAACATTTCAAAATTCTCCAGGCAGACGACAAATTGGTGGACACTGTGAAGAATGGAGTCAGGTGCTCATACAGAAAAGGTCCCACCTTGGGTTCCCTCTTATCACCCACTATGCTGCCCATGAATATCAAAGATCCAAGTGCTTGGATGAAACATCAGGGCATGTACAAGTGTGGACATAATAGGTGTAAACCCTGTGACTATGTCAGAATTGGTAACACTTTCTCTAGCTTTGTCACGGGCAAGACTTACAACATCAAATCATACCTTAATTGCACCTGTAAATATGTCATATATGTATGAAATTGCTCTCAGTGCAAAATCCAATACATAGGACTTGCCTCAATGGACGTTAACACTAGAATTACGGAGCACCTCTGCTCATTTAACACAGCTAAATCAAGCACTCCGGTAGTACAGCATTTTGGAGGATACCATGGTGGCAACCTTGCCAGCTTCTCATGGTGTGCTATCGAGAAGGTTCACAAACCTAAAAGGGGCGGTTCAATTGATCATATGTTGGAGTTGAGGGAGGCTTATTGGATCTTTACATTGGGAACAAGGATTCCCAGTGGCCTCAACTCCAAATACGACATTATGAACTTTTGGTAATCTGGTGTTACATCATTTCTGCATTTTTATGTTCTTTTATCCAGAGACCGCTTTATGTGTGCTTAATTGTGACCTATATTTTCATATTTACCTGGATATTCATATAGCAACATTTTGCATTACCTTCCTTTACTTATATCTAGATTTATATCTGTTTGAGACTAATTCTCATTATTTTTGGTCACATAAATTGAGGCTGACATTTATTCCTCTATTTTGGAGGCTTAGGATCTACTACTAATACTCAGGTATGCTTTGACATTTATTTAATTTTGCCTAAGTTGTGTTCCTGTATGTTTTCATGACTTGTTTATTTAACACCCCCCTCCATGAGCCTTTTTCTCCTCTTTAATGTAAATGCATTTGATATTTATATGTTCAGGCATGCCCCTCTCTTCGTACTCCTTTTACTTCATTATGTATTCAATTGTTATTGTGTTTGCATCCAAAAATCTGACTGTGCAGGCTGCAGGGTTAATTCTACTAAATGTGCTTAGCTTTATCTATTAGGTGTGTCAATATATTTTAACCAATAGGATTTTAGGTAATGACTATGTATAGAAGTGTGACACGTAGCACTACAGGCTATGATTATGGCTATCAGCCGAAATGCGTAAGCCACTAGTGCCACACCCGGCTGCTATGATGCTTTGTGTGCCATTTCATATTTTACCTTGTTTCTAATAAAGTAGACTTTATCTAACCTCCAGGATTTCTTGCTCGTTCTCTAACTTTTTATTATATATATATATATATATATATATATATATATATATATATATATATATATACACATAAAGAAGGAGACGCACTCACTGGGTCTTAGTAAATAGTGTGTTTAATACACCATATCCAATAGTGACGTTTCAGGGTAATTAGCCCCGTCCTCAGACCATAACAAATATATACATTAACAGCAAGTATATATAGCCTTACCCTGCACCAAGATTCCATGCCGGAAGTGTCCACAGCGTTCCCACTATGCCACTGCGCAGGACCGGGGGTGGTCATGGCAACCTGTAAACAATACTCACAGAATGACAGTGAACTCCGGATCGTACGGACATGCCCATCTGCACTGACAGTGCCAAAGGTAGCCGTAAGAGCTGGATAACTTTTACTATGCTAGTAAAAAATCTGCAATAAAGAAAATGGAACAATACATAATAAAATATTTACAATCATGTCTAGCAATTCAATTCAGGGGACATTATAAATCGCATTAAGATATCAGGCTAATCACCAAATATATATGTACTGTGTAAAGCACTAATGCCTACAGACTTAAGCAAACAGACCATATAGTATAAGTTAAATGGTTATTAAGTAACCTGCAAATACCTAAGATGACAAACCATTAACTAAATAGGGGACAATTATCATAGGAAGCAGTGCCAATCTAAATTTACATTTAGCCCATTCGGCATTAGAGTATTAAGAGTATAAATCCATCTGGATTCTTTTTGTAGAAGTAGTTTGGCTCTGTCTCCCCCTCTGCTAGGTCTAGGAACATGATCAATTATGACATATCGTAGGTTAGACACCACATGGCCAGCCAACGCAAAATGTCTAGCAACATGGCCCTTATTCAAGAACTCAAGCAACATAATAATCTGAAAGGGATGGAACTTCTCGTTACCCTGGATGTGGTTAGTCTCTATACCATTATACCACATAGCCAGGGGATGGAGGCAGTCCGTAACCACCTGAGAAGATATCCCTTTGTAGGACCAAATACTGAGTGGATTATGGAAATGCTAAACTGCTGCCTCACTATGAATTACTTCCGCTTTGAGAACCTGTTTTATTTACAGCTTCTAGGTACGGCGATGGGGTCGAGTGTGGCCCCATCATTTGCCAATTTATACATGGCAGAGTTTGAACAGTACCAGACTGATCTATTTTCCCATCCCAATATTAGAGTGTTCCGTCGCTTCATAGATGACCTGTTTTTAATTTGGGATGGATCGGTACATGATCTTCAAAAATGGTTCAACAAGCTGAATGAATTACGTCCCAATCTTCAATTCAAGATGGAGTACAGCGAAACATCTGTAGATTTCTTAGATCTGCGCATACAGAAGAATCAGAATCATCTCTTAACCACACTATTCCGCAAAGCCACAGATAGAAATTCCTTGCTCCAGGCTACCAGCTGTCACCCTCCTGCTTTAAAGAAGGCGTTGCCAATTTCTCAATTCAAAAGGGTCGTTAGAAACAACAGCGACCCTGTACAAACAAAAAAACAACTGCTAGAAATGAAGACAAGATTTCTACAACGGGGGTACACTGAGCAGCACCTAAATAAATGCATGGAACAATTATGGGATTTGCCACAGGAGGAAGCACTACGGGCGAGTACTAGGAAACCTGATATTGATAGGATGACATATGTGACAACATATACAGTAGACAAACAGAATCTCCCAGCGGTACTAAGGAAGGACTGGGATATTGTGCAGTCTGACCAGACCTTACCCTTTATCAACATGGGACCACCAAGAGTCAGTTACAGAAGATCTAGATCCATTCGGGATACTCTAGTCAAGGTGGATCCTATTGACTGTTACAAGAAACAGACATGGTTAAATCAACCAAAACCAGGCTGTTTTAAATGTCTGGGATGTACCACATGTAATGGCCTCAGTGCCACAAAGTTTTTTGTACACCCCCACACAAACAAAAAATTCTTTATTAGACATCGTGTAACATGTACCACTGAATATGTTGTCTATTTGATTCATTGCCCCTATGGATTATACTACGTGGGCAAAACCATTGATGATTTGCGGACCCGCATGGCCAACCATCGTACCTGTTGCTAGACATTTTGCGTTGGCTGGCCATGCGGTGTCTAACCTACGATATGTCATAATTGATCATGTTCCTAGACCTAGCAGAGGGGGAGACAGGGCCAAACTACTTCTACAAAAATAATCCAGATGGATTTATACTCTTAATACTCTAATGCTGAATGGGCTAAATGTAAATTTAGATTGGCACTGCTTCCTATGATAATTGTCCCCTACTTAGTTAATGGTTTGTCATCTTATGTATTTGCAGCTTACTTAATAACCATTTAACTTATACTATATGGTCTGTTTGCTTAAGTCTGTAGGCATTAGTGCTTTACACAGTACATATATATTTGGTGATTAGCCTGATATCTTACTGCGATTTATAATGTCCCCTGAATTGAATTGCTAGACATGATTGTAAATACTTTATTATGTATTTTTCCATTTTCTTTCTTGCAGATTTTTTACTAGCATAGTAAAAGTTATCCGGCTCTTACGGCTACCTTTGGCACTGTCAGTGCAGATGGGCATGTCTGTACGATCCGGAGTTCACTGTCATTCTGTGAGTATTGTTTACAAGTTGCCATGACCACCCCCGGTCCTGCGCAGTGGCGTAGGGGGAACGCTGTGGACACTTCCGGTATGGAATCTTGGTGGAGGGTAAGGCTATATATACTTGCTGTTAATGTATATATTTGTTATGGTCTGAGGACGGGGCTAATTACCCCAAAACGTCACTATTGGATATGGTGTATTAAACACACTATTTACTAAGACCCAGCGAGTGCGTCTCCTTCTTTATGTACATGTTCTCTTTAGATGCAACCCGGGCACTTGTTGCTCATCAGTTACAGTGAGTGTGGAGCTCTGGGACTGTTTTATATATATATATATATATATATATATATATATATATATATAATATATATATATATATAATAAAATGATGGCAGCAGTCACAATGAGACTATATGTAATTATGAAACAGATAAAGTGCTATCAGTCACAAACAGAATAAAAAATATACCATATAAAGAAGGGCTCATGTTATTCACACAAGAAGACAAAGCGTGACCCAGGCTGCACAAAAAAAACAGTTTATTAAGTGTTTAAAACAGCAGAAGACAAGTGTGGTGAAAATATCAACTAGAGATAACTCACAATGTGCAGTGTAAATATAAGGCAGAGTAAACCACAATCAAATCTATCAGCATAAACAGTTAAAACATCTAATACCAAAATGGAAAATTTCACATGCCTATGTTTACTCTTCTAAAGAAAAGCAACACTAAGTCTCTGATAAGGAGAGGACACTTAGTGCTTTCAGATGCCCTACTTATTGTGCTTTCCAGAGATCCACGAAGCAACAGAAAGTTCCTGCGGTTGTATGAGCACTTAGTGCAGGTGCACGCTCAAATCACTTAGCCAGGTTAGATGAAAAGTAACAGTCCCGCAGTAGTAAACCCAGGAAGGATTCACTTATGGATCCAGAGTTATTCAACGGAAAGGCCGGCTACTTTGGAGTTAACCCTTGTTGCTGGTTTAAGCTGCCAAACTTAAGCTACTGATCCAAACTATATAATAGAGTGCTGGCCGCACAATGCTGATAGTTTCCACAGGATTGAGGTACTTTCTGAACTGTGTTTAGGCTCGCTTCCAACTTCTCATGTTAGCAGATCCAGGCTGTCAACAACTTCCCAAAGGTGCTGGGGAACATGGTACACAGAGAACCAACTTTCACTAACATAGGAGAGCTCTCCACTGCGGACTGATGACGCATTTTGCCCCTCCCCATGTGGGCTGGCAGAGGGCTTCATTAGATACCGCTTGCATTGATACTCATTGCTTAAGTAGCGTATCACAGGGTATATTACAACCCACTTTCTTAAAGGCAAACATATATTGTTGCAACTTAGAATACACGGTTTCAATTATAGCATTACTGTTGCCTTAAATTGAACATGACATTCAACTCAGCAAATACTAGACATATTTACAAATTATTTACAGAAAGTGAAACAAATAAAATGGAGATAGATAGTTTAGTGGTTGATCTAAATCTTCCTCTTAATGGACTGCTTTTAAAATTAGACCATCAATCTGTTATTCACACAGTGGCGGTAGAGGTTTATCTTTATTTCTAAAGATGAGATGCTAGAGAAAACTTGCAAATTCAATTTTTCTTTTAAACCTCCAAGTGTCAATATGTTTAAAACATATATACACTATGCTTCTTTCTGAAGCAACACCCTGTCAGTATTACCTCCTCTCCTCCTACTTTTGACATGTTCAATACCAATCACTGACAAATCATCAATGCTTGATCCATGTTTTTCCTTAAAAAAAATGTCTCCCTATGGGACTATCAATGTTCACATTTTTATATAATTTTTGTGTTCCCTGATTCTCTATTTTATCTCTTGTGGTTTTTCCCGTGTAGAAACGGGGGCATGCGCAGTAAAGGAAATAGATCACCCCTGTGGTATTGCTAGTGATCCCCTGTTTAATTTTAAATACGTGATTCACATCCATGAAAAAAATTTTAGTTTTAATCTGACTACTGCAATACACATATTTCCCACTGGGGTGGCTTCCCACTCTAGGCTGTGGAGCTGTTAACCATTTTTTTGCAGGGGTTCCCTTTTCATATTCACTATGAACCAGGCTATCCCTTAGGCTTAATGCCCTTTTTGCTGTTAGGAGTGAGTAGTCTGAGGTGATTCCATAAAGAGAGCTATTCTGCCAATTTTTCTGGAGGATTGATCTAATCTTTCCCCAGTGGCTGTTAAATTTTGTAATGATCCTTACTGGACTATCTTCTACCTTTTGTTTTTCTTTGAACAGATGATCGTGCCTAAAGCTTTTCCTGGCCCTTATCCATGCTCGTTTAATCTGCCTATTCAAATACATTTTCGCCTTAAATATAGATACCATCTCCTCAGCTTGCCCTTCAAAGGATTCCTCCATGGAACAGTTCCTTTTGAGACTCAGGAACTGTCCTATAGGATTGCCATCCTTTAACACTTGTGGATGATGGCTTTTAGCATGCAGTAAATAATTTGTTGCCGTGGCTTTCCTGTATACCTCTGTACTTAGGCCATTTTTATGCTTTTTAACCCCTTGAGTGCTAATGACGGCTCTGAGCCGTCACAGAGTTTCCCACTCAGGTGCTAATGATGGTTCAGAGCCATCACTAGCACTCTCCCAACTTGAAGGAGATCTGGGGGCTCCCACCCGCTTCTACCCTGGCGATCGGTGCTGCATAATGAAAGGCATCGCCGGGGCTTCCATTTTGCATGGTGACATCACACGCAATAAACGTGATGACGTCACCGCGCAACTTTATTTAACATTAACATTGTTAAATATAGGAGCAGGGGGCATGCTGCTTAGAAGCCTGTATCTCAGGCATCTAAGCAGCTACAGACCCCCAAAACCCACCGTTGGAAAGGTAATCGCCTAACCTTTCCAACGGTGTAAGTCTTGGGGATCTGAAATAAATAAAAAAAAAGTAAAAAAAATATTTTTAAAAATATTAAAAATAAAAAGCCCTTTAAGAAAACCTTAGCACCCAGGTGGGAAAGTGCTTAGCACTCAAAGGGTTAATCAATAGATCCAAAAAAGAGGTTTCTAATTTGTTAACCTCATACGTTAGAAAAGTATTAAGAGAATTATTCAGAAGATCAAAAAACATATTGACTTCTTCGACACTGCCCTCCCATAATATGAAGACATTGTCAACATATCTAAGACATATGCCTCCACCCACTCACTTAATCTGCCAAAAACTTCTTGCTGTTCCCAAAGGTCCAGGTGTAGGCATGCATAGGTTGGGGGCACATGTGGCAGCCATGGATGTACCTCTCTGCTGACAAAAACGCTTCCCATCAAAGGTGAACATATTATTTTTAAGAACAAATGCCAATAACCTGATAACAAATTAAGTGTGTTTTGCATAGCTTGCTTCTCTGGTGTCTAAAAAATGCCTAGCGGCCTTAAGACCAGCCCAGTGTGGGATAGAGGAATATAAGGACTTAACGTCCAGGGTCACCAAAAGGGTTTTCTCATGCTTTATAACCTTTTTTTGAACTTTGCTAGTATCTCTGACATAGGATGGCATAGACATTAAAATGGTTTAAAATAGAAATCCAGATATTTGCTAACATTTTCAGTGGGGCCACCTATGCCAGAGATAAAAGGTCACTCTGGAGGTTTCTCCAGCTTTTTTATGCAATTTAGATAGGCAGTAGAATTTGGGGAGGATAGGGAATTTCTGATACATAAATTGATGTTCGTTGGAAGATATCAGCCCTTCTCTTAGGCCATCATTAAGGATAAATAGGAGTTAATTGCAGGATTTTTTATAGTCTGCCCTCTCTATCTGGATATACTGTTGAGGATCCCTTAGTTGCCTCATAGCCTCTTCTAAGTGCAATGTTTTATCCATGATCACAACATTTCCACCTTTATCAGAAGGTTTAATGATTATGTTGTCATGATTCTTTAGCTCATTTAGAGCTGTTCTTTCTGATTTACTTAAATTATCTGAGACTATGTTGGTGTTACCAATCCCGCATATATCTTTTTCCACACATTTAACAATGCTTTGAATGCTGGGGACCAGGGATAGGGCCGGCATATGACTAGATTTGTTATACAAATTAGATTTCCCTGAGAATTTGTCAACCCTTTCTACCAATGATTATTCTTGCTCAGACAAAATGGAAACCAGTGTTGCCAAAGTTTCCTCGTCAGCTTTACCCTCTAGTACAAAGCCTTTGTTTCTTTGATTTTCGCTCCAAAGTTTTTTAAAAACTAATTTTCGAGCAAGTAGGTTTTTTGTCTTTAGTAACCTCAAATTTACCACAGTAAGGATGAAAAATTTACTCCAGTGAGTTGATTCCCTAATGGAGATTCCCCTAAAATTGATCTAGCCTCTTCCTGTTGCCTCTGAACCTCCTGTTCCTCCCTCTTCTCCCCTTCCATTACGAGTATTGTCTAAAGGGGCCCCTGTATTTATAACTGCCCTTACATTCTGTGTATTCCTATCCAACTCACAATCTGAGTTGTCTGTTCCAGAATCATATGTACCTCTTACTGATGGTGTATATTATATTTTTCCTTTCTTGAAATCAACCTGATCTCTCATCAGTTTCCTCCTCTTCCTGAACTTAATTTTGCTATGCAATTTATCTATACTTTTTTGAATATCTTTGTTTAATTTTTCAAAAGCAGGATCTTCAGCAAACAAGTTTACCTGTTCATAGGCCTACTGGGCTGTTCTTAAGGCCACTAGGCATTTTTTAGTCTTCTGAGAAGCAAGCTATGAAAAACACACTTTGTTTGTTATCAGGTTATTGAAATTTGTTCTTTAAAATAATATTTTCACCTTTGATGGGAAGCTTTTTTGTCAGCAGAGAGATTGTTTATTATATCAGTAGTATCCCTCACATAGGATTATTGAACCATTGGTTTCAATAAAGTATCAACATATTCTGATAGTTTAGTAGTGAGGGAGCCTATTCCTGATACAATAGGTCTTCAAGGATTCAATCAGCCAATCAGATTTAAGTTCAATCCGATTGGCTGAACCAATCAGCCAATCGGATTGAGCTAGAATCTGATTGGCTGATTCAATCAGCCAATCAGATTTTTCTACCTTAATTCCGATTGGCTGATATAATCTAACCCTAATATAATTTGGGTTAATATAGTTAATATATATATAATATAATAACTATATTAACTATATTAACCCTAATATAATTAGGGTTAATATAGTTAATATAGCTGGTGGCGGTGTAGGGGGATTAGATTAGGGGTTAATGTGTTTAATATAGGTGGCGGCGGTGTAGGGGGATTAAATTAGGGGTTAATGTGTTTAATATAGGTGGCGGCGGTGTAGGGGGATTCAATTAGGGGTTAATATTTTTAAAATAGATGGCGGCGGGGTAGGAGCTCACTTTAGGGGGTAGGTAAGGTAGATGGCGGCGGGGTAGGGGCTCACTTTAGGGGGTAGGTAAGGTAGATGGCGGCGGTGTAAGAGGCTCACATTAGGGGGTATGTAATGTAGCTGGCGATGGTGTAGGGGGACACTGTTTGGCAAGTGTCCATGAGCTAGTGACGTATGAGATATACAATCCTACCAGGAGGGGAAATGTTTCCCAAACCTCAAAATGCCTCTAAATACACCCCTCACCACACCCACAATTCAGTTTTTACAAACTTTGCCTCCTATGGAGGTGGTGAAGTAAGTTTGTGTGGAAAAAGATATATGCGGGATTGGTAACACCAACATAGTCTCAGATAATTTAAGTAAATCAGAAAGATTTCTACGTTGACATGCACTTCTCAGCATTTTGAAGCCTGATTCCTCTCAGAGTACAGCGAATGTCAGAGGGACGTGGACAGTATCGGTCGTAGAGATTCATCTCCTACCTCCCTTTTCAGATCGACGATATACTCTCATATACCATTACCTCTACTGATAACTGTTTCAGTACTGGTTTGGCTATCTGCTATATGTGGATGGGTGTCTTTGGGTAAGTATGTTTTTATTACTTAAGATACCTCAGCTATGGTTTGGCACTTTATGCATTTATATAAAGTTCTAAATATATGTATTGTTCTTATATTTGCCATGAGTCAGGTTCATGTATTTCCTTTTGCAGATGTTCAGTTTCATATTTGGGGAAAGTTAATATTAAGAAATATTTTTTTTCTTACATGGGGTTTAGTCTTTTTTTCAATTGACTACTTTGTTTCAAATTGCGGGCTGACTTAGGCTTGTGGGTGCTCCAAATGCTACACTTTATTGTGTCATTCTTGGTGCGAGAATTTTTTGGCACAAAAGGCACATCCGTTGAAGCAAGTTCGTCATTTCCAGCGTCGTAATTGACGCAGAGGTTTCACACAGAGTTGCATCGTTAGTGATGCGAGTGTGTCATTTCCGGACATGGTTGGCGCCAAAAAAGTTTAAGTTACGTTGTGCGTCATACATGGCAACAAACTTTTTATTCATTATTTATTTGCCCCATTGCTGTTTGCCTCTTGCCTTTTTCTATGTCAGAGGACTATGCTATTTGCATTTTTTCCCATTCCTGAAACTGTCATATAAGGAAATTGATAATTTTGCTTTATATGTTGTTTTTTCTTTTACATTCTGCAAGATGTCTCAATCTGATCCTGCCTCAGAAGTATCTGTTGGAACTTTGCTGCCTGACATCGGTTCTACCAAATCTAAGTGCATTTGTTGTAAAATTGTGGAGATTATATCTCCTAATGTCATTTGTATTAGTTGCCATGATAAACTTTTACATGCAGATGGTGTGTCCATCAGAAATAGTACATTGCCGGTTGCAGTTCCTTCAACTTCTAATGTAAATGATATACCTATGAATTTTAAATAATTTGATTCTGATTCTATTCAGAAGGCTTTGTCTGCATTTCCGCCTTCTAATAAGCATAAGAGGTCTTTTAAAACTTCTCATAAAGTTGATGAAATTTCAAATGACCGACAACATAATGAATTATCCACCTCTGATGAGGATCTATCTGATTCAGAAGATCCTTCCTCAGATATTGACACTGACAAATCTACTTATTGATTTAAAATGGAATCTATGCGTTCTTTGTTAAAAGAAGTGTTAATTACTTTGGATATTGAGGAAGCTAGTCCTCTTGACATTAAAACCAGTAAACGTTTAAATTCTGTTTTTAAACCTCCTGTGGTTACTCCAGAGGTTTTTCCTATTCCTGATGCTATTTCTGATATGATTTCTAAGTAATGGAATAAGCCGGGTACTCCTTTTAATCCTTCTGCAAGGTTTAAAAAATTGTATCCTTTACCAGCAATTTCAATAGAGTTTTGGGAAAAGATCCCCAAAGTTGATGGGGCTATTTCTACTCTTGTTAAACGAACCACTATTCCTATGGAAGATAGTACTTCCTTTAAAGATCCTTTAGATAGGAAGATTGAATCTTATCTAAGGAAAGCCTATTTATATTCAGGTCATCTTCTTAGGCCTGCAATTTTTTTGGGTGATGTTGCAGCTGCTTCAACTTTTTGGTTGGAGAATTTAGCGCAACAAGAATTGGATTCTGACTTATATAGCATTGTTCATTTACTACAACATGCTAATCATTTTATTTGTGATGCAATTTTTTATATTATCAAAATTGATGTTAGATCCATGCCTTTAGCTATTTTAGCTAGAATAGCTTTGTGGCTTAAATCTTGGAATGCTGATATAACATCTAAGTCTAGATTACTCTCTCTTTCTTTCCAAGGTAATAATTTATGTGGCTCTCAGTTGGAATCTACTATTTCAACTGTTACTGGGGGGAAGGGAGTTTTTTTGCCTGAGGATAAAAAAACCTAAGGGTAAATCTAAGGCTTCTTATCATTTTCGTTCCTTTCGTCAAAATAAAGAACAAAAACCTAATCCTTCCCCCAAGGAAACTGTTTCCAATTGGAAGCCTTCCTCAAATTGGAATAAATCCAAGCATTTTAAGAAACCAAACTCAGCCCCTAAGTCCGCATGAAGGTGCGGCCCTCATTCCAGCTCAGCTGGTAGGGGGCAGATTAAGGTTTTTCAAGGATGTTTGGGCAAATTATGTCCAAAATCAATGGATTCAGAGCATTGTCTCTCAGGGGTACCAAATAGGATTCAGAGTAAGACCTCCTGTGAGAAGAATTTTTCTCTCACACAACCCAGTAAATCCAGTTAAAGCTCAGGCTTTCCTGAAGTGTGTTTCAGACCTGGAGGTTTCAGGGGTAATCATGCCGGTTCCTTTTCAGGAACAAGGTCTGGGGTTTTATTCAAATCTATTCATTGTCCCAAAGAAAGAAAATTCATTCAGACCAGTTCTGGATCTGAAAATTTTGAATTGTTATGTAAGCATACCAACTTTCAAGATGGTGACTATAAGGACTATTCTGTCTTTTGTTCAGCAAGGACATTATATGTCTACAATAGACTTGCAGGATGCTTACCTTCATATTCCGATTCATCCAGAACATTTATCAGTTCCTAAGATTCTCTTTTCTAGACAAGCATTACCAATTTGTTGCTCTTCCATTTGGCCTAGCAACAGCTCCAATTATCTTTTCAAAGGTTCTGGGTGCCCTACTCTCTGTAATCAGAGAGCAGGGTATTGCGTTGCTTCCTTATTTGGACGATATCTTGGTACTAGCTCAGTGTTTATGTTCTGCAGAATCTCACACAAATCAACTAGTGTTGTTTCTTCGAAAACATGGTTGGAGGATCAATTTACCAAAAAGTTTCTTGATTCCTCAGACAAGGGTCACCTTTTTAGGTTTCCAGATAGATTCAGTGTCCATGACTCTGTCTCTAACAGAAAAGAGACGTTTGAAATTGGTTGCAGCATGTCGGCACCTTCAGTCTCAGTCATTCTCTTCAGTGGCTATGTGCATGGAAGTTTTAGGCCTCATGACTGCAGCATCGGACGTGATTCCTTTTGCTCGTTTTCACATGAGACCTCTCCAGCTTTGTATGCTGAATCAATGGTGCCGGGATTATACAAAGATATCACAATTAATATCCTTAAATCCCAATGTTCGACACTCTCTGACGTGGTGGTTAAATCACCAGCGTTTAGTTCAAGGGGCTTCTTTTTTTCAGCCGACCTGGACTGTGATCACAACAGATTCAAGTCTTTCAGGTTGGGGAGCTGTCTGGGGATCTCTGACAGCACAAGGGGTTTGGAAATCTCAAGAGGCGAGATTACCAATCAATATTTTAGAACTCTGTGCAATTCTCAGAGCTCTTTAGTTTTGGCCTCAGTTGAAGAGAGAACCGTTCATTTGTTTTCAGACAGACAATATTACAACAGAGGCATATGTCAATCATCAGGGCGGGACTCACAGTCCCCAAGCTATGAAAGACGTAGCTTGGATACTTGTTTGGGCAGAATCCAGCTCCTGTCTAATTTCTGTGGTTCATATCCCAGGTGTAGACGATTGGGAGGCGGATTATCTCAGCCATCAGACTTTACATCCAGGGCAGTGGTCTCTCCATCCGGATGTGGGGTCTTCCAGAAATCGATCTGATGGCTTCTCATCTAAACAATTAACTTCCCAGATACCTGTTCAGGTCCAGGGATTCTCAGGCGGAAGCAGTGGATGCGCTAACACTTCCTTGATGTTATCAACCTGCTTATATCTTCCCGCCTCTAGTTCTTCTTCCAAGAGTTATCTCCAAAATCATCATGAAACAATAATTTGTGTTGCTGGTGGCTCCAGCATGGCCCAACAGGTTTTGGTATGTGGATCTTGTTTGGATGTCCAGTTGCCAACCTTGGCCACTTCCGTTAAGGCCGGACCTACTGTCTCAAGGTCCGTTTTTCCATCAGGATCTCAAATCATTAAATTTGAATTGAACGCTTAGTGCTCATTCATAGAGGTTTCTCTGATTCAGTAATTAATACTATGTTACAAGCTCGTAAATCTTTATAATCGAGTTTGGAAGACTTACATTTCATGGTGTTCTTCTCATAAATTCTCTTGGCATTCTTTTAGAATTCCTAGAAATTTACAGTTTCTTCAGGATGGTTTGGATAAAGGTTTGTCTGCAAGTACTTTGAATTTCTGCTCTTTCTGTTTTATTTAACAGAAATATTGCTACTCTTCCTGATATTCACTGTTTTGTTCAGGCTTTAGTTCGTATTAAGCCTGTCATTAAATCAATTTCTCCTCCTTGGAGTCTTAATTTGGTTTTGAGGGTGTTACAGGCTCCTCCATTTGAGCAAATGCACTCTTTGGACATTAAACTACTTTCTTGGAAAGTGTTGTTCCTTTTGGCCATCTATTCTGCTAAAAGAGTTTCTGAGCTTTCTGCTCTTTCTTGTGAATCTCCTTTTCTGATTTTTCATCACAATAAGGCGGTTTTGCGGACTTCATTAAAGTTCTTACCTAAGGTTGTGAATTCTAACAACATTAGTAGAGAAATTGTTGTCCCTTCCTTGTGTCCTAATCATAAGAATTATTTGGAAAAATCCTTACATTCTTTGGATGTGGTGAGAGCTTTGAAATATTATGTTGAAGCTACTAAAGATTTCAGAAAGACTTCTAGTCTATTTGTTATATTCTCTGATTATAGGAAAGGTCAGAAGGCTTCTTCTATTTCCTTGGCTTCTTGGTTAAAGCTTTTGATTCATCAAGCTTATTTAAAGTCGGGTCAGGCCCTGCCTCAGAGAATTACAGCTCATTCTACTAGATCAGTCCCCACTTTGTGGGCTTTTAAGAATGAAGCTTCAGTTTATCAGATTTGCAAAGCAGCAACTTGGTCCTCTTTGCATACATTTACTAAATTCTACCATTTTGATGTATTTGCTTCTTCAGAAGCAGTTTTTGGTAGAAAAGTTCTTCAGGCAGCTGTTTCAATTTGATTCTTCTGCTGATGTTTTAAGTTTTTCTTTTCTTCATGAGAATAACTTATATTTTGGGTTGTGGATTCATTTTTCAGCATATGGCTGTTGTTTATTTTTATCCCTCCCTCTCTAGTGACTCTTGCGTGGAGTTCCACATCTTGGGTATTTGATATCCCATATGTCACTAGCTTATGGACTCTTGCCAATTACATGAAAGAAAACATAATTTATGTAAGAACTTACCTGATAAATTAATTTCTTTCATATTGGCAAGAGTCCATGAAGTCCACCCTTTTCTTATGGTGGTTATGATTTTTTTGTATAAAGCACAATTATTTCCAGATTCCTTTGTTGATGCTTTTTATTCCTTTCTTTATCACCCCATTACTTGGCTATTCATTAAACTGAATTGTGGGTGTGGTGAGGGGTGAATTTATAGGCATTTTGAGGCTTGGGAAACTTTGCCCCTCCTGGAAGGATTGTATATCCCATACGTCACTAGCTCATGGACTCTTGCCAATATTAAAGATTTGAATTTATCAGGTAAGTTCTTACATAAATTATGTTTTCTAAAAAATTAGCCTGACTTTGCTCTTTCTTGTTTTTGAAGTAGTGTCAAATTGTATTTGATTATTGACCACTCCATCCATTATTTCTATTATTACACTTCGGTTTAGCTCCCTGATAAATTAATTTGTTTCATGATGGTGAGAGTCAATGTAACACACCCTTGGGCCAGATTACAAGTAAATAGGGAATGTAATTGGACTGCCTTTTGGTGAATGGATAAAATTCATTTTAATATAGAATCCAATAAAATTTAATTTAATAATATGGAATAAATATAGGACTTTTGTTGTAATATTATACTATATAAATTAATGTGCATTCTAAAAGTAAATATTAATATGACATTAGTATGAGATTGATGTCTCTTTAAATTTAAACAGATACACTATGTTGAATGGCTAATATTGACCAATTATATGAGTGTATCCATATAGTGATGAATTAAAATAGAGATGAAGTTAATCGATTGAAACAACTATATCAAATACGATTGATTCATCTAGGATACACTTGATATATATTTTTTAGTTCAATATATTGTGGTTATTAAAACATTTATGAAATTCTCAATGTATTTTATTATATTTTTTAATATGCAATTTTGTAATGCTGATTAATTTTTAATATAGAATAGGAATTTTTTCACATATGATATGAGAGATATAACTGTTTAATAATATGATGTTGATTCACTAGGTGGCAAGATTGAGGCCAATTATGTGCACTTTGATATATATTTGTATGCTAAATGATGATTCTCCACTAGAGGGCAACATTTTATCACTTTTCGATCACAATATTTGGCGCCATTTGGGCTATTTAAATGTTTGTTCACTAATGTTTGGTTAAGCTTGAGAAAAGGCCAAGTATGGGCCTGAAACGTCGCTTCTTTATCCCTGTTTGCACAATAAAAGTCTTTTGTTGCACCAGCTGGAACGATTTTTGTTTCCAGATTACAAGTAGCAAGCTAAATAACTATTTCGCTCAATTGTTGACTGTGCTCAAAGTGAAAAGTTAGTGTGGCTAGTTTACAAGTTGAAAGTAAAAAGTTAGCGTGAGAGTGAAAGTCTGATGTGCACTAACTTTAGTTCTTTTGATACTGCAACCATGCTAACTTCTTCTCCTCATAGACTTCTATGGTGCGCACTATTAAAAAAAAAACAACTAAAAGATACTGCTCATTTGCTAACCCAACATGTGTTAAACCAACTGCTCTAAACCCAAAATTAGTTTTAAATACTTTACATCCTTATGTTGTTAAAGGGCCACTAAAGCCAAAATCTTTCTTTCATGATTCAGTTAGAGAATAGAAATTTAAACAACATTACAATTTACTTCTATTATTTATTTTGCTTCATTTTTTTAGATATCCTTAGTTGAAGAAAAAGCAATGCACATGAGGAGCCAATCACACAAGGCTTCTATGTGCAGCAACCAATCAGCAGCTACTGCGCATATCTAGATATGCTTTTCGGCAAAGAATATCAAGAGAATAAAACAAATTAGATAATAGAAGTAAATTAGAAAGATGTTTAGAATTGCATTCTCTTTCTAAATCATGAAAGAAAAAAATGTGGGTCTCATGTCCCTTTAAAACAGAAGGAAGTATTCTTATTATTTTTAAATATATATTTCTATTTATATCTGAATATTTTTTGTACAGTTAGTTTCTATATTCTAACACATATTTGGTTAGATTATTTATTAATTTTTGGGATTAGACTTGTGCAGCAGTGACCAATTTGGTTTTAAATGAATAGTCTGGAAAAACTATTCAGTATTTGTTTAGTTCTAAATGAAACAAATACTGAATTTTTATGGACCATTCACATTTGTTTTTGTTAAACAAATGTAAATATTTACATATTTACAATTAGTGCAGCTCTCCAGTGTGCTAGGGTGATTTAAAGGAAACAAACAAATACTGACTAAATTTATCAGTATTTCTTTGTTTTCTTTAAATTTAGTTGGTGAATTTGTTCGGATATTTGTTTTATGAAAATCAAACAAATATCTGCGTTTTCGTCATGAATTTACATTCAAAACAAAACAAATGCACAAGCTTCCTTGGTATATTTCAGTTAATTTAATTTCCATCCTTCAGGAACTTCTATCTCAAATTTGAATTTCCTATTAAGGGATAGATTTCCACGGCGCTCTAAGTCTAGCGTACAAGTGATAAGGGGAATATTGCGGGTCTGTGCACACATCAGAATTAGCGCACCTATTACGAGTTGAAAATAAATGCGTTTGCTTGAGCGTAATAAAATAAAAAAAATGGCATTAAAAGGTTATAAGGGCTCGTAAATATACGTAAATATATATGACTAAATATGTATATATATATGTGTGTGTGTGTATGTGTACATATGTATTTAAATATGTATGTGTTTTACTGTATATTTACTGTACATATTTAACATTCCAGTGTTCATATTGTAAAATATATATATATAAACTATATAGAATATAAATATATATACTTTTTAATTTAAACTTCTAATATGAGTGATACTCAACGCAAGCAAAAAGCCTCTGTCTAGCGTAGTTTATGTCCGAGCGGGAGCGCTAAATTGAGCTCAACTTCTAATCTAGCCCTAAATGTTTATCTGTGCATAATAAAAATTTAAATAAACTTTGTATTGTACTTTCATCATTTAGTTTGCCCATATTTTTTGTAATGTAAATCTGGACGTTACAGTTTATCCACTTCCATAGAGAGGTCAGAGTTCAAGTTGCAGGAGACAGAACCCTAACAATGTTAACATTCTACACAATGTTCCTTGATCAGTTAAGGAGCTCATATATCTGTCCCTAAATGGTTATAGCCAAGGAGAAAAGATAAACATGCTCAAAAGCTTTTCAAGTGGCTTGTCCCTGGAGTGCAAAACAATTTATAAACATGATATTAATTTCCTTTTAATCAGTTTCACCTGTCTGTCATAACAAACCTGTCCTCTGTTGATTTTACACTTCTGCTTTAGGGCTACAAAATGCATCTCAGTGATGGTGAAGTGAAGGTGACTAAAGAAGGAAATGTAGTGAATTCACCTTTCCAGATTCACTATTCTAGCATCTATATAATCATTAAAGCTGTGAATGGACTTGTGCTGATATGGGACAAAATGACAAGTATCATCATTAAGGCCACAACAAGCTTTCAAGTGAGTATTTAACCCTTAATTTAATCTATGCATAGACCAACATCTTTCTTTCCTATGAACCAAATGCACATTTTCAATAATATAGTGGGATCTGACTGGATAGCCTAGTCAACATTAAACTATCATGATTCAGATAAAGCATGCAATTTTAAGCAACTTTCTAATTTAATCGTATTATCAATTTTCCATCGTTATCTCGGCTAAATGTAGCCACCAATCAGCAAGCGCTACCCAGGTGCTGGACCAAAAATGGACCGGCTCCTAAGTTTACATTTTTGCTTTTTACAATAAAAATACCAAGGGCGCGATCCGATATAGATCGTAGTTTGCGGCGCAAGCGAGGGAACCCGCGTCGCCCGCAGTTTCAGCTCGCAACTCGAGCTATCCCATATATGTTGCCGTCAGATGCTAACGTGCCGTAAGTCTGACAAACCAGCGATGTCCAGAAATCTGCGCAAGTACAAATTTCTGGCGTCGCCAGTGACTTGCGGCACGTTAGAAACTGCCGGCGCCTACAAAACCTGACTAAAGTCTAAATCACCCGCACTGTCTAACACGCCTCCCTAACATAGCCCGACAAGTCTAACACGCCTCCCTAACATAGCCCGACACGTCTAACCCTCTATCCGCTATCCCCCCTCACTAGCCTAACAATAAAATATGTATTAACCCCTAAACCGCCGCTCTCGGAGCCCGCCGCTACCTAATAAAGTTATTAACCCCTAAACCGCCGCCAGCTATATTAAATCTATAACCTCCTAAAGTGAGCCCCTAACACCGCCGCTATCTACCTTACCTACCCCCTAAAGTGAGCCCCTACCCCGCCGCTATCTATTTTAAAATTATTAACCCCTAATCTAATCCCCCTACCCCGCCGCCATCTATATTAAATTATTTAACCCCTAAAATACTAAACTATCCCTACCACTAAACCTAAGTCTAACCCTACAAATAGCCCTGAAAAGGGCTTTTTGCGTGGCATTGCCCCAAAGTAACAGCTCTTTTGCCAGCCCTTAAAAGGGCTTTTGGCGGGGCTTTGTCACAAAGTAAACTGCTCTTTTGCCTACAATCTACATCCCCCTACAATAAATGTATTAACCCCTAATCTAATCCCCCTACACCGCCGCCAGCTATATTAACTATATTAACCCTAATTATATTAGGGTTAATATAGTTAATATAGTTATTATATTATATATATTAACTATATTAACCCTAATTATATTAGGGTTCATATAGTTAATACCGTTATTATATATATATATATATATATATATATATATATATATATATATATATATATATATATTAAGTATAATAACCCTATCTAACTCTAACATCCTAACTAAACTCTTATTAAAATAAATCTAATATTAATATTATTAATTAAAATATTCCTATTTAAATCTAAATACTTACCTATAAAATAAACCCTAAGATAGCTACAATATAATTAATAATTACATTATAGCTATGTTAGGGTTTATATTTATTTTACAGGTAAATTGTTAATTATTTTAACTAGGTATAATAGCTATTAAATAGTTATTAACTATTTAATATCTACCTAGTTAAAATAATTACCCAATTACCTGTAAAATAAATCCTAACCTAAGTTACAAATACACCTACACTATCAATAAATTAAATAAACTACAAATATCTATCTAAAAATACAATTAAATAAACTAAATTACAAAAAAAAACACTAAATTACAAAAAATAAAAAAAAGATTACAAGATTTAAGCTAATTACACCTATTCTAAGCCCCCTAATAAAATAATAAAGCCCCCCAAAATTAAAAAAATGTCCCTACCCTATTCTAAATTAAAAAAGTTCAAAGCTCTTTTACCTTACCAGCCCTTAAAAGGGCCTTTTGTGGGGGCATGCCCCAAAGAAAACTGCTCTTTTGCCTGCAAAAAAAAACACAATACCACCCCCCAACATTACAAGCCACCACCCACATACCCCTAATCTAACCCAAACCCCCCTTAAATAAACTTAACACTACCCCCCCTGAAGATCTCCCTACCTTGTATTCACCACGCCGGGCAGAACTCCTCATCCGATTCGGGCGATGTGTTCCAGCAAGCGGCAGTGAAGTCTTCTTCCATCCGGGTGATGTCTTAAAGCAAGCGGCAGAGAGTCTTCTTCCATCGGCGATGTCTTCAAGCAAATCGGCATCTTCAATCTTCTTACTTCGCTCCTCCACCACGGAGCATCCTTCCGGCACGACGACTTCCCAACGAATGAGGTTCCTTTAAATGACGTCATCCAAGATGGCGTCCGCCGAATTCCGATTGGCTGATAGGATTCTATCAGCCAATCGGAATTAAGGTAGAAAAATCTGATTGGCTGATTCAATCAGCCAATCAGATTCAAGTTCAATCCGATTGGCTGAACCAATCAGCCAATCGGATTGAACTTAGGTAGGGAATTTTTTTTTATTTTGGGGGTTTATTATTTTATTAGGGGGCTTAGAATAGGTGTAATTAGCTTAACAATCTTGTAATCTTTTTTTTATTTTTTGTAATTTAGTGTTTTTTTTTTTTTTTGTAGTTTAGTTTATTTAATTGTATTTTTAGATAGATATTTGTAGTTTATTTAATTTATTGATAGTGTAGGTGTATTTGTAACTTAGGTTAGGATTTATTTTACAGGTAACTGGGTAATTATTTTAACTAGGTAGCTATTAAATAGGTAATAACTATTTAATAGCTATTATACCTAGTTAAAATAATTAACAATTTACCTGTAAAATAAATATAAACCCTAACATAGCTATAATGTAATTATTAATTACATTGTAGCTATCTTAGGGTTTATTTTATAGGTAAGTATTTAGATTTAAATAGGAATATTTTAGTTTATAATATGAATTATATTTATTTAATAAGAATTTAGTTAGGGGTGTTAGGGTTAGATAGAGTTAATATAGTTTATATAAATACTATAGTAACTATATTAACTATATTAACCCTAATATAATTAGGGTTAATATAGTTAATATATATAATGTAATAACTATATTAACTATAATATACTTAGGGTTAATATAGATAATATAGCTGGTGGCGGGGTAGGTAGATTAAATTAGGGGTTAATAATTTTAATATAGATGGCGGCGGTGTAAGGGGTTCACATTAGGGGATAGATCAGTTAGATGGTGGCGGTTTTAGGGGTTCACATTAGGGGATAGATCAGTTAGATGGTGGCGGTTTTAGGGGCTCACAGTAGGTGGTTAGTTTATGTAGATGGCGACGGTTTAGGGGTTAAATACTTTATTAGGGATTGCGGCGGGGGATCGCGGTTGACAGGGAGATAGACATTGCGCATGCGTTAGGTGTTAGGTTTTATTTAGCAGATCGCGGTTGACAGGGAGATAGACATTGTGCATGCGTTAGTTTTATTTTAGCAGATCGCAGTTGACAGGGAGATAGACATTGTGCATGCGTGTTAGGTTTATTTTAGCAGCCAGTTTAGGGAGTTGCGGGGCTCCAATAGTCAGCGTAAGGCTTCTTACGGCTGCTTTTTGTGGCGAGGTGAAAATGGAGTAAGATTTCTCCATTTTCGCCACGTAAGTCCTTACGCTGTATATTGGATACCAAACTGCGCGGGTTTGGTATACCTGCCTATGGCCCAAAAAACTACGGGCGACGGCAGAAATATACGCGCGTAACTTCTAGGTTACGCCGTATATAGGATACCAAACCCGCGCAAATATTGGCGTCACCAGCTTTTGCGGGCGACGATTTTTATCGGATCGACCCCCAAGAGAACAAAGAAAAATTGATAATAGAAGTAAATTCAAAAGTTGCTTAAAATTGCCTTCTCTATCTTAATCACGAAAGTTTAATTTTGACTATCCCTTTAATTATTTAAATTTTTAGTTTAGTTACTATCCTGCTGTAAATCTTAGGTCCGAAAATGCCCTAGGAATGTTTTAAATTTAAAGGGACAGTCAACCATAGAATTGTTATTGTTTTAAAAGATAGATAATCCCTTTATTACTCTTTCCCCAGTTTTGCATAACCAACACAGTTATATTAATGTACTTTTTTCCTTAGTGGTTACCTTGTATCTAGGAACCTTCTTCCAGCCCCCTGATCACATGACTGTGACTGTTTATTATCTATTGTCTTAAATTTAGCAATGTATTGTGCTAGATCTTAAAGGGACAGTTTACTCAAAAGTTTTCTCCCCTTTAATTTGTTCCCAATAATCCACTTTACCTTTTGGAGTATATTAAATTGTTTACAAGTAGCTCCTTTACCCTTATATTGGCATTTGAAATAGTTGATTTAGCATGTGGTATCCCCACCTATTCTGAAAGTTTGTGGCCGCAGGTCCAAGCTATAGATAAGCTTTGTAAACACAGCCAGCAGAATAAATTACACTCCCAGTGGGATATAGCAGAGAAAAGGTAATACAATTTTGATTTTCCATTGTTCTCTCCAAGTACTGGTGATTGGTTTATGGACAGATATAAGATAAAGAAGCAGGTATATGTAGACAATGTAATAAAGTAATGAGATCTGATTATACCTTCAAGCTCAAACCATTATATTAGGTTGTAACTTCAAAACACAAAATCAGAGCTTTAATCTACACAAATAAACCTTAAAAAGCTAATTTTCATACATTTTGTACTCTGCAGTTGGTAAAAAAAGCAATTGTAAACACATTAAGAGAAAAACAATTTTACAGTATACTGTCCCTTTAAATAACTTTCTGTGCCTGAACACAGAGTTATCTATATAGCCCATGTGTACTTTCTGTCTCTTTGTGTTGAAAAGAGATTTAAAAAGCATGTGATAAGAGGCAGCCCTCAAAGGCTTAGAAATTAGCATATGAGCCTACCTATGTTTAGTTTCAACTAAGAATACCAAGAGAAAAAAGCAAATTTGATGATAAAAGTAAATTGGAAAGTCAATTAAAATTAAAAGTCCTATCTGAATAATGAAAGTTTAATTTATACTTGACTGTCCCTTTAAGTTAAAATCCAAACTACTAGCTTGGCCTTAGATAGATAGATAGATAGATAGATAGATAAAAAGACAGATAATCCCTTTATTGAAGAACCTAGATCTTAACGTGGACAATGTAGTGCAATGAAAACTTATTGAAATAATACATATAGCATTTTAATAAAAAATAATATAAATTATAAAAAATGAATAAACATACTGTCACATATAAAGATATATTCTATGTATTATTTAGAATATTTTACAGTATGTTTATTAATTTTTAATAATTTATATGAATGTTTATTAATATTTTATATGTAGTATTTCAATAACACACCTTAAGAATCGTAAATTCTCATATGCAGAGTACAAAGTACACAGGTAGAACCCGGCGTATGTTTAAACTTTAACATTACTGGTAATACTTATCAAAATATGCTGTTTTCAATGCACTATATCTTAAAATATCTGTTATTTCCGTATGCAGAGGTTTTCATCTCAGAGTAATTAGTGTTTTGAGTAATTTAATTAAAGCCCGCCTCCTTTTAATTTGGGAGAAAATACTGTGAGATCTGTAGGGCGGAAATAAAACAATTATGCTTTGTATTCCGTACTTTTAAGTACTTAAAATATGATTTACAATGTGCATTTTTTATTTGATTTATTCCTGTGTAGTTTACATACACATTTTATGTTTTTGATAAAATATGATTTTTGGTGAACAGTTTTGTTACGATGTTTGAGGCTCGTTAGCAATACAATTTTTTCCTGTACATTTTTGTGTGAATGGTTCAATTGTTTTATATGATTTTTAATTTATGATTTTAATTGTGCTTTTTTTTTAATGTATCCATCTCCTTCCCATACAAAAATGCAGTATACGCTTCTTTTTGAGACACCCTATTATTAGGGTAAAAAGTAGCTTTACACAATTCCACCAGGGAAATAGAAGTACTGGGGAACATTCTTAAAAAAATCTTGCCAGCCCAGAGACCTTTAGATCATTGTGCCCTAACTCTTAAACCTATCAACTACTATCTTGCTTAGCCATAACCCTGGTCTAAAGCAGTTATAGGTAATTGCCACTTCAAATATTTAACCTTAAAGGGACAGTCTACACCAGCATATTGTTTAAAAAGATAATACCTTTATTACCCATTCTCCAGTTTTGTATAACCAACACAGTTACATTAATATACGTTTTACCTCTGTGATAACCTTGTATCTACGCGTCTGCAGACTGCCCCCTTATTTCAGTACTTTTGACAGACATGCAGTTTAGCCAATCATTGCAGACTCCTAAATAACTCCACAGGAGTGAGCACAATGTTTATCAATATGACGCTTATGAACTAACACTTTCTAACTGTGAAAAACTTTCAAAATGCTCTGAGCTAAGAGGCGGTTTTCAACGGTTTAGGAATCAGTTTAAGCCTAGCTAGGTTTAGCTTTTCAAAAATACCACCAAGGGAACAAAGCACATTTGATGATAAAAGTAAATTAGAAAGTTGTTTCAAATCGCATGCCCTATCTGAATTATGACAGTTTCATTTTAACTAGACTGTTCTTTTAACTAGACTGTTCTTTTAACTCTGACTCTGCCCCAGTTCTATTAATCATATTATCAACATGGTGCTTACTGTAATAATCCTTTCCCACAACAGACAGCCCCACATGACCCCCTTATTTCAAATATTTCCTTTTACATGATGTACCCACTGAAAAAGACTGCATTTGCAAAATATTACCTATCTCTAAAACACCCTTTACAAATTACCTCCCACACCGTAAATAACCTCCACCAAGAGGCCGTTATCCTCTTCTACTTAAATGCCACATATTTTATTCTTTATCCTCAACACTTTCTTAAGCATCACTTCCTGTACTTAATAAATACATTATCAATCCCGAATAGTTATTCAAATTAACCAATTGGGACTGTGGATGGGTTGGCACACTATAAAAATTGAGTCCCACTCTTCTGATTGGTTAAAAGGTAATGATTCTTTGGCATAATTTTACTTTATATTATTCACTGTCCTGATCAACCTCTTTCTTTTAATAGAATAAAGTCTGTGGACTCTGTGGTAACTTTGATGGCAATTCAAATAATGATTTTAACACAAGAGGTAATTTGAATGTAGAAGATGTCCTAGAATTTGCTAATAGCTGGAAACTATCTCCAAAATGCGCAGAGGTAACTTCTGTATTGGATCCTTGTACAAAAAATCCATTAAGGAAGCCCTGGGCACAAAGACATTGTAATATCATTCTCAGTTCAGTCTTCAAACTCTGCCACACTCAGGTAAGTCCAGTAGATATTAAAATCTACAGTTGGCCATGACAAGGTACTTTTCAAGGCAAACTATGTTGAAAAAAATCTGCTTTAAATTTTTGTAGTAGATCAGTACCTCTAAAAGTCATCCATATGCCTACAGAGAGCTGCTAAATGGTTACTCAAGTTAATCAGCACCCATTTAAGTTCTGAGATTGAAACTAAGTGCATGCATGTGATTCCAATCTTAAAAACAAGGTCATTTGAAATTGAGGCCACAGCATACTATTGACAGTTATGTTTCTTAAAACATATTTAAAATATAACTCAGGAAACCAATTATAAGAAAAAATGGTTGAATAAATAAATCAATAATGTATTTATATGATATATAAAATAATGATTAAGAATTTTAACTTAAAATAAGAAAAAGTGACATCCTGTGTCAGGGATGTGGTAGTGATTATATTAGGCTACTGGGGCACTTTAACTGGTTGCATATCACAATTTGGATAAAAAAAGATTCTCTAAATATCGGCTAGATTTAGAGTTTTGCGGCCAAAGGGGAGCGTTAGCTACGTGTGTTTTTTTCCCCCCGCACCTTTTAAATACCGCTGGTATTTAGAGTTCTCTGAAGGGCTGCGTTAGGCTCCAAAAAGGGAGCGTAGAGCATAATTTACCGCCACTTCAACTCTCAATACCTACTTACGGTAGCGGCCAGCTTGAAAAACGTGCTCATGCACGATTTCCCCATAGGAAACAATGGGGCAGTTTGAGCTGGAAAAAAACCTAACACCTGCAAAAAAGCAGCGTTCAGCTCCTAACGCCGCCCCATTGTTTCCTATGGGGAAACACTTCCTAAGTCTGCACCTAACACCCTAACATGAACCCCTAGTCTAAACACCCCTAACCTTACACTTATTAACCCCTAATCTGCTGCCCCCGCTATCGCTGACCCCTGCATTATATTATTTACCCCTAATCTGCTGCTCTGGACACCGCCGCAACCTATGTTATCCCTATGAACCCCTAATTTGTTGCCCCCAACGTCGCCAACACCTACATTATAATTATTAACCCCTAATCTGCCCCCCAACGTCGCCGCTACCTACCTACACTTATTAACCACTAATCTGCCAACCGGACCTCCCCGCCACTATAATAAATGTATTAACCCCTAAACCGCCGCACTCCCATCTCACAAACACTATAATAAATAGTATTGACCCCTAATCTGCCCTCCCTAACATCTTTGACACCTAACTTCAAGTATTAACCCCTAATCTGCCGACCGGACCTCACCGCTACTCTAATAAATGTATTAACCCCTAAAGCTAAGTCTAACCCTAACACTAACACCCCCATAAGTTAAATATAATTTTTATCTAACAAAATAAATTAACTCTTATTAAATAAATTAATTCTATTTAAAGCTAAATACTTACCTGTAAAATAAACCCTACTATAGCTACAATATAACAAATAATTATATTGTAGCTATTTTAGAATTTATATTTATTTTACAGGCAACTTTGTATTTATTTTAACTAACAGCTATTAAATAGTTAATAACTATTTAATAGCTACCTAGTTAAAATAATTACAAAATTACCTGTAAAATAAATCCTAACCTAAGTTACAATTAAACCTAACACTACACTATCAATAAATAAATTAACTAAACTACCTACAATTACCTACAATTAAATCAACTAAACTAAATTACAGAAAAAAAACAAACACTAAATTACAAAAAATAAAAAATGATTACAAGAATTTTAAACTAATTTCACCTACTCTAAGCCCCCTAAAAAAATAGCAAAGCCCCCAAAATAAAAAAAATGCCCTACCCTATTCTAAAATAAAAAGTTAACAGCTCTATTACCTTACCAGCCCTTAAAAGGGCATTTTGCGGGGCATGCCCCAGAGAAAACAGCTCTTTTGCCTGTAAAAAAAACATACAATACCCCCCCAACATTACAACCCACCACCCCCTAATCTGACCTACCCAAACCCCCCTTAAAAAACCTAACACTAAGCCCCTGAAGATCTTCCTACCTTATCTTCACCCAGCCGGGTATCACCAATCCGTCCAGAAGAGCGTCCGAAGTCTTCATCCTATCTGGGCAGAAGAGCTCCTCCAGAGGGTCCGAAGTCTTCACCTATCCGGCCAGAAGAGGACATCCGGACCGGCAGATATCTTCATCCAGACGGCATCTTATATCTTCTTCCATCCGGCTCGGGGCGGGACCATCTTGAAGCAGCCGACATGGAGCCATCCTTCTTCACCGATGGACTAACGACGAATGAAGGTTCCTTTAAATGACGTCATCCAAGATGGCGTCCCTCAAATTCCGATTGGCTGATAGGATTCTATCAGCCTATCGGAATTAATGTAGGAAAAATCTGATTGGCTGATTGAATCAGCCAATCAGATTCAAGTTCAATCCGATTGGCTGATTGGATCAGCCAATCAGATTGAGCTCGCATTCTATTGGCTGATCGGAACAGCCAATAGAATGCAAGCTGAATCTGATTGGCTGATCCAATCAGCCAATAGGATTGAACTTGAATCTGATTGGCTGATTCAATCAGCCAATCAGATTTTTCCTACCTTAATTCCGATTGGCTGATAGAATCCTATCAGCCAATCGGAATTCGAGGGACGCCATCTTGGATGACGTCATTTAAAGGAACCTTTATTCGTCATTAGTCCGTCGGTGAAGAAGGATGGCTCCGTGTCGGCTGCTTCAAGATGTTCCCGCTCCACGTCGGATGGAAGAAGATAGAAGATGCCGCCTGGATGAAGATGTCTGCCGGTCCGAATGTCCTCTTCTGCTCTGATAGGATGAAGACTTCGGACCCTCTGGAGGAGCTCTTCTCCCCGGATAGGATGAAGACTTCGGACCCTCTTCTGGACGGATCGGTGATACCCGGCTGGGTGAAGATAAGGTAGGAAGATCTTCAGGGGCTTAGGGGGGTTTGGGTGGGTTAGATTAGGGGTATGTGGGTGGTGGGTTGTAATGTTGGGGGGGGGTATTGTATGTTTTTTTTACAGGCAAAATAGCTGTTTTGTTTGGGGCATGCCCCGCAAAAGGCCCTTTTAAGGGCTGGTAAGGTAATAGAGCTGTTAACTTTTTAGAATAGGGTAGGGCATTTTTTTATTTTGGGGGCTTTGTTATTTTTTTAGGGGGCTTAGAGTAGGTGTAATTAGTTTAAAATTCTTGTAATCTTTTTTTATTTTTTGTAATTTAGTGTTTGTTTGTTTTTGTAATTTAGTTTAGTTGATTTAATTGTAGGTAATTGTAGGTATTTTAGTTAATTTATTTATTGATAGTGTAGTGTTAGGTTTAATTGTAACTTAGGTTAGGATTTATTTTATAGGTAATTTTGTAATTATTTTAACTAGGTAGCTATTAGTTATTAACTATTTAATAGCTATTGTACCTAGTTAAAATAAATACAAAGTTGCCTGTAAAATAAATATAAATCCTAAAACAGCTACAATATAATTATTCATTATATTGTAGCTATATTAGGGTTTATTTTACAGGTAAGTATTTAGCTTTAAATAGAATTAATTTATTTAATAAGAGTTAATTTATTTCGTTAGATAAAAATTATATTTAACTTAGGGGGGTGTTAGTGTTAGGGTTAGACTTAGCTTTAGGGGTTAATACATTTATTCGGGTAGCGGCGAGGTCCGGTCGGCAGATTAGGGATTAATACTTGAAGTTAGGTGTTAAAGATGTTAGGGTGGGCAGATTAGGGGCTAATACTATTTATTATAGGGTTTGAGAGGCGGGAGAGTGGCGGTTTAGGGGTTAATACATTTATTATAGTGGCGGTGAGGTCCGGTCGGCAGATTAGGGGTTAATAAGTGTAGGTAAGGTAGCGGCTATGTTGGGGGGGTAGATTAGGGGTTAATAAATATAATATAGGTGTCGGCGATGTTAGGGGCAGCAGATTAGGGGTTCATAGGGATAATGTAGGTGGCGGCGGTGTGCGGTCGGCAGGTTAGGGGTTAAAAATTTTTATTATAGTGGCGGCGATGTGGGGGGACCTCGGTTTAGGGGTACATAGGTAGTTTATGGGTGTTAGTGTACTTTAGAGCACAGTAGTTAAGAGCTTTATGAACCGGCGTTAGTCCATAAAGCTCTTAACTCCTGACTTTATTCTGCGGCTGGAGTTTTGACGTTAGAGTTCTAACGCTCACTTCAGCCAAGACTCTAAATACCAGCGTTAGGAAGATCCCATTGAAAAGATAGGATACGCAATTGGCGTAAGGGGATCTGCGGTATGGAAAAGTCGCGGCTGGAAAGTGAGCGTTAGACCCTTTCCTGGCTGACTCTAAATACCAGCGGGCGGTAAAAAGCAGCGTTAGGAGCCCTTAACGCTGGTTTTGACGGCTAACGCAGAACTCTAAATCTAGGCGTATGTATTTAAAAACATTACCTAGCTTAAATCCCAAACTATATTTTGGGCTTTCCACACTGCACTTTGAAGAAATATGACTTACACAAATGAAATAATAAAACATTCTAATTCACTAAAACATTTTATTAGTGCACAGATATCCCTGCATATGTTTAACCTCCACAAAGGGATTAGACACACAGATTAAGTTCAATAGAAGTGCTCCAAAAATAGTCCTGAGAGGCTAAGAGCACCAGGTTTTTAGTATTTAACTGGACAGTCCGGTTTACAAATGGTTTGCCCAGTAAAATATATGCACAAAAACTGGACAGTTAGGGCTAGTTTACATTCCAGTTGAAAACTTGTAGAAATATAATAATTCACCATTAACTTTAAGGAGATATTTGTTGCTACTAACAGTTTATAGGTTTAAATGTAAACTAGCCCTGAATTAGGTAAGATTTATGATCTGATTTGGATATTTGGATGACAATCTTTAGAGCCATGGGTCTGTTCTGAGGTGTTATGTGGGTATAACTGGCCAACATAGCAGACAAAGGGGTCATATGTGAGGTCCAATATGGGAACATAATTGACGATGACATGAGATTCAAGCCCAATCATGATCATCTACCACCATCCCCCAAACAACCACTCATCATCCAGTATTTTTGTGGAGGTCAGCTAGGAAACCTATGATCAGTAACTAATGGATGCATGCATATGTTGTTCTTAATTTGCTTACTGGTTTGTTCCGTAGTATGAGATTAACTATGTTTTCAACACCTTGGAGGGGGTTTAACAAACAGTTTCAAATCAAGCATTTGTGTAATATTATTATTATTATTATTATTATTATTAATAAACATGCATTCACATACATTAATACATATAATTACAATAATTTATTATGTTGCTTTTAATGATTTTGGGCTTTAATCTGTTTTATTTTTTTTAAACAATATATATTCAATATTTTTGTACAAAAACTGGGGGAGAGGGAAGAGAATTGCAATCATAGATACAATATTTTCTCTGATCACAGGTGGACCCATATACATATTATGAGACCTGTGTAAAGGATTCATGTGGTTGTGATGAAGGAGGAGATTGTGATTGCTTTTGTACAGCAGTAGCAATGTATGCCCAGGCGTGCAACGCAGCTTGTGTGTGTGTTGAGTGGAGAACACAGGAAATTTGCCGTAAGTATTAGAAACTACTAAACGTCATTTTAATATGTATAATAGGGTTTCCCCCCCCAAAAAAAAAATGAATGGTTATGTGATAGAAAAATTATATCTTACTTATATGCTAACTCTTACTGATATGCTAACTCATACTGATATGCCAAAAAAAAAATATGAAAATGGAAGATAATTTACCTACAAATGTTTTGAGTTTACCAGAATAAGTGCTCTGCAGGCAGTTATCTTCTAACTACTGATTTTACTATTATCTGCATAGTAAATAAAAGCAAAAAAATAAAATAATCCAATCAGCATCTTGTGAGCTGAGTTCACACTTTCCTTTATTGTGATCTTGTGCAGTTTCACCATCTAATGAGATTTCATAGTAAACGTCTTAACCTGAGGTTATTAAAGTGTCATTGTCCATCAATAGAGCCATATAAGAGTTTTTACTTATGAGTTAGCATTTTTTTTTTATTCTGAGGGGTCAGTTGTGCTCTTCCTGTTAGTTTCAAAACCAAAATAGAGAGCTTTAAAGGGACATTACACCCAAACATTTTTCTTTCATGATTCAGATAGAGCATGCAGTTTTAAGCAACTTTCCAATTTACTTCTATTATCAAATGTGCTTCATTCTCTTGATATCTTTTTTTGAGGTGCAGGGATGCTATGCTGAGAGCTAGATGAACACATCAGGTGAGCCAAACACAAGAGGGATACAATCAGCAACTATCTCCCAGTAGTGCATTACTGCTCCTGAGCCTACCTTGGTATGCTTTTAAGCAAACGATACCAAAAGAACAAAGCAAATTACATAATAGAAGTCAACTGGAAAGTTGTTTAAAATTATATGTTCTTTTTGAATTATGAAGAATTTTTTAGAGCTTATGTCCCTGTAAAGGGTCATTCTAATGCAAAGTTGGCAAACCCTTTTGAGAAAATGTGCCCAAATTATCAGTAAATTTGATGACAATTTTCTTAGATACCTAGGTTAATTTAAACATTTGAATACCATATATTTATACTTATTTCTTTATTAATGCTATTTATTACTTTTATTTTAATAAAATAGAAGAGCAATGTTATTATTATTATTATTATTATTATCGGTTATTTGTAGAGCGCCAACGGATTCCGCAGCGCTATAAACAAAGGGGGAGTACAACAAAACAATTATAGGGTAGAGGGCCCTGCCAAGAGTTGCACTGCTGTAGTCAGCTCTTAAGAAGGTGATCTACAAACAGCTGGACTTTTAGGCTTACATGCTAAGAGGGATCAGGGGATTGCAGTGGAGGAGAGGAACTGGTATTAGGAAAGGTTAGCGTAGGTTGTATGCGTCCCTGAACAGTAGAGTCTTTAGGGAGCACTTGAAGCTTTTAAAACTAGAAGAGAGTCTTGTGGAGCGAGGCAGAGAGTTCCACAAGATGGGAGCCAGTCTGGAGAAGTCCTGTAAACGGGAGTGTGATGAGGTGACAAGAGAGGAGGAGAGAAGGAGGTCATGAGCAGAGTGAAGGGGACGGGAGGGAGAGTATCTGGAGACAAAGTCTGAGATGTAGGGGGGAGCAGTGCAGTTGAGGGCTTTGTATGTCAGAGTGAGAGTTTTGTGTTTGATCCTAGAGGCAAGAGGAAGCCAGTGAAAGGATTGGCAGAGAGGAGCAGCAGATGAAGAGCGACGTGTAAGGAAGATGAGTCTGGCAGAGGCATTTATTATGGATTGTAAAGGAGCTAGGTGGCAGGTGGGGAGACCAGAGAGGACAGAGTTGCAGTAATCAAGGCGGGAAAGAATGAGAGAGTGGATTAAAATTTTAGTTGTGTCTTGTGTAAGGAAGTGTCTAATTTTAGAGATGTTTTTAAGGTGGAAGCAGCAGGCTGTAGCCAAGGACTGAATGTGAGGAGTGAAGGAAAGAACATAAAAATTTTCATGTTTATGTTTATTTATTGTTTTAAAATTAAAAGACCTTAAAATAAATCAAGGCATGTTATAATAATGAAGAGCACTTGCTTATAACAAATACAATTATTAGGTAGAAAAAAATACATAGAGAATGTTAAACACTGATACAAATTAACTTTTAATATAACATGTTAAAAATATTAGAGGTAATACCCCAAAACAAACACACATAAAACTTAAAAGAAATAAATGTATAGTCCTTGTATTTGTACATATAGGGTATGCCAACCTTTCAATAAACAATACTAAATGCAAATCTGGGCAGATGATTCCAAAACCATAAGAATGTGTAGAAACTGAGAGATCTTAAATATTTTGAGAAAGGCAGGGTATTTACTTTTGATGATAGACTACCAAGGTGGAGACAAACTAATTCACTACTACCCATAAAACCCAATACCATGTCAGATAACGATTCCGAATCCTCTGCAGTAGAAGACAGTGACAATGAGGCTCCAACTGTGACTGAGACCCAACCACAGGCTCCTTTTTTAGAGAGAGGAAGCAAACCGACAATAAGCAGACAAGCAAGAGAGAGACAAGGAGGGGGAGAAGACGGTGAAAGGGCACTCCGGGACAGAATGAGATTGGGATACAGACCGGACAATCAACAACAGAGTTGGGAGCATTGGTCCAGGAGACCACGGTGGTAACTCCAGAGGCAAGAGATGTACAAATAATTAATCCATCTAATAGAAATTAAACCAAATCTCATATTCAGGTTCTGTCTAGAGGTCTATCCTTCTCTCCCGCACCCACCTTAGATAAATTCCCATTGATTAAATATCTGCACCTTTTTTGTCATAAACTAACACTTAAAAAAATGTACTGCAAACATGAAGATACAGACTATAGATTTTCACAAACATTAGACACTCTTACTGACCTTTTGGAGGAAAGTGACACTGGTCTAATAACAGATAGCTATGACAATCTTGATAAACAACTAAAAAATAAGTCAAAATTTATGCCGCAGCTTACAAAGTACTCTGTGATTGAGGCATTCTTAAAATTAGTTACAAAATAATTACTTATAGTTGATGAGGTATGTACTAATAATTTAACCAATAATGAGATAACTTCACTGATAGAGGTACAGGGATGGGAGGAGGTTCTCATAGAACCATCGGATAAAGGTGGTTATATTTTAATATGAGATAAGGAACTATACATTAAAGAAGTCGTGAGGCCACTTAATGATAAGAAATGTTACAAACTGTTATTCTCTAATTCCAGAGAGGATTTTTTTTATCAAATAGCATGCCCTGATAGGGAGTGCAAAATTTCAAGGTTCTATCACAGAAAAGGAGTGGTACTTTCTAAACATAATATCCCCTAAGATCTCTACCTTTTATTTACTTCCCAAGGTGCACAAAAACAAGGACAAACCACCATGATGACCGATCGTGTCTAGCATAGATAGTCTATGTGAACCTGCAAGTCAATTTCTAGACTTATGCCTCAGAAGGATTGTAACAATATTACCCTCCTATGTCAGGGATACTTTGGATGTATTGGGAGAAATATATGCTATAGTAGTGGAAGAAAACACACTTTTAATTACCTGTGATGGGGAGTCCCTATACACATCTATTAGGCACACCAAGGGGTGTTATGCAACTCAATATTTCCTCAACATGGAGGCTAATGACAAACAGGAAAGAAAAACATTCATTTTAAATCTGCCCAAATTTGTTTTGGAACACAGCTAGGTACAGCTATGGGTTATTCATGTGCACCAACATACTCCAACATCTATCTTGGTTGGTGGGAAAGGGAAAAAGTATTTGGGGACTTACTAACAGAGTATACAGACAAAGTTATACTATGGGTCAGATACATAGACGATCTGTTGATCCTATGGAAATGGGGAGAGAACCGCTTTAAAGAATTCCTGAATAAGCTGAACAATAATGAGCTAACATTGAAACTGACTTATAATATAAGTGCAAAGGTAGTGGAATTTTTGGATATTAAGATCTACAAGGACCACACATTACATCTAAATACTGACTTATTCAGAAAATCTACAAACTCCATTTTGAAATTTAATAGCTGTCATTCATGACCAACTAAAAAAAGCTATTCCAGTTGGGGAATTTTTGCATCTAAGGAGAAATTTTTCCGACCCACAGACATTTTTTTGTGAGATCTAAAGAACTTAAGCAAAGACTTAAGTCAAAAAGATACACTTGTAAAGTCATTAAAAGAGCTTATCACCGAGCACTACACACTAACAGAAAAAACCTACTGGTACCCAAAATAAGAACTGGTTCTGGAGACAACAAATTGAGATATGTAACAACTTATAATGAAAGACACAGAGAGATCATGACAATACTGAATAAACATTGTGACATTTTAAGAGATGACAATGATCTGAAAGAAGTGGTGGGTGACCAGGTATCAGTAATAAGTAATAAACTGGTCAGAATTCACTTTGTAAACAAACAAATACATAAAACCACAGCTGGTACATATGGATGTGATTCATTTTCTTTCTAAAAAATATGTTCAATATGAAGGAAATTTAAATATTTCCAAAGGGTACAACTAAGAAATTAGTGAACTATGCAAACTGTAGGGCAAAAAATGTAGTGTATTGTCTACAATGCGAATGTCCCAAGATTTATGTGGGTATAACAACCAAGGAAGTATGCACCTGTTTGGGTGAACACTTAAAAAAAAAATCAAAAACAGCATAGAAGACAATAGAAAGGGTAAGACCCTGACATTAGTGTCGAGACATTTTCTGCACCATTATAAAGCCAAAGCTGATGTTAAATTGTCAGTCTTACAAGCAATAAGAAATGGCATATGGAGGGGTAACATAGAACGCACATTGTTACAGTCTGAAAATAAATGGATCTTTTGGTTAAATTCTATGACACCTAATGACATAAACAAAAATGCAGGCTATGACTCTTTTCTGTGATTAAATTGTACTAACCCTTAGTCAGTAAGATATGGTTAGATTGTGAATGTCAATAATGTTTTCTTTTTGGATACTATTTATTGACATGGTACAGAAGTAAGATTCAAAAATAGGTTGAGAATTGTTCAAATATGTACATGTTGGTTGAACGTAGATAAATCTGATAATGGCTTTATGAAATTGGTTTACTACGAACCATACAGGGCAATAATCAGTCTGTGAATTGACATGTGGAGTGTATTGGACAGTGCTTCACCCCTTAGTGTATTTGGGATCTATACATATGATAAGATGATTGATACAGATTGTCTCACATTATGGACCGTTTGTTATAATCAAGGGTGATATGTACAATCAGTAGGTATTCAGGTTGAGTACCAGTCTCAGGCAGCCAATGTGTAATAAACATCACCTCAGCAGGGGATTATAATTAATTAAACAAATGTTATTCTGCACTTAACGATCATTATATTATTTTATGGTCCTGCAATTACATGGCTATAACTTATTGTGGATACTATTTATGGATACTGGTGCATTCCATATATCAGGCTAAAACATATATATTGTACTCAATAAGAGATCGTCTACAGAGCAATAGGGGTTAACATGTGTGCATCGATGTGCACGGCATATCGCAACTATCTATTTTACCTGGAAATTCATATTAGG
The DNA here is from genome assembly GCF_027579735.1 of Bombina bombina. NCBI lineage: Eukaryota > Metazoa > Chordata > Amphibia > Anura > Bombinatoridae > Bombina > Bombina bombina. The sequence continues at coordinate 88,534,887 of NC_069505.1, read as the reverse complement.
GTAATTGAAACTATGGTTTATCAAATATATGTACCAGTCCAATCAGACACAGGAGGTGTGTAGTTGTGATCCTGTCATAACAAACGAGATCAAGTGATGTGATCACATGACCTGTCTCATCCATTCACAGACTATATAGTCCGATAGACTATAATGAAGGCTTTTACACTACACTGCCTTGGGATTGGCTAATTTATTCTTTTTAAGGGTAGGAGAAATGACATCCAGGTTTGCCTTTTGAGGAAACTGAGGTGAAATGCGCATCAGGCATCTGCTACCTGATGTATATTGTACTGACATATGTGAGAAAAATGTTTCACTTATACTTTATAAACTAATGCATTAATATAATTGATCCTCTAATGACTGAGGGGACGGTATTGTGTATACACTTGGGATTGTGTGTCCCTGCTTCTTAATATAGACGCTTTTTCCCTCTCAGTTTTTACACATTCTTATGGTTTTGGGATTATCTGCCCAGGTTTGCATTTAGTATTGTTTATTGAAAGGTTGGCATACCCTATATGTACAATATACAAGGGTTCTACATTTAGTTCTTTTAAATTTTATGTGCATTTGTTTTGGAGTATTACCTCTGATATTTTTAACATGTTATATTAAAAATTCATTTGTATCAGTGTTTAACATTCTCTGTGTATTTTTTCTACCTAATAATTGTATTTGTTATAAGAGAGTGCTCCTCATGGTGCAACTTTTCTCTATTTATGTTATAATTAATTCATTTTGCCTCACACACATTCCTTATATTAATGTTATAATAATGACATGATTCAGATAGAGTATGCAATTTTAAAATAAACTTAATTTACTTCCATAATACAATTGTGTATAGTCTTTTTATGAGCACTTTTTCTGAGGCACCTGCAACTACTGAACATGTGCAAGATATCACAGAATATATAAATTCCAGCCTATACATGTAGCAAGCTTCAACAAAGTCAGAGGCAAACCAGGTTTTCTTCAAAGCAAGATCGTCAAATTTAATAAATTTGACTAATTGCTTTGAAGAAAACCTGGTTTGCCTCTGACTTTGTTGAAACTTGCTGTATGTTCACAGAGGGACCGGGTGGTTGACCCCAGGAGGGCGGATTCACATCTTGGATTGTGTTTATATATCTATATATATCTATATCTATCTATCTATCTATCTATCTATCTATCTATATACTGTATATTATATAGTAACACAATGTAAGCACTCTATGGTCTTTTTATAATAATATAGAGTTTAATAGTGTAACATTTTGGGGGGGGGCACTACCCTTCCTCAGACAAACAAACACAGCAAACAATTGTGTTTAAATATCATAAGCCCCACCCTCGGTGAGTGAAATTTGTGCCAAAACAGTTGTCATGGAGATCCTCATAGTGTGTGTACACAGACTTTACTTTGTTGTAGCAGTGACATAAAGTTAATGTGATCCAGTGCCATTAATATATAAACATCATTATTTAAGGAGTACTACAACTCATATAATATCATAGTGTGTATTACAAGAAAAATACATTTTGTGGTAAATGTTTATGTGTCTTGTTCACAGGGGTAAAGAGAGAGAAACATCACATCTGTTAGCACAAATATTTGCTTCCCATACTTTGGTAAATTGTCATTATTCATTTCAGCACAGCATCTAGCATCCCCATATCTGCTTGTTATGTATTTTCCTGCGTGTTTCTGGAGCACAAATATTCCTTCAGGAGTCATGTCTTATGTCCTAAACGTACCCACATACCTTGTACAATAATCAGATGTATTGCACGCTAATCTGAAGGAAAGGGCATGTTATACACAAATCACACAAGAGTTTGCTGCCGCATGTTGTTGCACCTCCTACGTCATCATCTGTAGACCTACTGTGGTGTTTGCAAACGTTTGCAATAGTTACTGTCATGAGAAGCAGGACACAGCATAGAAGGTACAACCCTATTTTATTGCAGAGCATAGAAGTATGCAGCTTGTACAACACATCTAACTTGGTAACTGTACAACACATCTAACATAGACAATCAATCCCCTAAACAACGCCCCCATCCGGTTACGTCACTTCCCACACTCATCACATATTCCCCCTTTTCAAAGGACAAAGCATAATTTTTTTTTTTCTTTTTGAATACATCAAATAACAAGGTATACAAGAAACATACAGAAATAGTTTTGTTTAGTATACAACAAATAACAAGTTAAAGAGGATATACATAAACAACATGAAATACAATCCTGACTTGAACATCGGAGTAGACTACCCTAGTCCACAGTGACCATGGGATTATTCTGCCCATTCTTCTGGTCACTGCTCTAACTAGTGCTAATCCCGATATCGGGCTGGAAGTTTCACCACCCTTCCACTTGATGTCATTTTACATGAACTGTCCTCTGATACAGAAGAAGGTGATTGAGAGTCTGCTGGAAGCAAATAAATATCCCAGCTGTGATCTTGCTGAGGGGAAGGCACCCCTCTTAAAACAGGGGATCCCACCGGCAGTGGTACTGAGGCATCCAGTCCCAAACTCTCCGGTACTGGTTAAAGATGTCTTTGATTTCGACGTGTGACTGTCCCTCCATCAGTAAGGACTACATAAGACCTTGGTTCTGGAGAGCGTCCAATTACCGTAGCAGGCGTCTTCCATTTTCAGTTTAACTCTGACACTTTGCCCCACATTCAGCTCCTGCAAGGGCCTCACGGAGTGTTTCCCCTTTTACTCTCCGGAGGAACAGAGCTAGTTGGCTGCAAGACACAGACAGAGGGTAAAGTTTTGCAAATCTGACATCCTAGCATTAGCTGTGCCGGGCTAAAACCCGTGGCTTGAATGTGAGTCGCCCTATAGGACAAGAGGGCTTGGTACGGCTCAGATTGCTTCAAAATGATCTTTGTTGTTTGAACTGCCTTTTCAGCCATTCCATTGGCCTGCGGGTAATGTGGACTCGACGTAGAATGGACAAAATGATATTCACTGCTGAAAGAACTAAACTCGTTGGAAGCAAACTGCATTCCGTTATCACTCACTAACTCCATTGGTATGCCCCACCGGGTGAACAAGCTCTTGAGACGAGTGATAACGGCTTGACTTGTGATCTCATTCAAGGGTGCAATCTCCAAATACCTGGAATAGTAGTGAATCACAACTAGGTACTTTTTCCCGTGCAGTTCGCACAAATCAGCAGCTATTTTCTTTCACGGGCCTGCAGGCAGCGGAGTAGAAATTAAGAGCTCCCTCCTCTGAATAGACCGGCATTCCTGACAAAAGGCACATTTTTACACATGGCTTGAGATGTCGGAACTGATCCCAGGCCACCATACTGCCGCAGCTGCCCTTTCTCTGCACTTTGTAATGCCCAAGTGGCCATCATGAATCCTGCTTAACATCTCCTGCTGATTGCTAACAGGAATATCAATGCGGTCCTGGAACAGCACCAACCCATCCAGTTATGTGAGCTGCAACCTTTCTGATTGGTAAGAACTTAAAGACATCCAGGCTACCCGGCTCTCAGGCCAACCTTCTTTTATGTACTTAATAACTTCTTGAAGGTCAGTATCTAAAGATGTCTCCTTTATTATTTGCTCTAGCTTTCCTGACAAAATGGATTTGGCTGCAGAACTGAATCTACATACACTTTCACATCTGATTCCATTGAAGATTCTTCAGCAGCAGCCAGTGGGAGCCTGGAAAGTGTATCTGCCACTACCAGTTGTTTCCCCGGCACATGCACTGCCTGAACGTTGAACCTGAGCAGCCTCATCAGAAGTCTCTGGCATCTTAGGGGTGTTTTGTCAATATCATAGGAGTTGATTAGAGGTACTAGAAGTTTATGGTCAGTCTCCAGACTAAATTTCTCTAAACCCACTAGGTAATGCTGGAAGCGCTCACAGGCCCAAACTGCAGCCAGGCACTCTTTCTCAATTTGGGCGTATTTTGACTCAGCAGCCGTCAGTGTACGGGAACAGTAGGCGATAGGCTTTAGTTTGTTATCATTCAACTGCAGGAGGGAGGCCCCTAACCCATAACTGCTTGCATCAGCACTAACCACAGTCTTTTTAGAAGGATCGTAGAACCCCAACACTGGGGCAGACCCCAGCAGGGACCTGCACAAGAGATTCTTCCTGTGAAGGTCCCCAGACCCAGGACACATCTTTCTTTAACAACTCTGAGAGGGTATAGTGTTGTGGATAAATCTGGAAGGAACCCTCCCACATAATTCACAAGGCCCAATATTTGTTTTACCTCATGTACATAAGAAGGTATTTTCATCTGTTCAATAGCAAGGATTTTATCAGGGTCCGGCTTGATGCCATCCCCATTGATAATATGCCCAAAGTAACATAACTCAGCCTTCCTAAAATGGCATTTCTCCTTATTTCATTTCAGCCCAGACTCTCTAATTGTCTGCAGCACACAGCTCAATCGCTGATCATGTTCTTCCAAAGTAGACCCATACACCAAAATGTCATCCATGTTGACTGCCATGCCCTCGTGGTCCCTTAGGAGAGAACTGATCTCTCTTTGAAAGATTTCAGAAGCAGAGGATATCCTGAAGGGGAGTCTGCAGAAGCAAAACCGACCTACCGGAGTAATGTAGGTAGTCAGTTTGCGGCAGTTTGGGTCTAGAGGTATCTGCCAGAAGTCGCTGGAACCATCCAGTGTAGAGAAGAACTTTGCTCCAGCCAATTTCGGAGCTGTCTTCAAGTGTCGGCAGCACATATCTCTCTCTCTTCACCGCCTCATTCAGCCTTTTCAAGTCTACGCAGATGCGTACCTTCCTGTTTTTCTTTTCAACAGGCACAATTGGGACACACCAGTCAGTTGCTTCAACAACCTCTTCAATGACTCCCATATTCTTCATACGCAGAAGTTCCTTCTCCACTTGAGGCATGAGCGGGAATGGAATTCTGTATGGGACTGCATCACCTTTAAGTGATATTCGCACTGGGTTGCAATTCAGTAGGCCCAATTCACTAAACATGTCTTCTAAAATCTCATTCACTCTGGTGACCAGGCCCAAACCAAAGGCTTCTTTTCTGCTCAATAGTTTAACACACTGACCTCTAATAACATGTACCCACATGGTGACTTTCCTCTGCTTGTACTCGCAGCTGGCAAGAAATTTCCCCACACAATTGATGCGGCCACCAGGACTATGAACTTTTGTTGTAACTTTTGCCAGCTGAGGCTGTCGAGGCAGTTTTATGAATGCTGCAAGGGACATAACAGTGATGTCTGCTCCTATGTCAATCTTAAAGGCAACTTTGGCTCCCATTACAGTAAGAGTAACCCGCCAATCTTTATCTGAACCAGACCTTCAACAACGGACCCTACAGGACCCTACAAAGGACACTTCTTGACCCTCCTGGTCACTATCCACCTGCATCTCCTTAATGTATTCAGTTTTACACGCCACTTCAAAATGGTCCATTCGTTTAAATTTTCTACATCTTTTCTCTTTAGGAGGGCATACGACACTCTGATCATGGGTGCAGTTACACCGTGTGCAGCGAGCATGCTGCGCCCATCCGCTTCTGGGCCTATCTGTTGCCCTTGGTCTACCGCTCATACTGTGCCTTTCACTAGCAGCTCTCCTGAACTGCTGCACTTCATTCACAATACTTTTGGACCTCAGATCAGCACTTTGCTTTTTCACCAGTTCACTTCGGCGGGTCATCCTAATAGCCCCATCCAATGTTAAATCAGCCTCCAACTGTAGCTTCAGTGAGAATTCAGCATCTGCGATTCTTATGACTATTCTGTCTCTGGTTTGCTCCTCTTTAGCAACACCAAACAGAATTCAGCTAGTTCATACAGGGTGCGCACATATGACTCCACAGAATCTCCCACAAGCTGAGCATGTTTGTGAAAATAAGCCCTCTCATGAATCACATTTATTTGGGCACAAAGTGAGTACTGAGTTTGTTCATAACTATTTCAAAGTCAAATTCTTCCCCTTCTTGGAAAGTAAATGCATTGAACACTGGCTACACATCTTTCCCCATAGAGTATAAAATAGAATTAACTTGTACTTCACCACTCTCCTTATCCAGCTTGGAAGCAATCCTGAAGCGTTGAAACCTCTGATGCAATGTGGGCCAAGCTGCAGGCTGAGAGAAATCAAAAGGCTCAGGTGGGGTAAACTTCGACATCGTCATTAATCAGGAAACAGAAGCGCAGGCAAGTACTTCTGACACCATGTCATGAGATGCAGGGCACAGCATAGAAGGTACAATGCTATTTTATTGCAGAGCATAGAAGTATGCAGCTTGTACAACACATCTAACTTGGTAATTGTGACATAGACAGTCAATCCCCTAAACCACGCCCCCATCCGGTGACGTCACTTCCCAGCAGTATGTAGGTGTGTCCCTGCTTCAGCAATAATTTTTTTTTTTTTTTTCCAACTTTTCCGCCTGCCTGCTACGCATATCACATGGCTAACACGTGATAGATACCTAGTGGGTCACAAATCATCTTAACCTATTGGCGCAGCTCAGTGGGAACTGACACTATTACAATTGTCGGCACATTGGCTCCTGACTGCCTGTGTAGTCTCCTTAATTGGCTCCTGACTGCATGTGTAGTCAGCGAGTGGGACAACAGTGTGTTTTCAGAGCGGGCAGTAGCTAGTCGGACTCGCAGAGCTCTGAGGGCAGCAACTTAAATGAGAGAAATCTCAATGTATCCTTCCTGGTAAAATATTTTATAAATAAATAAACGTTGAGCAGAAGTCGAAGTGTTTTTTTTGCAGCTAGCTAGTGCATTGCTGCTCCTGCTCTTGATATATGGATAGGAAGTGGAAGCTTAAAAATGCTTGATGATAAAATGCGAGTGTCTTTATCTAATATTCCACCAAATATTCAGAAACTGTTTTCATCCCATCAACCTCATACATCCCATTAAAATAGTAAGTAGCTATTGGTGTTATTATTTTTTTTTTAATTCTTACACATACATACTGTTACTTGTAAATATATTTTATTATTATATAATTTATGTATGGGTCCGTATCTCAGAAAACAAGTTAGTTTAACCTCCTGTTTGCTAGTACAACTGAATAACTGTGTCACAAAAGGATGTAGGTCTAACAAGTGTGTCACCAACAAGAAAAGTTTGGAAAGCTCTGGTCTACCATATGAATACATCCTTGTAGCGTTTTTACCACTCTAAAGCTACGAGTCAAATGGTATGTTAGGAATGGGGAAAAATGGATACTTTGTTGCTACTTAGCCTACCCATCAATTAACCATTGGTCACAAAGTCCTAGCTCCACCTTATATAAATCGAAGATTACTATATATGTACACTACTACCTATTCTAACCTATGCATGTGTGTCTTGATTTGGGTTTCATGTGATGTACCTAACTGTATGCCAAGTTTGGATATCAGGGTTATAAAGGGTATGGTGATATAAAAACCCCCTTAGAGGAGGTAATAAATCCAAGATATTAGAGAGAAAAAAACTGAATTGGATTTAAAAATTGCATACACTGTATCGATCAGGCATAAATAGAGAATGTGACATTCATTTTTTTATTGATAATTGATTGTATCAGATTGTAATAATATTTTATTTTTTATCATAAATGTTACTTAAAATCATCTAAAAAATGTCTTAATACTGTTTGGATTGGCCCTATACCTATATCTATATATGTTCATGTTCTGATAATAATAAGTTTAATGGGATCTAGATATACATATACTTGTCCATATTCTCTGCTTTAAAACTTGGTTTTGTTTCAATCTGTTTTATCTATATCCTATAAGGGCTATGCAAGATTGCAGTATTACAGGATTAGCGCTTCACACAGTTCACATAATTTGAAAATGCTATCTATAGAGTATATGCTTACATCTGAGAAGGGGTGGTCAGAGGCAGACCACTGATTCCCCCACTATAGAAGAGCAGTCAAACAACAGTCTGGTCATTAACATCAGTGACCAACAGTTATCAGACTCAAAAGAAAGGGTCTTGAACAAAGGATTAAACTTTGTACCCACTCAAAGAAGTGACACATTTGACATGTGGATAGATATACAAAAAATTTAAAGATCACTAAGACTGAAAGAGCACTTTAACATTAGTGGCATCAGGGATATGGATAGACTGTTTCATAAATAAAAAACAGTTTGACCCAGTAAGCTATAACCCCAACATCAAAACGTACTCACATTTAATAAAACCACTACCAAAGACACTACAAGAACATTTCAGAGTAACCTGACCAAAGAGGAAAACACGGCCATTAAGTTGCTAGCAACAGATCCCACAATAGTAATCAGCTCGGCGGATAAAGCTGAGGTGACAGTCGTGATAAATTATACATACTATAGGTCAGAGATTATTATGCAACAATTAAGTGAAACAACTAAATATCTACAGTTACAGAAAATTCCTGTGAAAGAATACCAGAAGGAGATTGAGACAGCGGTCACTTATGGAGTATCACAGGGCTAATATTGATGAATGCATTGGGGAATTTCTACTCACTGATTACCCTAAGTGCCCTATACTGTATATGCTACCTAAAGTGCATAAAAACCAGACCCATACTCCGGGAAGACCCATTGTGTTGGCTATAACATCCCCACTATCCAAATTTGTGAACGTTTTCCTACAACCGCTGGTAAAAAACATAAGATTGTATGTCATAGACTCAATAAAACTCATTGAGACACTGAGGGGGTTTCAAATGGACGGGGACTGGCTATTGGTAATGGCCGATGTCAATAGCTTGTATACAGTTATACCACAACAAGAGGGAATCATATGGTTGCCAGAGCCCTAAATCAATATGGTTGCCTGAGACTGTATGTAGGGCCACCAGAATTTCTACTAAATGTCCTTGATTTGAGCCATAGGCTAAATTACTTCAGGTTTAAAGAAACATACTACTGACAAATCAACAGTACTGCCATGGGCTCAAACGTAGCACCCTCCTTCGCAAACGTATATATGGAACACTACGAGGAAGAGATCATGGGTGCTTTTACTAAAACAGAAGTTGTGTTATATAGATGACCTGTTCATAATATGGCAGGCACATCAGTTACTTTAAAAGATTGGTTTCAGGAACTAAATATTTATCATACCCAATCAAATTTAAGATGAATCACAGTAGCGAGAAGGTGGAATTTCTGGACCTGTGTATACATTTGGGCACCACACTTTACCAGAAACCAACTGCTAAAAATTTGGTATTGCATGCCACTAGCTGCTATAAAACATCACTGCTGAGAGCAATTCCACATGGACAAAGGTCCAGTGTTAGCAGGAACAACAGTGATCCCACAAATAAGATGGAATAATTAATATCAATGGCAAATAAGTTCTTGGTACGTGGATACAAATGGCAATATCTGATGGACTGTCAGTATATCAGAACAAGAAAACAAGGGAGACAATACATGTCCAAAGGAGGAGGCCATTAACCATGTGACATTTTTTACTAAGTATTGCCCAGATGCAAAAGAAATAAGGCATCCGATTAAAGAACACTGGCACATTGTAAGAAGCGACCCCCACATTACCGTTTAAAGATTGTTAGAGTCCAAGGGTGGGCTTTCAAATAAACCAAAATGTGATAGTACACTGCTATACAAAATCATTGTGGCAAGGAAGTTCTAAGAAGGGATGCTACAGGTGCACGGGATGTACCACTTCTAATGTGATGATCCTGGGCCCAACATTCCACCACCCGGATACAAACCAGAAATTCTATATCAACCACTATTTAATGTGCACTACACCATTTGTGGTTTGCCTGATCAATTGCCCTTGAGGAAAGATCTATATAGGGAAAACATTTGATGATGCACAAACACGTATGGCCAACCACAGATCATCTATTAGAGCGGCCATAAAAAAATAACAAAAGTGATCAGCCAGTGGCCCAACATTGATTGACAAATGGACATACTGTGCAGGACTTAAGATTCAAAAGTATTGATCATGTTCCTATACAACAAAGAAGCCGTGACAGACATATGGGGACTGCTAGATACTGTGATGAAATGAATAACGACAATTTACCAAAGTATGGGAAGCAAATATTTGTGCTAACAGATGTGATGATTTTCTCTGTTTACCCTTGTGCACATGAATAGATACTCACTTTATTCAGTCTATTTAGAACTAGAGGAGATGAGATTATGTATAAAATAGGGTTAGGAGCTATATATGCTGGTATATGAAATAGACACTGGTAACACACTAAGGACAAATAGACATATACCACAATATTTATTTTTCTTGTAATACACACTATGATATGATATGAGTAGCAGTACTCCTTAAATAATGAGGCTTATATATTAACGGTGCTGGATAACAATATCTTTGTGTCACTGATACCACAAAGTAAAGTCTGTGTACACACACTATGAGGATCTCCATGACAACTATTTTGGCACAATTTTCACTCACTGGGGGTGGGGCTTATGACACAATTGTTTGCTGTGTGTGTTTGTCTGAGGAAGGGGAGTGTGTCCCCAAAACGTTACACTATTAAACTTCATAGGATGTTAAAAGGACCAGAGAGTGTTTTTATTTTGTTACTGTATTTGAATCGTTGGCACCCAGGCAGCTGCAACTAAAGGGTTAAATCGGTTGGGTCAGTTTCACAGCTGCTCCCTATAAAGTTAGCTCAGGCCTTTATAAGCAGTTATTTAGGAATAGTATGTTGCTCAGGGAGCAGGCTGTTTTCCAGAGTGAAAGAGAGGCTGAAGACCAGTTAGCATGGCTGACTGCCTGTAAAGAGACACACTGGTGAGACAAACTTGTTTTGATTTGTTTTGCATTTACTTATGCTATTTCTATGAAGTACTAAACTGGGTTCAGGTTAGCTGACCAGTTTATCATTGGGTTGGGAAATTATATGTGTAGTAAGGCTCCTGACAGGAGTAGGCTTTTTATTTGTGTGCTTTGTTTTGCTGGCTGCTTTGAAGTTGTTAATTCTGGATTAATCACACAGGTAGTCCGGAATCTGGATGCCTGAATTGTCCAAAATTTTGATAAATATCTATTCGCCCGAGGCCAAATGCACATTTCTACTCCATACTGCTTTTCCATATTGAGCAATAATCTTTAAAACTTCAAACCCAACTACAACTACATACAGATGTTTCACCACTTTTGATCACGCCAAATATTTAAACCCCTGATTCTTGAAAATCAACGCTGCTGCTCCCTTCATTAAATTGGGTTTCATAGCAGGTTGGCCTGACATTCTTTTTTTTTTTTTTTTTTTATATATTCATTTTTATTGAAAATAATATTGAACATACATTACAACATTATAGCCATATACAAGATATCTTTGTCAAACAATGTAAATAAAAGTACAACAATATATTCCAGCTGTATAGCGTGGATTTGTAAGTCTGAGAGTCCATTGATTTGTTCACAAGTGTCTTTTATCATTTAAACAGAAGTGACCGTATTGTACTCACAGCCTGTGTTAGCGTGTAGTAAAGACTGCTTATTGTAGCTCACCGAAGTTTCTTGTTTAATCACATCAATTTGTGAATTGACATTGTATGACTATATGAGTCTGATCAATAGAGATTATAATGTACATAACAATTTGAGAAACTTATTTATAAGAAAACAACATTAACAAAAACAAGAATGAACCAAAAACAAAAATCTTTCCTCCAGGGTGTATCCACAGTAAAGAGAATAAAGACCTAATGCTTCTATTACTCATAACACATTCAGCAAGAAGGTCACCTTTCAAGTAACACAAAGCATATCCACCTCCCTCCAGATATCTGATAATCTACCAATTTATCCAGTGTTGCCATGTTTGTATTGTTCCCATAGAAATACTATGTCATAATATAAATTTAAATTGCCCTGGGATAGGTAGAAATATCTCTCCATTGCAATAACATGATCTACCTGTTGTCTCCATTTATCTAAACTGGGAACCTCTGTTGACTTCCAAAAAGTAGGAATCAATTTCTTAGCTACATTAAACATAATCTGGGCAATGCAGCGTCTTATCTTACATGGGATACTGGAGAAGTCGTTAAACAGAGGAATCGTGAAGTCGAAAGCTAGAGTCATACCTGTGGTAATCTTAACTGCTTCAAAAATATGCTTCCAAAAGGGGTAGAGGCGTGGGCAGTCCCACCATATGTGTGATAGTGTCCCAATCTGGCCGCATCCCCTCCAACACTTGTTACTTGCTTTTGGGAACATAAACTTTAGTCTGTGTGGCGTGAGATACCACCTTGTTAAAATCTTCATATTCGTCTCTAGGTAGTGCGCCGAGCGCGCGGAACCTGCTGTAAATCTAGCCCATTTTTTCCACTGTTGTGTACTGATTTGTATCCCTAGATCTTCCTCCCACTTCCTAATATATTTCGGTTTATCTGGTAGGTCCAACGACAAAAGGAGTTGGTATATTGAAGACATGATGCCCCTTTTTGTTGTTTTGCCTTTTAGACATAAGTCTTCAAAAGGTGTAAGATTTCGCAAAAAACTACTTCTATCTCTATGTGTTAAAATGTAATGTCTGACCTGATGTAAATTCAACCAATTCGAGAAACCACAAAATCCCTTATCCAACAACTTCTGTCTATCACTAATCTTCCCATCTTCCATCAATGCACAAATAGGAATCAAATCATAAAACTCATTCACTTCCCCAGCTATAAAATTATTCTGGGGCCAATTTGCGCCAATCTCTCTATTGTCTGACAATGTAGTGAGGGGTGAGTATGTTGTGGATAGTCTGGGGAACTTGTTTCTAAGGCTCTTCATGGTATTCCAGGTTTTATTAAAAATGGTATAGGGCTTGCCTTCCAGAATTGTGCTTGGTTGTAAGGGTGTCCAGCATAACCCCCCCATGTGTGTGAGTTTTAGTAATTGTGATTCTAGAGTTGTTACCTTTTTGAAAGCATGCTTGCCCTGTCCAACCCAATCCACTACCCTACACAAGGATATAGCCAACTTATACCAATTCAAATTGGGAACACCCAGGCCTCCATCTACTTTAGGTGTGTATATAGTTGCTTGTGATAATCTGGGTTTTTTCCCTTGCCATATGTAAGTATTTAATACCCTCTGTAGCCTCTGGACATATGTAGATACCCCAGATATCGGTAGGGCTTGCATTATATACAATGCCTTGGGCAGGAGTGTCATCTTTGTTGCCGCTATCCTACCTAGCCATGATATATTATTTTTAGGCATCCATTTGGAAGTTAAAGATTGAAACTCCTCTAATAATTTCCCATAGTTTAAGCTCCTTAGCTTTTCGCTGTCAGAGGTTAGATATACCCCAAGATATTTTAGTGCTTTAGTATTAATTTTAAAAGGACACTGCGCCTTGATCTCCCCTAGTGTGGAAGGTGAGATATTGATTGGGTAGAGTTCTGATTTAGTGGGATTAACTAGAAAATTTGACACTGTACCGTATACTTGCAATTCTTTCTGGACATAATGTAGGGATTCGACAGGGCTTGATAGTGTCATCAGAACGTCATCAGCAAACATAGCCAATTTGTGTGACTTACCCGAAACCTCTATGCCTTTAATATTGGGGTTGTTTCGCAAACTAATTGCGAGTGGCTCTAGTGCCAAAATAAATAATAAGGGGGACAGTGGGCAGCCCTGTCTCGATCCGTTACGAATTCCAAATTCTTCAGATAAATGGCCATTCACTCTAATTCGGGCGGTGGGGTTAGAATACAAAGCAAATACTAGGGATATAAATTTGAAAGGAAGGCCGAATTTAATCAGTGTAGTATGTAAAAAGGTCCAATCCAATCTATCGAAAGCTTTTTCAGCATCTGTCGACAGTAACACAGCTGGGGTCTTTGTAGTTTTGATATAATCTATAAGGGTAACGACTTTACTTATATTATCCCTCGCTTCCCTATTCTGGACAAAACCCACTTGATCCCCATCTAGCAATACAGGCAACAACTTATTTAATCTTTCTGCTAAGATTTTTGCATACATTTTTAGGTCTATGTTTAGTAAAGATATTGGCCTAAAATTTGCTGGCGTAGAAGCTGGTTTTCCGGGTTTCGGAAGTACAGTTATATGTGCCTGAAGCATAGTGTCAGGGAATGTGTGTTCATTGGCTATGTATGAGAACAAATCAGCTAGATGCGGGCTTAATAAAGTTTTAAATGTTTTGTAATATAAGGCTGTAAAGCCGTCTGGACCGGGTGCCTTATTGGGTTTAATATCTGTTATAGCTGCCATAACTTCTTCTACTGATATAGGTGCCTCTAATGCAGACGCCTCTTCATCAGAAATGTGGGGAAGCTCTATATTGTGCAGATATTTATCACATGCCTCTTTATGCGCATTAAATGATCTATCAGGGTAAATGTTATATAGTCTGTGATAAAAGTCGTGAAATAGTTTCGCAATACCCACTGTGTCTTCTACCTTTTTGCCTGTATGGGAGTTTAATGCATGAATGTAAGATTTTAACTGCTGTTTTTTTAGGGCCCTTGCCAAAAGTCTCCCAGATTTGTTACCTTCCCAATAGAACTTCTGTTTTAAAAACAGTTGTTTTCGTTGTGTTTCGATAAGTAATAATTTGTTTAAATTATTCCTTTTTTCAGCAAGTAATTGTTGGTATTGAGTATTTACCGGGTTCATTTTGACTAAATAATCTAATTCTGAAACTTCCCTAGCCATGTTAGAATAGGCCTTCCTATTTTCTCTTTGTTTAATTGCCCTGGCCTGACATTCTAAACAAGGCTTATAGGATAGATACAATTGAAACTTTTGATCCTAGTTAATTAAAGCTTCTAAACTGAAGAGACATAATAATACATTATTTAATTTGTTGGCAAATTTTTAGTTTCTAGATCACTGTAGTCAATTTATCATTAATGTCAGTGGGCACAACTACATATTGTGTTACAATACATATCACGTCTACCGCCAGCTTTTCCCTGTGCTGTGATTTCTGCTGTTGTCATTTTATTTTATTTATTGTTTTATGCTGTCGTGTGTCAAATACATAAATAAATAAGAAAAATAAATACATTCAAACCGATTAGATTGGTATCAGTGGGTACTTTTAGATGAATAAAGTCCCCTTTGTGTTGGAGTCAGAAATATACTTTGCACAAATTTAGATGTAGATGTTTTGCAACACTTCCTTTCTAATATTAATTTCACATATACTTTTTTAAATACTCTTGTAGCACTTAATTGCTGATATTAATTTTGCATGCAATTTTTTAATGATTAGATTTTATAGCACGTTTGATTATATATTCTTTGCATCTATTTTTGGAGGGATAATGAAACCTTCATCAGCACTTAATTGTTGATATATACTGTATATTTTTTATAATGCAGACCACAATGCTCCACTTAATTATAATTGTATAATATCAGATTTGTTGTTGGTGTACAGCAGCTTCTGCACTATAGTATATGCTTATGTTTTTGCAATACCCAACTTGATGGACTCAAGTAATTGATGCAGAAGCAAGTGCAGTGCACTTAGTCTGCAGAATGCTTGGAGTTATAGTTCCCTTAAAGGGACACTGAACCCAAATTTTTTTCTTTCGTAATTCAGATAGAGCATGCAATTTTAAGAAACTTTCTAATTTACTCCTATTATGAAAATGACTTCATTCTCTTGGTATCTTTATTTGAAATGCAAGAACATACGTTTAGATGCCGGCCCATTTTTGGTGAACAACCTGGGTTGTTCTTGCTGATTGGTGGATAAATTCATCCACCAATAAACAGTCTTTGGGCAGCAGGGTGGTATTATGTGGTCATAGGGGTTGTGTGGCATAGCCTGCCTGCTGTTTTGTACATGCCACCTCACGGTCACACACTAGAGAATCAACAAAAAAGTTCTAGTGTAAAAATTAGTTGTTTTTTTTTTTACTAAGCATCAAATGGATTAAACACAAAGTCATTGTTACCATCCTTCTACATTATCTTTCTGCTACAGAAAAGGATATGATCAGTGATTTTTTTGTAATCACAAAACATAGCAACATATAAACTGTGTGTCTCTTTTACAGCTGTGTTCTGTGATTACTATAACAAAGAAGAAGAATGTGTGTGGCATTACAAAGCATGTGGCACATGCTTAAAGACCTGCAGAAATCCTGAAGGCTTATGTTTGGCTGATGATCCAAGGGTGGAAGGTAACTGCCTTATATATGCTTTTTTTTAAAAAAAAAAGATTTCTTATTAATGCATGACATGTAATAGCCAATCACAGCAACAGTATATTTAAGCAAATATTATTACAGTTTTATATTAATATATAGTGACAGTGATATTTTCAGTTTACTAATAGCTTACAAAGCTTTTTTGTGACTGCTTCAAGACTTTCAAGTGACAACAATCTACAATAAAAAAATGCTCTATTGCCATAGAAGATCTTATTGAACTATTGTTTGCAGAAAACTTTGGACTCTATTTATGAAGCTGCATATGCAGTTTGGAAGACCTTACAGAGCAGACTCACTTATGCTAACCTGCAAAAACAAGCTAAAAAGCAGAAGTCATAAGGCATAGAATGTTTTCCTCCTGCAGAGCATACTGCCCTTCTCCCGTGAATGCCAGTAGACAGGTTCCCTGCCTGGGGACTCTAAAAAAGGGTTAAGCACAAAATTAAAGACTACTCTACTCCAGAAATGTATTACTAGTCCTGAGACAAACAGGGAGCAGGGGGTGGCATTGCACAAGCATTTCACCAGAAATGCTTGTGCAATGTTAAATGCTGACAGCGTATGGGGTTGGCATTTAGCGAGGTCCAGCAGATATGATTCAATAATTCAATAAATATATATTATAATGGAGTTAGTAGTGATACCAGATCATTGATAACATAAATTTATAGTTTTAAATATATGAATATTAATCTTTGGAATGTACTTTTTGTTAAATAAATAATTATGTGATATGTGCAAACATTTGTTAATTCTTAAGATTTTTAGGAAAATGTTATCTATGTATATAGTAATATGGCATTGCAATTGTAACTGTATATATATATATATATATATATATATATATATATATATATATATATATATATAATTTCTTGTAACTTCCAAAAAAATTAAGGGAAGAGAAAACCAATCTTATTTAAGGCTGCTACTGCTATTTTAATCCTGTAGCTTACCTGTCTCTGACTCTAGCACACATAGTAGAAATGGAGTGAAAATAGACTTGTAGCTACTAGAGCTATGACCCTATACTAGGCATGCGTTCCGCTTATAAATAAAACAAGAAACACAAGCGGGTGTAAAGGCCGTAGCCCGCATTTAGTAAATCTTTTATAAATATATAACAATACATTCAACAAATTACTTTAAACCGTTAACTCAATAACCTCACAACCTGGGATGCTTGCCAACAGAGATGTACCTTCCACTGGCATACCACCAGGTACATCCCCCCAAACTCTCTCCCGCCTCTTTAGGGAGGTACCCATTCACCTAACCCCACATAAAAGACAAGCACCCCCGCCACCTGCAAAACCAAATACACATCAAAAGGGGAGGGAGGGAACTTCACCTTGTGGTTGCAGGAACTGAAAGATTGTGAGCGACTTCCGCACTCTGCATAAGTAACCCCAGGACTGCTCCACTGCCTGAGATAGGGATCACCATCCCCTACGTCGATGCTCTCCTCCAGGGAGCTATGACCCCATACTAGGCATGTGTTCCGCTTATAAATTAAACAAGACATGCAAGTGGGTGTAAAGGCCGTAGCCCACATTTATTAAATTTTTTATAAATATATAACAATACATTCAACAAATTACTTTAAACCGTTAACAAAATAACCTCACAACCTGGGATGCTTGCCAACAGAGATGTACCTTCCACTGGCATACCACCAGGTACATCCCCCCCAACTCTCTCCCGCCTCTTTAGGGAGGTACCCATTCACCTAATCACACATAAAAGACAAGCACCCCCGCCACGGCGTGTCACTGACGAGCCACCCCCACCCGGGCTAAGGCCTTCTGCACCCCTTCTTTGATGTTAAAATTAAAGAGGTGCAAGCCCACCTCGTTGAGGTGTACCCCATCTCTTAGGAAAAAACAATGACCTGTCTCCCCCTCAAATTCTACATGGCGAATGCCAAACCCTCCAAGTCTGCCCACAAAACTGGTCACTGTCCTGTTAATCTTTTTCCTAGAGGCCTCCAATTTCCTGAAATCCCATGCTGCCCGCCACGACGATCGTGGTTCAATGTCTGACCAAACTATTATTAGCCATGGGAATAATTCCCTCAATCTACCCAAATCCCTCCTGATCTTATCCACCAAGTCTTTCTGAGACAAAACCCCCAAATCATTGCCCCCTGCATGGACGACCAGAATGTCCGGAGGCTGGAATAACCTGGCATGGTCTACCACCTTCCTAAGTACCTGATCCCACCTCAATCCTCTGACCCCAAGCCAACGCAACAACACTGCCTCCTCCTTAAATTTCTACTGTGCACCTTCGTCCATCACCGCTGCAGCCTTACGGGCCCAATATATAAAGGAGTGGCCCACAATCCAACACTGAACTGGACCTACAAAACAAGAAAACATCCTAAGCCACCAGGTCAGGTCTAACATACGAACGGAAACATCCAGACTTCCAACCACCAATCCTCTTTATCACACTCTCACCCAACCCCAAACTAGCGGCTTCAGTGGCAGCCCCAATTCGGAACGAATGCATTCCGAATCCCTCCGCCGTGTACCCTAAGTCCCCTAATGCTCGCCGAAGCACCGCCAAGAATTGAAAACGAGATAAACATGATCCGTCTCTGTGAATAAACAAAGGCAAGTAAGTCTTTGGCCGAATTTCCAAAAACGCCGTCATGTTGGCTACCGGGCACCCTGCCCCTCGCGCTTCCCCAAGCTTTATCAACCTACCCCGCCCCTCCTGATCCGTCTTGGAACCCCGGAGCCAAATCCACACTACCTTATCCTTAATTGACACATCCCTGGCCTGAAGGCCCCCACATCCTTCTTGTTCACCCCCACCAGTTCTGATACCCAGAAAGCCCAAAAGAATGCCGTCGTAAAAACCGCTCTAAACAACAAGACCTCATACCATGAGGTACACACCATTTGCACGATGGCCAAGATCCGCAGCAGAAGTTGGAAAGCAATTGGCCTCCGGCTATCCCTCACCACTTTTTTCCTACATGACCTCTTCACTGCCAACTGGATAAGAAATAACTCCGTCAAATCTTTCCACCCCAAAAGTTTAAACAAGAACCTTAACGCTGCCATATTCCTCCTTACCTAGAGAGCCCCCTTTTTTTCCATTCCCCAATCCATGTCAGCAAGCCTCGAATCCACCCTTCCCTAGAAGCTACCATACCTTCGGTAGTTAGAACCTTCAACCATTGCCTCCATGTTATAACATAAGCATTCCACGTACCTGGAGCTACCGCTCCCCTTGCCACCCTGATTAACTCCAAACTTCCAGCTCCAATAACTCTGGCGGGCAACTGACTCCTTCCATCTCTGCTTCTGGTGCCACCTCTCGAAATCTTGACCACTGAAAGCGAGAAAGAGCATCAGCTACAGTATTCTGATAACCAGGCACATGCACAGCGCGAAACAGCACATTCATCCGCATGCAGTCCAGCACAAACAGCCTCAACAGGCGGACCACCGGCAGGGAGCAAGACGTCAATCTATTAACCGCAAAGACCACCCCAAGGTTGTCTGAATGGAATACCACCTTCCTATCCTGAAGCTTGTCCCTCCACACCCTCACTGCTACCAGTAACAGAAAGAGTTCCAAAAAGACCAGATTCTTCGTTAGACCTTGGTTGACCCATTGTGTTGACCATTTCCCCGCCACCCAGCTCCCTTGGCAATAAGCTCCAAAACCTAGGGACCCCGCTGCATTCGTAAACAGGTGCAGCTCATCATTCGACACCACCTTCTCGTGAACCAAAGCCCGACTGTTAAACTCTGCCAAAAACAACAACCATATTCTCAGGTCCTCCTTAAGATCTGCCCCCAAGGAAATCCACTTTTTGGGGCCCGTGACTCCCGCAGTGGCCAGGGAGAGCCTCCTACAGAAAACCCTCCCCACCGGGATAATTCTACAAGCAAAGTTTAGCTTGCCCACCAATGACTGGACCTCGCACAGGCGAAGCCTGTGTCTCCCGAGCGCTCCCTTTATGACCCCTTTTAGGTCAGCCAGCTTGTCCAACGGCAGTTGGCACTCCATAAGAATGGAATCAATTTCAATCCCCAAGGAACTCAGTGTTGTGGATGGACCTTCGGTTTTCTCATGGGCAACCGGGATTCCGAATTCCTCAGCTACCGTAAAAAATTGGTCCATTAGCCGTACACAATCCGATCTTTCGGCGTCCCCCACAAATAGGAAGTTGTCCAAATAATGGACGACCGATTGCCAACCCCGACCGCTGCCTCACCACCCACTCCACAAAGGTGCTAAACTTCTCAAAGTATACACACGATATGGAGCAACCCATCGGGAGGCAAAGGTCCACGTAGAAGGAACCTCGGAAAAAACAACCCAGTAAATGATGACACACTGGGTGCACAGGCAACAGCCGAAATGCAGCCTCCACATCTACCTTAACCATTAACGCACCAATGCCAGCATCCCTTACCAACCCCACCACCTTATCGAATGATGCATACCTCACGGCCGCTACTGCGGGGTCGATCCCATTGTTAACCGATGTCCCTTTAGGATAGGATAAATGGTGGATCATGCGGAACTGTCCTGCTGCTTTTTTCGGCACCACCCCCAATGGAGACACCATCGCCGCCAAAATACAGAATGCCTTCGACCAATTAGATAGAGTTTTTGGCAATTTACGATACCTCTTCTTCATTTCATCTTCTTCTTTCTTCTCCTTGTCACCTTTAGTGCCTTCTTTAATCTCCAGCACCTGTTCCAACGGCAGCAAAGAAAATATTTCCAAGAACTCTCTCTTCCATATTTTCTCCTTAAGCTCCTGAGTAAGATGAATCCCTAGCGGCCCAATCGAGCACAGGCAGGGTTTTCTCATAGCCCTTTCCGGCACCTTCAGCACTTCACCAGCACTAGCTACCCCCCCTGCCATTGGTACAGCCCCCCCTTGTCCCTGGCCTGTGTTCCCAGCCCCCTGACTTGCCCCCCCCACTGGTGCCCCGGACCCCACGCCCCAAGCTGCTGCAACGCTCCGCTGCTGTCCCTTAAACCTCTCATCACACTCTGCACACCTAAGCCATGCTCTCCTCCAGCCACGCCTGTGTTAGTGATAGCACCCTCACCTCTACTCCTGGGCGCCGTCACAGCTCCGGCCACTTCCACTGTTGCTGCCGCTATCCCTGTCCCAGTCTCTGACTGCCTCCTAGGCTCCCTCCCTCTGGGTCTTTGCATCCTCCTCCTCTGGGATGGAGACCGAGATCTCCTCCTCCAGCTGCTCCTTTCCTGGGACCTGTTGAGCCTCCCCCACATAGGAGATCGCCCTCTTCTCCGCTGCTGCGTCCTTTCCCTGGGCGAGCGGGATTTGTCCGACGCCGTTCCGATCCCGACCTTCTTGGGCTGTGGCGTGCCAGGGGGTCCTCCCCCCGTGGCCGTATCTGCAAAGAGGAGACAGTGAAATCCCTATCTTGCCCTACACTCCTAATACTTCCTTCCCTCGATCCCATCCCTTGCCTACCTTCCATTCTCCCCCCTCTGCCATCCCACACAAGGCGCCCTAACCCCAAGGACCTAATTAACTGCTCTAAGGCGGCCAGGTCCCCTACCCGCCGTGGTCCCATTGGTCCAGATGAAGTGCCCTCACCAGGATCATCAGATTCCAAGTCACTGTAGGAATAGTCTATCCACAGTGCGTCCCCTTCCAGCTCCAGTCCCGCATGCTCAGCAGAGTGTTCTGCCCCACAACCCCTCTGCCCCTCCAACTCCTCCTCATCACCTGCTGGAAATAAAGATGACACATTAGCCCTGCCCTGATCCGTCCGACCCCTCTTCCCCTAAGCCCCCCGCCCCCTCTTTCCTTTCCCCTTTCCTCTAGCATCCCTTTTAACACCACGTCCCCTCCCCCCGGGAATCCCCTGTCCAGGCCTAGAGCATACCCCCCGCGCAGAAACCTTATCACCACCCCTCCCAACCCCTACCCCCACCTCTTCTCTGTTCCTGGGGCAAGCACCCCCTCTCCCTACAGCGGACTCCCGCCCATATAACTCCCCACCGCCTACCAATGGCCCATCTCCTACTCCTGCTACCCTAACCCTCTCTCCCCTCCGATCAAACACCTCTTGCCCCCTTTCCCCCCATTGGGCCTCCGCCGCGCTATGTCTGAGGTCCCCCCCTCCAGGGTTCACTCCAGCTACCGCCCCTGCTATTGGGCCACTTTTATCCCTCGTTTTGCCCCCCCCAGGAGTCTCATTCCCTGTACTCCTGGGTGCCCTTGCCCCCTTCTCTCCTCCTACATCAGGCCCCTTTTTTCCTTTAAGAGGCCTCCCTTTTCCCTTGCCAATCCCTCTCCTTTGCTGCCCCTCTGTCTCCTCTCCCTGCTCCAGCTGTAAATTTGTGGCCTGAGGAGATCCCTCCCCCGCCATCACTCCGGCTCCCTGGTCTGTAGGCCTCATGTCCTGGGCCGTCGGGCTTCCGCCCACTCCTTCTGCGATTGAGGCCCAGCCCATCTCCCCGCCCGGCCTTACCTGCCGCATCACTGCTCCTGACAGACGTCCTCCGCGTGGCTTCCTCACCCGTCACACGCGCCATCTCCTGCGACCTGCCTCCTCTGGTTGATGACCGGCGCCTGGGCTCAGGATAATCTCGTTCAGGCCCAGCACCGCTTCTGCTCCTCCTGGTCCTGGCGCTATCTGGAGATAGCCGCTCCGGAGGCCTCGACCGCCGTTGCGGCCTGCCGTGATGTAGCCTTACACACGCAAAAAAAAATTCTTCTAGTGCAGTTATCACAAGAGCGAAAGAGCTAAATAGTGCTCCACTCATAATCTGACTCCCCATACACTCTAGAATACAATTAACAATATTAACAGTAACTGATAAAGCACTCAACAGTACACTCCCTACTATATATCCTCACTCATTTCCAAATACTTCCCAACCTCCCTCTTTGATTAACCTCTGACCTACCTCTCTGCACTCCTATTATTTCACTTCCCACTTTCGCCTCCAAGACATCTGATGTGCTGCTTATGTCCTCTGGAATTCTCTATACTGCTCCATAAGAAAATCTCTCCTAGCCAAAATAAGTATTGAACCGCATTGACTTTCTGCTGGAACTACAATCCACTTGGTAAACCTTATGTTTCTACACCCTCCACCTGTAAACTGGAGGCTCTTCAGAACAGGGATTGCCCCTAAATAGTTTTGTTCAGTCTGTTATGTATTTTTATCTTAGCAAAAATCCTTTTCATTCTCTACCCCTACCTTTGCACCCAGCACCATGGAATTTTGCGGCACTATACAAATAAATTATGATGATGATAATAATAATAATAATAACAACAATACTTTCCTTGCTGCCTGTCATACTTTATTTGCATTGGATGTTCCAAAATAATTTTTTTACCAAAGGTTTTCTGTAGTTGAGGACCTGCACTTATATATATTCCTTGAAGGGAAAAGAAGAGAAAAGGGGCCGATTTATCAATGCTTCAACTGATAATATGCTGGAATATCATGTTCAATTAGATGCAGAGTTGATCCGCCGTAGTTAACAAAGCGTCAAGATTGTCAAATGTTGAAATGTGTGACGTAATATACGCTCCCGCGATATCAATCCGATGCAGATCCATGCTTGTGTTATTTTAATGGAATACTGATCATTCGCCGTCACATTTGACTCTATTTAACACACTTGCCAATTTATCAAACATTCAACAGTTACACTTGCGTCTATTCTGACCCAGCGTACCTATCGTTCAAATCACAACCAATAGAAATCTATTGGAGTCTGAAAACACAGACAGGTTATGTTTGATGCTGCAAGACAATGAAGCATATTATATAATAAAAGTAAATTATGGAGATGTTACCCTACTTATGGATTATGTTACATCTATGTCTCTCATTACAAAGCAAAGGGACAATATTATTGCTCCAAATTTGGTGCACTAGTAGATATAGGGATAAAAATGAAATAAATACATTATGTTATATATTTTTTCTCTCATTACAAAGCTAGGGGACAATATTATTGTTCCAAATATGGTGCAAAGCATTGCTCCAAATTTGGTACCCTAGTAGATAGGGATAATAATGAAATAAATACATTACATAATATAGCCAACCTCCTTTTATTGGATAATCTATTTGCACCATGTTTAACACATTTATTACAAGTCCCACACTCCACTTTGCACCAAATTTGATGCAATATTTTTCACACCAAATTTGACGCAATACTCAACAACCCACAAACTGGTAAAGTTTTCCACAACTACTTATTGGTAAATGCATAATCATGTGATTAATGAAATCAGCCAATCTGATTGAGATATACAATTTCTACTATTAATAACAAATCAAATTGCTTTATACTTGAGTCATTAATCACTCATCAAAACTTGTAAGTGCCATTTGTTACATTGTGTATTATACTTTGAAAGTATGTATTTGTGAAATTAGTATTAAAGATAAACATTGATGATGACATTAGGCCACACAGTGTAATATTTCTGACAATGATTTTAATAATCGAATGATGTTTGATTAAATATAATCTTAAACTGATAGCTCAATGGGATAGTCTACCTAACATTAAACTGTCATGAATCAGATACAGCAGAAATTAAAATCACCTCTTTACTGTCATGCTATTTTCAGTGTATATCTTCCTTTTCTTGAATTTCCTTTTCATTAAGAAATGTCATCTTAAATGCCAGCCTATTTCTCTTGTAAGGTGTATCCAGTCCACGGATTATCCATTACTTGTGGGATATTCTCATTCCCAACAGGAAGTTGCAAGAGGACACCCACAGCAGAGCTGTTATATAGCTCCTCCCCTAACTGCCATATCCAGTCATTCTCTTGCAACTCTCAACACGCATGGAGGTAGTAAGAGAGATTGGTGAAATATAGTTAGTTTTTTATCTTCAATCAAAAGTTTGTTATTTTAAATGGTACCGGAGTTGTACTATTTTATCCCAGGCAGTAAATAGAAGAAGAATATGCCTGAGTTTTCTATGATCTTAGCAGGTTGTAACTAAGATCCATTGCTGTTCTCACATATGTCTGAGGAGAGAGGTAACTTCAGCTGGAGAATGGCGTGCAGGTTACTCTGCTATGAGGTATGTGCAGTTACAATTTTTTCTAGAAATGGAAAATGCTAGAAAATGCTGCTGATACCGGATTAATGTAAGTTAAGCCTGAATACAGTGATTTAATAGCGACTGGTATCATGCTTACTCTCAGGGGTAATACCCTTATAAAATTGCAATATAAAACTTTGCTGGCATGTTTAATCGTTTTTATATATGCTTTGGTGATAAAACTTTATTGGGGCCTATTTTTTTCCACATGGCTGGCTTAAATTTTGCCTAGAAACAGTTTCCTGAGGCTTTCCACTATTGTAGTATAAAAGTTACAGTTGTTGCAGTTAAAATTACAAACTGTGACATCCAGCTTCCCTCAGGAGTCCCCTGTATGCTATAGGACATCTCTAAAGGGCTCAAAGGCTTTCCAAAGTTGTTTATTCGGGAAGGTAGGGCCACAGCAGGCTGTGGCAGTTTGTTGTGTCTGTTAAAAAAAGTCTATATCGTTTTTTTGATCCATTTTTTTTTTTTGTTTTGTTTTTTAATATTTATTTGTATAATTAGGGAAAAATAATGACAGTTCAAAAAAAAATACAATAACAGTGTGTTATAAAAAGAATACAAACCATTATTAGCGAATTAGCTATCAATGAACAATTCTAAAAAGTCGGTAACAGTTAAACCAATATGAGTAAGTGAGAAAGAACAAATCGAAAATTTGGATTACCGTTAATAGAGGATATTAATTACAACAAACTCAGAGTCAATGAATGGTTTTATCATTTTTTTTGGAGTACCAAGGGCAAGGAAAGAACAAACAATTCCCATTTTCTGAAAAAGTCCCGTAAATGCTCTTCTTGTGGATATGGTATATTAAACTGTTCCGTCGTAAATTGATTCATTAGGGTCGCTTTAAAATGTACAAATTTAGGTGCTTCACGGGCCTTCCATAATTTGAGGATCAGATTACGTCCTATTAATATAATTGTGTTTAAAAGACTAACATTTTTACTAATGCCTTGGAATTGTACCAGGAAAAAAATCTCAATGGGTAACAAATCATGTTCCAGCTTCACAACTGTATTCATCCAATAAGAAATCTTTTTCCAGAATTGAAAGATTTTGGGGCAACCCCAAAGACAATGTACTAGGTCAGCATCCGTTGACAAGCATCTAGGGCACAGAACCTTTGTATTGTACCATTTAGATAAAGCATTGGGGGTAAAATACCTCTGAAGCCCAATTTTTATCTGAGATTCTCGCCACACTGTAGGCACCCAACTCTGTTGGATTAATTTAAAATTTCCGACTATAGTTTGTTCGTTTATCTCAGGGAATTGGGTGGACCATTTTACTACCATTTCGCTGACCTGTGAACTAGAGGACTTTTGGAGTACAAGTAGATATAATGGGGAAATTGGGTACAGTCCTGCTGCATAAATAGATATCCTTGGCTGTAGTTCACCTATTGACCAGTTCTTTCCATAGTTTTTAAGTAACTCATAAAGATAATGTCTGGCTTGAAGATAAGCATAAAATTCACGGGGCCCAAGGTCAAATTTGTTCGCTATATCGGAAAAAGGTAGTGGGTAGCCATCCGTTTTTTTTTATTAAGGGGTTAATCATCCATTTGCAAGTGGGTGCAATGCTCTGTTAACTTATTACATACACTGTAAAAATTTTGTTTGATTTACTGCCTTTTTTCACTGTTTTTCAAATTTTGACAAAATTTGTTTCTCTTAAAGGCACAGTACCGTTTTTTATATTTGCTTGTTAACTTGATTTAAAGTGTTTTCCAAGCTTGCTAGTCTCATTGCTAGTCTGTACAAACATGTCTGACATAGAGGAAACTCCTTGTTCATTATGTTTAAAAGCCATGGTGGAACCTTCTCTTAGAATGTGTACCAAATGTACTGATTTCACTTTAAGCAATAAAGATCATATTCTGTCTTTAAAAAATGTATCACCAGAGGAATCTGACGAGGGGGAAGTTATGCCGACTAACTCTCCCCACGTGTCAGATCCTTTGACTCCCGCTCAAGGGACTCACGCTCAAATGGCGCCAAGTTCAACTAGGGCGCCCATAGCGATTACTTTACAAGACATGGCGGCAGTCATGGATAATACACTGTCAGCGGTATTAGCCAGACTACCTGAATTTAGAGGTAAGCGAGATAGCTCTGGGGTTATACGAAATGCAGAGCATACTGACGCTTTAAGAACCATGTCTGATACTGCCTCACAATATGCAGAAGCTGAGGAAGGAGAGCTTCACTCTGTGGGTGATGTTTCTGACTCAGGAAAGATGATGCAACCTGATTCTGATATTTCTACATTTAAATTTAAGCTTGAACACCTTTGTGTGTTTCTCAGAAAGGTTTTAGTTGCTCTGAATGACTGTGATACAATTGCAGTGCCAGAGAAATTGTGTAGACTGGATAAATACTATGCAGTGCCGGTGTGTACTGATGTTTTTCCAATACCTAAAAGGTTTACAGAAATTATTAATAAGGAATGGGATAGACCAGGTGTGACGTTCTCTTCCCCTCCTATTTTTAGAAAAATGTTTCCAATAGACGCCACCACACGGGACTTATGACAGACATTTCCTAAGGTGGAGGGAGCAGTTTCTACTTTAGCAAAGCGTACTACTATCCCTGTCGAGGACAGTTGTGCTTTTTTAGATCCAATGGATAAAAAATTAGAAGGTTACCTTAAGAAAATGTTTATTCAATAAGGTTTTATCCTACAGCCCCTTGCATGCATTGCTCCTGTCACTGCTGCTGCAGCATTCTGGTTTGAGTCTCTGGAAGAGACTTTACAGGTAGCGACTCCATTGGATGACATATTTGGCAAGCTTAGAGCACTTAAGCTAGCCAATTCCTTTGTTTTCTGATGCCATTGTTCATTTGACTAAACTAACGGCTAAGAATTCTGGTTTTGCTATACAGGCGCGCAGGGCGCTATGGCTTAAATCATGGTCAGCTGACGTGACTTCAAAATCTAAGCTGCTTAACATTCCCTTCAAGGGGCAGACCCTATTCGGGCCTGGTTTGAAGGAGATTATTGGTGATATCACTGGAGGAAAAGGTCATGCCCTTCCTCAGGACAGGTCCAAATCAAGGACTAAACAGTCTAATTTTCGTGCCTTTCGAAACTTCAAGGCAAGTGCGGCATCAACTTCCTCTAATGCAAACAAGAGGAAACTTTTGCTCAGTCCAAGACGGTCTGGAGACCAAACCAGACCTGGGACAAAGGTAAGCAGGCCAAAAAGCCTGCTGCTGCCTCTAAGACAGCATGAAGGAACGGCCCCCTATCCGGTAACAGATCTAGTAGGGGGCAGATTTTCGCTCTTCACCCAGGCGTGGGCAAGAGATGTCCAGGATCCCTGGGTGTTGGAAATTATATCCCAGGGATATCTTCTGGACTTCAAAGCTTCCCCCCCAAAAGGGAGATTTCACCTTTCACAATTATCTGCAAACCAGATAAAGAGAGAGGCATTCTTACACTGTGTACGAGACCTCCTAGTTATGGGAGTGATCCATCCAGTTCCAAAGGAGGAACAGGGACAGGGTTTTTACTCAAATCTGTTTGTGGTTCCCAAAAAAGAGGGAACCTTCAGACCAATTTTGGATCTAAAGATCTTAAACAAATTCCTCAGATTTCCATCATTCAAGATGGAAACTATTCGTACCATCCTACCTTTGATCCAGGAGGGTAAATATATGACTACAGTGGATTTAAAGGATGCTTATCTTCACATTCCGATAACAAAGATCATCATCGGTTTCTCAGGTTTGCCTTTCTAGACAGGCATTACCAGTTTGTAGCTCTTCCCTTTGGATTAGCTACAGCCCCAAGAATCTTTACGAAGGTTCTAGGGTCGCTTCTGGCGGTCCTAAGGCCGCGGGGCATAGCAGTGGCCCCTTATTTAGATGACATCCCGATACAGGCGTCAAACTTCCAAATTGCCAAGTCTCATACGGACGTAGTACTGGCATTTCTGAGATCGCATGGGTGGAAAGTGAACGAGGAAAAGAGTTCTCTATCCCCACTCACAAGAGTTTCCTTCCTAGGGACTCTGATAGATTCTGTAGAAATGAAAATTTACCTGACGGAGTCCAGGTTATCAAAGCTTCTAAATTCCTGCCATGTTCTTCATTCCATTCCGCGTCCTTCAGTTGCTCAGTGCATGGAAGTAATAGGCTTAATGCTAGCGGCAATGGACATAGTGCTGTTTGCACGCCTACATCTCAGACCGCTGCAACTATGCATGCTCAGTCAGTGGAACGGGGATTACACAGATTTGTCCCCTCTACTAAATCTGGATCAAGAGACCAGGGATTCTCTTCTCTGGTGGCTATCTCGGGTCCATCTGTCCAAAGGTATGACTTTTCGCAGGCCAGATTGGACAATTGTAACAACAGATGCCAGCCTTCTAGGTTGGGGTGCAGTCTGGAACTCCCTGAAGGCTCAGGGATCGTGGACTCAGGATTAGACACTCCTTCCAATAAATATTCTGGAAGAGAGATATTCAATGCTCTTCAGGCTTGGCCTCAGTTAGCAACTCTGAGGTACATCAGATTTTAGTCGGACAACATCACGACTGTGGCTTACATCAACCATCAAGGGGGAACAAGAAGTTCCCTAGCGATGTTAGAAGTCGCAAAGATAATTCGCTGGGCAGAGACTCACTCTTGCCACCTATCAGCTATCCATATCCCAGGTGTAGAGAACTGGGAGGCGGATTTTTTAAGTTGTCAGACTTTTCATCCGGGAGAGTGGGAACTCCATCCGGAGGTGTTTGCACAATTGATTAATCGTTGGGGCAAACCAGAACTGGATCTCATGGCATCTCGCTTAAACGCCCAGATTCCTTGTTACGGATCCAAGTCCAGGGATCCCAAGGCGACACTAATAGATGCTCTAGCAGCGCCCTGGTCTTTCAACCTGGCTTATGTGTTTCCACCGTTTCCTCTGCTCCCTCGACTGATTGCCAAGGTCAAGCAGGAGAGAGCATCAGTAATTTTGATAGCGCCTGCATGGCCACGCAGGACCTGGTATGCAGATCTGGTGGACATGTCATCCTTTCCACCATGGACTCTGCCTCTGAGACAGGACCTTCTACTTTAGGGTCCTTTCAACCATCCAAATCTAATTTCTCTGAGACTGACTGCCTGGAGATCGAACGCTTGATTTTATCAAAGCGTGGCTTCTCCGAGTCAGTCATTGATACCTTAATACAGACACGAAAGCCTGTCACCAGGAAAATTTACCGTAAAATATGGCGTACATATCTTTATTGGTGTGAATCCAAGGGTTAGGATTCCCAGGATATTATCTTTTCTCC
Organism: Bombina bombina; assembly: GCF_027579735.1. NCBI lineage: Eukaryota > Metazoa > Chordata > Amphibia > Anura > Bombinatoridae > Bombina > Bombina bombina. The sequence continues at coordinate 88,504,306 of NC_069505.1, read as the reverse complement.
AAGATGGTTTGGAAAAAGGATTGTCAGCTAGTTCCTTAAAAGGACAGATTTCTGCTCTGTCTATTCTTTTGCACAAGCGTCTGGCAGATGTTCCAGACGTTCAGACATTTTGTCAGGCTTTGGTTAGAATCAAGCCTGTGTTTAAACCTGTTGCTCCCCCATGGAGCTTAAATTTGGTTCTTAAGGTTCTTCAAGGAGTTCCGTTTGAACCTCTTCATTCCATAGATATCAAACTTTTATCTTGGAAAGTTCTGTTTTTGGTAGCTATTTCCTCGGCTCATAGAGTCTCCGAGTTATCTGCTTTACAATGTGATTCTCCTTATCTGATCTTCCATACGGATAAGGTAGTCCTGCGTACCAAACCTGGGTTTTTACCTAAGGTGGTATCTAACAAGAATATCAATCAAGAGATTGTTGTTCCATCCTTGTGTCCTAATCCTTCTTCAAAGAAGGAACGTCTATTACACAATCTGGACGTGGTTCGTGCTTTAAAGTTTTACTTACAAGCTACTAAAGATTTTCGTCAAACATCTGCTTTGTTTGTTATCTACTCTGGACAGAGGAGAGGTCAAAAGGCTTCAGCAACCTCTCTTTCTTTTTGGCTAAGAAGCATAATCCGCTTAGCCTATGAGACTGCTGGCCAGCAGCCTCCTGAAAGGATTACAGCTCATTCTACTAGAGCTGTGGCTTCCACTTGGGCCTTTAAAAATGAGGCTTCTGTTGAACAGATTAGCAAGGCGGCGACTTGGTCTTCGCTTCATACTTTTTCAAAATTCTACAAATTTGATACTTTTGCTTCTTCGGAGGCTATTTTTGGGAGAACGGTTTTACAGGCAGTGGTACCTTCCATTTAAGTCCCTGCCTTGTCCCTCCCTTCATCCGTGTACTTTAGCTTTAGCTTTGGTATTGGTATCCCACAAGTAATGGATGATCCGTGGACTGGATACACCTTACAAGAGAAAACACAATTTATGCTTACCTGATAAATTTATTTCTCTTGTGGTGTATCCAGTCCACGGCCTGCCCTGTCATTTTAAGGCAAGGTAATTTTTTCATTTAAGCTACAGTCACCACTGCACCCTATGGTTTCTCCTTTCTATGCGTTTCTTCGGTCGAATGACTGGATATGGCAGTTAGGGGAGGAGCTATATAACAGCTCTGCTGTGGGTGTCCTCTTGCAACTTCCTGTTGGGAATGAGAATATCCTACAAGTAATGGATGATCCGTGGACTGGATACGCCAAAAGAGAAATAAATTTATCAGGTTAGCATAAATTGTGTTTTTTTAACACCTGTGCAGGGGTGGTGTTTCACACTAGACTGCAATCAGGAAGGGTTACACAGGTGCAGAGAGAAAACTGTCTCAGCACTTAAAATATCCATTGATTTCAAATAAATACATATGATACCCAGATTACATGTCATATTCGCAAATTATTCTTGCTCAGAATAATTATATATTTACACTATATACATATAGTCGTATAAATAAACACAGAGCTATGACAACATTGTTTAGAAAGAAAAAAAAAGAAATTTAGGGATGCAAAAGATTTTTGACATAACACACACACATACACACACACACACACACATATATATATATATATATATATACATATATATAATATATATATATATATATATATACATACAAGTATGTGCAAAGCTATATGTACAAAGTCTAGCATTAATAATCATTTAAAAAAAGAAAAAACATAAGATAGGCATATTGTGATTTTGAGAAACACAAATACACATTAATTTATGTGAAAATATCATATATCAGATTTTTTGTATAACAAATAAATAAAAATTACTTTCTATGAGATATTATTGTTTGTTTAGTTATAAATATAGCTATATTTTGAAAATTATCAGATTAAAAATAAAAGATTAGCTTTTGAGAAATGTGCTTGTTCATGGACAGTAATGAAATGTTATAAAGTTGGAAAAAACTGAATATCCGCAACATTGATGACTCTTATTTATCAAAGTCCAATGCTCATTGTGCCGTGCTTGACGCGCATGTTTTTGACAGACTTTTTAATAAATAAGGCCGTTGCATGTAGATTAACGTCAGCGATGTCTGACGAGCGTATTGACTCTAGCGAGATTGACGCAATGATAAATCGGCCCCATAGAGTTTATTTTTTATCTAGATGACATTGAGTAAAATCATTGAGATTATAAATTTTATTTTAAAATCTTGAATGTTTCAATGTTGAATGTCTCTCACTCTGTCTTTCAAAAAATAACACGTCACTTATTAGACTATAAAATGGTTTATTCTGCTATTTTCCAGGTTGTTATCCAGATTGTCCTAAGGACAAACCATTCTATGAAGAAGTTACCATGCAATGTATTAATCAGTGTGGCTGTTATGATAATGTTGGAAAATATTACAACCCAGGAGACCACGTGACTTCCTGCAACAGCTGTGAAACCTGGTAAATCTAATTTAAGTTCAGACACTCACATTTTACATATTTACATGTAGTATGAAAAATATTTTTATCATATTTGTAAACTCTCTAAATCCTTTCTCTTACAGCAAGTGCTTGCCTAGAGGGATTGCATGCAACTACAATATAAGTGGTAAGTTTTGAATCAACACATTTAATTTTAATTAGACATATTATAACACATACATGCCTAAATATGTTGTACAGATAACATGTGGCTCATTTTCTACAATGTGTTTTATTCAAAACCTACATTTTCTACTGAGCGACTTGCATTATGGGAAAATGTCATTCAATCCCTATGTTTCTTTATTTAAAGTTCCTTTTTTCAGCAAGTGAAACTGGAAACCATTTAAACCTAAAAATAATCAAATCCTGTATTTTCATCTCTATAGTTCCTATAATCCAAGTTACTATGAATATAGACCTTCCTTAATCTGTTTATAGGCCACACAAAATCTGACCACCCACTTATTGGTCACCATTACTCCCCCATATCATATCCCTCTCCATCCATCAATGGACCATCAATAAGACTTTGCCCATAGGTCATCCTGACTCCTAAAGACCACGCTCCACCTATAGACTCCTCTAACTGTGCCTATAGATCACACAGGCTCTACCCTTTATACCACCCTGAAACTGGCCATACACCAATTCATCAATATCACACCTGACTCCTTCAATAGACCACTATTACTTTGCCCATAGGTCTATAAACCAAGTATTGGAGACAGCACTAAATAAATGCTGACAAAAGAGGAGGCTTACCAAGCCTAAACATATTCATAAATTAAAAAAACTCCAGCTGCTTAAAAATAAAATGGACCTTTGAAACTAAATGTAATAAAGATCTATCATATTTTTAAGCAACTGTATGTTTTTTAATATTGTTAATGTGCCTATAGGAGCACCCACTCTGCACAACATACAGCACCCTGACACCAACATCCAAGATAAATGTTCATTCATTCATCAATTAATTCTTTTATTCATACATTAAATAAACAGTAAACATAATTACAATTTGCTTATGGAGCCTTGAAGCTAATGTACATGCTTGGTGAGTGCAAACATTTGGAATGCATTAACACCTTGTTTGCCTCTATCATTTTTCAATAGCCAAATTCCATCCACCACTTAACTTATTTGATGAAGCCAATCTGGACATGCTAAAGAAGTAAAAACTGCCATTTTGTCAGCAAAATATCAATGCCTTGCACTTTTGTATGTTACTACCTCTGCTAAGTCAGATTAGGGACATGTATGTGGCAAGGTTACTCTTATGAGTTCATACAATTCTTAGAAATTTAAAGCCCACAGTTTTAAAATGCAGGAAAAAGGTACAATAAAATTGTACATTCTCAATCTGTGTAGACTGTCAAACCAAACAGTGCAATGCATAATACGTTTTGAGGTGATACCCATTCATCAAGTGACACCTCAAAACGTATTACATGCTTACTGTCTTGACGTATTGTCTAGATAGAATTGTGTTTTTATCAATAATAGTTAATTAAATAAAGGATTAACTATGAAATTCCTGTAAAATTCCAACTTTGTGTAATGTAATTTCTATTTGCCTCAAAAAAACTAGAAAAAAGGAAAAGAAAAAAAACACATTAATATAATACAGTAAAAGTATACTAGAATATTTAAAGTGACACTGAACCCAATTTTTTTCTTTCGTGATTCAGATAGTGCATCCAATTTTAAGCAACTTTCTTATTTACTCCTATTATCAAATTGTCTTCATTCTCTTGGTAACTTTATTTGAAAAGCAAGAATGAAAGTTTAGATGCCGGCCCATTTTTTATTAACAACCTGGGTTGTTCTTGCTGATTGGTGAATTAATTTAACCGAGCAATAAACAAGTTCTGTCCAGTGTCCTGAACCAAAAATAGCTTTGATTACTTATTTTTCAAATAAAGATAGCAAGAAAACAAAGAAAAAACGATAATAGGAGTAAATTAGAAAGTTGCTTAAAATTGCATGCAAAAGAAAAAAAATTGGGTTCAGTGTCCCTTTAAACTACCAACTGGCTACTCTGTGCTTGCCTGTTATTAAAATGCCAGGCACCCAAAGATCCTTCATACTAGACACTGACACACTAGATAACTGATACCTAATTGGAGGGGGTGGGGTGATAATCTTACAGGGCCACTTAAGTCAAAATTAAAGGGATAAACAATTCAGATAGATTACGCAATTTTAAGAGACTTTCCAATTTACTTCTATTATCAAATTTTGCATATTATTTTTATATACACACTTTTTGATGCACCAACTCCTACTGAACACGTGCACAAGTTCATATGGTATAAATGTACTAGTCTGTGATTGGCTAATGACTGTCGCATGATACAGGGGCCGGCAAATGGAGGAAAAATACATTTGACAGAAGAAAATGTTAATAGGGGACATGCAGGGTTCAGAAACAAGATGAGCACAGACAGTACCATATCTTAAGGCAGAGGGGTTGGGAGAACAGTCCAATATTTAAATGGCAGGCAAGAAGAGTACAAAAACCAGCAGGGTCACCAACAGGAATTCAAAAAAGTTATAAGTGCACCCAGGAGCAAAGTGAACTAATGCTTAGGTGCAACATGTATGCAGGATAGTGTGGGGGAAATGTAGGCACGTTAATCCACCTTAAATCAAAGTGCATAAATTATAGTGGCAGTTTAATGTTTTTAAGATTGTAATACATTTAATTTGAAGGCGATTGTGTTTGCAAAAGATGGTGCTTGGCAGCTTAAAAAACAGGTCAGTGCTGATCTTACCATTACTGTAGCTCTTGTTATGTGAGTAGGCATATTACACGATTATTTTTTGCTTTTACTTCTGAGGAATAAAGAAATACTTTTTAAATTACATTACACAAACAAATTTGGAATTTCACAGGAGCTTCACAGTGTATACTTCCTCAAATCTTTTTTTTTTCAATTTATTTTTGCCATCTGTATATCTTTGAGTGATTATATACACATTCATATAGTAAATGGGAGGCATCAATGTCATTTTGTTAACATGCATATTTGATTTAGTGATAGTTTTGTGTATTAATGTTACTTCTTGACAACTGCACATTATTATTATTCTCCTTGTAGCCTGTTACTGTGAATATAATGGAATGATGTTTTCTTACAATGAAACCATATCTAAGGAATATATTGGCAATGGAGAGTGCCTGACTCTTATCTGTGGCATCAATGGCACCATTACCAGATCTGTGCAGCCTTGCATAACCCCCCAAACACAGACAACTATCAAAGTCTCCACTACAGTTACTACAACAAAAGGTCTGGTCATGTTAATTTAATTAAAAACAAAAATGATATTCTGTATACAGTAAGATATTTGGAATACAATGTTAATATCTAAAGGGAATTGTACTGAAATATGGTTTAATTTCACTAGAAAAAAAAATGAAGTAAATAATTTAAATTGACATTAATTCAACAATATTAGTACTGTACTTTTAACTCATTGGCTGATAGATACTTCCTAATAATTAATAGAAACAATGTACCTCTCAGCCAATGAGTGCTAGTAGAAAGTATCTGTGAGCCAATCAGCATTAGTGGAGAGTATCTATCAGCCAATGAGCATACGTAAGAAGTATGTTGCATTAGTTTTATTCCAAATTACAGTATATTATAAGTAATTTACCATTTTAATTGAGCAGTCACATTTGGGATAGCTGAATCAATGACAATTAATATAAAAAAAGTTGCTGTCAATGGTATAGACACGACAACAGGTAAACAGCACTTTTTGGAAGTTATGTATTTATAAAGCAATTTTGTATACTATATAGGAGTATGCTACATTACTGGTACATAGGATTCTATTAGATAATAGTTGTTGACAGGGATAGGCACGTACAAAGGCTGTGGGGGACATATTCCAAAGTGCAGACCTTAGTGAAGGACACCAAGGTACATTTGAAATTAAAAATATTATTTAATAGTGCTTGGTGTTATTATACTGATGGAGATACCACCTATAACCAGCTCTCCTCTGGCTATACCCATGAGCCAGTGTCACTACTGTGTCATTATATAGTGCTTGGTGTTATTATACTGATGCAGATACCACTGATCCTATAACCAGCACTTCTCTGGCTATACCCATGAGCCAGTGTCACTATTGTGTCATTATATAGTGCTGGGTGTTATTATACTGATGCAGATACCACTGATCCTATAACCAGCTCTCCTCTGGCTATACCCATGAGCCAGTGTCACTATTGTGTCATTATATAGTGCTGGGTGTTATTATATTGATGCAGATACCAATGATCCTATAACCAGCTCTCCTCTGGCTATACCCATGAGCCAGTGTCACTACTGTGTCATTATATAGTGCTGGGTGTTATTATACTGATGGAGATACCACTGATCCTATAACCAGCTCTCCTCCATGGCTATTCCCACGAGCCAGTGTCACTACTGTGTCATTATATAGCGCTGGGTGTTATTATACTGATGCAGATACCACTGACCCTATAACCAGCCCTTGTCTGGCTATAACCATGTGCCAATATCACTACTGTGTCTTTGTATAGAGCTGGGTGTTATTATACAGATGCAGATACAACTGATCCTATAACCAGCCCTTGTCTGGCTATACCCATGTGCCAGTGTCACTACTGTGTCATTATATAGCGCTGGGTGTTATTATACTGATGCAGATACCACTGATCCTATAACCAGCCCTCCTCTGGCTATACCCCTGAGACAGTGTCAGTACTGTGTCATTATATAGCGCTGGGTGTTATTATACTGATGCAGATACCACTGACCCTATAATCAGCCCTCCTCTGGCTATACCCATGAACCAGTGTCACTACTGTGTCTTTGTATAGTGCTTGGTGTTATTATACTGATGCAGATACCACTGACCCTATAATCAGCCCTCCTCTGGCTATACCCATGTTCCAGAGTCACTACTGTGTCATTATATGGTGCTGGTTGTTATTATACTGATGCAGATACCACTGATCCTATAACCAGCCCTTGTCTGGCTATACCCATGTGCCAGTGTCACTACTGTGTCATTATAAAGCGCTGGGTGTTATTATACTGATGCAGATACCACTGATCCTATAACCAGCCCTCCTCTGGCTATACCCATGTGCCAGTGTCACTACTGAGTCATTATATAGCGCTGGGTGTTATTATACAGATGCAGATACCACTGACCCTATAACCAACCCTTGTCTGGCTATACGCATGTGCCAGTGTCACTACTGTGTCTTTGTATAGTTGGGTGTTATTATACAGATGCAGATACACATCCAGTATTTCACTCAGGCTTTATTTATTCCATAACTTATCACCCAATATCAGTAGCAGTCTCTTGACAAGCCACTAACTTTATTCACACTACCTATTATTTAATCATAAAGAAAAGATATACTAAGGTTGTGGCGAGCTCTGCAAGGGCTAGTCACGGACACCAGTGTCCATGTACAGACACCTTGCTTATCCCTGGTTGTTGATAACATTGAATATTTCTTTATAGAAACAGAACTTTTTTTTTCCTTTTTAACTTTTTAGAATAGGTCGAAATACAACATGAAAACAAAACAAAAAAAACAACAAAAAATAAACTTCTCATTGTAACAATTTTTCTATAAGGTAAAAAAAATAAGCCATACCTGTATCTGTGTAATTCATGAACAAACAAAACATTACATTTAATAGCTACCAATGTCCACTCATTTAGTGATGTCAATAAGTTTCAATATTAAAGGGACACTTTAATGATTCAGATAGAGCATGCAATTTTAAGCAACTTTCTAATTTACTCCTATTATCAATTTTTCTTTGTTCTCTTGCTATCTTTATTTAAAAAGCAAGAATGTGATGGATAGGAGCCGGCTCATTTTTTGGTTGAGAACCTGGGTTATGCCTGTTATTGGTGGGTAAATGTAAGCCTCCAATAAGCAAGTGCTATCCATGGTGCTGAACCTAAAATGGGCTGGCTGCTAAGATTTCATTCATGCTTATAAAGATAGCAAGAGAACGAAGAAAAATTGATAATAAGAATAAATTAGTAAGTAGCTTAAAATTTCATGCTCTATCTGAATCATGAAAGAAAACATTTCGGTTCAGTGTCACTTTAACAAAGTCTTACAAGTTAAATCCATAGGAGTTTAAAATCCCCCTCAGTATGGTTTTCTATATGTACAAAATTCTGATAAAAGCTACATTGGTAGATTAATATATTTTATTCATTATATGAAACCAAAAATATAAAATAGAAAATGTTTTAAATTTATTGGGCCAGATTACAAGTGTAGCACTATTTAACACTCGCGTGCGTCGCTTGTGCTCGTATTATGAGTTAAAAGTAAACTGTTTTCACTCGCTCGTTAACCCAACGTGCGTAAAAAGTCTAACTTAAAATATCATGCGCGCGATAACCTATTCCCCCATAGAAGTCAATGGAGCAAAAAACTTAAAAAAAACACCCTACTCTCACACAAACCCTATCTCAATTGCACTAACCTGGTATGAAAATATGAATATTTCACAGTCCAATGTTATTCACATAGAATATTTTCTATTTATTCATAAATACATATTTCGATATATATAATGTTTTTTTGGTACAATATATATGTATACCTTTATATATACATATATAAATACATATATGTATACAGTATATATTATAACAATAAGAAATGCAGCTAGCAATTTGACCAAGATGAGATAAAAGTGAAAAAGTTTGATGCACAAATTTGCTGCACCTCCAGTAGGACCAAAATATAGTGTAACTATGGTGTACAACAGTTATTGTTTACAGTTCCCAATAAAGAAAAGGTCCTTATTAAACAGGCTCAGTCCAATAGGTGTCGGGCAAGAAATTGTATAATAGCCTGAAATGTAAGTCAAAAGGGCTGAGGCAAAGTTCCAGTACAAATAGCATGTGTACTTATCTAATACCCTCAGTGTGGTGCTTAGCTCTGGTCGCAAGTGTGGTAGCTGTCATTCCCTATATGTCTGTAGTAAATTGCGTTGAGTATGCTGTGGACAACCTCTGTGGTCGGTTCCAGTCAAGCAAGAAGGCCCTCAGGTCACATCAACAGGAAATGTCCACGATGTACAAACGCTTCTTTGTTCTCGGTGGGAACTCCACCTTCTCTGATGTCAGAGAATACCCGCCTACGATAGGCGCTGGATCATGGGGACGGCAACGGTCAAAGAAAGTGATACACCAATCCACTGTGAGGTAGGGCTTGTGGCTTCGGTAAGCTGTAAAAGCGATATTCCCTTCCGCTGAGTATGTACGTAACTCCAATAGAACCAGGAGCAAAACCGGAGCAAAAAACTTGAATGCAAAGAGTTTATTCAGCAGTGTTATTTAAACATCTGGTAGACAGTCAATTGAACGCCTGATATGCGCTTCATCAGAGGCCTTTATTTTTATCTTTATTATTTTTTATTTATTATTTGTATATTCATTTTCTTATATTTTTGCATATGTTTTGTTAGTGTGCTCTTTTCCATTTTTGTGAAATTACTGGGTCATATTGGCAGCACTCCCAGATGTGGATTTAAACTCTTTGTAAGGTGTGCTAAAAAAAACAAATTTTGTATTTGTATATATATATATATATATATATATATATATATATATATATATATATATATATACAGAGAAAAAAACAAATCCTCCCACCAACTACAGCCACCTGGGGGCAAGTAAAGCAGATGATATTCTCCAAAAAAATGCAAAGTCAACTTTATTAGATGACGTTTCAGGGAAGTCCCTTTCTTCAGATCAAAAAAAGGTGAACAAATGTGATACACACTACCACATTATATAGTGACAGCCTAACAAATACATACCTCTCAATTCTACCAAAAAATGCACCAAACAGTGATTGGAACGCATCCCTGCGTTCCACCCAGCCCCAACCGGAAGTGCACAGACTCTCCCCCTCCGGTTTTGCCGGGCTACTAAATATAACCACTTGAAAACTCCATTATCATGCCCATTGAGGGTATAAGTCCCCACACATATTACAAAACAAACCATTTGCGTATAAGCATATTAATGATGAAAACATTGATGCCAAAAACTGGCAAACCGGAAGTAGTCATAATACTACTTTCGGTAATGCCGAAAGTGTAAATCATGTGCTGGCAAATTACTAATGGCTAGATTTAGAGTTTGGCGTTAGCCGTCAAAACCAGCGTTAGAGGCTCCTAATGCTGGTTTTGGGCTACCGCTGGTATTTAGAGTCAGTCAGGAAAGGGTCTAACGCTCACTTTCCAGCCGCAACTTTTCCATACCGCAGATCCCCCTACGCCATTTGCGTATCCTATCTTTTCAATGGGATCTTTCTAACGCTGGTATTTAGAGTCATGGCTGAAGTGAGCGTTAGAAATCTAATGACAAAACTCCAGCCGCAGAAAATAGTCAGGAGTTAAGAGCTTTCTGGGCTAACGCCGGTTTATAAAGCTCTTAACTACTGTGCTCTAAAGTACACTAACACCCATAAACTACCTATGTACCCCTAAACCAAGGTCCCCCCACATCGCCGCCACTCTATTAAATTTTTTTAACCCCTAATCTGCCGCTCCTTACACCGCCGCAACCTACGTTATCCCTATGAACCTCTAATCTGCTGCCCCTAACACCGCTGACCCCTATATTATATTTATTAACCCCTAATCTGCCGCCCCCAACGTCGCCTCCACCTACCTACAATTATTAACCCCTAATCTGCTGACCGGACCTCACCGCTACTATAATAAATGTATTAACCCCTAATCCACCTCACTCCCGCCTCAATAACCCTATAATAAATAGTATTAACCCCTAATCTGCCCTCCCTAACATCGCCGACACCTAACTTCAAGTATTAACCCCTAATCTGCCAACCGGACCTCACCGCTACTCTGATACATTTATTAACCCCTAAAGCTAAGTCTAACCTTAACCCTAACACCCCCATAAGTTAAATATAATTTAAATCTAACAAAATAAATTAACTCTTATTAAATAAATTATTCCTATTTAAAGCTAAATACTTACCTGTAAAATAAACCCTAATATAGCTACAATATAAATTATAATTATATTGTAGCTATTTTAGGATTAATATTTATTTTACAGGCAACTTTGTATTTATTTTAACCAGGTACAATAGCTATTAAATAGTTAATAACTATTTAATAGTTACCTAGTTAAAATAATTACAAAATTACCTGTAAAATAAATCCTAACCTAAGTTACAATTAAACCTAACACTACACAATCAATAAATTAATTAAATAAAATACCTACAATTACCTACAATTAAACCTAAGACTACACTATCAATAAATTAATTAAATACAATACCTACAAATAAATACAATTAAATAAACTAACTAAAGTACAAAAAATAAAAAAGAACTAAGTTACAAAAAATAAAAAATATTTACAAACATTAGAAAAATATTACAACAATTTTAAACTAATTACACCTACTCTAAGCCCCCTAATAAAATAACAAAGACCCCCAAAATAAAAAAATGCCCTACCCTATTCTAAAATTAAAATAGAAAAGCTCTTTTACCTTACCAGCCCTGAAAAGGGCCTTTTGCGGGGCATGCCCCAAAGAATTCAGCTCTTTTGCCTGTAAAAAAAAACCATACAATACCCCCCCAACATTACAACCCACTACCCACATACCCCTAATATAACCCAAACCCCCCTTAAAGGGACACTGTACCCAAATGTTTTCTTTTGTAATTCAGAAAGAGCATGCAATTTTAAGCAAATTTCTAATTTACTCCTATTATCAATGTTTCTTCGTTCTATTGCTATCATTATTTGAAAAAGAAGGTATCTAAGCTTTTTTTTGGTTTCAGTACTCTGGACAGCACTTTTTTTATTGGTGGATGAATTTATCCCCCAATCAACAAGGACAACTCAGGTTGTTCACCAAAAATGGGCCGGCATCTAAACTTACATTCTTGCATTTCAAATAAAGATACCAAGAGAATGAATAAAATTTGATAATAGGAGTAAATTAGAAAGTTGCTTAAAATTTTATGCTCAATCTGAATCACGAAAGAAATTTTTTGGGTACAGTGTCCCTTTAAATAAACCTAACACTAAGCCCCTGAAGATCTCCCTACCTTGTCTTCACCACACCGGGTTCACCGATCGGTCCATCCAAGCCCAAGCGGGGGGCTGAAGATGTCCATGATCTGGCTGAAATCTTCATCCAAGCGGGAGCTGAAGAGGTCCATGATCCGGCTGAAGTCTTCTATCAAGCGGCATCTTCAATCTTCTTTCTTCCGGATCCATGTTCATCCCGCCAACGCGGAACATCCATCTTCACTGACGACTTCTCGACGAATGACGGTTCCTTTAAGGGACGTCATCCAAGATGGCGTCCCTCGAATTCCGATTGGCTGATAGGATTCTATCAGCCAATCGGAATTAAGGTAGGAAAATTCTGATTGGCTGATGGAATCAGCCAATCAGATTCAAGTTCAATCCGATTGGCTGATCCAATCAGCCAATCAGATTGAGCTCGCATTCTATTGGCTGATCGGAACAGCCAATAGAATGCGAGCTCAATCTGATTGGCTGATTGGATCAGCCAATCGGATTGAACTTGAATCTGATTGGCTGATTCCATCAGCCAATCAGAATTTTTCTACCTTAATTCCGATTGGCTGATAGAATCCTATCAGCCAATCGGAATTCGAGGGACGCCATCTTGGATGACATCCCTTAAAGGAACCGTCATTCGTCGGGAAGTCGTCAGTGAAGATGGATGTTCCGCGTCGGAGGGATGAACATGGATCCGGAAGAAAGAAGATTGAAGATGCCGCTTGATAGAAGACTTCAGCCGGATCATGGACCTCTTCAGCTCCCGCTTGGATGAAGACTTCAGCCGGATCATGGACATCTTCAGCCCCCCGCTTGGGCTTGGATGGACCGATCAGTGAACCCGGTGTGGTGAAGACAAGGTAGGGAGATCTTCAGGGGCTTAGTGTTAGGTTTATTTAAGGGGGGTTTGGGTTAGATTTGGGGTATGTGGGTGGTGGGTTGTAATGTGTGAGGGGGGTATTGTATGTTTTTTTTTATACAGGCAAAAGAGCTGAATTCTTTGGGGCATGCCTCGCAAAAGGCCTTTTTCAGGGCTGGTAAGGTAAAAGAGCTTTTCTATTTTAATTTTAAAATAGGGTAGGGCATTTTTTTATTTTGGGGGTCTTTGTTATTTTATTAGGGGGCTTAGAGTAGGTGTAATTAGTTTAAAATTGTTGTAATATTTTTCTAATGTTTGTAAATATTTTTTATTTTTTGTAACTTAGTTCTTTTTTATTTTTTGTACTTTAGTTAGTTTATTTAATTGCATGTATTTGTAGGTATTGTATGAATTAATTTATTGATAGTGTAGTGTTAGATTTAATTGTAGATAATTGTAGGTATTTTATTTAATTAATTTATTGATAGTGTAGTGTTAAGTTTAATTGTAACTTAGGTTAGGATTTATTTTACAGGTAATTTTGTAATTATTTTAACTAGGTAGCTATTAAATAGTTATTAACTATTTAATAGCTATTATACCTGGTTAAAATAAATACAAAGTTGCCTGTAAAATAAATATAAACCCTAAAATAGCTACAATATAATTATAATTTATATTGTAGCTATATTAGGATTTATTTTACAGGTAAGTATTTAGCTTTAAATAGGATTAATTTATTTAATAAGAGTTAATTTATTTCGTTAGATTTAAATTATATTTCTCTTGTAAGGTGTATCCAGTCCACGGATCATCCATTACTTGTGGGATATTCTCATTCCCAACAGGAAGTTGCAAGAGGACACCCACAGCAGAGCTGTAATATAGCTCCTCCCCTAACTGTCATATCCAGTCATTCTCTTGATACTCTCAACAAGCAAGGACGTTGTAGGAGAGAGTGGTTAAATATAGCTAGTTTATTTTCTTCAATCAAAAGTTTGTTATTTTTAAATAGTTCCGGAGTTGTGCTATTTTATCTCAGGCAGTAAATAGAAGAAGAATCTGCCTGAGGTTTCTATAATCTTAGCAGGTTGTAACTAAGATCCATTGCTGTTCTCACATATGTCTGAGGGGATTACACGGATGAGGTAACTTCAGCGAGAGAATGGCATGCAGTTTATTCTGCTATCAGGTATGTGCAGTTATAATTTTTTCTAGAGATGGAAAACACTAGAAAATGCTGCTGATACCGGATTAATGTAAGTTAAGCCTGAATACAGTGATTTAATAGCGACTGGTATCATTCTTACTCCCAGGGGTAATACCCTTATAAAATTGCAATATAAAACTTTTGCTGGCATGTTTAATCGTTTTTATATATACTTTGGTGATAAAACTTTATTGGGGCCTAGTTTTTTCCACATGGCTGGCTTAAATTTTGACTATAAACAATTTCCACTGTTGTAGTATAAAAGTTACAGTTGGTGCAGTTAAAATTACAAACTGTGACATCCAGCTTCCCTCAAAGGCCCTCTGTATGCTATAGGACATCTCTAAAGGGCCCAAAGGCTTTCCAAAGTCGTTTATTGGGGAAGGTAGGGCCACAGCTTGCTGTGGCAGTTGGTTGTGACTGTTAAAAAACGTCTATTTCATTTTTTTTAATCCGTTTTTTGAACTAAGGGGTTAATCATCCATTTGCAAGTGGGTGCAATGCTCTGTTAGCCTATTATACACACTGTAAAAAATTTGTTTGATTTACTGCATTTTTTAACTGTTTTTCAAATTCTGACAAAATTTGTTTCTCTTAAAGGCACAGTACCGTTTTTTATATTTGCTTGTTAACTTGATTTAAAGTGTTTTCCAAGCTTGCTAGTCTCATTGCTATTCTGTATAAACATGTCTGACATAGAAGAAACTCCTTGTTTATTATGTTTAAAAGCCATGGTGGAACCCCCTCTTAGAATGTGTACCAAATGTACTGATTTCATTTTATGCAATAAAGATCATTTTCTGTCTTTAAAAAATGTATCACCAGAGGAATCTGACAAGGGGGAAGTTATGCTGACTAACTTTCCCCACGTGTCAGACCCTTTGACTCCCGCTTAAGGGACTCACGCTCAAATGGCGCCAAGTACATCTAGCGCCCATAGCGTTTACTTTACAAGACATGGCGGCAGTCATGGATAATACACTGTCAGCGGTATTAGCCAGACTACCTGAACTTAGAGGTAAGCGAGATAGGTCTGGGGTGAGACAAAATGCAGAGCATACTGACGCTTTAAGAACCATGTCTGATACTGCCTCACAATATGCAGAAGCTGAGGAAAGAGAGCTTCAGTCAGTGGGTGATGTTAATGACTCAGGAAAGATACCTGATTCTAATATTTCTACATTTAAATTTAAGCTTGAACACCTCCGCGTGTTGCTTAGGGAGGTTTTAGCTGCTCTGAATGACTGTGATACCATTGCAGTGCCAGAGAAATTGTGTAGACTGGATAAATACTTTGCACTGCCGGTGTGTACTGATGTTTTTCCAAATACCTAAAAGGTTTACAGAAATTATTAATAAGGAATGGGATAGACCAGGTGTGCCGTTCTCTTCCCCTCCTATTTTTAGAAAAATGTTTCCAATAGACACCACCACACGGGACTTATGGCAGACTGTCCCTAAGGTGGAGGGAGCAGTTTCTACTCTAGTAAAGCGTACTACTATCCCTGTTGAGGACAGTTGTGCTTTTTTTTTTTTTTAGATCCAATGGATAAAAAATTAGAGGTTACCTTAAGAAAATATTTATTCAACAAGGTTTTATCCTACAGCCCCTTACATGCATTGCCCCTGTTACTGCTGCTGCGGCGTACTGGTTTGAGTCTCTGGAAGAGGCTTTACAGGTAGCGACTCCATTGGATGACATACTTGGCAAACTTAGAGCACTTAAGCTAGCCAATTCTTTTATTCTGATGCCATTGTTCATTTGACTAAACTAACGGCTAAGAATTCTGGTTTTGCTATACAGGCGCGCAGAGCGCTATGGCTTAGATCATGGTCAGCTGACGTGACTTCAAAATCTAAGCTACTTAACATTCCCTTCAAGGGGCAGACCCTATTCGGGCCTGGTTGAAGGAGATTATTGCTGATATCACTGGAGGAAAAGGTCATGCCCTTCCTCAGGACAAGGGTCAAACAGTCTAATTTTCGTGCCTTTCAAAACTTCAAGGCAGGTGCGGCATCAACTTCCTCTAATAATAAATAAGAGGGAACTTTTGCTCAATCCAAGACGGTCTGGAGACCAAACCTGACCTGGAAAAAAGGTAAGCAGGTAAAAAAGCCTGCTGCTGCCTCTAAGACAGCATGAAGGAACAGCCCCCTATCCGGGAACGGATCTAGTAGGGGGCAGACTTTCACTCTTTGCCCAGGCGTGGGCAAGAGATGTTCAGGATCCCTGGGCGTTGGAAATTATATCCCAGGGATATCTTCTGGACTTCAAAGCTTCCCCCCCAAAAGGGAAATTTCACCTTTCACAATTATCTGCACACCAGATAAAGAGAGAGGCATTCTTACACTGTGTACGAGACCTCCTAGTTATGGGAGTGATCCATCCAGTTCCAAAGGAGGAACAGGGACAGGGTTTTTACTCAAATCTGTTTGTGGTTCCCAAAAAAGAGGGAACCTTCAGACCAATTTTGGATCTAAAGATCTTAAACAAATTCCTCAAAGTTCCGTCGTTCAAGATGGAAACTATTCGTACCATCCTACCACTGATCCAGGAGGGTCAATATATGACTACAGTGGATCTAAAGGATGCTTATCTTCACATTCCAATACACAAAGATCATCATCGGTTTCTCAGGTTTGCCTTTCAAGACAGGCATTACCAGTTGTAGCTCTTCCCTTGGGATTAGCTACAGCCCCAAGAATCTTTACAAAGGTTCTAGGGTCGCTTATGGCAGTCCTAAGGCCCCGGGGCATAGCAGTAGCCCCTTATTTAGACGACATCCTGATACAGGCATCAAACTTCCAAATTGCCAAGTCTCATACGGACGTAGTACTGGCATTTCTGTGGTCGCATTGGTGGAAAGTGAACGAGGAAAAGAGTTCTCTATGCCCACTCACAAGAGTTTCCTTTCTAGGGACTCTGATAGATTCTGTAGAAATTAAAATTCACCTGATGGAGTCCAGGTTATCAAAGCTTCTAAATTCCTGCCGGGTTCTTCATTCCATTCAGCGCCCTTCGGTGGTTCAGTGTATGGAAGTAATCGGCTTAATGGTAGCGGCAATGGACATAGTGCCGTTTGCACGCTTACATCTCAGACCGCTGCAACTATGCATGCTCAGTCAGTGGAACGGGGATTACACAGATTTATCCCCTCAACTGAATCTGGACCAAGAGACCAGGGATTCTCTTCTCTGGTGGCTATCTCGGGTCCATCTATCCAAAGGTATGACCTTTCGCAGGCCAGATTGGACAATTGTTACGACAGATGCCAGCCTTCTAGGTTGGGGTGCAGTCTGGAACTCCCTGAAGGCTCAGGGATCGTGGACTCAGGAGGAGTCTCTCCTTCCATTAAACATTCTGGAACTAAGAGCGATATTCAAGGCTCTTCAGGCTTGGCCTCAGTTAGCAACTCTGAGGTACATCAGATTTCAGTCGGACATCACGACTGTAGCTTACATCAACCATCAAGGGGGAATGAGAAGTTCCCTAGAGATGTTAGAAGTTTCAAAAATAATTAGCTGGGCAGACATTCACTTTTGCCACCTATCAGCTATCCATATCCCAGGTCTATAGCACTGGGAGGCGGATTTTCTAAGTCGTCAGACTTTTCATTCGGGAGAGTGGGAACTCCATCCGGAGGTATTTGCACAACTGATTCATTGTTGGGGCAAACCAGAACTGGATCTCATGGCGTCTCGCCAGAACGCCAAGCTTCCGTGTTACGGATCCAGGTCCAGGGATCCCAAGGCGACACTGATAGATGCTCTAGCAGCGCCCTGGTCTTTCAACCTGGCTTATGTGTTTCCACCGTTTCCTCTGCTCCCTCGACTGATTGCCAAGATCAAGCAGGAGAGAGCATCAGTGATTCTGATAGCACCTGCATGGCCACGCAGGACCTGGTATGCAGATCTAGTGGACATGTCATCCTTTCCACCATGGTCTTTGCCTCTGAAACAGGACCTTCTACTTCATGGTCCTTTCAACCATCCAAATCTAATTTCTCTGAGGCTGACTGCCTGGAGATTGAACGCTTGATTTTATCAAAGCGTGGCTTCTCCGAGTCAGTTATTGATACCTTAAGACAGGCACGAAAGCCTGTCACCAGGAAAATTTACCATAAGGTATGGCGTAGATATCTTTATTGGTGTGAATCCAAGGGTTACTCATGGAGTAAGGTCAGGATTGCTAGGATATTATCTTTTCTCCAAGAAGGTTTGGAAAAAGGATTGTCAGCTAGTTAAGCATCTGGCAGATGTTTTGTCAGGCTTTAGTTAGAATCAAGCCTGTGTTTAAACCTGTTGCTCCACCATGGAGCTTAAACTTGGTTCTTAAGGTTCTTCAAGGAGTTCCGTTTGAACCTCTTCATTCCATAGATATCAAGCTTTTATCTTGGAAAGTTCTTTTTTGGTAGCTATTTCCTCGGCTCGTAGAGTCTCTGAGCTATCTGCCTTACAATGTGATTCTCCTTATCTGATTTTTCATACGGATAAGGTAGTCCTGCGTACCAAACCTGGGTTCTTACCTAAGGTGGTATCTAACAAGAATATCAATCAAGAGATTGTTGTTCCATTCTTGTGTTACACAATCTGGACGTGGTCCGTGCTTTAAAGTTTTACTTACAAGCTACTAAAGATTTTCGTCAAACATCTGCTTTGTTTGTTGTCTACTCTGGACAGAGGAGAGGTCAAAAGGCTTCAGCAACCTCTTTTTCTTTTTGACTAAGAAGCTTAATCCGCTTAGCCTTTGAGACTGCTGGCCAGCAGCCTCCTGAAAGGATTACAGCTCATTCTACTAGAGCTGTGGCTTCCACTTGGGCCTTTAAAAATGAGGCTTCTTTTGATCAGATTTGCAAGGCAACGTCTTGGTCTTCGCTTCATATTTTTTCAAAATTTTACAAATTTGATACTTTTGCTTCTTCGGAGGCTATATTTGGGAGAAAGGTTTTACGGGCAGTGGTTCCTTCCATTTAAGTTCCTGCCTTGTCCCTCCCTTCATCCGTGTACTTTAGCTTTGGTATTGGTATCCCACAAGTAATGGATGATCCGTGGACTGGATACACCTTACAAGAGAAAACACAATTTATGCTTACCTGATAAATTTATTTCTCTTGTGGTGTATCCAGTCCACGGCCCGCCCTGTCATTTTAAGGCAGGTAATTTTTAAATTTAAACTACAGTAACCACTGTACCCCATGGCTCCTCCTTTCTCGGCTTGTTTTCGGTCGAATGACTGGCTATGACAGTTAGGGGAGGAGCTCTATTACAGCTCTGCTGTGGGTGTCCTCTTGCAACTTCCTGTTGGGAATGAGAATATCCCACAAGTAATGGATGATCCGTGGACTGGATACACCACAAGAGAAATAAATTTATCAGGTAAGCATAAATTGTGTTTTAACTTAGGGGGGTGTTAGTGTTAGGGTTAGACTTAGCTTTAGGGGTTAATACAATTATTATAGTAGCGGTGAGGTCCGGTCGGCAGATTAGGGGTTAATAATTGTAGGTAGGTGGAGGCGACGTTGGGGGTGGCAGATTAGGGGTTAATAAATATAATATAGGGGTCGGCGGTGTTAAGGGCAGCAGATTAGGGGTACATAGGGATAATGTAGGTTCCGGCGGTGTATGGAGCGGCAGATTAGGGGTTAAAAAAAATATGCAGGTGTCAGCGATAGCGGGGGTGGCAGATTAGGGGTTAATAAGTGTAAGGTTAGGGGTGTTTAGACTCGGGGTTCATGTTAGGGTGTTAGGTGCAGACATAGGAAGTGTTTCCCCATAGGAAACAATGGGGCTGCGTTAGGAGCTGAACGTTGCTTTTTTGCAGGTGTTTGGGTTTTTTTCAGCTCAAAATGCTCCATTGTTTTCTATGAGTGAATCGTGCACGAGCACGTTTTTGAAGCTGGCCGCGTCCGTAAGAACCGCTGGTATTGAGAGTTGCAGTGGCGGTAAATATGCTATACGCTCCCTTTTTGGAGCCTAACGCAGCCCTTCTGTGAACTCTAAATACCAGCGGTATTTAAAAGGTGCGGGAGAAAAAAAGCCAGCGTTAGCTACGCGGGTCGTTACAGACAAAACTCTAAATCTAGCCGTAAGTGTAGTATAGGTGCTATGCTTTAAAGTGAAACACATGCCAACAGTGCTAACACCCTCTACTAGGTGTATAAAGTAATGACAAAAGACATGGCTTATAAGTTCAGGTGTGAAAATTATCACACATCTAAAACTAAAGTATATTTCAGGTAAGTCTTTCATTAGTGTATCAGGCTACACATAAATATAAATTGTGCAGCAACTGAAACTAAACATGTTAGTACTACACTTGCAAATATAAACATTTCATACATATGCCAAGGAACCTCACTGTAGGATCCACCTGACATGTGCTCTATATAAAATAACGCAATGAAACACAGTATCTATAAACAGATACATATTAAAAGAAAAATGTACATATAGTACTGTATCTCCTCTTGTTGAAATAAACTCTTATGTTGAAAGGAATATAACAAACATACGGCTAGATTACGAGTTTTGCGTTAGAGGCTGTGCGGTGTTGATGAGCAGTTTTCCCTCACCGCTCACTTCCCTACAGTGCTGGTATTAGGAGTTTTTACAAACCCGTCATTAAAAGACAAGAAGTGAGTGTTGAGCAAATTTTTGCTCATTACCGCACTCCAATACCAGCGCTGCTTAAGTCAGCGGTGAGCTGGTCGTACATGCTCGTGCACGATTTCCCCATAGGAATCAATGGGTAGTGCCGGCTGAGAAAAAGTATAACACCTGCAAAAAAGCAGCGTAAAGCTCCTTAATGCAGCCCCATTGATTTCTATGGGGAAATAAAAGGTATGTTTACACCTAACACCCTAACATGAACATCAAGTCTAAACACCCCTAATCTTACACTTATTAACCCCTAATCTGTCGCTCCTGACATCGCTGACATCTACATTATTCTTATTAATCCCTAATCTGCTGCTCCGGACACCGCCGCCACCTACATTATACTTATGAACCCCTAATCTGCTGCCCTCAACATCGCCGCCACCTACATTATATTTATTAACCCCTAATCTGCCGCCCCCAATTTCACCTCCACCTACCTACACTTATTAATCCCTAATATGCCACCCCCAACGCCGCCACCATTATAATAAACATATTAACCCCTAAACCGCTGCACTCCCGCCTCGCAAACATTAGTTAAATATTATTAACCCCTAATCTGCCATCCCTAACATCAACGTCACCTACCTACATTTATTAACCCCTAATCTGCTAAAGATGCCATCTCCTAAAGATGCCACCTGGATAAAGACTTCTACCTGTCTGGAGGACCACTTTGCCCGGCTTGGATGAAGACTTCTCCCGGTAAGTCGATCTTCAGGGGGTTAGTGTTAGGTTTTTTTAAGGGTGTATTGGGTGGGTTTTATTTTTATGTTAGTGTTTGGGCTTGCAAATAGCTAACGGCAGTGCCCATCCAAATGCCCTTTTCAGGGCAATAGGGAGCTTAGGTTTTTTTAGATAGTATTTTATTTGGGGGTTTGGTTGTGTGGGTGGTGGGTTTTACTGTTGGGGGGGTTGTTTGTATTTTTTTTTTACAGGTAAAAGAGCTGATTACTTTGGGGCAATGCCCTGCAAAACGCCATTTTAAGGGCTATTGGTAGTTTAGTTTAGGCTAGGGTTTTTTATTTTGGGGGGGGCTTTTATATTTTGATAGGGCTATTAGATTAGGTGTAATTAGTTTAAATATCTTGTCATTTGTTTATTATTTTCTGTAATTTAGTGTTTGTTTTTTTGTACTTTAGCTAATTTAATTTAATTTAATTAATTGTTAATTTAGTTAACTTATTTATTTATAGTGTAGTGTTAGGTGTTAGTGTAACTTAGGTTAGATTTTATTTTACAGGTAAGTTTGTATTTATTTTAGCTAGATAGTTAATAAATAGTTAATAACTATTTAGTAACTATTCTACCTAGTTAAAATAAATACAAACTTGCCTGTAAAATAAAAATAAATCCTAAGCTAGCTACAATGTAACTATTAGTTATATTGTAGCTAGCTTAGGGTTTATTTTATAGTTAAGTATTTAGTTTAAATAGGAATAATGTAGTTAATGATAGTAATTTTCTTTAGATTTATTTAAATTATATTTACGTTAGGGGGTGTTAGGGTTAGGTTTAGACTTAGATTTAGGGGTTAATAACTTTAATATAGTGGCAGTGACATTGGGGGTGGCAGATTATGGGTTAATAAGTGTAGGTAGGTTGCAGCAACATTGGGGGTGGCAGATTAGGGGTTAATAAATATAATGTAGGTGTCGGCGATGTTGGGGGCAGCAGATTAGGGTTCATAAGTATAATGTAGGTGGCGGCGGTGTCCGGAGCGGAAGATTAGGGGTTAAAATTTTTATTATAATGTTTGCGATGCGGGAGGGCCTCAGTTTAGGGGTTAATAGGTAGTTTTTTGGTGTTAGTGTACTTTTTAGCACTTTAGTTATGAGTTTTATGTTACGGCGTTGTACCATAAAACTCATAACTACTGACTTTAGAATGCGTTGCAGATCTTGCAGGGTAGGGTGTACCGCTCACTTTTTGGCCTCCCAGAACAGACTCGTAATACCGGCGCTATGGAAGTCCCATAGAAAAAAGACTTTACGAAGTTTATGTAAACCTTCAAGACTCGTAATAGCAGCGGGCGTAAAAAAGCAGCGTTAGGACCTGTTACAATGTGGGTGGGTGGCAACTGTCAGCTCTAAGGATCGAATTACGATCCGTAGGTTTCTTGTAGAGAGTAGTCCCTAGCATAGGGCCATCTTTAAATATTTATAGATCCAGAAAACTAACACTCTCGCTGTGAGATGTCATTTTGAATCGTACAGTAGTGTCAGTGTTGTTAAGGGTGTTGAGCCATGTGTGTAAAGTGTCAGAATCACCCTGCAAGATCAGAAAGATGTTGTCTATCTATCGTCTGTAGAAGACAATAGACAACATCTCCCCAGTCCACACAAAACTATTCTCGAAGTCTGACATAAAGATATTGGCATATGATGGGGCCATATTTGACCTCATTGCCATGCCAGCGAACTGTACATAAAAGTCTTCCTCAAACCGAAAATAGCTTTGTTTTGTTACTAAAGGAAAATTGTGCCATTTTGGATGGAACTTACAATATATCGGCTAGATTACAAGTTTTGCGTTATGGCTCATAACGCTGCTTTTTCACTACCACTGCTATTACGAGTCTTGTAGGTATAGCTGTACCGCACACCTTTTTGGCCGTAACGCAACATAACTACCGCACCTTTAAAAAGGTCCTTTTTCAATGGGACTTCCATAGCACCAGTATTGTGAGTTTTGCCTAGGAGGCTAAAAAGTGCCTATACCGACAAGATTCATACCGCCATCTAAAGTCAGTAGTTATGGGTTTTACTCTACAAAGCTGTAGCATAAAACTCATAACTAAAGTGTTACAAAGTACACTAACACCCATAAACTACTTATTAACACCTAAACTGAGGCCCTCCTGCATCGCAAACACTAAAATAAAATTATTAACCCCTAATCTGCCGCTCCGGACATCGCCGCCACTATAATAAACATATTAACCCATAAACCGTCGCACTCACGCATCGCAAACACCAGTTTAATATTATTAACCCCTAATCTGCTGTCCCCAATGTCTTTGCCACCTACATACATTTATTAACCCCTAATCTGCCACCCCCAATGTCGCCACCGCCACTATACTAAAGTTATTAACCCCTAAACCTCTGGCCTCCCACATCACTAACACTAAATAAATATATTAACCCCTAACCCTAAGTCTAACCCTAACACCCCTAACTTTAATATAATTAAAATAAATCGAAATAAAACTTACTATCATTACCTAAATAATTCCTATTTAAAACTAAATACTTACCTGTAAAATAAACCCTAAGCTAGCTACAATATAACTAATAGTTACATTGTAGCTATCTTAGGTTTTATTTTTATTTCACAGCTAAGTTTGTATTTATTTTAATTAGGTAGACTAGTTAGTAAATAATTATTAACTATTTACAAACTATCTAGTTAAAATAAATACAAATTTACCTGTAAAATAAAACCTAACCTAAGTTACACTAAAACCTAACATTACACTAAAATTAAATAAATTACATTAATTAAATACAATTAATTACATTACAAAAAAAATAAACACTAATTTACACAAAATAAAAAAGAAATTATCAAATATTTAAACTAATGACACCTAATCTAATAGCCCTATCAAAATAAAAAAGCCCCCAAAATAAAAAACCCTAGCCTACACTAAACTGCCAATAGCCCTTAAAAGGACCTTTTGCTGGGCATTGCCCCCAAAGAAATCAGCTCTTTTACCTGTAAAAAAAAAAAAATGCAAACAACCCCTCAACAGTAAAACCCACCACCCACACAACCAACCTCCCCCCCAAAAAAAACCTACCTAAAAAACCTAAGATCCCCATTGCCCTGAAAAGGGCATTTGGATGGGCATTGCCCTTAAAAGGGCATTTAGCTCTTTTTCTGTGCCAAAACCCTAAGCAAAAAATAAAACCCACCCAATAAACCCTTAATAAAACCTAACACTAACCCCCCGAAGATCCACTTACAGTTTTTGAAGACCGGACATCCATCCTCATCCAGCCGGGAGAAGTCTTCATCCAAGCGGGCTATTCAAGAATGTCATATTTATATATAATTATTTATAGGTATATATATATATATATATATATAATTATTTATAGGTATATATATATATATATATATGGCATTGGCTAAGCCGACCGGCCTACGTGGTGCACGCCACAAACACAGCCTCCTAAACCGCATGGTTGAAGGTACCTGCGGTGAAATTTACAGAAGTGTAACAACGGCACTCTGAGGATCGGAGATACGTCTGAATGAACTAAACAAGGTCGTATGTGTCACAGTAAGGTTCACTGATATGAACTGTAATACGGTCGAATATAACAATATGGTTACCAGTAAAAACTGCAATGTTTGATTGCTTTGTGAGGAATACGTTTACAAAAGAAATTCACGGATTTTGCTACAATAGCTGCCAAGAAATTGCAACATTGTGTTACATACGCTAAGCTGAACTTTTAACTAACAGCATCTGAATTGCTCTTTCTTCTGCTTGCTACATTGTTTCCTTTAATGCAGCTTTATGTGTCAGCACTTCCACGATTACAGCACCATTAAGAAGATATCATGTACTGTGCTCTATGCTACAATTCTACACTTCTGCTTATTTCTTTCTACAGCAAAGCTTTGCATGACAAACTAACAAAATACAAAAAAGCATAATAAGGGCACATACTGTCTGTATTTATTGCAAAAAGTCGCTCAAATGTGTTTTGTTAAGTGTAAACAAAGCCTAACTTAGAGATCACTTAGATCCTGGTAGATATTACCACTTGTTGTACTGCCCGGTATTATACTCTCCTTAACTGGAGTACTGTGAGCAGCTAGGTGTAGTGAATCTCGAATTTCAGGCTTTACATTTCATGTATGTATACCAATATACGCTATTCATTGCATACCATATTATAATTGCGATAACAAACTGTGACTTGCTTCTGTCTTTGATACCCCTAATTAACCTCTTAGATCCCATTCCTTTAAAAACCTGCCCAGGCTATACCTCTTTTAAAGGGGTTCTGTGAGCAGCAGGGTGTAGAGGTTATATACAGGTGTCAATCTACAAATCCATGTAGGGTTTGGCTGTGTATCCATGTACTAAATGTGCACCCCTGACCGGTCAGGTTTATATCACTAACTCTAGTATATCTTGAAGTAAATTTTGTTTTCTTTTCGATACTCCCTTTTACTAATACAATAAGTATTGAGTCCTTTCCTCAGGGGGAGTGGTGTATATATAGCTGGAAGTTTTCTCTGTTCATAATTGGATTAAAGAATTCACTGTTCAAAAACACATTTTGGTCTAATGAGCTTTATTTTTCAAAAAGAGTGCTAAAATCCCTGTCTTTTCTTAACTAGGATTACATTCCTAGATTTCTCTCTCCTCTTGCTTAATCATGATATATATATATATATATATAGGTATAAAGTGCAATGTTAGACGGTGTGCCCCAGTCTATATATATATATATATTTATAAATACACAGCAGAATATGTTCTATGTGCAGAAAATTGGAATGTGAAATATTTACAATAAATATAACTCTTTATTAACAATGAATATTGCATAAATATACTTTTACATGTTTTCATCTACTCTAATGCAAAGGGCTCCAATGCACTTCTACATATATATAATAATTTTTATTAGATAGTGTTATTATGAGTGTAACTATGCTCTGTAATGTATTTGTGATGTGTTTTGTGAACACTTTTTTGTTTTGCGAAAGAGTTAACCAGAGCTCTTAGTACTTAGTAATCATTCTAGTGTAAATCTTTTTTTTTTTTTTATCTTTATTTAAAGCCAACAATGGGTATACAGTACAGAAAGTAAATTTAGCACCACACAGGGCAAAAGACATAAAGAAGTACAAACAATATACAGGTGGACCATATACACACTCCGGTGTGTATCTACATTCTTGAATTCACATTGTTGGAGTTTTTTATATTTTAAGATTAACATAAATAAGGATACCACATAAACACATAAACATACTGATGAGTCTATATAATACCCCTTTCTTTTCCTTTTTTTTTCCTTTCTTTCTCTTTCCTTCCCCTTCCTTCCTCTTCTTTTTAAGCTCTTTTTTCCTTTTATTGAGAATTTTTAAGGAGAAAAAAAGTAAAAATATAAAATACAAAAATCTATTACCAAACTCGGGCAATAAAAAAAAAAAAAAAAAAAAAAAAAAAAGAAGATATCAAAGACCTTGGGATTAGCACATCAAGCCCAACAATAGAGGTTACAATTACCTTGAATTATACCTGTTAACAAACCAAAATTTTTCTTAGCGTACATAAATACCAACATTGCAAACCCCTGTTGAGGCCCCACAAATACCTTCTAATATTAAGATTAATGATAGAAAACAAGACACGACAAGACAAGACAAAACAATAAAACCCTGAAGACAAAAAAAATACAAGACAAGACAAGACAAGCAAGAATAAATAATAATAATAAAAAAATAACTTTTATCCCCTCACCCCTCGTCTCCCCCACCCCCACCTTCCCTAAGCGAGAGCTTTGTCAATAACATATTTCCCTTGCATTAGACACCCATAGCGGAGGGAATATTCCATGTACCACTAGATCAGCAAAGGTCTGTGAGCTTAAAAACGGAGACAAGATGCTTTTCTGCACTGGCAAAGGATAGGATGTAATAATTGGCAGCCATCTATAGATAAATGTACTTATATGTTTTTCAGTCGAGAGCTGAGTATGAAAAGCTTCAAACTGTATCTGGGACTGAATCTCTTTAAGAACCAAATAAAATGGGGGGCCTTATGCGAATGCCAGTTCTTGAATAAGAGGAACCTAGCTATAAGAATAATGGCTCTAAAGGCATCTAAAAAAGCATTTTTTATTTGGTCCTCTATTCTAAGAAAAAATACCAGCTCAGGGGTAAAATGGCAGTCTACATTAAAGGATCGATTAACCCAGTACTGTATTTTTAGCCAGTATTGCTTCGTCTTGGGACATGACCATAGCATATGTATTAGGTTGGCCTTGCTGTGGGAACACCTTGGACACAAAAAAGGTTGAGAAGGGTAATACTGTGCCATTCTAGACGGAGGTAAATAATATTTATTAACTAGTTTCAGGTGTGACTCTTTTACAGGGATGGGAAGACTACATTTATATACTACTACAAAACTTTGAACAACCACTTCCGGATTTAGGTTAGAGAAAGTATTCTACCAATTTTTGCATATTTTCTCCACTCCTATTGCGCCCTGTTTGGCCAACATTATATCATATATAAGCGAGATTGCAGTTTTGCCAGTTGAAAATCTATCAATACATGTATCAATCTTGACCCACTCCGACCGCCAATCCTCCCCGAGCTGTAATTTCTGCACAAAATGTCTAATTTGAAAATACGCAAATAGATTGTTCCTGGATAGATTGAATTGTTGGAAAAGAATACCTGCTGGATACAATTGCCATGAATCCGCTAAAACCTGAGAAACCCTTGACAGCCCATTCTCTTCCCATTTTTTAAAGATCCCATGTTGTATTCCAGGCACAAACTCAGGATTACCTCTTATAGGGAGATATTTAGAAAAATGCGGATCTATTCCCAATTCCTTGCAAAATTTATGCCAGGCTATAATTATATTTTTAATAGAAGAAAACTTCGCAATCCTAGGAGATAGCTGTTTGATTCTATTATGTAGGATAGCTTTTAATGAGAAAGGAAAAATGAATTGAGTTTCTAGTTCAATAGTAGCAAAATTGTTGGAATTGGAAATCCAATCAAGGGCAAATTTGACTAACGTGGCAATATTGTATAATTTTAAGCTAGGAAGAGCTAAGCCCGCAAACTTTTTTTTTTGTGTCAGCTTCACCAAAGATATATGTGGTTTCTTATTATCCCAGATAAATTTAGATACATATTGCTCAAATTTTCTAAGATCCGCTTTTAAGAGGAACAATGGAAGATTTTGTAGTGGATACAAAATTTGTGGAAACACAATCATTTTTATTATATTAACACGTGCTGTTATAGATAGGGGAAAAGAGGCCCACATCTCCAGGTTAGTTTTTATTTTGTTAAATAGGGATACAAAATTCAGGTCATACCATTTTGGGGGGTTTCTATGTAGGATTATTCCCAGATATTTAAAATGATCAACGACTTTAAAGGGATGATTTGAACAGCTTGTTTTTGATTTATGAATCCAAAGTAACTCGCTTTTATCAAAATTAATTTTATACCCCGAGAATGAACTAAATTCAGCATAGATTTGT
The DNA here is from genome assembly GCF_027579735.1 of Bombina bombina. Classification (NCBI taxonomy): domain Eukaryota; kingdom Metazoa; phylum Chordata; class Amphibia; order Anura; family Bombinatoridae; genus Bombina; species Bombina bombina. The sequence continues at coordinate 88,474,718 of NC_069505.1, read as the reverse complement.
ATAACTAACGGAATATGATGCGCTGTAGTATCTAAGAAGAGTAACATGTCGTCAGCATACAAAAGTGTTTTAAATTTTTGCGAGCCAATTGAGATACCACTTATGTTTTGTCTTAGCCAAATGGCCAAGGGCTCTAGCGCAATATCAAACAATAAGGGAGACAGAGGGCAACCTTGCCGTGTTCCCCTACCAAGAGTTATCTTGGGAGATAATATACCATTGATCAATAAGTAAGAGACCGGCATCCGTTATATTTTGTGGATAAAATGAAGAAATTGCCCTTGGAAACCAAATCTTTCTAACACAGAGAAAAGATACTGCCATGTGATGGAGTCAAAGGCTTTTTCTGCATCTACTGTTAGAAGGGCCAGATCCGCATATTTATCTTTCTTTAATCTATCTCTATTCCAAAAGTAATCCAACAGCGTCACTACTTTGCGAATATTTTTAGCCGAATTTCTACCTTTAATAAAACCCGTCTGATCGGGGTGAATAATGTCGTGTAAACCTTTCGCCAATCTATCAGCAATAATAGAAGCTAAAATTTTATAGTCTACATTAAGGATAGAAATTGGCCTATATGAAGCAGGGTCCTCTTTTTCCCTATCTTTTTTAGGTATTAGGGTAACATTGGCTGCTGTAAAAATATTAGACATCATATTGCTGGAAGAGAAATACTCATTATAGAGCCTTTCCAAGGTAGAGTTAATTTCTTGGGATAGTAATTTGTAAGATTCAGCTGGTAGAAAGTCTGGCCCTGCAGCTTTATTTAATTTTGCATTCTCAATAGCCTTACTGATTTCTTCTCCTGTAATATATGTATTTAGGTTTTCTAAACATTCTTTAGGAATTTGAGGAAGTATGATCTGAGAAAAAAAATTGTCAAGATTTGCGACATTTACATCTGTTTTACTATATAGTTTTTGATAGAAATTATGAAAAACTTTTCTGATCTTTTCAGGATCTGTGAATCTATCTTTACCATCTTTAATAGCTGAAATGTAGTTTATGCTTTTCCTATTTCTAGTTAAATTAGCTAGATGTTTTGCAGAGATACAGTGAAAGCCTTTGAATTTAAGATTCAGTTTGAGATCTTCATATTGAGATCTCTTCTTAAGATATACCTCCCGATTATTTTTTACCTCAAGATATTTACTCCAATTATTAGCTGACCTTTCATTGTAGTAAGTTCTAAGCGCCTTCTTAACCTGAAAGGCGAGCTGAATTTCAGTCGCTCTACTTTTCTTGTTCCATGCATTCATATATGCTTTTATTTCCCCTCTTAAGACCGCTTTCGATGCTTCCCAGAATGACTCCACATTAGAGCTTTGTGCGATATTAAAAGTGACATAATCTTTCCATTTTTGTTTTAACCAAGAGCCAAAACTAGGACTATTATAAAGAAAGCGAAGAAATATAAAACTTTGGTTCCTATCTTTAGGCCTACTTAAAGAGGGAAAAGCTAATGAGATTATAGCGTGGTCAGAAACAAGTATGTCAGCAATCTCAGATTTGGCTTTCAGGATCGATAGAGATTCTGAGACTAAAAGCATATCGATCCTAGAAAAGGTTCTATGTACTTTTGACTCACAGGAAAAAGTTCTAGAGTCTGGATACTCAATACGCCATATATCCAGAAGTTTAAGTTTCTGACAGACCTGTTTCAGACATTTTGCTCTTTTCTCATAATCTCTTGTTTTTTTCTGTGAAAGCCTATCTAGCTCGGTGCACATTGCAATATTAAAATCTCCCCCTAAAATAAGGTTTTGAGAGACAAATGGAAAGAGCTTAACTTTAATCTTCTCCCAAAACCCCGAATCGTGTATATTTGGGCCATAAACATTACAAAAAACAAAATTGACCCTATTAATCATGACTTGTAATATAAGAAATCTTGCCTCCGGATTGTACTCTACCTTTTTAACCTTATACTCTAAGTTTTTTTGCAGCAATATAGCAACCCCTGCCTTCCTATTTTTAACTGGGATGGCAAACACCTCTCCTACCCACTTTGTTTTTAATTTTGGAATTTCCACCTCTTTTAAATGAGTCTCCTGTAAAAAAAACACCGCAGGATGGTGTTTGGCTAGAGTTCTTATGATAAGTTTACGTTTCATTGGAGAGGTAATACCCCCTACATTCCACGAGAGTACTTTAAAATCTTTACCCATATCAAAGGTCATTCCAAACTAAAGAGAATATACACAGCATAAAACCTGTCTAGAAAGCCCAGCAGAGGAAGAAAGGCGGGGGAGCAAGAGAGGACACAGGCGAGGGAAAAAAAAAAAAAAGAACCCCAACAAATATTAAAAACAATTAGTATCGCAGACTCAAACATTATGTCAGCACTTATATTAGCTGAACTAAACTGCACCTTGATGTTTTATTTAGTTCTAGTCTAACAATCAATAAGCTTTTTAAAAGAGGACAATATGCTAGCTTATTTCACCTCAGCAATTTTTTTTGCAGCCATAAATTCTTTCGCTTCAATGGTATTACTAAGTGTAATACGTTTATCCTGATCCTCAAGTATAATTTTCGCAGGATAAATTAATCTTGCTTTGAAGCCATTCTCAATAAGACTAGTACAAAATGGGGCCATAGATTTCCTCTTAGCCGAAGTCTCACTAGAGAAATCCTGAAATAATAGGAGTTTATTGTTATCTATAATAAGAGAATCCCTCTTTTTATATAGTTTTAATAGTTCTGTCTTATCCTGGAATTTAAGGTATTTAACAATACTCATCCTAATCCTAGGGGAGCCATTCATATTTACTTTAGGAAGGCCAATTATATGGGCTCTTTCAACTACTAGAGGGAGTTGGGAGGCCGGGAAGCCCAGAGTCTGAGGAAGAGTTTCCGAGGTAAATTTAATAAGGTCACTATATTCCAGTGTTTCAGGCAATCCTACGATTCTAATATTATTTCGCCTGGAACGGTCCTCTAGGTCCTCCAGGCGATTTTGTAGATTAATAATTTGAGATTCTTGAGCAAGGAGTTGTGTAGCTTGGGTATTGGATACATCCTCTAAATCTGAAATTCTACTTTCAGCTTCTGATAATCTCTTTGCAAATTGCTTTACTTCAGTAGAGAGGGCTATAATATTAGTAGAGATATTTATTAATTCCTTTTTAATTTCATTAAATTGCGGAGCTATTCATTCTGTTATTTGAGCCATTATAAACTGGGAGTCTAATATCGGGTTACCCATTTCTGAATTAACCTCTGTGCTGATGTCCAACCCTTTTTTCTTACAATCTTTTATCTTGGGAGGAATTATGGGTGAACTGTGTTTTACTTGTGTAATAAACCTTTCCATAAATTAGTGTGAACACAACAAAATCCAAAAAAACAAAACAAAAAAAAACACCAAAAGGGCTTCCCCTTTCTATACTCTTTTTTTCTGCCACTTTTTTTTTTTCTTTTTTCTTTTTTTCTTTTTACTCTATGTGATATATTCCAATTCAAGGAATAATAATAAACAAAACCTCAAAATATATATATCCTTTTTTTTTTTTTTTCTTTTTTTTTCTTTTTTTCTTAAGTGATATTTTCTAAATCTTATGTGACAAGAAGCTGTGATATAAGAAAAATAGGTCCCCCTATATCAGACTACCCTCTAACACCAGCAATAGGTATCTATTGAATTAGAGCAAAACAGAAATTGAATAGAAATATGACAGCTCTGCAATAAATTTAGCTCATCCTTACCCTGCTTTTTCCTTCCTTTCACTTTTTCTTCCTAATTCCTTCTCTTTCCCTCCTCCTTCTTTCTTTTTTTCTGCTTTCTCTCTCTTTTCTTTCTTTAGCTCTCCCTTTCTCTATTCCTCCTCCTATATAGCAAAGGAGGCCTTAAACCTTATATTATGTTGAGATTATTAAGATAGGCTTGCCCTATACTAATACAAACATGAAAAGGATATACTCTTGTCGCAATACCATAACATGAAAGTACAGAAATTCTTAAAACTATTTCTCCTTTTTCACAACCAGAGATACATTACACTCGATAATACCAATGTTAGATTAGTTCAAATAAATGTGCTAGTAGCGTATTATTGTATTCACTATGCTAGCAGGAAAAAGGGACAGTATAACATAACCTAACAGCACATCAGTAAAACAAAGGACATGAGAGCAGCATTACTAGCCCATACCATACTCTGGTTCAAAATAGCAACATATCTTTTTAACAAGTATAATTTTATAAACTTAAGCAGTTCAGACTAAAGTTCCCAAAGATTACACATGCCAGCAGCCAGGGAGTAATATAAAACCCTATGTGCACAATGAAAAGTCTTTTCAATCAAGAAAGGCAAAAGCAAGCACAGGTCATCTTACACACTGTCCAGCAATATAAAAAATTCCTCACATGGTTGTACAAAAATTCTTGTTTCTTTTTTTTTTCTTTTTGTTTTCCTTTGTTTCACTTTCTATGGCTGAGCTGAAAGATGAAACTCTGATAAGATCAAAGCCCACTATATATTAAGTGTATATGTTCATCAGGGGGAAACTTTTGCAACACAGTTCACTGCTCATGAAATGTAACAAGATTGTAACAGTATTTTCAAGAGAAAAACAAAGTGAGCTTAACGATCTTTTCTATTCTCATATGATACTTGCAGTTTCCACAGAGTATTTGTAAATCCAAGCAGGCTCCTCTTTCTGCGATTTTTCACCTTAGCGTTGACTATCAGCGTAGAATTACCTTCCAGCCATCGATGGAACCAGATATCTTAACTCCCAGGGGATAGGAGGTGACCCCCAGATCGCTCCGTGGGTCAGCAACCCCTCTCAACCACCGGGTAACGTGCCAAGCACTCCTCACTGATGCTGAGAAGATGGATCAACAACCCCAGATCAGCTGTAGCGTTTGTATGTCACCTGCCGTCTGCAGCGTCTGCGATTTCCAAACGGGTCCAGCGGATCACACCGCAAATCTTTAGATTCCTGCTGCTTTTGGAGCCAAATGATAAGCTCAACGCCCAAACAAGCCCGTGAAGACAGTAGGGCCTCGGGGCTGGTAGCGTGGGGAGATGGAAGCGCGGGAGCTGCAAACCAGCGTCCGCTGTGGAGAATCACACCTGCGTGACTTGCTCCTCCCCAAGACAGGAAGCGTTCGACCTTCCAATTTTCAGAGAGAGAACTGTCTAGTGTAAATCTTGATTGCGCTCAAGTGATCGTGTTTACTTTCAACTTGTAATACAAGCCGAAAACCTGACACTTGCAAACACCCGGGATAAAACTATTAGCGTACGGCACTCATAATTCGGTCCATTGTGCCCTTGACAACATGCTACCTAGAATAATTAAGCAAATAATTGGATTTACTTTATAAAATACTCAAATGGTCAAATAAACTTACATTTAAAATTAGATTATACAAATGAATGGCCTCTAAATAATCAAGGTATATAATTCAAACAAAAAAAGATATTAAAGGACCGCTAAAGTCAAAATTAAACTTTCATGATCCAGATAAAGCAAGCAATTTTATACAAACTTTCATTATCAAATTGTGCAATCTTTTTTATATTTAAACTTTCTGAGGAACCAGCTCCTACTGAGCATGTGCAAGAGTTTGCAGTGTATACTATATGTATTTTGTTATTGGTTGATAGCTGTCACATGACATAATGGGTAGGAAATGTAAGCACATTTTAAAATTTGTCAGAAAAAAAATCTATTGCTCATTTGAAATCCAGAATATGTGCTATTGCATTGTCTTGTTAATGTGAATTTGTTGTTTGAAGCAATTCTAATATATTAATGGTCCTTTAATAATACTGTACACTTTTTATGCATCAAATAAACATTAGTCTTTCTGTCTGTCTATCTAACAGTATCTGCCTATTCACTAGTCTCAAGATTATCTACCAAAGTACTAGAAAAATCAAAATATAAAAAAAGGTCTAGAGTCTCAAATTTTTACAACTCAAATTGTTTAATTTGCATTTTTATTATATCTTAACAAAACATTTATGGGACATTTTCATTTTAGTTTAGTGTTGCCTTAAGTATCTACTCCAAATCTATAAAAGAAAACATAAAATGAGACCCAAAGTATGCTGTCTATATATAAATAATTTCCAGTGCTCCATGTATTAAGCAGAGTAATCCCTTGCAGGGCAGGCTCACACGCTTCTTACAGGCTACACCAACTCTGAGTTGGTGAAGAGAAATCACCCAGAACTCGCTCACTCAGGGTGATTGACAGTTTATTCTCTCACACAAGAGAAGGGGAGGGCATTAAACACACAGCGGACAAACAGATCAGCTGCCTGTATGCAGTAACGGCGTGTGGACTACTTCTCAAGTTGAGAAGCTTGCCCTCATGGCGGTTAATACTTGGGGCTCCAAGTATTTTAATCCCTTCGCTACCGGGAATTTCAGAGAAAAACTTGCCCAAAATAAATAAAAGAACAGGTTAGCATTTTTGCTATCACTCTTTTAAACAGAAACAGAGCTGTTTTTTTTTTTTTTTTTTTTTTAAGATTTACCTATCAAATCTATATATTTTTTTATTAGTCAACCCAATATATTTATCTAGGGCCATTTTGGTATATTTCTTTTCACTATTTTGTCACCAAATGCAATCATATAAAAAAAAGTTAACTTTTTCACAAATTTTGGGATTCTCACTGAAATTATTTACCCACCACTTGTGCAGTCATAATACAAATGCTTGTAAAAGCTTCTCTTGTTGTAAAAGCTTGCTTAGAAATAGCAGATATGCATGGCTTTGGCATTTTTTTTTGGTAATTAGAAGGCCACTTATTGCAGCTGCGCCCTATACTTTTGAAATGTCCTGCAATGAATGGGGTTAAATATTTAGCTAATAAGGGTAATAGTATTGTAATGTAAGTATTACTCTCCTACCTGACACCTCCCACTTCCCTGATCACTGCAAAACAGCTCTTCCCGAAACAACCCTCTTCACCACCATCTTAGATACTGGCAGAGAGTTTGCCAATATGATAATTTAGGGCTTTTTTTCCCCTGCAGTGTAGGATCTCCGCTTACCCTCCCCACTCCATGATCCTTTTACAAACAGCAATCTAACCCTCCCCCATTCCAATTTTTTCCACCATCTTAGGTACTGGCAGCTGTCTGTTTCTAAATTGTAATACAAAATAATGATTTCTGTAGTGTAGCAAATCACTGTCACTATCCCCACTACCCCTACAAGCGATCATACTGTAGGACCCCCTCACCTCTCATAATACATTTTGCTGTAGTTTAGTGGACCCATCCATCTCTCTCTCTTTCAGTAAAATATTTTCTGTAGAGTAGGGCGATGGACCTACCACCCACCACAGCTTATCCCTCCCACAACCCACGGCACCGCCGGATCAGATACAGCTTGTGTCACTTGCTGTATTGGCTATCTGGCTTCATATGGTAAAGGGAGCAAGATCACAACTCTATTACCATTTGAAGACAGATGCCTTCTGCCCCCAGCTACAGTCTCAGCTCTCTAAGCCAACAGCTGGGACTGCAGCATGCTCCTCTGTGTTGGACATAGGCACTACATCAACACATTACTCTGGGAAAAGTACTGTGTGATGTAATACTTACATACATTTGGTGCAAGTGGTTAATCTGCATGAAACTTTCAGTAGTAATTGATATCTCAAATTCATTTTTATAAATAAAAAATGGATGTCATATGCATTTTAAAAAACAGAGCAAAAACAATGTTGAGAAATATATATATATATATATATATATATATATATATATATATATATATGTGTGTGTGTGTGTCCAGAAATACCAGCACTCACTAGAAGTTAAGGGGTAATGCCGGGGTGCACTCAAACATATCCATGAATAATCCAAACAGAGGCACTCGCCGTGTAGAAGCAAAGTATTTATTGTAGAGTAAACGTTTTCGGGCTGTCCTCAGACTCCTAAAAGACAAAGGAGTCTGAGGATGGGCATCACAGCCCGAAAACGTTCACTCTACAATAAATACTTTGCTTCTACACGGCGAGTGCCTCTGTTTGGATTATTCATATATATATATATATATATATATATATATATATATATATATATATATATATATATAAAAGCAATGGAATGTACTCACTGGTCTTTTTAACAAACGTGAAGTTTAATGTAACGTTTCGGGGACCGTAAACTTCACGTTTGTTAAAAAGACCAGTGAGTGCATTCCATTGCTTACATATATTACTTTACTGTCTGCACCCTGGCAGTTGGAGTAGAAGTGAGAGTGCTCTTCATTTGCTATCATCTATATATATATATATATATATATATATATACACACAGTATATATAGCTATTTTCTATGTATCAGTGGAATATACCATTATGAAATATGAATAACTAGTTAATTGTTTTATAAAAAAATGCTTAAAGGGACCAACCCAAATGTTTATTTCATGGTTTAGATGAAGCATACCATTTTAAACAACTTTCCAACTTACTTAAATGATCCAATTTGCAGAAATGCACTGCTGGGAGCTAGCTGAATTCACATATGAGATCAGCTAGTAACACAAGGCATTTAAGTGCAGCCACCAATCAGCAGCTAGCTGCCACTAATGCATACCTGTTCCTGTGCCTACCTAGGTATGCTTTTCAACTAAGGATACTGAGAGAACAAGACTAGTTAGATAATAGAAGTAAATTGGAAAGTTGTTCAAAATTGCATGCTTTATCTAAATCATGAAAGTTTAATTTTACTATCCATCAATGGATTTTCTATATGATCATTTTTGAATATTTTATAGATATCAAACATTATATGACTTGTAATAACTATGTTGTACTATATCCATTTACAGAGTCACCTACCACACTTGTTACATCAACACCAACCACAGTCAGAAAATCAACTGTAACAACTAAATGCTTCTGTCATGGCCCTGGTGGACAGTTAATATTGCCAGGTAAATATCCAATGCAATTTTTTTTGTAAAAGGGCTGCCCTGGCTAGTGCTAAATTGTTCTGGAGGATTTCGTCACTAGGTTGTTCCTTGTGAGCAGTCTCGCTTTACTTGGGTTAATAGATCCCCATATTATACCCTTTTCTTTTGGTTCAGTACAGCTTTGTGTCTAATGAATTCACCTCGGAGCACACATTTGTGTGCTTCCCATACAGTGGTATTGTGAGTGGTGCCATCTGCATTGTGGCGGAAGTATTCCTCTATAGTTTTGTGCAGCTCTATTTTTAAGAGAGGATCATCCAGCAATGTTTTGTCTAGCCTCTACACATAGGGTGTGACAGGGGTGTTGGGCCATAGAATCGAGCAGCTGGCTGGCGCGTGATCCAACCATGTGATTGATCTGATAACGCTACCCACTATAAGGGTTAAGCCTGCTGGGTCTGTAAAAATATAATCAATTCTCATATATTTCCTATGTGGGTGGGAGTAGAAGGTGAAGTTTTTAGTAGTGGGGTTTAGAGTACGCCAGATATCATGGAGGACCAAGTCCTTAAGGGAGCCTATCAGACACTTGACCACTCTGTGAGGATTGCTCGAGATGACATCTGAAGTATCTAAGCTGGGGTTTAGGGACGTGTTGAAGTCTCCCCCCAAATACAAAACACCCGTCTGCACCTCCAATATCTTTTGAGCTACCTTCTTAAGGAAAATATCTTGTGATTTACTGGGTAAATACAAATTAGCTAGGGTTATGGACCTGCCATAGAGTGAGCCAGTCAGGATCAGTTATCTGCCCTCGTAATCCCTAAAAGGGATTAGGTACTTTGGCATGAAAAAGTATGCCCACTCCATTTCCTTTGGATGGGCCAGAGGCAAAATAGGTGGCTGTGTAGTAGTGATTGTAGCATTTAGGTTCTTTGGTTCTGGGGTAATGTGTTTCTTGAATGTATATAATGTCTCCTCCCTTTCTGAGCATGTCTCAGGCAGCTATAGAGTGCTTTCCTGGGCTATTAAAGCCTTTTACGTTAATCGATATTAGCTCTATTGGGAGGTATTTGGTATGGCTACGTGGAGGAGCCATTTGGAGGGTGAGGGAAAAAGAGGGGGGGGGGGTTGACAGAAGTGCTAGTTAAGAGGGAAAGGGGCAGGATAGGTGCAGGGGGTAGAGGGGAAAGGTAATTTATGAGCAAAAAAAAGGTAGGAAAGTCCCAAACTGCAGTTAGTAGTTTGGTTAAGATCGAATTTGGGAACTAAGAAAAGAGATTGGGGAGAGAGAAATTGGCAGAACTTTGTGTCTATGTAATCTAGATCTGCAAAACAATAACAATATAGCAAGTACAAAAGCAAGAGTAGTAGTCCCTGTTCTCTCACTTCTTACAAAATAAATATCTAATATGCATTATAAATTAGTGCAACTTTGAAATAGGAACAATATTTTTCAATTTGTTTGTTAAACGTGCTATGCAAAACAATTTGAGTTAAGATTTTATAAACTGCATCTGATTTTTTTTTAAAGAATAAAATAGATTCTGATACACTCCTCACTTTCATCTCCCTCCTTATTATGTACTAGCTTGTGTGTACCTATCTAGTGTTTAGACAGAGGCCAGTAATCCGCATGGCACTTGGGTGTACTTTTGCAAACTTATAATATGTGCATCAGAAAAAAGTTGTGGCAGTATTGATTTTCTAGTGGTGCCTACGTAGTGATAAAAATATAAACAAATTTTAACAAAGAATATTAACCTAGTAGTGCGCTTTACAATGCTCTGTAATTGGGATTAAAATTTAAATACATCACTAAAAACTTCAAGAACCATGCCTTGGTTACTTTAACATGCAATGGTTTTGTAGCTGTGTAAAATATTCCCTATATACTTTTTCTGTTTTTTTGTGTAAATATTTTGCAAGCACATGACCTTTGCCCATGTGTAACTAACTATTAGGTGACTGTTTGTCAGTAGCTATAATTAGTGGGCAGTGGCTGGCATGTAGAATTCTGTTGGCTTGTCAGATGTTTGGTGGAATGTACCTTTATAGTACGCCACAGGGATCTAGTAAGCTACTGATAGGGCTTTCTTTTACGTGAATATAGCTAAATAAACCAGTGTGGTGTGTTATCTGAAAGCAGTGACTTTAGCATTTACCAACAAATGCCAGTTGTCTGAACATAAACAATATAAACCCAGTACAGCAGTGCCTATCTACTCAGCTGTCAGAGGTACATTGAAGTCATAACTCTGATTTAGCACCAGCACTAATATCCTCTTCATGGTTGAAACTTATAAGCAGTCCATATTGGGGTACTCATACATCTTCTATAGAATAAGAATGTGTGGTAGTGCACAATTTTACTCTCAAATTCCAACACTCTTAAACTGTGCTGGCTGTCCCAAATAATTTACAATACTTAGGAAAGAAGGATTGAACAAAAATAAACTGTCAATCAAAGAGGGACACAGGCCACACTTATTTAAACAGAGTTTTATTTACTATATAGCTCTGAACAACCATGAGTCTGAACGTCTACCCTCCACCCTATTCCTTTGTGATACCAGAATATACACCAAATAAAAATTACACAGGTATAGGAAACAGGCTGGCCAGCTAATAATAAATAATTATATTCAAACTCACTTGCACCACAAAGATTTGTATGTCAGCTCCTTCATATACAAATGGTTGCTTATGCCAGGCATCATTTTTATCTTTAAAGGATAATAGCTTGATGATAACGTCTCTAGGAGGGGCCCTGGCAGGAGGCCTAGGGTGTAGAGCTCACTCTATCTAAACTTCTGCCATCAATGGAGAGTTTTTGAAAAAATTTGAATAGATCTTGAATATATTTGTGCAATGTTGAGGGGTTTACCTACTCTGGAATGGTGCACAACCTCAGGTTATTGCGCATGCTCTTGTTTTCAATATCCTCTATGCGTTCCATTAAGCTCTAAACAGCTACTTCTTGACATTGCATACAGCTTGATTGATAGTGTAAATATGAACATAAGCTTTCTTGTCTTTCCTCAATTAGGGTGATCTTTGATCCACAGCAAATATATTTTTTTTAGTTCCCCAAACATTTTTTTGACGTCAAGCATGGCTTCTTTGATATCCTCTTTAAAAGAGAGGTGTTTTATGTCCACTTTAGTAACGTAATTATGCTGGTCTGGTTCTGTACTATGCACTTGTACAGCTGCTGTTTGCCTACAGGGATCCTGCGAGTCCCTGTCAGAGCTGGGTATATGCTCAGCGGGGTAAAGAAGTCTTTCATGTTTAATGACTGAGAACCTTTTGATGGCCTTGGCGACCTTTTATTTGTCATCCCAGTATGTACAATTTGTGTGTGGTGTGTAGGCCCTCTGAGATATGCAGGGTCTCTGCTTAAAGATGTATGTGCCCCTACAAAGATTTTAAGGCTAAGGGATGTGCCAAATGGGTAGGGTATGTGTTCACTTTGTGGCCGGAAAAATGAATAGTCCCTCCAAGTTATGCTGGTTTACTGTTCTGGGAGACACACAATATCACACTGGGTGGAATTGCTGCAGCACTTATTATTGGGCTGAATAGAGTGTCCACAACTTTCTTTCCTGCACTCCTCCCAATGTTAATGATGAGGGCCTAAGGGTCTTTTAAATTTACTAGTTGTTCCTAGTAATGTTGACCTTATGGGGCAGCTGTAGCATATAGCTGTGTGATTCAGGCCATATAACTCCCTATAGATTCCCCCTTTTAATAGGCCCATGTTTTTGTGAGCTACTGTGTTTCTGGCCTACCTACGGTTCAGGCATTCAGCTTGCAGGCTAGTCCCTACTGAAAGGTAGTGGGACAAAGTAGAATCCGTTCGTGTTGGAAGTTTTGATCTACAGCTGGGCCAGTAGTGATCCATTGGCTGCTGTGTCTGTCAGAGAATGGATTATGCAGGGTGTTGATCCAGGGCCTTCTCCTCTGTTACGTGCTGTGGATGTGACTGTCTACTGTGTTGCCGGTGTCGGCTTTTGGGTCAATGTAGCTTTTCCACTGATTTCATAGCTGAACACTTGGTCCCCCAAGGTTTTGTTTACTAAGAGGTCTCTTAATGTTTCAAGTCTCTTATGCCACTTATGCTACTGCTTTGTGGTCTGGTGCGGGCCTCCGACGTTCGCCTTGTTTAGACCCAAGTGTTATCTTCTTTGAGTATTAGGGAGGTTAGACTGCACAGGTAAGGTTGCGCGATGGGTCTTTTGTTAACTGGCTTCCTTCCTGTTGTGTATGCGCCTGCTTTAAGATCTGTGATAGGCCTTTTTGCGCAGATTCCAGCTGCCGTCTTTTTCAGCCCTAAATGTAATGTCTTTTGCTGATTAGACGGGTAAACTGCTATGAAAGTTCCTAAACTAGGTTATCTGCTGGTTGTGTGTATAAAAAAGTGCAGTTAGTTGCATTAATCTTGGCATGAGAGTACTTAGGGCTAAAGAGCTCTGTTAGTGTGCAGCCATCATCCAGTGTGACTAGGCTCCACCCCCAACCAATGCAGACTTTTTATGTTTGTTAATTTGGCAGTTAGGTTGTTCCAAACATCTTGGAGAACTAACCACCGATGCTGAGATCAGGGCTATGTGGGGACCCTACCATCACTTACAGGACTCCTTGTTCTTCTTTATGCTGAAGTTAAATCTTAATGACTTTAGCTGCACGTTTAGGGGCACTGTCATTCTACAGAATAAATTTGGGACCAATCAAATACCTCCCTAATAGTATTGCATGATGGATAAATATCGGCATTTACTTGTAAGCATTGTGGACGAGACCATTAATTCTGACCAAATCCCTAATTCCATTTGCAGAAATGTAGCCCCAAATTTGCAAACAACCTCCACCATGCTTCAATGTTGCCTACAGAGATTAATTCCTGTACTGTTCTTCAGCCCTTCGGCAATCAAACTGCCTTCTGCTACAGTCAAATATTTCAAATTTTGACTCATCAGTCCAGAGCAGCTGCTGCCATTTATCTGCTCCCCAATTCCTTTGTTTTCATGTACAATTGAGTTGCTTAGACTTGTTTTCACATCAGAGTTATGTTTTTTTTGTCCGCATGTCTTCTATGAAGGACACTTCTGTCCAGACATCTCTGAACAGTAGATAGGTGTACCAGTGTTCCTCTGGTTTCTGCTAATTTTGAGTTTAGGGCACTGCTGGACATCTTCTGATTGTGAAGGGAAGTAAAAATTATGTGTCTTCAATCTTCTTCCTTTGGCCGACCACTGCATCTATAATCTTCAATATTGCCCATTTGTTTGTGCTTTGTGCTAGAAAAGCTTGGACAGCACATCTGGAATCCCCTGTCTGCCTTGAAATGCATGCCTGAGAGAACAACTGCCAGGGTGCTAGTGAAAATTGGTATACAGCAACAAAGAAACTTGCACTCACTGGACTTTTATCAAATCTTTACTTGGCAAAAAACAGTGACGTTTCGAGGACAGTGTATCCCCTTCTTCAGACAATGCGTGCATCAAACAACAGTGAATTTATACACTATAACAAGCAAAACCCTCCCCCAATTAGAACAAAAAAAAAGCCAAACATGTTGCTATGGTGACCTATGAGTCACAGAGTAAACACTGTAGTGTTAATCCAATAATTAAAGTGTTATATGAGCCATCACGGCTCCTAAACAAACAGTGACTGTACAGGTGTTATATTAAAGGACTTTAATAGTACTTTACCCCAATGTGGGACTCACACAACCCAAATAAAACAGATTCACAGAACACACTTAATAACTCAGATACTTTTCATCTCATAAAAAATGTAACACCAGGCGTGTATTTAAAATAAGCTTAAAAGGAAAGATGCAAATGTACCAGAAAGAGATAAGGCACCGATCGCTGCAGACCGCATCGCCGCACTAGTGCACAACGCTGAGAGAGGAAGGAACCCGGAACTGCACCGGCTGCTCACGTGGGGGGCGATGCGCCAATCACCAGAGTTGTGGGCTGTTGCCATAGTGATGGGTCACAACGGACAATACCTGCAGCGAAATAGAGCAAGGCAAAGTGACTTAGGACAGCAAGTCATAGTAGGGACACAGACTGCACAAATGTACACATCATGCACGTAACACTTTTAAATACTGTACCAAAATTACACATATGGAGAGATCCCCAAAGCATCAAGGTCTAAAGCACTAAAAGACTAAAAAGTATACACACTAAAGAGCATACACACTTAAACAACGTTTACACACTGCAAAACTTACTACTGGATCCATTCATAACAAAGCGCCTATAGCCTGCGCTGCTAAACAAGCACAGTCACGTGGGGGGTCATCATCCAATCACGTCTATTGTGTACATCATCATGATGATAGCTCGTATCCAGAAAGTTGCGGCTTTACAATAACGCTCAGTACCAAGCGAACCAATAACACCACATACTTTGTTAAAATTGATAGTGAGATTACGTGTTAGAAAATGAAATTACGTGTATGCTTACATACTAGATAGGACTTGACCTAAAACGGGATCCCGCGTACAGCATAAGAATACAAAAGTGTACCTATCTGCAAACCTTTACTAACTGTGCTGAGTGTAACCCAAGAGAATTGACAGATACCTCATTGAGATAAATTAAACTCACATATATGTATATATATACATGTACATATATATATATATATATATATATATATATATATATATATATATATATACATACATACATATACACAAAAATATGTGTGTATGACACTCAGCCACAGGACCTACTCCAAGGAGAGTGTTAATCTATAAATACTTAGAAGATAAAATTATAAACGACAATCCCAACATCAATCTTATGCAGAAACTGAATATCCTACCATATATTCTCACAGGAGCAAATCACTATCTCATTCCACACCACTATCATAACAGGGGAAAGTGTCCTTACAGATAGCAAGAATCCAAAACCACCAATATGGAGTATAGAGGAGAATGTATAAGATATAAGATCAAAATTTACGTAAGAGTTGAATAATACATGGACTCTCTTAGTCAGATACACTTAGTAATGGCACACAACTGGCAAAATCCACCAAGACTGGGCACGTAACTACAGAAAACAGTGCCAGTCAAATATAGTGTTAAGTCCATGGGGTTGCAAGGTGTTCAACCGAAAGATCCATTTGGCCTTGATCTGTAGAAGAAGTGTATCTCTATCACCCCCCCCGCCTCAGTGGGGGGACGTGGTCTATTAGGGTGAATCTCAGGTCCTGGAGTCCATGTCCATTTTCCACAAAATGCCTGGCCATTGGCTGGTCACTAGAGCCCTTTTTAAGAGAAGTCCTGATAGATGACCTGTGATTGGCAAACCGGGTTCTGGCATCATCCGTGGTTTTGCCCACATAGAACCACCCACAGCTACAATTCAATAGGTACACCACGTTTGATCCCATGGCCATACCTGATATTTGTTGGTGGTACTTACCCTCAAACCTGAAGTAATTTAGCTGTAGGCTCAAATCCAGCAATTTTATAAGGAAGTCCCTAGGGGGACCTACATAGGGATATTTATCCAAAGCATCAGACACATGCTGTTTCCCTGCTTCGTGTGGGATAATTGTGTATAAGCTGTTGACATCTGCCGTAGCAAGAATATAAGGATCTTCAAACTTGATGGTTTTTAATTCTTCAATCAGCTGTGTTGAATCCCTTATATAGGACCTCATGTTCCTCACGAGTGGTTGTAAAAAGTGGTCCACAAAAATTGCTAGCCTAGAGGTGATAGAATTGCGGGCTGAGACGATAGGCCTCCCAGGAGGCTTCTCCAAATCTTTATGAATTTTGGGGAGTGTGTACAGAATTGGGCAGACTGGATGTTCAATCTTCAAGAACCCCACTGTGTCTTCGTCAATCCAACCTTCATTTAACCCTTCTTGTACAACCTGATCTATAAGTACTTGAAAACTCTTAGTAGGATCCCTGTGGAGTAACTGATAGGTCTCAGTGTCACTGAGTTGATGGTTGATCTCTTCACTGTAGTATTTGTAGTTTAATACTACCACCGCACCACCCTTATCTGCGGTGCGGATCACAATATCAGGGTCCTTAGAAAGTGTCGTGATGGCCATTTTTTCTTGTATAGATAGGTTAGTATGGTATTTGTTAGACTCATACCCTCTCAGATCCTGAGAGACCAATCTCATAAAAGTCTTAATACTGGCATTATTACTTGAGGGGTCAAAAGAGCTTCTTGTCTTGAACTTTTGTTTGTCTCCATCTGCAGGGTAATCTTTAAAGAATTCTTTTAGTCTCAAGGACCCCTGGAATTTTTGACAATCGATGTAGTTGGAGAACTCATCACCCTTACCCGAAGGGACAAAACTCAAGCCTCTATTCAACACACTTCTCTCTGCCATGGATAAAACTCGATCACTAATATTCACCACTAAGTCCTCAGCGGGACCGGCGGTGGTTATTGTCTGGCTGGTAGTGGTGGCTTTCTCTCTCCAGCCTCCCCTCCATATGTGAGGCCTCCTCCTCATCTTCGCTGGCTGGCTCTGGTGGTGACCCCTTGAAAAACCTGCTGACCAAATGATTGGCCACCAGTTGCTCCACTCTGACCCTGTGATGCTTCTGTATCTGATCCGGAGCTACTGTCGACTGTTTGGAGAGACTGCTTTGTATGGAATCTTTGTCTCCTATGCCTCTGGGGGAATGGTCTTCTATTCTCACCACCACTAAGCCATCTATATACAGTTTTTTCTTTGTGGTCCTCAGTTACTGTTTGCAATTTCCTGTTATATATATATATGTTTTATATATATATATATTTTTCCACAAGACTGCACAAACACTGTGGGACTCTTAGTAACACTGATCTGTCTTCCTATCTCCCTCCGATCGTAGTGAGGGATAAGAGGAAGAAGATAAAACGCTAACAGCTAAAGATTCTTCTCATTGGCTGTTACATTGTTTCAGTGACTATTCATCACTGCTCCTGAGCGCTGATTGGATCGTGGGTGACTGAATGAGTTGCAAGGCACTTCCATTTAACATTTTGCTGTAATTTTATGAAAAATGTATTGCACTTTCAGGAAAAGCACTCCTCCAGATTTAAAAAACATAAACATTTATTGGTATAGACATTTTTGGGGTTGCCCCCGTTCTCAGATACAATATAACATATTGTATCTGAGGACAGGGGCAATCCCAAAAAGTTTATACCAACAGGGCCGCCATCAGGGGGTGAAAGGGGTGACTGCTGTCAAGGGCCCAATGGGCCAGGGGGGCCCCATGATGCAAGATTTTTTTATTTTTTTATTTTGGCAGCCACCAATTGGTACTACAGCAGAGTGCTAATTGAGCATGGGAAATGTTATTACAAGGAATAAAGTATTAGCATTTGAGAGGATTTCTGAGTGTGCACTAAATCACTATGCACAGTGTGAGACAGACTTGGCACTTTGTTTGTACAGTGTGTGCCTGAGTCATACGGCAGATCACTTTCATTTGCAGAGAAGGTAGGACTTACTTAACAAATGTTTTTTATTTCTTTGTGCAATTTCAGATTGTAACTTCAATGTGGTAGTAGTTGTATGGTGGGGCCAGGGGTCCATAAAAACACATTTTATTTTAGAGCAGTGTATTTATGATTATTTGACAATGCTGTAAAAATTCTATATTTAAAACCATGCAGAAATGTTTCCTCCTCAACACAGAAATGGTAGGTGCCCTTTTGGGAGGCATTTTATCATTTATATTTTTACATCTGCATAAAATGTTATACTCTCAGACTAAGATTTCTCAGTGTTTAAAATGAGACAGGTTAACTTAAAACTGGTCAGTTTACACTACAGCTGACTTAATTTTGAAATACATACCAACAAGCCTAAATCCTGCATTTAACCAGATCTAATGGTATCAGTTCCACAGCTTATGGTTCCACCAAGATCATATAGAGTACATAATTTTCAAAATCCATAAGTACAGCTGACAGATGGGAACATTTGTACACTATATTTGAAGTGGTGCTCTTGGTTGGGGAAAATGGGCAAAAAACAAACAAACATATGTCAACCTTTTAAAAATATTTTTCTTCAACTAGCAATCTACCAAGATCATTAATGTACAATTTTGAATTCACAGAATTATTTTTGTTTGCACATTTACAAATATGATTCTTTAAAAAGTGATCTCTTAATTGCTGCAATTTTTTTTATCATGCATGTCACAGACTGTTGATTTAGGTTATGCAAGGTACATAAATCTTTCCTCCTGTGAGTGTTTCTGTGGGTGTCTGTGTTTATGTCTTTGTGCTTTGGTTTGTGTCTCGATGAGTGTGTATGTGTTTTTTTCTGTGGGTCTCTCTGTAAGGGTGAGTGTGTATGTCTTTGTGCATTTTCTGTGGATGTCTGTGAGGGTATGTGCATTTGTCTTTGAGATTTTTCTCTGGGTGTCTCTGTGAGGGTGTGTGTATGTTTGTTTTTGTGTATTTTCTCTGGATGCCTCTGTGAGGTTGGGTGTGTTTTATGTGGTTGTCTCTCTGTGTGTGTATGTCTTTGTGTGTTTTCTGTATGTGTCTGTGTGTGTGTATGTCTTTGTGTGTTTGTGTGTATGTCTTTGTGTGTTTTCTGAGGCTGTCTATGTTGGTGTTTCCTTGGGTGCATGTTTGTGTGTGTGTCCATTGTCTGGTCCTTTTTAGGACATTTTGACCATACTACTGATTATTCACATCTTTCTACAGACTTTGAGCTAACAAGACCTTTCCAGAAGTCACTAATTGACCATTTAACCTTTAAATTATTGTTTAGGCAGTTCAGGGGCCTTCCTTTCAGCTACTGCATGCTGTTGTCATCATTTAGTTGGCATCTTCCTTTACAAAAAGATAATCAGAACTCCATATTTTATTTTCTAAATCTCCTTTTTTTATACAAAATTTTAGTTTACTTCATTACTTGTCAGGTCAATGTAAACAATTGCTGAGTGTCTGTTTGGGTGTCTGTGTCTGAGTGTGTTTCTTTGCATGTCTGCTAGAGTGTCTATATGTAAATCCTTATGTGTGAATGTGTGTGTGTGTGTGTGTTTCAGTGCATGAGTGTGTCTGTGTTTGTGTATGTTACTACCTTTCCAACATTTCCAAGTTTAAATAGACACTTAAGAATAAAGTGCATATACATTTTAATCACTTGGTAAAAAATTGCACATCTCAAAGGAGGGGAGGGGCCCTGATCAATGGTTAAGTCAGGGGCCCCAAAATTTCTAGTGGCGGCATACCAATAAATGTTTATGTTTGTTTAAATCTGGAGGCGTGCTTTTCCTGAAACCTGCATGACTGTTATTTGATTTGAAGAGCACCACGGTGGTTGGAACTTTATAGTGTGCTGGACTCATCAGATTTGGTATATATATATATATATATATATATATATATATATATATATATATATATACTGTATATATATATATATATATATATATGTGTGTATATATATATATATATATATATATACTGTGTGTATATATATATATATATATATATATAAATCCAGATCAGGTGCACTCACTATTACAGAGCCACATCCGCCGGGGTATACACAACTATAACAGTTTATCCTACAAGGAGAATAAAGCGCTGCACTCACCGGTCTTCATGAGCAAGTTCAAATTTTAATTTCATTACATCAGCATAATCATGATAACATAGTCCTAAATGTTTCGGTACCAAACTGGCATCTTTCTCAATGGGTAAAGAAAACCTGTGTCCCGATATCCTCTATTGAACTCCCACACCTACTCACCTAATATACCCCTCAGTGCAAATGAGACTTCCGGTGTTAACGAGGTGCAGCCCACATCACGCATCATCACTACTTCGGCAATCATCATACGAGCGCATGGCTAATTTACATAGCTGCGCCTACCCATGACGAACGTGTCCATACGTCACTCTTGATTCTTTTGCAATAGCGGTCAGAAGAGGCGTCACCCCGGCAACATCCAGAAGTCTCTTATTATTCTATACCGTTAAAACACAATATACACAGCGCTAATATGTCTAGATTCTGCATGCGATCTAGCATAAAAAGCCCTCTTTATTATTAAAAGTGTTAAAAAGCATGAAAATCCCTGCTAACAATCCTGGCTATATATATGATCTATTCACTTCAAATCTCATAGCAGCATGATAGAAACTTATATTGCAGGCAACAACACACTCACTGATTCGAGTAATCAAAGAATATTTTGAGGATATGACCACTATAGTTTAAATGTCCAATGATACCAGGCTACATTACTCTCATGTTTTCAGAGCCCACCTAGATCGACAAATCATAGCAGGATCCATTACAAGAATACATTGTAGTCCAATTGTATATTCAACCTTTTAGGGGTCACAATGTCAAGTTGATAGATCCAGGATGTTTACACTTGAAGAAGTTTCTTCTGCCTATCACCCCCTCTCCTTGGGGGAGGCACATGATCAATTAACATAGTCCTCAAGCTGGCAGCCGTATGTCCAGCTTAGAAAAGTGTCTAGCCACTGGTTGATCTGATTCTTTATTGTCAATTGCCGCTCTTATGGCATGGCGATGGTTTGGCATCCTCTCTCTGAAGGTGGTTGAGGTTTTACCGACGTAAACAAGGGAACATAGACACATCAATATAGATCACATAGGTACTGGTACAAGATAATCTGTGAAGAATTTTATACTTCTTCCCTGTGCGGGGATGATAGTAAGTGTGCCCCGGTAAGCATGCTATTGCATGTAGTACAATCTCCACACTTGTAGCATCCTAACTTCTTTTTAACATCCATCCAGGTGCCTTTCTGATAGCATTTTACTGGATTGTTGTGTACCAGGATGTCCTTCAAGTTAGATGCTTTTCTGTAGACAATCTGAGGAGCTTCCATTCATGTAAATGGGAGAGTTTTGTCAGATCTTACAATGTCCCAGTTTTCTTTCACAGGTTTCTCCAGTGTTTTATGTAAAGGAGTAAACGTTGTGATGAAATTAATTTTATCCTTCATGTTGTCCATGGTGGTTGGTTTTTCTCGTGGCTGTAACAGTGTCATCTGATCATATTGTGACATCTCAACGTGAGTCCTTTCAATGTCCCTAGTTATGTAGCCTCACTGTTTTAGTTTGAGCTTCATATCTTCTTCTTGGGCTCTGCTGGTACCAGCAAGTGTGTTGTTGTGTGCTACTCACATAAGCTGAGAGGAGATCACACCCCTTTTTTGATGTTCAGGGTGGAAGCTAGTAGAGAGTAGTAATGAATTCTTATCCGTTGGCTTAGAATATAAGGATGTAGTGAACTTATACCCATCATTATCAAAATATTTATTAATATTCAGATCTAAAAATGGTATTGTCTCCCTACTATATGCAAACTTAAAATGTATGGTGGATTCAAGCTTATTAAGAGTATCAATCCAATTGGCCAGATGTTCAGCTGAACCTCTCCATATCAAGAATACATCATCTATGTACCTGTAATATTGGTGACAGACAAAATATTCATGATAGTGGTCTCATACCAGAGCATGTATAGATTGGCATATGCGGGGGCCATATTTGAGCCCATAGCAGTCCCTGCTACTTGTAGGAAAAATTCCCTTTCAAATTTAAAAAACATTTTTCCAAACAAAAAGTTAGTAGTTCAAGCAGGAACTCTATGGGCGGTCCCACGTATGCCAATGATGAGCCAACCATGGACCTGGCAGCCTGCACACCACCACCATGGGGAATGACAGTGTACAGACTGTCAACAGCCATGGTTACCAACAGGTCATCAGATTCCAACCAATCTATATCCATTAGTTTCCTGATAAGTGAAGGAGAGTCTAGTATGAAGGAAAATGACTCCTTTACTACTGGTTGTAGATGATGATCTATAAATTCAGCAACCTTAGAACACAATGAGTCCCGGGCAGACACAATAGGTCTGCCAGGGGGTTTTATCAGTGTTTTATGGATCTTGGGTAATACGTACAGTGCAGGAATCACTGCAAAGGGTACTGTCATAAAATCATATTTGTTCTCATTAATCATCCCTGCTTCAAAACCACATTTAAGAATGTGGTCTAGCTCTTTTTTAAAAGGTATAGTTGGATTTCCCCTTAGTTTACAGTAAATGGTGTTATCAGATAGCTGCCTGTATGCTTCATCATGATAGTCAGAGTAATTCTGAATAACAATCAATCCCCCCTTATCCACAGCATGTATAACAATAGAGTGGTCATTTTTAAGGCTTTGTAGAGCGTTTTTTTCCTCTGTAGTGAGGTTCGAGTAATATTTTTCCGATCTTGTTTGTTCAAAGGAATTAGTGACCATCCGGGTAAAACTACGGATAGAGGGGTTATGATTGATTGGGTCAAAATTACTACGTGGTCTGAATTTGTTGCATATTGTCTGTTCCTTGTCCTTAAAAAAATCTTTTGCAGCTTATATATGTCCACATTCATGTGGAATTTGTCAATTTTGGGGGTTGGGACAAAGGACAGACCTTTATTCAACAATCCCTTTTCATTCTCATTAAGGGGCCGATCACTAAGATTGTAAATAATGTTTATCTCCTCTTGATGGGTTGTTTCTTTATACCCTCCCCTTCTGACATGGTGTCTGTGTCGTTTTTTTTTTAAAGGAAGAGGGGGTTTGTTGAAGGATCTTGTAGTGATCCCCCCTAAAGGGATACCACTACCATTAGCGCTATTAGATGTATCCACATCACATTCTGATGAATCACCCCCCACTACTATCTACTGTATCAATATTTGTTTTTTTATTGAAATGTCTTCTACGTCTAGACTGAAATCTGGAATCATCCCTACCATAGAGCGACCTGTACAATCTCTTTTCACAATAATCTGTTTCTACAGTCATTAGTTTGTTATTTTTAAAAGACAGTAGATCATTTCGATATTTATCGACCTGTGTTTGTAATTTTTTTTACCCAATCCTCACTTGTATCATTAGCCAAGTTCTGAAAACTATGTTGTTTCACTTCATCTATTTCAATTTTAATCAAATTCAGTCTATTAGACTCTTCAACTACCAGCAGAATAAGATCATAAGAGCACTTGTTCAAAATTGAACACCATTTCCTGCAAAATTCAGGATTTGATCTTCCTATAGTAGGAATGTTCTTAATACAAAAACCTTGAGGTATGCTCTTATTCCTATGGTAATTGGAGAAGTATACCGCATGCAGATGATGATCAACCTCTCTTTTTTGAAGATTCAGTAGTTTATGATAAACATCAAAGGGTGTCTCTCCCCTCAGCTCATGTAAGTCTACTACACGGATCCGCTCTGCATTCGCTTCAGGTTTTCTTTACCGATTGAGAAAGGTGCCAGTTTGGTACCGAAACGTTTGGGGCTATGTTATCATGATTATGCTGATGTGATGAAATTAAAATTTGAACTGGCTCATGAAGACCGGCGAGTGCAGCGCTTTATTCTCCTTGTAGGATAAACTGTTATGGTTGTATATATATATATATATATATATATATATATATATATATATATATATATATATATATAAATATATATATATATATATATATATATATATATATATACAGCTGAAACCAATGATTTGCTATAAAACAATGAGATAACTTTTTTATACATCTTCTGTGTTGCAGGAGAAACCATATATGTCAGAACTGATGAAAATGGATGTGGAGTAGCGGTTTTATGTGGGGAGTATTGCCAATTGGTCAATGAAACATTGGGGTGTAAAACAACTACCCCAGTTACAGTGACAAAATCAGCAGTTACTGTTACACCTATTACTGGAACCCTTAGCAGCACAAAACCTGTTACACCAACAGCTAGTCCTACAACAGTGACAAAACCAACAGTTACTGTAACACCTTTTACTGGAACAACTAGCAGCACAAAAACTGTAACACCAACAGCTAGTCCTACAACACAGACAAAAACAACAGTTACTGCAACACCTTTCACTGGAACACCTAGCAGCACAAAACCTGTTACAACGACCATTGCTACAACAGTGAAACAAACGTCTGTTACTGAGACAACAACTGTGAAAACATCTACTGTAACACCTCTTAGCACCATAGTTACAACCCCACACACTTTTAGTATCACAGCTCCTCTAACAACGCTAAGTACCAAAGAATCAACTACAACATTCATAAGTACTTCAGCTCCTAAAATAAGTTCTACTGGCACTTCCTCAATGATAACAACTACTGGTCTTAATATTACTAGAACCACTAAAAAACAAGATGACTTTTCTAAATCAAGCTCTCCTTCTCCCCAGGTAAATAATGTTATAATTTCTTAAATACCTGTTTTTTTTACATTTGACAGTAACTGAGTGAATGTGTTTTTCCATTTGTTTAGAATAGACATATATACAATGTACAGCTCTCATAATACATTTGAATAAAAACATAATGAAAACCTGAACATTGGTTTAATTCAACGTATTGCAATTTTAAAATTGAATTCAAATTATATATATTTTTAAATATTTTTTCAAAATAGTTATTTTATGTATTTAGATTCATGGCATTATTATGCAGTTGGGAATATTGTCAGTCTAAATTATTTAAAGGGATAGAATGTTAAAATTAAACTTTCATGACTCAGATAGAGCAAGAAATTTGAAGGCACCTTTAAATGCTCTTCCATTTTCAAATGTACTTTGTTAAAAAATATGTACATATCCTTCACTAGATGGAGCTAGCTGCTGATTGGTGCCTGCACACATTTATGTGTCCAGCTAGCTCCCATGAGTAAACTGCTTCTCCTTCAGCAAAGGATACCAAGAGAATGTAGCAAATTTGAGAACAGAAGTAAATTGGAAAGTTGTTTAAAATTGTATGCTCTACAGGCAAAACCTCTTCCTTTTCTTTTTTTTTTGTTGGTCTGTTTTGTGTTGTCCTTTGTTGTTATTATTTTTATCATTAGTAGGTGCTTGGAATTAAAGGGACAGTCTACACCAAAAAATTTCTTATTTAAAAAGATAGATAATCCCTTTATCACCCATTCCCCGTTTTTGCATAACCAACACATTTATAATAATATGCTTTTTACCTCTGTGATTACCTTGTATCTAAGCCTTTGCAGAAAGCCTCCTTATCTAAGTGCCTTTGACAGACATGCAGTGTAGTCAATCAGTGAAGACTCCTAAATAACTTCACGGGAGTGAGCACAATGTTATCTATATGACACATGTGAACTAGCACAGTCTAACTGTGAAAAACTTTTAAAATGCTCTGAGCTAGGAGGCGGTTTTCAACTGTTTAGAAATCAGTTTGAGCCTAGCTAGGTTTAGCTTTTCAAAAATAACACCAAGGGAACAAAGCAAATTTGATGATAAAAGTAAATTGGAAAGTTGTTTAAAATTGCATGCCCTATCTGAATCATGAAAGTTTAGTTTTGACTTTACTGTCCCTTTAAGATACTATGGAAAAAGTGAATAAAATATTTCAACAGGAAATCCTAAGATATAAGACTTAATAGAGTGTATAATTATTATTTAGATCACTACAGGTCAGGATGGCTGAGAAATTGTTTAAATTTATTTGTTGGTGGTTTTTCTCTTATCTTCTTTTTTTTCGAAAATTATGTAATTGCATATACATGTTGAAATATATATAATAAAAATGAATTAAAAAAAAAATTGTATGCTCTATCCTAATCATGAAATAAAAATTTGGGGTTTCCTCTCCCTTTAAAATAATGTTTTGCATATACCCAAGAGTGGCTTATTGAACAGTTTATAGCATATACTGTTTAAATTTGAGTCCATTTTACTTTATATTTCAGGTCAAGAGATATGGTAAGACTGTTCTATAACTATTGATGCAGGAAAGTGCAACTCTCTAACCTAAACTTTGCATCTGTTATCTTTAACCTCATTTCATTTGAATTAGCAAATTATTATTCAGATTCAAGTTGTATCAAAGGAACACTTATCTGCTGTGTGCTGTAATATTGCAGCGCTACCTTACATAGCACAGTAAGACACAGGACAGCAGATTTCAGAAGTACAGTAGAGCTTCTTTTTGGCTGTATCACCTTCCAGCTTAAAAAAAAAATGCTTGATACACATGGTTTAGCTAGTCATGGCAGGTAAACATTCACTCATTGGGGTGAGTATCCCTTTAATATATTAAAGGGACATTAAACTGTTGGGCAAAACTACAAAATAATAGTAAATACACACTATGGGGCATATTTATCAGGCTTCAATTGAAGCTTGATGCCTAGTGTTTCTGGGGAGCCTTCAGGCTCGCCAGAAACACAAGTTATGAAGCAGCGGTCTAAAGACTGCTGCTCCATAACATGTTCGCCTGCTCTGAGGCGGCGGACAGACATCGCCAGAAATCATCCTGATCCAATATGATCGGGTTGATTGACACCCCCTGCTAGCGGTCAATTGGCCGTGAATCTGCAAGGGGCGGCGTTGCACCAGCAGTGCACCAGCGTATGCTGTCGGCATTTATCATTGTGCAGCGTACAAGATTCACAATATCGGATCATGTTCGCTCACACTTTCTTAAATATGCCCCCATGTGCATAGTTAGGGTGCATGATTTAAAGAAGGAGCTGTACATTTTTGCTGTGGCTGCAATGCTCTATATCATTGCTGAGTGCTTTTTAAATATATTTTGCAAAACTGTGTAAAAAATGTAAAGCTCACGCGATGAGGCCTATTTATCAAAAGTCTTGCGGACCTGATCCAACAGTGCGGATCAGGTCTGCAAGACCTCGCTGAATGCGGAGAGCAATACCCTCTCCATATTCAGCATTGCACCAGCAGCTCACAAGAGCTGCTAGTGTAACGCCGCCCCCCTACAGACTTGTGGCCAATCGGCCACCAGCAGGGAGGTGTCAATCAACCCGATCGTACTCAATCGGGTTGAATTGTGGCAATTCCTGTCCGCCTGCTCAGAGCAGGCGTACAGGGTTATGGAGCATACGGAGCGTGATAAATGGGCCTCTTTATGTATTATACAAATTAACCTCAAACACATTATACAGCTGTAAACATGTAGACAATACTACTGATCTGTGAGTGTGTACAAATTCTGTCATAGGCTGTGAGAGTACTTGAGCCCCAAGATGGCAGCCCCCAGTACAAAAAGGCAGAATTTATTAAATTTGTGTACTAATTTGCACCTTCTGCAGAGAAAATATTAATAATAATCATCTTTTGCCACTCATACTACTAATAAAAATAAGAATCATAATCATAAGTGTAATAATTAGAGGAATAGTTGAATTTAAGAATTATAGTTTAATCCATTATCTAAATAAGCTTGAAGTTATATGATAAATAAAAAATGTTTTTATTGTTCACTAACTGTTATATCCCTTAACATTTCAGCCACCTACTATTGGATGTTTCAATGCAACATGTTTTCCTAATGGTACCCTGTATGTTACTGCACGGATCTGTTCTGATGCCACGGTACCTTTTTGCGGTACAGAACCATTAAAGATTTTGGACGAAAAAAATTGCTGTTATTTTTACGATTGTCCAGGTAGGACATTATTACTTTGTTTAATTGTGTAAAAACTCTCCTGTTTTTGACATACTAACTTTTGTGTGCAAAATATATCAAAATATATCAAAAGTGATATTTGCGCTCAACTTAGTAATACCAGTGCACGCAAGCGAGGGGCAATATGAACGCAACATCACATTTGTATTGTAAGGAAGCATTGTGCTCACAAGAACACTCTTCCATAGGCTCCAATGGGGGTAAGTTGTGCCGTGATGGGCAGCAAATATAATTATATATGTATATGAATATATACATACAGTATATATTTATCTGTTAATATGTGTATATACACATATTAACACATAAATATACTGTGTATATATATATATTTAAGCAATGTAAAGGCACTTTTCAGTAACATTTTTTTTCTCTAATACCCACACCCGCCGACTTTCAGCTCCTATAACTGCTTCTTACTATTTTCTTTTCTTTTAAAAAAATAAAAATTCTACATTTTTTTTTTAATAAACAACACACCACTTTATTTTGGTGCCAACTGGGAAACATTAAAAAAAAATAACCAGAGAGCTGATTTCTGGTAAATTTTATGAGCACTAATTGCTAACGTGAGCTTGCGGTAGCAATAACCAGTAATCTAGACCAAGGTGTATAAAATTAAAATATCAATTTATTACATAGAGTTGACCATCAACAATTATATGGAAGCTCACTCTAAATTCTGTTGCATACAAACACATCAGATGCTTTAATATGCATTATAACATGACATATTTAATATAGTGACATAGTAGATGAGGTTGAGAAAAGACCGAAGTCCATCAAGTTCAACCTATATAAATATAAAATACTTACAAAAAGCTCCAGTTAAGCTAAATAATCCCACTAAAAGGTGACCCATTTAATACAATCAATCATATCCATGAATTTTGTTTCTAGACAGAAATGTATCCAAACAATTTTTAAATGTATCTAGGGTATTAGCATTCAATACCTCCTTTGGTAATGAGTTCAACAATGTTATTGCTCTTACATTGAAAAAATGTTTCAGTTGCAGGAGATTAAATCTCCTTTCCTCCAACTTTAAATTGTGACCTCTTGTCAAAAACAATTTTCTTGGAATAAACAGAGCTTCTGCCATCTCTGTATATGGGCCTTGGATATATATTTATTTCAAGTAATCATCTTCCCTCTCTTCATTCCCCTTATTAGCTTTGTGGCCCTTCTCTAAACTTTTTCTAGTTCTGCAGTACCTTTTTTTAGATCGGTCCCCAGAACTGCACTCCATACTCAAGGTGAGGTTTTACCAGGGATTTATATAGTGACAGAATTATGCTTTCGTCCCTTGAATCAATGCCTCTTTTAATACATGCTAGTATCTTATTAGCCTTTGAAGCCGCTGCCCTGCATTGTGCACCCATCTTTAGCTTGTTATCTATTACTACTCCCAAATCCCTTTCCTCCTCTGTTTGACTAAGTCATGTCCCATTTAAATAATAAATTGCCTGCTTATTTGTACTTCTAAAATGTAGAACCTTGCATTTTCCCATATTAAATCTCATTTTTCCATTTACCTGCCTATTCTTCTAATTTTTGCAAATCATTTTGTAACGAAAGTTCATCCTGCTCTCACCTAATGACCTTACTTAACTTAGTATCATCTGCAAAAATAGAGATGTCGCTATTCAATCCTTGCTCCAAGTCATTTATAAATTTATTAAAAAGAACATGGCCCAGTACTGATCCCTCCACTGATTACCTTTGTCCAATCTGAGTATGATCCATTCACTACTACTCGTTGCTCCCTATCTTTTATCCATGAGCTAACATTTAAGATCTATGACTTTAAATAAAGATCATTAAATTTAATATTAGGCAATATGTGCTGTATCGTATGGATGTTACTATATTAAAGTCACATCATATAATCCAGTATTGGATTTATTGTAATGATCGGATTATTTTTGTGCCTCTATTATTTAGAGATAACCTACTATTTGTGGTGGATCAGTAAAAAGTCTAATGGCCCATAGCTGTGACCAATCATCTGGGAACTGTAAAATAGGTACTGGTATTGTAGCAACTTTGTTTATAGAAGAAACAGTGTTCAGATTGTATTAAACTATACTACATATAGTTTAACTATTATATTTATCATCTGTTATATTTAAAGGGACAGTCTACTCCAGATATGTTATTATTTAAAAATATATATAATCCCTTTATTACCCATTCCCCAGTTTTGCATAACCAACACTATTATATTAATGCACTTTATACCTCTATGATTACCTTGTATCTAAGCCTCTGCAGACTGTACTCTTATCTCAATTCTTTTGACAGACTTTTTTAAGCCAAATCAGTGCTGACTAATAAATAACTTGAGTTACCATAATGTTATCTATATGACATACATGAAAAAGCACTGTGATAAGGGGCGGCCATCAAGGGCTTAGAAATTAGTATATGAACCTACCTAGGTTTAGTTTTCAACACAGAATGCCAAAAGAACAAAAGCAAATTTGATGGTAAAAGTAAATTGGAAAGGTGTTTAAAATTGCATGCTCTATCTGAATCATCAAAGGTTTATTGGACTGTCTTTTTAATGGCTAAACCATCTAAGATCATTTATCTAGATGTCACCTTAGTTTGTTGTGGCCATAGGAAAAAATTGATCTAGAAAATCTCTGCTTTTTGGTAATCAAAATTTAAAAAAGTCATATGGAAGTTTGAACAGCATACAGAGGGATTCCAGCAACCTTATATTTTTAGGAAATATATTATTTGTTTTTTTTAAGGAAGCAGTAGGCAATTGGTGTGGATCATCATGCAGGGATACCTGTTGCTGTAGGCAGAAGGTTATTTGTGCAGGTAATGGGATCTGCCATGCTAAGGCCTAGATTTGGAGTTTGGCGGTAAAAGGGCTGTTAACGCTCCGCGGGCTTTTTTCTGGCCGCACCATAAAATTAACTCTGGTATCGAGAGTTCAAACAAATGCTGCGTTAGGCTCCAAAAAAGGAGCGTAGAGCATTTTTACCGCAAAAGCAACTCTCGATACCAGAGTTGCTTACGGACGCGGCCGGCCTCAAAAACGTGCTCGTGCACGATTCCCCCATAGGAAACAATGGGGCTGTTTGAGCTGAAAAAAAACCTAACACCTGCAAAAAAGCAGCGTTCAGCTCCTAACGCAGCCCCATTGTTTCCTATGGGGAAACACTTCCTACGTCTGCACCTAACACTCTAACATGTACCCCGAGTCTAAACACCCCTAGCCTTACACTTATTAACCCTTAATCTGCCGCCCCCGCTATCGCTGACCCCTGCATATTTTTTTAAACCCCTAATCTGCCGCTCCGTAAACCGCCGCCACCTACGTTATCCCTATGTACCCCTAATCTGCTACCCCTAACACCGCCGACCCCTATATTATATTTATTAACCCCTAACCTGCCCCCCACAACGTCGCCGACACCTGCCTACACTTATTAACCCCTAATCTGCCGAGCGGACCTGAGCGCTACTATAATAAAGTTATTAACCCCTAATCCGCCTCACTAACCCTATCATAAATAGTATTAACCCCTAATCTGCCCTCCCTAACATCGCCGACACCTAACTTCAATTATTAACCCCTAATCTTCCGATCGGAGCTCACCGCTATTCTAATAAATGGATTAACCCCTAAAGCTAAGTCTAACCCTAATACTAACACCCCCCTAAGTTAAATATAATATTTATCTAACGAAATAAATTAACTCTTATTAAATAACTTATTCCTATTTAAAGCTAAATACTTACCTGTAAAATAAATC
This sequence comes from Bombina bombina, assembly GCF_027579735.1. Lineage (NCBI taxonomy): Eukaryota > Metazoa > Chordata > Amphibia > Anura > Bombinatoridae > Bombina > Bombina bombina. Next base: position 88,442,519 of record NC_069505.1, on the reverse strand, counting down.
CTAATATAGCTACAATATAAATTATAATTATATTATAGCTATTTTAGGATTAATATTTATTTTACAGGCAACTTTGTAATTATTTTAACCAGGTACAATAGCTATTAAATAGTTAAGAACTATTTCATAGTTACCTAGTTAAAATAATAACAAATTTACCTGTAAAATAAATCCTAACCTAAGTTATAATTAAATCTAACACTACCCTATCAATAAAATAATTAAATAAACTACCTACAATTACCTACAATTAACCTAACACTACACTATCAATAAATTAATTAAACACAATTCCTACAAATAAATACAATTAAATAAACTAGCTAAAGTACAAAAAATAAAAAAGAACTAAGTTACAGAAAATAAAAAAATATTTACAAACATAAGAAAAATATTACAACAATTTTAAACTAATTACACCTACTCTAAGCCCCCTAATAAAATAACAAAGCCCCCCAAAATAAAAAATTCCCTACCCTATTCTAAATTAAAAAAGTTACAAGCTCTTTTACCTTACCAGCCCTGAACAGGGCCCTTTGCGGGGCATGCCCCAAGAATTTCAGCTCTTTTGCCTGTAAAAAAAAACATACAATACCCCCCCCAACATTACAACCCACCACCCACATACCCCTAATCTAACCCAAACCCCCCTTAAATAAACCTAACACTAAGCCCCTGAAGATCTTCCTACCTTGTCTTCACCATCCAGGTATCACCGATCCGTCCTGGCTCCAAGATCTTCATCCAACCCAAGCGGGGGTTGGCGATCCATAATCCGGTCCAGAAGAGGCTCCAAAGTCTTCCTCCTATCCGGCAAGAAGAGGACATCCGGACCGGCAAACATCTTCTCCAAGCGGCATCTTCGATCTTCTTCCATCCGGAGCGAAGCGGCAGGATCCTGAAGACCTCCAGCGCGGAACATCCATCCGGACCGACGACTGAACGACGAATGACTGTTCCTTTAAGGGACGTTATCCAAGATGGCGTCCCTCGAATTCCGATTGGCTGATAGGATTCTATCAGCCAATCGGAATTATGGTAGGAATTTTCTGATTGGCTGATGGAATCAGCCAATCAGAATCAAGTTCAATCCGATTGGCTGATCCAATCAGCCAATCAGATTGAGCTCGCATTCTATTGGCTGTTCCGATCAGCCAATAGAATGCGAGCTCAATCTGATTGGCTGATTGGATCGGCCAATCGGATTGAACTAGATTCTGATTGGCTGATTCCATCAGCCAATCAGAAAATTCCTACCTTAATTCCGATTGGCTGATAGAATCCTATCAGCCAATCGGAATTCGAGGGACGCCATCTTGGATGACGTCCCTTAAAGGAACAGTCATTCGTCGTTCAGTCGTCGGTCCGGATGGATGTTCCGCGCTGGAGGTCTTCAGGATCCTGCCGCTTCGCTCCGGATGGAAGAAGATCGAAGATGCCGCTTGGAGAAGATGTTTGCCGGTCCGGATGTCCTCTTCTTGCCGGATAGGAGGAAGACTTTGGAGCCTCTTCTGAACCGGATTATGGATCGCCAACCCCCGCTTGGGTTGGATGAAGATCTTGGAGCCAGGACGGATCGGTGATACCTGGATGGTGAAGACAAGGTAGGAAGATCTTCAGGGGATTAGTGTTAGGTTTATTTAAGGGGGGTTTGGGTTAGATTAGGGGTATGTGGGTGGTGGGTTGTAATGTTGGGGGGGGGGTATTGTATGTTTTTTTTTACAGGCAAAAGAGCTGAAATTCTTGGGGCATGCCCCGCAAAGGGCCCTGTTCAGGGCTGGTAAGGTAAAAGAGCTTGTAACTTTTTTAATTTAGAATAGGGTAGGGAATTTTTTATTTTGGGGGGCTTTGTTATTTTATTAGGGGGCTTAGAGTAGGTGTAATTAGTTTAAAATTGTTGTAATATTTTTCTTATGTTTGTAAATATTTTTTTATTTTCTGTAACTTAGTTCTTTTTTATTTTTTGTACTTTAGCTAGTTTAATTAATTGTATTTATTTGTAGGAATTGTGTTTAATTAATTTATTGATAGTGTAGTGTTAGGTTAATTGTAGGTAGTTTATTTAATTATTTTATTGATAGGGTAGTGTTAGGTTTAATTATAACTTAGGTTAGGATTTATTTTACAGGTAAATTTGTTATTATTTTAACTATGTAACTATTAAATAGTTCTTAACTATTTAATAGCTATTTTACCTGGTTAAAATAATAACAAAGTTGCCTGTAAAATAAATATTAATCCTAAAATAGCTACAATATAATTATAATTTATATTGTAGCTATATTAGGATTTATTTTACAGGTAAGTATTTAGCTTTAAATAGGAATAATTTATTTAATAAGAGTTAATTTATTTCGTTAGATAAAAATTATATTTAACTTAGGGGGTGTTAGTGTTAGACTTAGCTTTAGGGGTTAATACATTTATTAGAATAGCGGTGAGCTCCGGTCGGCAGATTAGGGGTTAATAATTGAAGTTAGGTGTCGGCGATGTTAGGGAGGGCAGATTAGGGGTTAATACTATTTATGATAGGGTTAGTGAGGCGGATTAGGGGTTAATACATTTATTATAGTAGCGCTCAGGTCCGCTCGGCAGATTAGGGGTTAATAAGTGTAGGCAGGTGTCGGCGACGTTGAGGGGGGCAGATTAGGGGTTAATAAATATAATATAGGGGTCGGCGATGTTAGGGCAGCAGATTAGGGGTACATAGGGATAACGTAGGTGGCGGCGATTTGCGGTCGGAAGATTAGGGGTTAATTATTTTAAGTAGCTGGCGGCGACGTTGTGGGGGGCAAGTTAGGGGTTAATAAATGTAATACAGGGGTCGGCGGGTTAGGGGCAGCAGATTAGGGGTACATAAGTATAACGTAGGTGGCGGTCGGCAGATTAGGGGTTTAAAATTTTAATCGAGTGGCGGCGGTGTGGGGGGACCTCGGTTTAGGGGTACATAGGTAGTTTATGGGTGTTAGTGTACTTTAGGGTACAGTAGTTAAGAGCTTTATAAACCGGCGTTAGCCAGAAAGCTCTTAACTCCTGCTATTTTCAGGCGGCTGGAATCTTGTCGTTAGAGCTCTAACGCTCACTTCAGAAACGACTCTAAATACCAGCGTTAGAAAGATCCCATTGAAAATATAGGCTACGCAAATGGCGTAGGGGGATCTGCGGTATGGAAAAGTCGCGGCTGAAAAGTGAGCGTTAGACCCTTTAATCACTGACTCCAAATACCAGCGGGCGGCCAAAACCAGCGTTAGGAGCCTCTAACGCTGGTTTTGACGGCTACCGCCGAACTCCAAATCTAGGCCTAAGCCTCCTATTAGTGTGGCTGTGAGGTTTGTGAAGAAGGGTCGTAATTTGTGAGTCTCTGCCAGCATGCTATAGGTACGTTTAATACTCCAGGTGAAACTTTCACTAGAAACAAAAAAAAAATGACATTTGTTCAAACAAAACGAATACCAGATAGTAGAGCAAACTAATATTCTGAAAAACAAATTTTATATATAGATAGAAAAGAGGGCTGCAGCACTCCAATTCTTATTTTTAGTGATTTATTTTCAAGCTGAAAAACATAGGCAACGTTTCGGGCTTTGCCCTTTCTCAAGCTAAGTGATCAAATACATAATTAATGCCTACAATTTATAGGCTGTGAACAAACCAAAATACAGGTGAAAAACAATCAAATAATTAGCTTTTAAAGAGACAGTACTGTTTTAAATACACACTTTGCACTCAATGGTTACATTTGTCATGTGATAATATATATCATAAAGTAATCCAATAATTTTTGTCTCCTAGCTGTGATTGTATAAGAACTAAAGCAAAGTTAAACTCTATAATTATGTTTTATATATAATATTATACTACCCAACAAAGAATTTGTAATCATTAAAAAGTGTTACCATTATGATGGATTACAGAAGGGTAAAATTCAATTACCATCTTAAGATAGGTATATTTATTGAAAAACATCTCTAGAATATAGTAATTATTTTTAAACATAATAGAAGCCAAATTTAATAGTCATTAATTGAAAAATGTATTTATCCATATAGCTCTTATTATCATTATTTTTAGTAATCTTATATAGATGCTGATCTAACTGGATCGCATCCATAAATGATTACTGTTTTATATTTACTTGTTATATATATTTTTTTTTTTTTTACTTGGCTATTTTTGTATGCATTATTTCAATTGTTTAATTTTATCATAATATCCAATATATGGTGTCCTACGAAAATCTTGATCTGTGTAAAAGAGAAGATACAGAAATGAATAAACAGTTTAATTCACAAAAATAGAAAGAGATTATAATCCCTATTTAATCCCTTTGGATACATACTGTCTAATTTATTGATCCATATTACTTCTTTGTTTTAATTTCTTAATTCTGTCCTGACCTCTTCTCTGTGTAGGTATATGCTCCAATATTTGAAATCTTAATTGACTAACATCGTGATTGTTCTCTTTAAAATGTGCTGAGACTGGTAGATCTGCAATACCCTTTCTTATAGTATATTTATGTTGTGTGAGTCTATCTTTTATTTTTTGACTAGTCTCATCTATGTAGATTAATCCACAAGGACATTTTAATAGGTATTAATTAATATTCTGTCTGGCAAGTGTATAGACCATCAGTTTTATATATTTTTCCCATTTGAGGATGTACCACTGTATCTCCTCTTATAACATTATTACAATGAGAACAACTATAGCATGGGAAGGTTCTTTTTTTACTAGATGTTAGTATTGTATGTTTATTACTCCCTATGTCAGTTTTAACTAAACTGTCATATAAATTTCTCAGTTTTTTGTAAGAGAGTATTGGCAAGTTATGGAACTCAATCATTTCAGTGTAACTGTTTTTAAAAGTATACCAGTGTTTTTTTTAATGATTCCTGAGATTTGTTTACTGTTAACATTATATGTACTAATAAAAGTATCCTTTTTACTTGAGCATTTTTTACTTTTCTTAAGTAACAATTATTTTCTATCAATTTGATTAACCTTATTTAATTCAGTATCCAATACTTGTTTGGGGTATCCTCTTTGGGTGAATTTGTTACTCATTTCCTCCATTCTTTTTTTTACAAGAGTTTGTATCACTTACAATTTATTTAACCCTTATATATTGAGATTTAGGTAAGGATTTCACAGTACTTTCTGGATGACAGCTATTATAGGATAATATGGTGTTTTTATCAATTTCTTTGACAAAAATGTCTGTTTTTAACATCCCTTCCTCTAAGTAAATCATAACATCCAGGAAGTTAATAGATTTAACATTGCTTTGCATAGTAAACTCAATATTCTCAATGTTCATAACCAATTGAAAAAAAAAAAAATTGACATAAGATTTTGTTATCTCCAGACCAAATCATGAAGACATCATCTATATAGCGCCACCATACGCTAGCAAACTTATTAAACAATTCATTGGGATATACATATTTCTTTTCAAACATTCCCATATATATGCCTGCGTATGGTGGCACCATATTCGCACCCATAGCGATGCCCCTCTTTTGTCTATAATTGTAATGTCCCCTTTAATTCAGCCCCACCTTCTTTTGCTTTATAAGTGCACTTCCTGCTATCCTCTTTGCTTGATTATTTTGTTTGGCACAGGTGAAAGGATACACTCCTCCACTCCAGCTTACAGATATTGAGCCTCAAGCCTTTTTACCTATTAGGCTACTTGTTGCCTTCATCGCTATCCTGAACAAAGTACCTGACTCTTTTGTTACACATTTTGCTGTTCAGCTCCTCTCCGTTCTCAGCTACAGAACACTTCCTGTTTCCAGCGGATTGACTTTGTACAGCCGGATCTACACGCTGTTCCACGCTCACACCTTCCAGTAGCTTTCACGGACACTGCTACTGCTCCCTTCTCATCGTGTTAACATACACCAACCACCGGATTCATTCTACTACAGCTGCTAGTACTTGCAAGTATATCTCAATCTGTATTGAACTGCTAATTGTTATTTGTCTGCCATTCCTTGCTTGCAATACTTTGCTTATCTATTGGATAACCTGTTTTCTATCATTTGCTGCTTAAATCTCCAGTCTGCATTCTAACCATATCTTATGCTTTGCAACAATCAAAGTACTAAGAACATATCAGCCGTATATTTTTGCATAGTGTCATTTATACTTATATCAGCAGTTATCCTAACCTCTACCTGCTGTATTACTTTGCAAACACTCAGTTTCACTCTTACACCGCTGCTGGGAATCATCCATTACTATTAAAGTGCTGTATTAATACTGACACTGCAGGCTAAGTCTTTCCTGTGGTTGTTCCGCTATTACAGCTACACAACATTTAAATATTGTAGTTATAACATAATAATCAAGCCTTAAAAAAAATAAAAAAAAAAAAATAAAAAAAAAAAAAATAAAATAAATTTAAAATATAGCTGCTAATAGTAATGGATCCCCAAACTGTGAAAACTGAAATTGATACTCTTAATCAAAAAGTTGAATATCTGGCAAGAGCACTTACAGATTTGCAAACCGAGAACAAAGCCTTAAAGAATTTGGTTAAAGACATAGTTGCACCAAAAAACCCTGAATCTCCAGAGCCACAGGTAAATCCACCAGCTTTATTTTCAGGGAAAAGAAATGAATTCAGAGACTTTAAAAATGCCTGTTATCTTCTATTCACCATGAAACCCAGGACCTATTGTTCTGATAAAATAAAAGTCTGCACAGCCATATCTTATTTAACTGCCGAACCCAGGTCATGGGCAAACAGACTATTTGAGTCAAATAATCCTATTTTGGAGTCCATTGATCAATTCTTTCTTTCCATGGCAGCTTTATATGAGGATAGTAATACCCAGATTCAAGCAGAAACTAAACTCAGAACACTTAAACAGGGTAAACGTCCTGTTGAGGAGTTTATAACTGATTTTCAAATGTGGGCAACTGACTCCCAATGGAATAACATTTCCCTGAAAAATCAGTTTAGATTGGGACTTAATGACACACTTAAAGATGAACTTTCAAGGCTGGAGATGCCTGATACATTGCAAGGATTAATGAAACTAGCAACCACTTTAGACCGTAGGTTTAGGGAGAGACGCTCTGAAAAATTATCAACAGACACACCCCCTAGAAGGTTATTGTTCCCCACTACTGAAAAACATAATCACCAACAAACACCCATGGAGATAGGTGCCATTAAAGGTCCTCTATCAGCTGAGGAAAAAATGAGACGACGCATGTCTAATCTCTGTCTTTATTGTGCGAATAAGGATCATTCAGTTTCATCCTGTCCAATTTTAAACCGACAAAAGAAGGGTAAGCTGACTAGTATAAATTCTGCCACACCTAAATTAAGTGTAGACCACCAATCATTCACATTATCTCTGTCTTTGCAGTGGGATCTCCAACAAATCAAGACTGACGCAATAATTGACTCCGGGGCTTATGATTGTTTCATAGATTCTAAGTTTGTTTCTGTAAATAAAATACCTTGTGTTGATAAGCATACACCTGTGTTTATAAAAGTTATTGACGGTTCCTTCATACATAACGGACCCATCACACAGCACACCATACCTTTGTTAATTACTACAAATCATGGTCACACTGAATATCTCAGTTTCGATGTAATACCAAACTCTTTACATCCTATTATTATGGGATATACATGGTTGAAAAAACATAACCCGAGTATAAATTGGGTGAAACCTAATATTTTATTTGATTCCCATTACTGCAAAACCACTTGTTTCCCCTATCAGTTACTTGGAGCAGTAGACATAGCTATTCCTGCTGAATACCATGATTTAACTGATGTCTTTGATCTAAAAGAGGCTGAGGTCTTGCCTCCTCATAGGGTATACGATTGCCCCATAGATTTAATCCCTGGTTCCCAAATCCCATACGGGAAAATTTATCCACTTTCACAGAAGGAGTTGCAACATTTAAGGGAATACTTAGATGACAACTTGAGAAAAGGCTTTATAGTACCCTCTGTCTCACCTGCAGCTGCAGGCATGTTTTTTGTTACTAATAAGGATCAGTCACTAAGACCAATCATCGATTATCGGGCCTTGAACTCAATTACCATAAAGAACCGTTACCCTCTGCCACTCATCCCCGAACTCCTAGAACGCTTAAATGGCGCCACCATTTTTACTAAATTGGATTTGAAGGGGGCCTATAACTTAATAAGAATCAAGGAGGGGGATGAGTGGAAGACAGCTTTTAGAACGAGGTACGGACTCTTTGAGTATAAGGTTATGCCATTTGGGCTGTGCAATGCCCCTGGCACATTTCAACACTTTATAAATGACATTTTCAAAGATCTAATTGATGTGTGTGTTATCATCTATCTCGATGACATTTTGGTTTATTCTAGAGATACACAGGAACACATAAAACATGTCAGGTGGGTCTTAACAAGACTTCGTGAACATAAATTATTTGCAAAGGCAGAAAAATGTTTATTTCATGTACATGAAATAAAATTTTTAGGTTATATTATCTCCCCTGACAAAGTACAGATGGATCCCGAAAAAGTGATGGCAATTAAGAACTGGCCCAAACCCACTAACTTGAAATCTCTACAGAGATTTTTAGGGTTCGCTAATTTTTATCGTAGATTCATATACAACTTTTCTACTATTGTGAAACCACTCACAAATCTAACCAGAAAGGCAGTTCCATTTCGGTGGACCCCAGATGCTGATCAAACCTTTAACTTACTAAAAGACTGTTTTACTACCGCTCCAATTTTAAGTTTACCAGATCATACTTGTCAGTTCATTCTGGAGGTGGATGCCTCAGACACGGGCTTGGGTGCAGTTTTATCCCAAAGATCTGATGAGAAACATCCTACTCACCCCATTGCCTTTTATTCCAGAACGTTGTTACCCGCTGAAGTTAATTATTCAGTAGGTGACAAGGAGTTGCTGGCAATAAAATGTGCACTGGAGGTCTGGAGGCATATCTTAGAAGGCACTGACAAAGCTTTCATTATCTACACTGATCATAAAAACCTTCAATATTTAAGACAGAATAAGACATTATCTTCCCGTCAAGTGCGTTGGTCACTTTTTTTTGATAGATTTAATTTTTTAATAACATACAGACCAGGCAAACTAAACCTCAAAGCTGATGCCCTTTCTCGACTGTCAGATAACAGACCACACACAGACGACACTTTACAAATGATACCTTCTCATAAAATAATCGGAACTTTAAACAATCTTGAAGTTGATATTTTAGAGGCTTTAGAAAGTGACAGGCTGCCTACACAATTTCAATTGCACAAAGAACCAAACGGTCTTCTCACAATGAATCAGAAATTGTACATACCAAAACAATTAAGATCCAGAATCCTAGATCATTATCATGATCATCCTCTGTCTGGTCATTTAGGTATAACCAAAACAACCGAACTAATGCAAAGGAATTTCTGGTGGCCAAATATGGGTAAAACTATACAAGATTATGTCACATCTTGTGAGACATGTGCACGATACAAAATCGAGAGGAAAAAACCAATAGGTTATCTCACACCTCTTCCTATTCCTGATATTCCCTGGACTGTAATTTCCATGGATTTTATAGTGGAACTTCCACCATCACAAAATCACAACACAATCATGGTAGTCGTCGACCATTTGACGAAACTTGCTCACTTTATACCTTTAAAAAGTTTACCCACAGCCTCCCAAACTGCTGATACCTTCCTAAAACAAATTGTAAAACTACATGGGATACCAAATGTCATTATAACAGATCGTGGTTCTCAGTTTACCTCCCATTTCTGGAAGGAAATTTGCAAACTGTTAAACATACATCCTAGACTTTCAACGGCATATCACCCCCAGACTAATGGCCTCACTGAGCGAGTGAATGGTATCCTTGAACAATATCTTAGATGCTACATTACACACCAGCAGGATGACTGGCTCCATCATTTGGCCTTAGCCGAATTCTCTTATAATAATTCTGTATCGACCTCAACTAAGATGACCCCTTTCTATGCCACTTATGGTTATCACCCTCAAACCATCCGACTGCCTAAAATAGATTCTGCATCACCATCTGTCACTTCTTACTTAGCCAACCTACAGGATGCCCTACAACTACTGAAAGTTCACTTACACAAAGCCAAGACTGATCAACAACACTACTATAATACGAGACATCGTCCAGGTCCTGATTATAAAGTAGGCGACCAAGTGTGGCTTTCCACCAAATTTCTTAAACTTGTTATACCTTCTAAGAAATTGGGTAGTCAATTCATCGGACCATTCCGTATTCTACGTATTCTCAACCCAACAACTGTTGTGTTGGACCTGCCAGAGAAATACAAGATTCATCCTTCTTTTCATATATCGTTGCTCAAACCCTACAGAACCAGTGAAGAATTTCCGCGCTTAAGTGTTCCTCCACCACCTGTTACTGTCGAGGACCATGAGGAATATGAAGTTGATAGCGTCCTCGACTCACGTATACATCGTGGGAGACTGCAGTATTTGGTTCGATGGAAGGGGTATGGGCAGGAGGAGGACTCTTGGTTGTTGCACTCTCTGGTCCATGCTCCACGTCTTGTTGCTCTTTTTCATAGACGTTACCCTCAGAAACCCAATGCATCCTCGGTGATGATGCCCTGAAGGGGGGGGTCTGTAATGTCCCCTTTAATTCAGCCCCACCTTCTTTTGCTTTATAAGTGCACTTCCTGCTATCCTCTTTGCTTGATTATTTTGTTTGGCACAGGTGAAAGGATACACTCCTCCACTCCAGCTTACAGATATTGAGCCTCAAGCCTTTTTACCTATTAGGCTACTTGTTGCCTTCATCGCTATCCTGAACAAAGTACCTGACTCTTTTGTTACACATTTTGCTGTTCAGCTCCTCTCCGTTCTCAGCTACAGAACACTTCCTGTTTCCAGCGGATTGACTTTGTACAGCCGGATCTACACGCTGTTCCACGCTCACACCTTCCAGTAGCTTTCACGGACACTGCTACTGCTCCCTTCTCATCGTGTTAACATACACCAACCACCGGATTCATTCTACTACAGCTGCTAGTACTTGCAAGTATATCTCAATCTGTATTGAACTGCTAATTGTTATTTGTCTGCCATTCCTTGCTTGCAATACTTTGCTTATCTATTGGATAACCTGTTTTCTATCATTTGCTGCTTAAATCTCCAGTCTGCATTCTAACCATATCTTATGCTTTGCAACAATCAAAGTACTAAGAACATATCAGCCGTATATTTTTGCATAGTGTCATTTATACTTATATCAGCAGTTATCCTAACCTCTACCTGCTGTATTACTTTGCAAACACTCAGTTTCACTCTTACACCGCTGCTGGGAATCATCCATTACTATTAAAGTGCTGTATTAATACTGACACTGCAGGCTAAGTCTTTCCTGTGGTTGTTCCGCTATTACAGCTACACAACATTTAAATATTGTAGTTATAACAATAATAGACATCACCAAATAAGAAGTAATTATTGTTCAACACCAATGTTAGTAATTCCATTATGAAGTTAATTTGAAGTTCTAAGTATGTGTTTTCATCTTGTAAAGATTTCTTAGAAGATTCTATACCACCCAGGTGAGGGATGCATGAATACAATTTTTTAACGTCTAATATGACTAATATGGGCTGTGTCTCTGTTTTCCACTCAACTGTTCCCAATTTATTTTAAAAATCATTAGAATCTTCTATATATGATTGTAATTTACATACTATAGGTTTAAATATCCTGTCCAGAAAAGTGGCCACATTAGAGAGAACATAATCAATGCTAGCGACAATTGGATGCCCTGGAGGGTTTTCTAGACACTTATGAATTTTTGGAAGTGTGTAAATTATAGGGGTAATACATTCCTTTCTGATAAGATATTCCATAAGTTTTTTTTTATCTATGATGTTATGTTCAAAAGCTCTGTGGTCAATTCTGTTTAATTCTGCCTGTATACTTTTAAGGGTATTATTATCCAATTTCTCATAAACCTCATTATCCATGAGTTGTTTGTTAATTTCCTCTATATACTTAGATTTGTTCATAATGACAGCTGGTTTTATAATGATATTTGAACTATTTATAATGTCTGATAGGGACTTTTGGTTTCAACAGGATGGTAACATGTAGGTGGAATGAACTTAGATTTACTAACTATATCAAAGTTAGGCAATTTTAGACAATTATCGTTCATTACATTACCCGTATTAGCATTTCTTGAAACTTTAGAAAAATTAGCTTTTAGGCATAAGCTTCTGAAGAACCTATAAAGTTCAATGTCCAAGTCCAGACTGTTTAGTGTATTACTGGGGCAAAATCTAACCTCTATTTAATAAATCCATTTAACTTTGAGATAAAGTTGTATGTGATATATTGATCACTAGGTTCTTTGCCATTTCATGCGGCGGCCTCTCGGGGGTCGACTTGCAACTTCATTGTTGTTTGTGGCCGCCCCTCCTCCTCCATCTTGTCTGGCTCCCTGTGGGGAAAAAGATGGCTGGGACTGAGGTGTAGTTCCTACCGAATTGTTTCTTGACGTACCACTTGCATCGGATCATACAGAGCGGTCTCTTATATCTCTTATATATATATATGCCTAACATATATATATATATATATATATATATATCAAATCAGAGGATAAGCACTAACAAGAAAAAATGTCTACTAACTATCAAAGAAGTAGTAATCAGTGCTCGAGACTATGGTGTACTACTACCAATTACACCAGAAAATAGTATAAAAATAAATATTAGACTCCGCACTCAATATGAATAAATAATGAAATGCAAACATGTGCAAAAATAAGGAAATATTTTAATATTCACAACGAAAAAAATAATAACAAAATGTTTTAGCATACACCAAATCACAATACCACAAACATCCATACAACCATACATACAAACTGGGCGTCCCCAGTTATTAAGCAAATATGGAGTGGAGGAGGTCAGATAGAGAGCAAACAAGCAAACCCAGGTTATATATGCAAAACCATGGGAAAATCTGTACAGGATACAAGCACTTTGAGGCAGTTCATGCAATATGGGCAGTTCATGCAAATAGCAAAGAAAGCAATGATTAGGTAGCTGATAATTGCAGAGGTAAAAGATGCAGCAAAGAATCACAGATGAAGCAGTTCATGCACTTTAGAAAGTTCATACATCCCACAGATGGTAAACGTTATCAAGATAACACGTGATCTCAGGTATCACTAAGATGTAATAAGGTGTTTCCTTTTCCATGTAAACTTTGTTGCCATACGTATGTTAACTTTTGCAGGTGTGGCTCCCTGACCTCCTCCACTCCATATTTGCTTAATAACTGGGGACGCCCAGTTTGTATGTATCGTTGTATGGATGTATGTGGTATTGTGATTTGGTGTATGCTACAACATTTTGTTATTATTTTTTTCGTTGTGAATATTAAAATATTTCCTTATTTTTGCACATGTTTGCATTTCATTATTTATTCATATTGAGTGCGGAGTCTAATATTTATATTTATATATATATATATATATATATATACTGTATATATATATATATATATATATATATATATATATATATATATATATATATATACATACATATGTATTTATGTTTGTATGTGTTTTACTGTATATTTACTGTACATATAAAATTTAAAAAAACAATATTAAAAATTATTATATGTACTATAAAAGATTCCAAATAGTCCATAGAATATATCTATATATTTTACAGTATGTTTAATATTTTTTAATCATTTGAATAATTTTCTTAAAATATTTTCTATGTAATATTTCAATAACGCACCTTAAGAATACTAAGTTTTCATGTGTGCTAACCCGACTGCTTTAAGATCTGAATTAAAAAAACGCAATGTGTAGAATTCCTATTTTATATTCCTATGTTCTTCACATAGAAAATAAAGTACTTTTAATTTTTAAATATATTTTGTGTATATGTAAAATACATATCTATACCTATATACAGTATATATATATATATATATATATATATATATATATATGAATAGAAATGCAAGTATATGTATATACACATATATAGAAATATGTATTTCAGAATAAAACACCCACATTATAACATTTGTAACCAATTTTTAAATATGTTTATTATATAGTGTTTTAATGAGTGTAACTGTACTTTTTAATGTATTTTTGATGTTTTTGTTCAATTTTTAATTTACGTGTAACAGTTAACCAGAGCTCTGAAGTCACGATTACCCGATGTGCGTTAAACTCAATTACTCTTGAGCAAAGGCGTTTATTTTTAACTTGTAATGATTGAGCTACTTACGATGCACGCAATCACCCGTAATAAACTCGCTTGTGCGAAACTGTTAGTGTGCCACTTGTAATCTAGCCCTAAGTATGTAATTGTGATTGTGATTGATGCCAAAGCGTCCCAGGTACTCGGCATGTGGGAGATGAGGTGCCCTTTACCTTCAGCATACTGTACTGCCTTATTACAGGAAGTGTTAAAAGGCTTTGGAGATGGATAATTTTCCAACTCCTGATACACTAGCTACTAAAAAGATTGATAAATTCTTCAAGCTGACTCCTAAGCAGACCACCTTCTTCCCTGTGCCTGATTTAAGGTCCATGATACCCAAATGTTGAAACATTTGAAAGTAAAGCAGCATAGCTGTAAAAAGCTGACTAGAAAATATCACTTGAACATCTCTATGTAAAAAAGAAAGATATTTTACCTCAAAATGTCCTAAGTATTCACACCCCATTGCAAAGGACTTTAAGCAGCAAATCAGGCAAAGGGGTGAGCTTTGTGCACATTCATGTTATTTCCCTATTCAGTTTAAGGAAGTTTACTATGAAATCTCATGAGAGTTATGTCAAATATCATGAAGTCACAGTAAAAGAGTTTATGACCTCAGCACTGCTGATACTGATTGCCTGCTGGTCATATGTATTTATTTTTACCTGCAGCTAGACAGCAGCTGAAGTATAACTTTTTACACAGAACTTACTCTGCTGAGCTGAGGAAATTGTGAGGTAAAATATCTTCCTTTTTACATAGAGATGCTAAGGTGATATTTTCCTGTCAGCTTTTTACAGTTATACTGCATCACTTTCAAGTGATTTAGCATATGAGTATTATGTCCCTTTAAGTAGTTGAACTTGTGATTAAGGAACCAGGTATATCACTTTTAAGGAAAATAAAAGATGATTTCTCACAGTGGTACACTGTTATCACCTTGGTTATTTGGTGGAATTAACTCACAGGAGCTGTGTTGCAGGCCCAGATAAGGTGCAGGCTTGAATCAGAGAATAGCAGTAGAAACTAGTAGTTAGGAGATAATTTGAAGTGTAGTACTTGGTCAGGTCAGGATTCAATACCATGAAAACGGACAAGAACCAGATATCACATTAAAACAATAAGGCCTAGATTTGGAGTTTGGCGGTAGATGGGCTGTTAACGCTACGCGGGCTTTTTTCTGGCCGCACCATAAAATTAACTCTGGTATCGAGAGTTCAAAAAAATGCTGCGTTAGGCTCCAAAAAAGGAGCGTAGAGCATTTTTACAGCAAATGCAACTTTCGATACCAGAGTTGCTTACGGACGCGGCCAGACTCAAAAACGTGCTCGTGCACGATTCCCCCATAGGAAACAATGGGGCTGTTTGAGCTGAAAAAAACACCTGCAAAAAAGCAGCGTTCAGCTCCTAACGCAGCCCCATTGTTTCCTAAGGGGAAACACTTCCTACGTCTGCACCTAACACTCTAACATGTACCCCGAGTCTAAACACCCCTACCCTTACACTTATTAACCCCTAATCTGCCGCCCCCGCTATCGCTGACCCCTGCATTATATTATTAACCCCTAATCTTCCGCTCCGTAAACCGCCGCAACTTACATTATCCCTATGTACCCCTAATCTGCTGCCCCTAACACCGCCGACCCCTATATTATATTTATTAACCCCTAACCTGCCCCCCACAAAGTCGCCTCCACCTGCCTACACTTATTAACCCCTAATCTGCCGAGCGGACCTGAGCGCTACTATAATAAAGTTATTAACCCCTAATCCGCCTCACTAACCCTATCATAAATAGTATTAACCCCTAATCTGCCCTCCCTAACATCGCCGACACCTAACTTCAATTATTAACCCCTAATCTGACGACCGGAGCTCATCGCTACTATAATAAATGGATTAACCCCTAAAGCTAAGTCTAACCCTAACACTAACACCCCCCTAACTTAAATATAATTTAAATCTAACGAAATTAATTAACTCTTATTAAATACATTATTCCTATTTAAAGCTAAATACTTACCTGTAAAATACATCCTAATATAGCTACAATATAAATTATAATTATATTATAGCTATTTTAGGATTTATATTTATTTTACAGGCAACTTGGTAATTATTTTAACCAGGTACAATAGCTATTAAATAGTTAAGAACTATTTAATAGTTACCTAGTTAAAATAATAACAAAATTACCTGTAAAATAAATCCTAACCTAAGTTATAATTAAGCCTAACACTACACTATCAATAAATTAATTAAATAAAATACCTACAATTACCTACAATTAACCTAACACTACACTATCAATAAATAAATTAAATAGAATTGCTACAAATAACTACAATTACATAAACTAACTAAAGTACAAAAAATTAAAAAGAACTAAGTTACAAAAAATAAAAAAATATTTACAAACATAAGAAAAATATTACAACAATTTTAAACTAATTACACCTACTCTAAGCCCCCTAATAAAATAACAAAGACCCCCAAAATAAAAAAATACCATACCCTATTCTAAATTAATAGAGTTAAAAGCTCTTTTACCTTACCAGCCCTGAACAGGGCCCTTTGCGAGGCATGCCCCAAGAAAATCAGCTCTTTTGCCTGTAAAAAAAAACATACAATACACCCCCCAACATTACAACCCACCACCCACATACCCCTAATCTAACCCAAACCCCCCTTAAATAAACCTAACACTAAGCCCCTGAAGATCTTCCTACCTTGTCTTCACCATCCAGGTATCACCGATCCGTCCTGGCATCCGGTGCTGAAGAGGTCCAGAAGAGGCTCCAAAGTCTTCCTCCTATCCGGCAAGAAGAGGACATCCGGACCGGCAAACATCTTCTCCAAGTGGCATCTTCGATCTTCTTCCATCCGGTGTGGAGCGGGTCCATCTTGAATCAGCCGACGCGGATCCATCCTCTTCTTCTGGCGTCTCCCGACGAATGACGGTTCCTTTAAGGGATGTCATCCAAGATGGCGTCCCTCGAATTCCGATTGGCTGATAGGATTCTATCAGCCAATCGGAATTAAGGTAGGAATATTCTGATTGGCTGATGGAATCAGCCAATCAGAATCAAGTTCAATCCTATTGGCTGATCCAATCAGCCAATCAGATTGAGCTCGCATTCTATTGGCTGATCGGAACAGCCAATAGAATGCGAGCTCAATCTGATTGGCTGATTGGATCAGCCAATAGGATTGAACTTGATTCTGATTGGCTGATTCCATCAGCCAATCAGAATATTCCTACCTTAATTCCGATTGGCTGATAGAATCCTATCAGCCAATCGGAATTCGAGGGACGCCATCTTGGATGACGTCCCTTAAAGGAACCGTCATTCATCGGGAGATGCTGGAAGAAGAGGATGGATCCGCGTCGGCTGATTCAAGATGGACCCGCTCCGCACCGGATGGAAGAAGATCGAAGATGCCGCTTGGAGAAGATTTTTGCCGGTCCGGATGTCCTCTTCTTGCCGGATAGGAGGAAGACTTTGGAGCCTCTTCTGGACCTCTTCAGCACCGGATGCCAGGACGGATCGGTGATACCTGGATGGTGAAGACAAGGTAGGAAGATCTTCAGGGGCTTAGTGTTAGGTTTATTTAAGGGGGGTTTGGGTTAGATTAGGGGTATGTGGGTGGTGGGTTGTAATGTTGGGGGGGGGTATTGTATGTTTTTTTTTACAGGCAAAAGAGCTGATTTTCTTGGGGCATGCCCCACAAAGGGCCCTGTTCAGGGCTGGTAAGGTAAAAGAGCTTTTAACTCTATTAATTTAGAATAGGGTAGGGCATTTTTTTATTTTGGGGGTCTTTGTTATTTTATTAGGGGGCTTAGAGTAGGTGTAATTAGTTTAAAATTGTTGTAATATTTTTCTTATGCTTGTAAATATTTTTTTATTTTTTGTAACTTAGTTCTTTTTTATTTTTTGTACTTTAGTTAGTTTATGTAATTGTAGTTATTTGTAGCAATTGTATTTAATTTATTTATTGATAGTGTAGTGTTAGGTTAATTGTAGGTAATTGTAGGTATTTTATTTAATTAATTTATTGATAGGGTAGTGTTAGGTTTAATTATAACTTAGGTTAGGATTTATTTTACAGGTAATTTTGTTATTATTTTAACTAGGTAACTATTAAATAGTTCTTAACTATTTAATAGCCATTGTACCTGGTTAAAATAATTACCAAGTTGCCTGTAAAATAAATATTAATCCTAAAATAGCTACAATATAATTATAATTTATATTGTAGCTATATTAGGATGTATTTTACAGGTAAGTATTTAGCTTTAAATAGGAATAATTTATTTAATAAGAGTTAATTAATTTCGTTAGATTTAAATTATATTTAAGTTAGGGGGGTGTTAGTGTTAGGGTTAGACTTAGCTTTAGGGG
This sequence comes from Bombina bombina, assembly GCF_027579735.1. NCBI lineage: Eukaryota > Metazoa > Chordata > Amphibia > Anura > Bombinatoridae > Bombina > Bombina bombina. Next base: position 88,423,829 of record NC_069505.1, on the reverse strand, counting down.
TTAATCCATTTATTATAGTAGCGATGAGCTCCGGTCGTCAGATTAGGGGTTAATAATTGAAGTTAGGTGTCGGCGATGTTAGGGAGGGCAGATTAGGGGTTAATACTATTTATGATAGGGTTAGTGAGGCGGATTAGGGGTTAATAACTTTATTATAATAGCGCTCAGGTCCGCTCGGCAGGAGGAGGCGACGTTGTGGGGGGCAGATTAGTGGTTAATAAATATAATATAGGGGTCTGCGGTGTTAGGGGCAGCAGATTAGGGGTACATAAGGATAACGTAGGTGGCGGCGCTTTGCGGTCGGCAGATTAGGGGTTAATTATTGTAGGTAGCTGGTGGCGACATTGTGGGGGGCAGGTTAGGGGTTAATAAATATAATACAGGGGTCGGCGGGGTTAGGGGCAGCAGATTAGGGGTACATAAGTATAACGTAGGTGGCGGTCGGCAGATTAGGGGTTAAAAAAAATTCTTCGAGTTGCGGCGATGTGGGGGGACCTCAGTTTAGGGGTACATAGGTAGTTTATGGGTGTTAGTGTACTTTAGGGTACAGTAGTTAAGAGCTTTATGAACCGGCGTTAGCCCAGAAAGCTCTTAACTCCTGCTTTTTTCAGGCGGCTGGAGTTTTGTCGTTAGAGCTCTAACGCTCACTTCAGAAACGACTCTAAATACCGGAGTTAGGAAGATCCCATTGAAAAGATAGGATACGCAATTGACGTAAGGGGATCTGCGGTATGGAAAAGTCGCGGCTGAAAAGTGAGCGTTAGACCCTTTTTTGAGTGACTCCAAATACCGGCGGTAGCCTAAAACCAGCGTTAGGAGCCTCTAACGCTGGTTTTCACGGCTACCGCCGAACTCTAAATCTAGGCCTAGGACAGGATAATAATCTAGAGCACAATTCCTTAAACTTAGAACACACAGAGCACCCTGCTCTGTAAACAGAAATAATCCAATGTTTTTTACTACAACCTTGGACTTATCTACTATCTAACTGCCTTAGGTTTAATGCATCCCAGAACCCTTACAGCAGCCTTGCAGATCAACTTAGCATGGCCCCTATCACCCTCAATTATACGTTTGAATGCATGAAAATACTAGATATGTAAAATGGATAGTTGGTCTTTCTTGCATTCTTTCACTAAATTATTCCTTTTTAAAGTGTATGCCTCTTTAGAGGATGTTTTTGGCAGGAAAGTACTGAGGGCCACTGTGACTGACCAGAAACACACTTGCTAGGGATTCAGCTCTGAAAATAACTGAATGCTGCTGCCTGCCACCATATACGACATTCGTTGTACAACGAATCACACAAATTAATTTTCCTAATATTAACCTTACCTGTATATGCCCCCTCTATTTCATGGTGGTCTTGTGGACATCACTGCTTGAGTAGAAGATCCCACATGTCATAATCTCATGAACTTTCACATTTTAGGAAAGAAAAGAAAATGTATGCTTGCCTGATAAATTTACTTCATGATGGTAGGAGTCCACAAGCCCCACCCTTTTTTTTGGATAGTTAGCGGCTAGATTTGTTTTGCACTTTACTTTCCATGCTTTGTCCTTTCCTACTTTTTTTTCTCCTCTACTTGGCCATATATATATGACCGAGGGTTTCTAGGAGAGTGGTAGGGGTTAAAACTCTTGTCTGTAGGGTTGTTTTTGTCTCCTCCTGATGGTCTGGGGTGTAATACCAAGTGTGAAGATCTTGTGGACTCTCACCATCATGAAATACATTTATTGACTAAGTAAAAATGTTGTTTTCCTTCCTTAGTTTAATTTTAGCATATGGGTCTCATGTCACTTTAAAAATTGTTAGTATGCTAATATCTTTTGTCCATTCATTTTTACAACAAGATAAAGAATAAAACAGGTTTAAGTTGATTTTTCACACAAGCAGCAATAGCAAAATATAATCATGATAGCTACCAGGAATTCAAATATAGCTTATACAAACACCATTTTATATTACAATGTAATATAAAATGGTGTTTGTATAAGCTATATTTGAATTCCTGGTAGCTATCATGATTACATGTTTATTTTACATATTTTAAATGCTATGTCTTTGCTAAAATATAAGAGAGTTTTGCAAATAAATTGTGTGCTATAAAATCATCAATATATTATTATTATTATTATTATTATTATTATTATTATTTGTTTTCATTGTTGCATCTAAAACAGTATATTTTAATAAATCTTTAAATAAAAAAACGATAGATAGATAGATAGATATAGATTGGATAGATAGATAAATGATAGATACATAGATAGATAAATGATTGATAGATTTACCAGAGAAGGTTTAGCACGACTGACATCACTCTAGCGCACACTATACCTTCAATAAATAGCGTGACTGCGCTAAATATTGCTCATATTACAAGTTGAAAGTTATAGATAACGCTCGTGTGAAAACTAAAATAGTAACAGAAGAATTAGTGTGACCTGAAATAAAGTGTAAAGGGCTAGAAACCGTTTCCTAAAACGCAAGTAAAACATATTAAAATAAAGTATAACACTCAAATATATATATATATATATAAAAAAAAAAGTTTTTAAAGGGGTTAACAAAGGATAATGGTCTGGAGTGTAATATGAAGTGTGATTACACTTAGTGTGAGATAGATAAATATATATATATATATATATATATATAGGTATAGGTAGATAGATAAATGATAGATAGATAAATGTTTGATAGATAAATGATAGATAGATAGATAGATAGATAGATAGATAGAGGTATGCAGTATATATATATATATATATATATATATATTATGACTGTATTAAAAATATTTCATGTTATAGTTATGTGCACGGAATTTGTGCCCTAATATATTTAATTTCTTTTCATAGCTTGCACTGCTGATGATGGGAGCATGAGGACAGTAAGTATATTTAAAAAAAAAAATAATGTAACATTTTTAAAACGTCAACAAGTGTTCTCTGAAATGAAGACAATTCTTATATATTGAGTAATAGTAAATGGAGTAATTTAGTAAATGGATTAAAAAGCAGACTTACATTATAAATTCACATTAATAATCTATGGTCTAGATTATAAGTACAGCACTAATAATAGTACAGGCTGCAATTTCTGTATCGCTGGACTGAGCTAAAATTAGCATGCAATTTGATATTACAAGCCCATGGAAAAATAGATTTACCAGAGAAGGTTTAGCATGACTGACATCACTCTAGCGCCCCTATACCTTCAATGGTAGTGTGACCACGCTAAATATTGCTCATATTACAAGTTGAAAGTTATAGGTTGCGCTTAAATTAGACAAATTAGTGTGACCTGAAGTAAAGTGTAAAGGGCTAGAAAAAGTTTCACAAAACACATGTATATATATATGTGTGTGTGTGTATGAGTGTATACATGTGTATACATGTCTATATATGTAGATTTATATGTAAATATGTATGTGCACACAGAGAGGCCTATTTAACAACAGTCGGACCTTATCTGACAGTGCGGAACAGGTCCGACAGACCTCACTGAATGCGGAGTGCAATACGCTCTCCGTATTCAGCATTGCACCAGCAGCTCTTGTGAGCTGCTTGTGCAACGCCACCCCCTGCAGATTCGCCAGCAGGGGGTGTCAATCAACCCGATCATACTCGATCGGGTTGAATTGTAGCAATGTCTGTCCGCCTCCTCAGAGCAGGCGGACAGGTTATGGAGCTGTGGTGTTTAGACCGCTGCTCCATAACTTGTGATTCTGGCGAGTCTGAAGGCTCGCCAGAAACACGGGCGTCAAGCTCCATACAGAACTTGATAGATATGCCCGATAGTATATACAGTACATATACACACATATACACATATACTGTGTATATTTCTATTTTTATATCTATCTAGATATATATTTTACAAAAACAATATACAGATATATATATATATATATATATATATATATATATATTTATTTATTTATTTATTTTATTTTTTTTTCAAATAAAAATAATATTTTATTCTCTAGCCCTTTGTTTTGTGCACACTTGTTAAATAATACAATTGCCAAATTTTATTTAAATTTATAGAAATCTGAGAAAATTAAATAAATTGAGAAGTAAGACTTTTTAGACTATATGAGAAAGTTGTGTAAGGAGATCATTAATGAATCCATTTTTATGGTGATGTCATTAAAAATCAGAAAATTGTTAAAAGAGTGACTATTAATGAAATGGATTTCATTTTCATTTACAGCAATTTAAAGAGACACTAAATCTATATATTTTGTTTGCAGCAACAAAAATGTTTAATGTATTATAAAAATCTATCAGTTGGGTTCTATTATACATTTTTTCTCTATTTGTAGCAAATTGTAAATTAATTTGTGAAAAATGTCCAAGTCCTCTGTGAGACTCATTATCCAAGTCCTATCACAAAGGGCTACCTAAGTGTCATGTTCTTAAATGCTTGCTGGTGCTTGCGCAGTGTCTTAATCTTTATTGAACATTTGCAGTTTCATGGTACCATCATTACCAGTGACGTAAGCTGCAGCGAGAGTGAAAGCCCATCCTGCTGAAAGACCCTTACCCCCTGTTACACAGCAATAAAAAAACACAACACTGAGAGTGCTGTGGTGCACTCATTATTTACACACAAAAAAGTAATTGATGGCAGATAAGAGCCATAGGCCCAGCAAGTCCGCCCAATATTTCCTAATAGTATAAACTAATCTAGTTCATAGGATAGCCGTATGCATGTCCCAGGCATTCTGGATATACTACCCTTCAGTTTGAGATCATGACCCCTTGTTCTTGAATTTATAAAAACTTCTGACCGGAGCATAATGTTTATGACAGACAGTTGCTTTATTGTACTAGTACGCATAAGGGTTAGAAGTGAGACCGTTGATTATGCAAAACGCTGCAATTTTATATTGACTTTCAATATTATTGCAAATAATAAAAACTGTTAATCCAATAAAAAATTAAAGAGATCTTCATTTGCAAGACTTAATTTCTAACATAATAATAGTACAATAGAAAATGTCAAACAACCAAATACCACTGGATACTCATACGTGTAGTGGGAGATGATATCTACAAGGGTTAACAGATGCATACGTGATACATGATGCATGCATAATCATATGCATGTTTGGGGTAACGGATTAGTGTGTTATTGGTTTGCTATCTTTCTCCAGTGATATTAGATGCATGAATTCTGACCTTTCCCTTATTCTGAATACATTTGGCTTTTTAACTAGCATTAAGAGGGAAGCAGATATATAAGATTACAGTGTAAATGTGGTGAAATATGTCCCCTAAAGAAACATTGTATAGGTGTAGTCATTTAGTTGGTGGTTGAGTAATGCTAGAATAGTTGTTACTCTATCAATCCAATCTGTCAGAGAGGATGTACTAATACACTTCCAAAATACAGCTATAAAATGTTTCTTATTATTGGTAATAAAATGTAGTAATTTCATTCTTAAGCAGCAGTGCCATCATATTGGTTGGTTAAGTATAATACCATGGGACTAAGGGGTACAGTGGTAATAATGACTCTACCCATTTCTTTAACAATTATCTGCCAATAGGATTGTACTGAAGGACATGGCCACCATATGTGAAATGCTTTACAGGCTATATGACAACCCTCATAACAAAGAGGATTATCATTAGCAAATATTTTTGTAATCTATAGGGTGTTGTATACTACCTAGTTAATCATTTAGCATTCATTTCTATAGTTTCAATTGAGTAGAATAATTTAGCCATGTTATGGTATGCACACTGCCACTCCATCTCTGTGATAGAGATCCAATTCTCCAGTCCTTGTGCTAGTGTATGAGGGAAGATTGCTAGAATAATGGTTCATCTAGAACTTATAAGCAAAGGTGAAATAATCATGAGTAGTTTGTGTATCATAGCAGATTCTCTTGGACATATCTTGGGGTGTTTAATGAGAAAGTGTTGCAATTGTAAATATCTGTACCAATGTGTCAGTATCCCCTACCCAATGTTGGATAATTCTTTTCTCAATTTCAGAGAAGCCTCTGTAAACACAGCATGGATGTGGATCAGTTTGTGAATTGTGTTTGACTTGAGGCAATTGGTTCTCTTCCGAATCTGGATTGGCAACCAAGTGTTAGAGGTGAAGGAATGGATGAATATTAAGGAAAATTGTTCAAGAACTATAACCCACAGTTCAAATGTTTCTTTAACTATTACAGCTGTGTGTTTGGACAGTTTTTGAGATCTTTTTTGGAGCCAACACAATGCTCCCAGTTGTGGTCACTTTGTTATGGCATGATCAGTTTGTACCCTTTCCTTTACAGTGGCATTTTTATACCAGTTTACAATTCGATTAAGTTATACTGAATTTTTAAAAAAGGTAAAAAAAATGAGGGACCCAATCTGCCTCGATATCTTGGCCTGCAAAGTGGCGCCTTGCCATATGTATAAATTAAATAAATGTTGTAGTTTTTATTGAGATGAGGTCGGTAGAGAAATTGGGAGGGTCTGGAACAGGGCACTAAAGTCATTTTTCATGCATGGGTGTGCCCCATCCAAGAAAGATGGTTCTACCTACAGTTATCTAATTCAGTTTGTTTAATTTTAAACAGTGCTTGATAATTTAATGAAAAAATTAAGTGATTTATCAGGAGATATATGTACACCCAGATATTAAACAGAAGATTTTTGGATATTAAAGTAAAAGAGCTTGTGTAAACATAAAATGTAATTCCAAGGCACTCCTATTCCCATCATTTAGGGTTTTTTGTAGATTTTTTTTTAAAGTTATAGAATTAACTATATAAATCAAATTCTTGTTAAAGGGGGGTAGGGGTAGGGTGGTTTCTGGGGATGTAACAATTAATAAAACATCATTGCTGTTGTATATTGTTCTCCAGCAATAGAAACACATAATATTTTGTTATGTCTAATGTTATTGGCTAGTACTCATATAACTAGCATAAATAAGGAGGGGATATCCCTGTAAAGTACCACTTGTTTTTGAAAGGAGTTTGAGAGAGGGTCGTTATGACAACTTTTTTAATTGTGATTATGGTAAAGAGTAAATATTCTGTCATCCATCATCTAAAGTCAAATTGATCTAATATGGCACAAATAATCAGTTCAGCCTTTTAAAGGCCTTCTCTACATCCACTGAGAACATTTTAGGTGTGTTATTGATTTGTATATGTTCTAACAGAAACTTTCATAGTGTTATCTCTTGCTTCCCTGTGCAGAGTAAAGCCTACCTGGTTGGGATGTATTAGAATGAAAAAGATGGAGCTGATTCTTCTTGTAACTAAATCTTTTACACATATCTTAGGCCTTAATCACAATCGATAGGTGCCAAAAAAAACTCTTTCCCACACTTGCAAATGGGTTTTCAGATCCTCGATAAAATTCCAATTTCTTCCATGGAGCAAAAAAGTTCACCATACTTTTTTGAGTCACTTTTCAACAGCTTTTTGAGCCCTGTTTTCATGTTGTCTGGATGGGCAGACTGTGTCCCATTTTTCTATGGTTGCTTTTAAACTTTGACAAGTATTGTTTTTAACATTATTTTTTCTATTGTCTGTTAAAGCACCATTTACATTTTGGCATGAACTGTGAACAAAACGGCAACTTCGAGTTTTTATACAAAAGACTTGTACAATCTTCTATTTTATCATGAAGTAGGATATCACAGATAAACCTAGAGTAGCTCAAGAACCACATACCCAATAGAATACGATACAAGTATGGTTAAAATAACAAAAATCAACAATTCTTAAAAGTTTGTTGCTAGAGTCCAAAATGAAAGATGAAACCTATGGCTGATCCCCCTATTAGAAAATGTAACATGAGAGGATAATGACAGCTTATTACTTAAAGGGACACTAAACCCACATTTTTCTCGTTCTTGATTCAGTTAGAGCATGCAATTTAAAGCAACTTTCTAATTTACTACTATTATCCATTTTTTAATGTTCTCTTGGTATCTTTATTTGAAAAAGAAGGCATCTAAGCTATTCATTTTGATTCATGACACTGGACAGCACTTGTTTATTGGTTGTTTAATGTATCCACCAATCAGCAAGAACAACCTAGGTTGTTCACCAAAAATGGGCTGGCATCTATCTTAACTTACATTCATGCTTTTCAAATAAAGATACCAAGAGAATTAAGAAAATTTGATAATTGGAGTAAATGGGAAAGTTGCTTAAAATTGCATGCTCTATCTGAATAACGAAAGAAAAAAAATGGGTTCAGTGCACTTTAAGGAAATGTTGTACTAGGAGGTGTAAATTCAATTTTGCTCCATAAGGCTGTTCACATTGCCTTAATCAAAATGAGGTAAGTGTCATGTGTAGTACTCTATGGTTTTCCACAGGACCCCTTTTTGTCTCTTTTAAGTATGGCAGGCTTCATTTAGTGCAGAACCATGCAGGCTTTTACTCTCACAGTTTCAGGTCTCCACTGAATTGTTGGGATGTCCGATTGCTGTGAATTTTACCTCAGAGAAAGGGAGAGAGAAGGCCAACAGAGTAATTAAACAGTGTATTAAGAAAAACAAAACAAGACAGTAAAATCATGTACTCACATAAAAAAAACCTCAATCTTATATGAGGTAAGACATTTACATAAAAACTGTATCATCAGAAGGTTCAGAATACCGGTCACATTATTGATAACAGAATATCTCTTATTGTAGTCCAAAAAGGTAAGATATGCACATACAGTACAAAAACTAAAAGTCCTAGAAAAGGTCCCAGATTTAAAAGTGTTTCCTTGTACGTTTCAAAGGAATTGTTACCTTACTTTGTCAGAGGATCATGCTTGTTTCATAAAAAAATAAGTTACAAAGTCTGTAACAAAAAGAATGGTTTACCCCTACAATTGTATAGGAGAAATTCTCACTGAATAGTTCAGGAACGATTGTTTAACCATTCATACATTATCTCTATTGGTTTAGCACTTTAATCATACACATTTAAAAACACTTAGGCCCCAATTTATCAAAGGTCTTGTGGACCTGATCCGACACTGCGGATCAGGTCCGCAAGACCTTGCTAAATGCGGAGAGCAATACGCTCTCCGCATTTAACATTGCACCAGCAGCTCACAAGAGCTGCTGGTGCAACGCCGCCCCCTGCTGACTCGCGGCCAATCGGCCGCCAGCAATGAGGTGTCAATCAACCCGATAGTATTCGATCGGGTTGATTTCCGGCGATTTCTGTCCGCCTGCTCAGAGCAGGCGGACAGGGTTATGGAGCAGCGGTCTTTAGACCGCTGCTTCATAACTTGTGTTTCTGGCGAGTCTGAAGACTCGCCAGAAACACGGCCCTTCAAGCTCCGTACGGAGCTTGATAAATATGGGCCTTGAACTCACTAGATATCAATATATAGCATAGGTATGTGAAAAATTCCTTTTGAAATCATGTATCTATATGTGAAAGATTGTACTTGGTTTGTACAATATCAAACAGTCAGATACAAACAATATCTTTTGAACTATTAATATATTCAGAAATAAAGTTGTAACAAGAGGACCTGTTAATATGTGGGATGTCAGATTACGAGATTAAAGTTATCTAGCTAATACTCTATCTGTAATTATAAAGTCCTTGCTTGCACAGTTAACTTTAGCACAACTGCTCAGTGTAATAGATTCTGTCTGCTTGAACTCTCTAGATATCAATATATAGCATAGGTGTATGAATAATATCTCTAAGAATCATGTATCTAGATGTGAAACATTGTAATTGGTTTGTATAATATCAAGCAGTCAGATATAAACAATATATTTTGTAGCCTGCTATTAATAAATTCAAATATAACGTTGTAACAAGAGGACCTGTTAATATGTGGGATGTCAGATTTCAAGATTAAATCTAATAAGCTAATAGTCTATCTGTAATTATAAAGTCCTTGCTTACACAGTTAACTTTAGCACAGCTGTTCAGTGTAATAGATTCTGTCTGCTTAAGCCCCTTCTATAGCGGGGGGCTAGATTAACGTTTAACTGACTTGTTTCGCTATCATAGCATCTAACGTCTTATTTCAGAATATAACACACATTTACAAGCTATTGCCATAAAATATTGCAATCAACAATTATCATGGAGAGTAAGTGGTTTAAAAACGAGAGTATGCACTCTCTGAAGCCAGACCCCTGACACGTGTTTCGCCCATGCTTCCTCAGAGGGGTTACATGCCGGCTGTTTGGTAAATCTATTTACTGGTTCATAAATCCAATCATATGTGTGGGATTGGATGATCATGAGGAATTATCTTGATTCTGATTGATAGGATTGCATGTCAATCATGTTTAGGCATCCAATGGGGATACATTTTTCATTTGAAGCCTAATGCTATACTCTGTTACATGTTGCAAACGTATGCATGTTGGTTACAATAATATATGTTACTTTATCTGGTAGTTCTTTATTTTGCTGCTAAAGAATAAGTTCTACATTTTCTGATTGTACATATTTTCACTTGTTGTGTGTACTTTGTATTATACCACAGAGATATTATTTGGTAATAGGACCATATACAGGGTTTTAAATCTATTTATTACAAAGCCAGGATAAGAATTTTGAAGCATGCCAATAACATCAAAAATGCCACAAAGGATGTATCACAAGGTAAAACTATCACATCAGTGGCACAAAGTTCTCTAAAAACTAACAAAAGTGGAATCACTTACTTGAAATATGCCGTGATACAGAAAATATCTCTGGGCAAAAGAGAAGGAAATCCTGAAGAAGCACTTTTAAAGCCAGAATGTAGATGGGTGTATATATATATATATTAGACTCTATACAACCAAAAAGGACTCAATGAATATAACAAATACTTTGTATGCCTATAATTATAGTATATCACAAACAAATATATTTAATTTTGCACATTGACCGCAGCTCATTACTAATTACTTAATAATGTTTGATTAAGGATTTCATCCCTTTCCTAGGCACTTTTCACCTATTCTCTTAATAATTATTTGTGTTAATTACTTAACACTTTATTACCTTAGTAAGCAACAATACACATAATTTAATAATGCAATTCATTTATGACATTTAATCACTTACGCCTAGATTTAGAGTTTGGCGTTAGCCATCAAAACCAGCGTTAGGGGCTCCTAACGCTGGTTTTGGCCGCCCGCTGGTATTTAGGGTCAGTCAGGAAAGATTCTAACGCTCACTTTGCAGCCGCGACTTTTCCATACCGCAGATCCCCCTACGCCATTTGCGTATCCTATCTTTTCAATGGGATCTTTCTAACGTTGGTATTTAGAGTCTTGGCTGAAGTGAGCATTAGAAATCTAACGACAAGACTTCAGCCGCAGCAAAAAGCCAGGAGTTAAGAGCTTTCTGGGCTAATGCCGGTTCATAAAGCTCTTAACTACTGTGCTCTAAAGTACACTAACACCCATAAACTACCTATGCACCCCTAAACCGAGGCCCCCCCACATCACCGCCACTCTAATACATTTTTTTAACCCCTAATCTGCCGACCGCACACCGCCGCCACCTACGTTATACTTATGTACCCCTAATCTGCTGCCCCTAACACCGCCGACCCCTATATTATATTTATTAACCCCTAATCTGCCGCCCCCAACGTCGCCGCCACCTACCTACACTTATGAACCCCTAATCTGCCGACCGGACCTCAGCGCTACTATAATAAAGTTATTAACCCCTAATCCGCCTCACTCCCGCCTCACTAACCCTATAACACTAACACCCCCCTAAGTTAAATATAATTTTTATCTAACGAAATAAATTAACTCTTATTAAATAAATTTATCCAAATTAAAGCTAAATACTTACCTGTGAAATAAACCCTAATATAGCTACAATATAAATTATAATTATATTATAGCTATTTTAGGATTAATATTTATTTTACAGGTAACTTTGTATTTATTTTAACCAGGTACAATAGCTATTAAATAGTTAAGAACTATTTAATAGCTACCTAGTTAAAATAATTACAAAATTACCTGTAAAATAAATCCTAACCTAAGTTACAATTAAACCTAACACTACACTATCAATAAATTAATTACATAAAATACCTACAAATAAATACAAATAAATAAACTAACTAAAGTACAAAAAATAAAAAAGAACTAAGTTACAAAAAATAAAAAAATAATTTGCAAACATTAGAAAAAGATTACAACAATTTTAAGCTAATTACACCTACTCTAAGCCCCCTAATAAAATAACAAAGCCCCCCAAAATAAAAAAATGCCCTACCCTATTCTAAAATACAAATAGAAAAGCTCTTTTACCTTACCAGCCCTTAAAAGGGCCTTTTGCAGGGCATGCCCCAAAGAATTCAGCTCTTTTGCCTGTAAAAAAAACATACAATAACCCCCCCAACATTACAACCCACCACCCACATACCCCTAATCTAACCCAAACCCCATTTAAATAAACCTAACACTAAGCCCCTGAAGATCTCCCTACCTTATCTTCACCACGCCGGGTATCACCGATCCGTCCAGAGGAGCCTCCGAAGTCTTCATCCAAGCCCAAGCGGGGGCTGAAGAGATCCATCATCCGGCTGAAGTCTTGATCCAAGCAGGCGCTGAAGAAGTCCATCATCGGGCTGAAGTCTTGATCCAAGCGGGCGCTGAAGAGGTCCATCATTGAGGTGAAGTCTTCTATCAAGCGGCATCTTCAATCTTCTTTCTTCCGGAGCCATCTTCTTCCAGCCGACGCGGATCCATCCTCTTCTACCGACGCCTACTCGCCGAATGAGGGTTCCTTTAAATGACGTCATCCAAGATGGCGTCCCTCGAATTCCGATTGGCTGATAGGATTCTATCAGCCAATCGGAATTAAGGTAGGAAAATTCTGATTGGCTGATGGAATCAGCCAATCAGATTCAAGTTCAATCCGATTGGCTGATCCAATCAGCCAATCAGATTGAGCTCGCATTCTATTGGCTGTTCCGAAATATGTAGGTATTGTATTTAATTAATTTATTGATAGTGTAGTGTTAGGTTTAATTGTAGATAATTGTAGGTATTTTATTTAATTAATTTATTGATAGTGTAGTGTTAGGTTTAATTGTAACTTAGGTTAGGATTTATTTTTCAGGTAATTTTGTAATTATTTTAACTAGGTAGCTATTAAATAGTTCTTAACTATTTAATAGCTATTGTACCTGGTTAAAATAAATACAAAGTTGCCTGTAAAATAAATATTAATCCTAAAATAGCTATAATATAATTATAATTTATATTGTAGTTATATTAGGGTTTATTTTACAGGTAAGTATTTATCTTTAATTAGGATTAATTTATTTAATAAGAGTTAATTTATTTAGTTAGATAAAAATTATATTTAACTTAGGGGGGTGTTATTGTTAGGGTTAGACTTAGCTTTAGGGGTTAATAAATTTAATAGAGTAGCGGTGAGGTCCGGTCGGCAGATTAGGGGTTAATACTTGAAGTTAGGTGTTGGTGATGTTAGGGAGGGTAGATTAGGGGTTAATACTATTTATTATAGGGTTAGTGAGGCGGATTAGGGGTTAATAACTTTATTATAGTAGCGGTGAGGTCCGGTCGGCAGATTAGGGGTTAATAATTGTAGGTAGGTGGCGGCGACATTGGGGGCGGCAGATTAGGGGTTAATAAATATAATATAGGGGTCGGCGGTGTTAGGGGCAGCAGATTAGGGGTACATAGGGATAACGTAGGTTGCGGCGGTGTACGGAGCGGCAGATTAGTGGTTAAAAAAAATATGCAGGGGTCAGCGATAGCGGGGGTGGCATATTAGGGGTTAATAAGTGTAAGGCTAGGGGTGTTTAGACTTGGGGTACATGTTAGGGTGTTAGGTGCAGACTTAGGAAGTGTTTTCCCATAAGAAACAATGGGACTGCGTTAGGAGCTGAACGCTGCTTTTTTGCAGGTGTTAGGTTTTTTTTCAGCTCAAACGGCCCCATTGTTTCCTATGGGGAAATCGTGCATGAGCACGTTTTTGAAGCTGGCCACGTCCGTAAGCACCTCTGGTATTGAGAGTTGCAGTGGCGGTAAATTATGCTATACGCTCCCTTTTTGGAGCCTAACGCAGCCCTTCTGTGAACTCTAAATACCAGCGGTATTTAAAAGGTGCGGGAGAAAAAAAGCATGCGTAGCTAACGCACCCCTTTGGCCGCAGAACTCTAAATCTAGCGGTTAGTTTTTCATATACTTCACATCCACTTCACTTTATTAAGATCATTTTTATTTATGTGACCTATCTTTTTAACTATATGTGCACACAACTACTCTTCTTTTCAACACAATTTTAAGTAACAAATTCATAGAAACTGACACATAATATTTAGAAACATCTATACCTGCCCCCTTAGAATTTACATGCACCAAATGTGAACCAAAATAAACTAACCCATTTAACTCTAGATAAATACTAACATTAATAGACACCAGACCCCAATGACACTCTATTAAAATATGTCAGAAATGGTATACACAGTGTTTTGCGTAATCTTGCTTCTGTCATTATTGTCATGCTACTGATGTATTTTCATTATAATACTAACATGTAAAAATAGATTAAAAAAACCTGCATATGGTCCTATTACCAAATAATATCTCTGTGGTATAATACAAAGTTCACACAACAAGTTACAGTAGGTACAACAAGAAAAATGTAAAACTTCTTCTTCAGCAGCAAAATAAAGAACTCCCTGATAAAGTAAAACATATTATCGTAACCAACATGTATAAGTTTGCAACATGTAACAGAGTATAGCATAATGCTTCAAATGAAAAATGTACCCCATTGGATGCCTAAACATGATTGACATGCAATCCTACCAATCAGAATCAAGATAATTCCTCATGATCATCCAATCCCACACATAAGGCGGGACTTATTATTATTATTATCATTTATTTGTATAGCACCGCCAAATTCCGTAGCGCTGGGCCAGTAAATATATTTACCAAACAGCCGGCATGTAACCCCTCTGAGGAAGCATGAAGCGAAACACGTGACAGGGATCTGGCTTCAGAGAGTACATACTCTCGTTTTTTAACCGCTTACTCTCCATGATAATTGTTTATTGCAATAATTTTTGCCAATAGCTTGTAAATGTGTGTTATATTCTGAGATCAGACGTTATGCTATGATAGTGAAACAAGTCAGTTAAACGTTAATCTAGCCCCCTCTATAGAAGGGGCTTAAGCAGACAGAATCTATTACACTGAACAGCTGTACTAAAATTAACTGTGTAAGCAAGGACTTTATAATTACAGATAGGGTTTTAGCTTGGTAGCTTTAATCTCGTAATCTGACATCCCACATATTAACAGGTCCGCTTGTTATAACGTTATTTCTGAATTTATTAATAGCCGGCTACAAAAGATATTGCTTGTATCTGACTGCTTGATATTATACAAACCAAATACAATGTTTCACATCTAGATACATGATTCTCAGAGATATTATTCACACACTATGCTATATATTGATATCTAGAGAGTTTAAAGGGCCACTGTAAGTAAATATTTTCTATGCCTGTTACTAACTAACTACCCCAAATACGCTTTTTATCAATAGGATTTCATTAACATATCTCTACCGTATATCAGAAATCTTGTCTGCAAATTTAATTGTTTTCCAAACCCACTCCGTGGGTATCCTTTGCTCTGTACCAATCCATTTACAATACCTAGGTTTCAAAATGGAGCTTTAAACACAAAGTTATTGGTTTAAGTATTTTGAACATGCAGTGCTGAAAATAGTGGGCAGGATAACGTGACATCATCGGCGAATAAAAGATATAACTTTTAGAACGTTATGAAACTTTGTTTTGGAGAAAATATAGGTCAGTAGGTTTTAATTAATGTTTATTAACTTTAATATGTTAGTTGTTTAGCTTAAAAATTATAACAGAAAGTAATCCTTTAAGTGTTTTTAGATGTGTATGATTGAATAGTTAAACCAATAAATATAAAGTATGAATGGTTAAACAATTGTTCCTGTATTATTCAGTAAGAATTTTTCCTATACAATTGTAGGGGTAAAGCACTCTTTTTTGTTATAGATTTTGTAACTCATTGTTCTATGAGTCTCCTTAGTCTTATATTCCCCTTTAACAGGTGCTTGTTGACTATAAAAATATTTGGCACCTATAGGTACTTACCATTAGTACTACTTTACCTACTATCTTGTTACTATAGATCATGCTTGTTTGTCTGGCATCTTAATAATAATAATAATTTATCTCGTAATCTGAAAACCCACATATTAACAGGTCCTCTTGTTACAACGTTATTTCTGAATTTATTAATAGCTGGATACAAAAGATACTGTTTGTATCTTACTGCTTGATATTATACAAACTAATTACAATGTTTCACATATAGATACAGGGGTCTAGCTTCAGAGAGTACATACTCTGTTTTTTTTCCAAAGCTTTATTGAAAGATCAAATATTGTTTTACAACTGAATATGACCAACCACTTTTTTCAGTTACAAAGAAAACAATGTATGAATGTCTATACATGCAAATAATTTAAGTTGGGGGGATGAGAGGCTTGATCTTTTAAATTACGCTTCAGTCCAAAGTTCGTCAACGACCTCTCCTTAACTCCTTTTGAATTTACATTCTGGTTGCCATTAATAGCTCAAGGTTTTTAGTATTTTAACCAAGTGATGAATAAGTAGATATAAACAGTTGGGACCCAAATGTCCTTGTAACATGAAGATGAAAAATAACCTGCAGTTTAAGCATTATTCAATAAACAGTTATGAAATTCAGAAGTTTAATTGTTAAAAAAGTTATAGAAACCATCGTAGGAAGTTTTAAAATTATTCAACAGAATTGGGTCCCCACCGTTTGGAGAGAATCCCAGATAAAAATCGGGCTTAAGAGGTATTTTACCCCTGGCTTGCTTTCGAAATGGTACAATGCTAGGGTCCTATGCTCCAGATGCTCGTGGATGGATGCAGACTTATTCCACTGCCTATGGGGTTGCTCAAAAATTCAACAATTTTGGAGTAAGATTGCATATTGGATGACCAGGGTCTTAAAACTGGAGCACGAGTTAGTCCCCATTGAGATTTTCTTTTTAGTGAGATATCAAGGTCGTAAAAAAAATTACCGTCTGATAAACACAATAATACTAACGGGACGCAATCTCATTCTTAAACTATGGAAGTCATGCTCGGCTCCCACATTGGTCCAACTCAAAGCGGCGGTAGTCAGTCAATACACAACAGAGCAGTACAATATGCCCTCCCCGCACGATCAATACTTGCCCGCGTTTTTTAGAAAATGGGAAAAATTTATAAGATCCCTGCCCCCAGCTTATCAGAAAAAAATGATTAAACCCTTTAGGGAATCGGCCTACGTTCTGACAAATATTCTAGCAGGCCATTTCCCCGGGAACTGGGTGGGGGACGCGGAGTGAGGGTTGGGGGGGGGGGGCGATTTGTGAGAGGGAACCCCTCTTTTTCTTTTTTTTTTTTTTCTTTTCCTTTTTTTTTTTTTTTTTTTTTTTTTTTGTGTGTGTTTTCTGTTTTGGTGTGACCCGGTTAGTATGCACTTTGTGGTATTACGGCTAACGGATGAATCTGTATCTTTCTTGATTTTATAGTGCTGGGGCAGGGTGGGGGGGAGTGGGGTTCACGGGTTCGGGGTGCTCAGGCGTATTGGGGCGGGTGTGCCGGAGCCCACTATACATTTCCAAGGTGGGGTCATGTTTGCACAAGTAGGCAGTAGTACAATTATAGAGACGAATTTTGGATTAGTTCGGTCAAGAAGGTTAGTGACCGCCTGTAACTTGGGGTAATATCTTTCTGTATATGATGGTCGTTTCTAGGGTTTCAGTATATATAGTATATGGCTAGATATTGTAATGTTGAGATCACTAGTAATCGCTGGGTGGAGACACCCAGCGTCTTAGATGTAACTTGATACAACACATCTGCGGTGTACTCTCTTATTTTAATGTATTAGTAATTTTTTGTAAAAATTGTTCTTGTGTGTAAAATTATGCTTATGTTATTATTTTTTTGATACAAATAAAACAATTTAAAAAAAAAAAAAAAAACGTTATAGATTTATTTCAGTTAGTGTCTTTATATATTATATATGTAAGTCGACATTGCCTATTTGTTCACAGCTGCAGACCATTCTCCTAGCATAAGTTTGTGAATCTCAGCTTTTCCCAACTGTAGATAGTAATGCCTCTCCAGGTGTAATGTATTTGTTACTTGTTGTTTCCATTGGTCCAGTTTAGGTAACATAGAAGATTTCCATTTTTGTGGGATGAGGGATTTTGCACAATTAGGGAATAAAAGCAGAAGGAAATGTTTGGCTGCTTCAGCGATCTTAGGCAGCTGGTGAAAGATCAAAACTCTAGGGTCAAACGGTATATGAATTGAAAATTTGTCTCTAATGAATGTAATAAGTTCATGCCAATATGAATTCATTTTATCACAGCCCCTCCAAATGAGTAAGAGGTCTGCCTCTTCTACACAGCCCCTCCAGCATTTTCCGGTTTTTTATATATATATATATATTTTCTTAATTCTGTTTGGGGTCAGGTACCACCTTGATAAGAGTTTATAGTTAATTTATTGTGTATTTGCTAATATTGAGAATGTTTTGTGTGCTTAAACATTCCCCCCAGTCCTTAGCATCTGTTTGTTTAAATCAGCATGCCATCTGTGTGTGTATGAAGGAAGGATGTCATGTGGAGGAAATAATTTATATATTATGGAAAGAGTATGCCTCCTCATATTCTTGGTTAAGTACAGACCCTCAAAGGGAGTAGGTTGTCTCGTCATTTTGTGTCTTTGGTTGTAGACATGTAAAAAGTGCGTGTGTGTGCGAGTACCAGGAGTGAGGGCTAAAGCATCTATGTCCGTTAGCTCTTCTAGTGGGATTAGTTTGCCATCTCTTATAATGGATCCTATTTCTCGGTATTTGATGTGACAATTGATTGAGTTATCGCAACTTTGTCTGTGTATTGGGATATCAGGGTTTTCTTTGAAAGGTGTTAGAGGAGATAGCATTGAGAAAAAATGTGAGGAGGTGTTAATTAACTTATCCCAGTGGTTAAATAGATTGCTAAGAAGCGGGTATTTTTTATGTCTGTGGGTCTTTTCTGTGAGGGGATCCACGCCAGTGAGCCCACATTTTAATAACGCAGAATATCTGCATCTAGTTGGATCCATTGTTTCTGGGTGGACTGGGAGCACCATTCCAGTATACATTGGAGGAGTGTGGCGAGTCTGTATTGGTATAGGTTTGGTACTCCTAATCACGCTCTATCTTGTGGGAGAACAAGTGTACCCCTAGGGACTGTGTATTTGATTGTATTCCAGATGAATGTTTCTATTTTGGCTTGTAAGTTTGAGAGAAATTTGTAGGGTAATCAAAGTGGTACTGTTTGAAAAAGGTATAGGATACGAGGAAGTACATTCATTTTTGATTTCCTGTTGAATGTGTGCATAATTAGCTCTGACCATGTTCTGTGGGTTTGCTGTGAGGTAAATTCCTAGCTATTTAAGCTTATGGGGTTGAATTTTGAGCAGGCAGTAGGAGGGGACGTTTGACATGGTTTCTGATGGAATGTTAATGTTAAGGAGTTCCAATTTTGAGAGGTTAAGGTGGAACTTTGAATGTTTACCATATTTTTCAAACTCCTTGAGTAATGCGGGGAGAGAGGTATCTAGGTCAGTCAGTGTTAAAAGAATATCGTCGGCATACAACGCCGCATTATATTCTGTAGCTTGAGTGGTAATACCTTTAATATGGTGATTAATTCGGATTTTGTGTACAAGGACCTCTATAGTGAGGGCGAAGAGGAGTGGTGACAGTGGACATCCTTAACGTGTGCCATTTCGGATCTGAAAGGGTTCCAAAACATGACCCTTTCTGTGAATTTTGATCCTATGTTCATTTTTGCCAGGGTGGAACTATGGAAGCCCAAGTCCACCCTATCAAAAGCCTTTTCAGCATCAGTAGACAATATTGCCATAGGGATTTGATTATTGCGGGCATAGGAAATTAATTGGATGACTTTGAGAGTATTATCCCTGGCCTCCTTCCCTGGTATAAAGCCAACTTGATCAGTTGATATGAGTTGTTTTAATAGAGGATTGAGCCTAGTGGCCAATACTTTGGCATAGATTTTATATGTCTGTATTGAGGAGCGATATAGGCCTGTAGCTTTCGGGCTTGGTCGGGGTTTCCCTAGTTTAGGAAGGACAGTGACATGGGCCTAAATCATAGTTTTTGGGAAGCCTCCTTGTTCTTGTATAGTGTTGAACATGTTGGAAAGTTGGTATGTAAGAAAAGGTTTGTAATACTTAGTGCTATAACCATCTGGGCCTGGGCTTTTGCCTGTTGGCAAAGCTTTACTAGCATCCTAGCATCTGCTATTTCCGTTGGGCTAAATGGCTTGTTTAGAGTCTCAGAGTCTGTGTCATTAAGTTTGGGGAGGTCAATGGTAGAGAGATAGATAGAAGGGATGAGACACTTAACAATGCTTGTCTAAATCTTCTAGAAATCTTGAAGAAATCAAGAAATTGAACATTAGACAATCTAAATCAAGAAATAACTGAAATAAAAAACAATGTCCAAAATATAAAAGAAAAGAAAGAGTATAAAAAATGTAAAAGCCAAATTCTAAAAAAACTGTGTGACATAAAAAATGGCCTATTAAGAGTAAAATGGGGAAAAATGAAGAGAGATCAAGGATGATTACAAAAACAAAAATCATATAAATAAAGATAATAAAAAAAAGTGAGTTGGCGCAACAAAATAAAAACTCCAATTATTACATGAGATAAAGAAGTAGATAGCCACAATCATAATAGATTGTGGATAGAAAGGAGAAAGAGGGATTAATATTAAGATGGTTTCAATAATGATTCTAGATATATATATATATATATATAAAGGCAGAATCAACTATCGGAGAGACAGAGATATAACTGATAATTCCCAATTTCAGAATAGAAATAGGCAAGAAAGGACAAATAAGGGAAACAAATACTATGTAGAGAAAAGAGACAAAATGTTCAATAGATTCAGACCATTGTAATACATGGACAAAGAAGAAATAAATTATAATGAAGAATTTTAGGGAACAGTCCCTTGAAAGAAGGGGGTTGGAGATGTACAGGACAAGAAGAAAGGACCAATTGGGATTTAGGAGAAAGACAACAATATGCACAAACATATACAGGAAGAGAGGGAAGAGGGGAAGAGGCAGGAAGAAGAGAGAGGGGAAACAAATGGTAAAAATAGAAAAAGATAAGGATCAAACTGGAATTTTCACTAAAACGCTATTAAAAAAAAAAAAATCCATTAGAGAGACAAATAGTCAATGCTAATCCCAAAGAAAATAAGACCTTTAAATATACAGATTTAAAGTTAAAATCAAAATTCTATCCGGTTCAAGAAAAGGGAAGAAACTTAGAATTATTTGAAAATAATGTACTGAAAGATCTTGAAGAAATTAATGTCTCAAATAATAGAAGAAATACCTATAATATCAACAGAAAAGAACAGGAAAGATTATAGAGAATACAGACATCATCATTAAACCAGCTGACAAAGGGGGATGGGTGGTGATTATCGACACTAGTGCATATATAAATGAAGCACATAGATTGCTAAATGATACAACTACATAATGAAACTTAAAAGCAACCCCACAGAAAAATATAAAAAGAGACTACTAACACTTCTAGAAGATGCAAAACAAAAAGGAGTAATTAAAGAAAAAGAATATCAATATCTAATAACAACACACCCTAGAATCCCAATATTTTATTTTCTCCCAAAGATTCACATATCCCTCACAAGCCCCCCAGGACTGCTGATCATTTCAGGTATTCAATCTATCACAGCAAATTTATCAAGATATGTAGATCAATTCCTACAACCCTATGTCAAAACTTTACCTTCTTACTTACGAGATTCAACAAGTGTCATAAAACTATTAGAGAATATCAATTGGGAAGCAAACATGTATTTGACAAAAATATACATAAGGAACAACAACAGTTTATAATTGATAGTATACAATTCATTCTACATCACATTTATTTTTTTGGGAATACATTTTATAACATTTTATAACCAGATAAAGGGCACAGCAATGGGGACCAGGTTTGCCCCAAGTTACACAAACTTGTACATGGGCAAGTGGGAACAAGACTTCCTACTTGACAGCGTACTTGGGGAGAACCTGGTCCCTTTTAATAGATATATCTATGATATTCTTATTATTTGGAGAGGAGAGAAGGAAGAGCTTGAAGAATTCATGATAGTAACTGAAAGAGGTATAGAAACTTGTACTCCATTAGGACAAACACTTTGAAAATCAAATACAAATCTTAGAACATAAATTCAATGAGAGGGGATATAAAAAAGACTTAATACAAAACGCCATTGATAAAGCAAGAGACAAAGACAGAGAATAAATACTCTCAAGTAGTAATATAATTAGTCAGACTCTAGATGCTGAAAAAACAAATAGTAACCCCATTTGTGACAACCTATAATAATGACTTTAAGATGATGGAGAAAATACTCCTAAAACATTGGAACCTAGTTCAAAGAGATCCAATTATAGGAGATAAAGTCACCCCTGTACCAAGGATAATATGCAGAAAAAATAAAAATCTTAAAAATATATACTGGCCCCAAGTAAATTCAGACAGTATAGAGAAAAGAATAAAGAAACTGTGGACATACAAGGTCATAGGCTGAATGGGTTCTATCCATGTTTAATTTGCAAAGCATGCCAACATGGAGTTAAAACTAAAGAATTTATATATTTTCATACAAACGAAAAAATTGAGATTAAGGACATTATCAGATGCACCTATAAAGGCTTAATATATAGGGTGCAGCTGCAAACTCCAATACTTAGGAGAGACTACCAGACCCCTCAAATCAGAGAACACCTCTGTTGCATCAGGAAAGGCACTCTTGATACGTATATCTAAAAACATTTCAGGGAAGTTCACCAAAATAGAGAGAAAGATTTGAAATACTGGGGAGTATGTAAAGTGAAGCCTAATTGGAGAGGAGGAGACTTTGAACAGAAACTCTTACATAAAGAAGCGGAACACATTTATAAAATGAAAACTCTAAAACCTAGAGGTCTAAATTCAGAGATAGATCTGTGTAACATATATCCCTGTATGGTATGTCCCTTTAAGACCTGCTCTATAAACTCCCACAATTCCTGTCTCACCTTGTCAATTATTCTCAGATGTGTAGCAAGTAAGCTCTGTGGAAACCTTGCTCGAGACATCGTTTGACTGACAAATCCTAAAAACAACAAAGTTATATGCCTTCAGGGATTTGAACTATCTATCCTGCTTGTTTATTATTCTCCAGCCTGATTGCATCTTCCATATTCACAAGCAAGTGTACAATAAGGAAATCGTATTCAGTATTTACCATCAAAGCTGCATGGATTAACTTTTCTGCATTTGATACCTCATTCAAGCAAACCTCTTACAGAGAATATCAACACTCAACTATCTTGTGCGGTCTTAACCGCAATAAACTTTTTCCTCGCTGCAAAGCCGCTCCGCTCTCAGCTCCCGACTTTCTGTGCACCCGATTGGTGCTTGCTGACACACCTCTAAATCAACATCACTCTGACATCTGATGTATTCTCCCGGCTAGGCCTAGACCAGTTCCTGAGTTACCGAAGAGACACGCTTTGGATTGGAGCTAACAGCCACACCTCCTAGGTATTCACCTCGGCGTGTAAGTACAGCAAACAGAGATTATATAAAGGGACAATTTGTGCATTAATCGTTATATCTCCTCTCAGCTGTAGATAAGCAAATGTGATATGAGACTCTCCACTTAAGCAATTCAGGTTGCCTGTATAAAGCACTCACATCTGCTTCTCCTAGAAACAACTAGTACTGTTCATTCTTCTTGTTTTCTTTCTTGCTCCAACTTTTCACCAATCTTACAGGAAAAATCAAGTCTAACTCCTGTAACCAATTTGCAAGACAATAAGGATAAAGAACATTTTCTACTTTAATCTATAGTGTCATTGGGGAAAATATAAAGGTGATATCTGCAGTTGTGATCCAAACTCATATAAAAGCCAATCCTATAACTGCTGCATTACAATCTGAGCCCATTTTTATAACTAAATAAAAAGGAATCCCAAAGATAGACTATTAGACAGGATAAAGTTCACTCTAACACTTATACATCCAACTTGAGTAGTGTCACTATTGATATTGTGATCATAATGTATATACAAAATATCTATTTAAAAATAGTTGAAATTAATATTTTAAGATATAAAATTTGTAAGATTAGAATGAATGTATCACAAATACCACAGACTGTATGAGTATCAAGATGATTTAATAAGATTTAATATTATTACATTTGATAATTTATCACTATATATAATTTCTTAATAGATTTTCTCTTACTTTGCCTATAGAAGTCACTATTAAAATTAAGGGACTCAAATTTATTTAGATACCTTCTAGTTAAATGTAAATATGTGATATAGCAGTATGTCTAATAACACATCACTATAGAAACAAACACCACCTTAAGAATTTGGCCTGAGGTAATAGGAGTATACCACCTTAAGTCAAGAACCAATGAAAAGCAAGCTACACCTTTAAAAATAACTGGTATACCATTCAATTGTATCCTTGATAAAGCCCAATACAGGGCAAAATGTGTCAAAAAGATTGGCTGAGGTGCCCGGTTCATTAATTTATAGAAAACAAGTACTTGTCTTATTTGCAATGGATTCAAGAACGCAAAAGTGAGAGGGAAAACAATGACAAGAAGAAACCTATCACAGAGAGGTTTATGGGTCACGTGACAAACACGGAAACTGCAAGCGGAATCCCTACTGCTCGCCAAAGTATTCCAACTGTCTTTAATAGAACTGAAGTAATGGATATAGTGTCTAAAAATTATTATAATTACCTTAATGAACTAAGGACACTTTTTTTATATATATTTTTAAGGAGGTATCAACAAGGCCTTCTAATGATTTTAAAGGGAGACGTCCCTTATATATACATATATATTTTTAAGATTTTTTAAGATTTTTTAGAATTTGCCTAATAATTTTTTCTTATATGTTGAAATGTCATTAAATATAATTTTTAGATCAGTATAAAAGGCTGGTTGTACAATTTCTATATAACCTGTGAAACTAGTAAAGTAACAGCATTTAGTTACACATTTATGGTTGGTATATAGGATAAAAGTAAAAATAGGACATAGATTGGAGATAAGACTATTAGATAACTGTGTATAGTTGCTTAAACCAATGAGAACAAAGAGAATATAAAGAAAAACTGATAAATATAATCTATTTGTGCAAAATTGTATTTATAGTTTTGTGTTGCTGCCAAATGCATTCACAGGGATAGTTAATTGGTTTGTGCTCTTTAGGTTATAGAGGGAGGAGTAATATTTGCGGAATGTGTCTGCTATTTAATTTGGTGTGGTGTTTAATTTGGTGTGGTGCTGCTGTTCGTGTTGCAGAAACTGTTGCAAAAGAAATCTCTTTTGTGTTAATTGTTCACTGACATTTGTATTCCTTGGGTTTTGGTTGTGTAGGCTTTCTGACACACTGACATCTTTAAGTAAGGTTAGGTATTTGCCTCTATTGCTTTTTCTCAGCCTTGCTTTGTGCTTAATTGTACCTTTCTAACTATTTATGCGCTTCCCATACCGTTGACTTAGGTAGATGATCTAAAGTGTTTAATTGAAAGAATTCTTTTTAAGGTGTTGTCAATGTCTTGCTGAGTAAAAGGGTCTGTGAGTAGAGTATCATCAAACCTCAACTGAAAAGGAATAGTGGGAGCTTCATGCCATTCCAGAGGACACAAAACTGAGGCGTGATCTGCGTGATCTGACCAGGTGATCACTGATTGGCATAATTTTTACTTGGTGTACAAAAGATAAGCACTTGGGGTCTAGTAGAAAGTAGTCTATGTGTGTTTAAAGTTGATGTGGATTTGAGAAGAAAGTGTAGTCCTATCTTTCAGATGGTATGTTCTCCATGCATCATGTAAATCTAGGTATCGCAGGCAGTTGCTAATATTTTTAATTTCTCTTTTGGGAACTGTGGTAGTTCCCCCTGAAGTATCTACTGTTGGGTCTATGGGGATATTGAGGTCCCCCACCTATCATAAGTGTACCTTTTTTGTTATCTAATATGTCTTTGGCTGTTTTGCGGAGAAATTAACTCTGTGATGTGTTTGGGGAATAGAATAGAATTTTAATTGGTATGCCAAATAGTTAACCTATGAGACCTAATTGCCTACATTCACTGTCTTTTTCTACCCGTATTAGCTGAAATTGAATATTTTTATGTATTAGTATTCTGACGCCATTTCTATTATGGGGACCTGAGGAGAAGAAGGCCAAAGGATAAGTATGTGTTTGCCATTTAGGTTATTTTCCCTTCTTAAAGTGTGTTTCCTGCATGAGTATTATTTCCCCTTAAAGTGTATTGAATTCCCTTATCACTATTGCTCGTTTTTCGGGTTTATTTAACCCCTTGACGTTAATAGTGACAAAATTAATGGTACGTATATCTGAGTTTGCTGGCATCGTAATAAGAGATGTATGGAGTAGTTGAAAGAGAAGAAAAAAAAAGAAGAGAAAAAGAGAAGAGAAAAAAGGGGGAGGGAGAGAGGGGAGGGTAGAGCGGGTTGGATCTAGTGGTGTGTAGTATAGGCAGTTAAGGAACGATTAACTAGTGGATTAAAATGTTGTTCTTCTATATTACTCATACAGGTGTAAAGGTTACTAGGGTCAACAGTCAGGAGCGAAAGAGTTCACACCAGAGCTGTTGGGTAGTGTCTACTATATATTGGGGGAGTGCCAGTTTCCTGCTGAATTAAAGATGATAGATTAGAGTGATATGATAGCATCTTATAAAGCACCCCGCAGATGTGGGTTTATACGTAAGTTCTGAGGGAGAGCCCGGTGGAACCAGGTAAGGGCAAATTTGTGGTTGGGCGTAACACACATGAACTTAGTTAAAATGTTTTGTATAGTATGTGTTTGGGAGAGAGTCAATATGTAAAGTCCTTTTAACAGGAGACTACTAAATTGAAATTGCCTCTAACAGTGCCATCGTGATTTCCTGTATGGTTAGTTTATGTGAGGGGCGTAGTGTATGATGTGTTCCCCTGCATTGGGATAGCAGATCAGAGAGAATTTGATGCAGCAATTGATCTTGGAGTTTATTCTGACCAGTTTAACTACAATTTGCAAACAAATATCAACAGTTGCATATAATATACAGTAAATAGGTTTTTTTTTGTTTTTTTTAATGACAAAACATCTTGTCCTCCCTGCTATGTGCGAGAGCTTGGGTGCTTATCTAATTGTCCAGTCTTTTTCTGAGGTGAAGGTAGTTGTGTAACAGTCAGTATACTTGGCATGTACTTAAGGGAGAATCAGTATGTTAAATCCATCCAACATAAGACTATTATGCTAATGTAATCCGATTCCTCAACAGTGCCATCATAATTTCCTCGGTGGCTATGTAGTTTGAGGAACGTGGTGCATGAGGTGGTCCCTAGTAGTTGAAAGGAAGGTCAGAAAGTAGGTGGTACAGCAGTTGACCAAAA
The DNA here is from genome assembly GCF_027579735.1 of Bombina bombina. Taxonomy (NCBI): domain Eukaryota; kingdom Metazoa; phylum Chordata; class Amphibia; order Anura; family Bombinatoridae; genus Bombina; species Bombina bombina. The sequence continues at coordinate 88,396,211 of NC_069505.1, read as the reverse complement.
AATCTATTCTGACCAGTCTAACTATTTAAGCAATCATCAACAGTCTGCTAACATTTTGCAATTAGTTAATTAACTTTTAAATAGCTAAACAAACAACAACAATTGCATATAATATGCAGGGATCAGTTTTAAAATAACAAAACAACCTACTCTCCCTGCCATGCAAGGGGACTTAAATACTTATTTAATCATCCATTCTTTCCCAGGGGTGAAGGCAGTTGTATAGCAAAATGTCCAGCATGTGGTAGAAGAGTCAATCTTTTGAAGACGACTGTAGGTCCTGTTACTGGGTGGACTCCTGCAAATCTTTCGGGATATGATCTGGGTGTTTTGTAGGGTCTGTGATTTCAATACCCAGTGTTTTGCAAAAGTTGGGTAGATCTTCAAGGGATCGGAATGTGGTAGCCTGTCCATCTTTGGTGACTATAATGCTTACAGGGAAGCCCCATCTATAGTTGATTTTGTTAGCTCGAAGGACATCTGTGATAAAATTTTTATCCCGTCTGTTCTGTAGTGTGGCTGGGCTGATAACAAAGAAAATTTGTATGTTGTTGCCAGCATGAGTTACCAGTGCTTTGGCTCTTGCATTGCGCATTATATCCTCTTTGTCTGCAAAGTTGAGCACTCTGGTAATATCATCCCGTGTCAGGGCTTTATTAAGGTGGTTTCGGCCTATGTGCCCTATGCGCCGTATCCAGGATGACATAAAGAGAGTTTTGGGTTCCCTTTATTATTCTGAACAGATCCTATAAATAGCTGTTGGGTTAACTGACTCAGGAATTCCCCTAATTCTGAGATTGTTCCTTCTGTTTCGGTTATCCAAATCTTCAATCCTTTATATTAGGTTATATATTGTCTCATCATGTTGTTGGGTAAGTTTGGCCACTTCTTGTACATCAGAGTATATGGTGTCATGTGCCTCCTCTAGTGTTGTTAGCCTTTTGGATACTTTATTGATATTCTTCCGGAGTTCACTAAATAGACCCTTGACTTCTTTCAGTACCTCTTTGATATCATCTTTAGAAGAGAGTGTTTTTAAACCTCCTTAGTGACGTTGGTATCTGAGTTGATTTGTGATTCAGGTGTTTGGGCTGCTGCATGTTTTACGGACTGGTCAGGTATGGGCCCTTGAGTAGTTTCTTGAACTTTAAGGTATTGTGTTAAAATCGCTGGTTTATTTTGCTTATCCATTTTAGTTACTCACTTAAGTGGCATCATGAGCTGTTTAGATGCGTGTTTGGGGTTAGGGAGCTTATGCTGGGTGTTGCTTAACAAGGACATTTTTTCCCTCACTGTTGCACACTCTAGTAGGCCTCTGTGTTTTTACATAGCTGTGGCCGTGCGTGTTGTGTGGTGCAGAGCTGACAAGCAGAATAACCTTCAGGCTATGGTGCTCACCAGTGTTGCAATCATAAATGTACACGGCTGATGTGGTGTCTCAACCTCTCTCCCAAACAGTGAGCAGTTGGAGCCAACGATTTGCTGTAATTTTAATATATTACAGAGAAGAGGGCAGTAACAAAATAGCTGTATCCTGTATCATTTGTTGTATGACAGTGTATGTACCTGAGTCTGCATAAACGACCAGCGTGTAGGCTGCAATCAGTCTGTTATTTGAATTTATAGTCCTGCGTGATAGACCTGTGCTTTATATGTGCTGTTCAGCCTTTATAGGGAGTTGTTCACCTCAAGTGGGCCATAACGTATTTTTCCTGCCCCTATCTATGCTCATTTGATGGAGGGCCCTGTTGTGTACCTGATTGCTAAGAGGGGAGATCATACATGCACTAATATTTGCCGCTTACTTAATACACATTTACCAATTTGTAGTATACTTGTAATTGATTTAGACAATTATATTTTGCTATTTTTTAAAAACAGAAACAAAAAAACAGCAATAAAAAATATATCGATAGTTTTATGCTCCTAAATAAAATATGGTAACATTAAAGTAATACAAAGTATCTCACTCAAAGGATATCACATGGTATATTTCTAATCAATTAGTGGTTACTATAAAAAGGAGAATTGTATCTATGTTATTGTTCTTAGAAGCAATGCATTGCAAAAAATTAGATATGCTGCAAAATAAAAAGAGAAACAGAAAAGACAAAAGCATGTTGCAACAAACGGACGTGGCAAATACCTTATATAACATATCGATGAATATATGTAGCTTAATGTGTATAATATGTTAAGAGTGTGTACAACACCTGAGGACTCCAATCAACTCAGGATCACATATGTCCATAAATATATGAAGAATAAGGTGGCAGCATATGGAACCTTGTTATCTGTGCATTTACTCTTGCAATGAAAAAAAATGGGGGGAGGTGGGTGGTGCTGGGATGGAAGTTAATAATAATAACCTATGCTCCTTTAAAAAAACTCCATTGTAAAAGCACAGACATAATACATGAGTAATTGGTAACATTAAACTATAAACGAGATTACGCTTTCATGAACAGGTTTTCATTGGAGACAAGCCTCTATACACATTCCAAGCTATTTTACAGCAGCGCTCTTACATTACTAAATTTACTGTCCCGAATACTCATTCTAGTTTACACATTCAGTAATGTAAACATAAGCACTTAAAAAGCACTCTTGTGAAGGAGTTTGGAATTAGCCTGAACGGAGGAGTGTCCCCTATAAAAACACGGTCATGAAGGCTCAATCTTAGGAATATACAATGTAGCAAGGCAATCGGTTCATACTTTACAGTTTAAGTAGTGTTAAAATCCAGTAGAAGAAGATTTTATAAGTCTTTTGCAATGAAACTCATAATCACTTAAAGAAACACAAGTCAAAATGTAACTTTCATGATTCAAATAGAGCATACAACTTTTCACTTCATTTCCATTATCAAAATGTGCACATTGTTGTTAAATGCACACTTTCTAAGGCTCCAGCTGCTACTGATCATGTGCAAGAATTCACAGTAAATACATATATGCATTTCGTGATTGGCTGATGGTTGTCACATGATACAGCGGGAAGTAAAAATTTAACTAACTTTGCAAATTTTCAGAAAAAAAAATCTACTACTCGGGGCGGAGCTAGCCAGCCTGAGAGATGGCGGCTGTCTGACTGAGCTCTTAGGCCCCTGCTAGGTGAAAACGCCTTAGGCATTAGCCATCCTGCACTTTAAGGCCATAAACCGCTAGATAAATGAGCGACTAACCTCAGACATAGGTTCTGCTAGACCTGTGTGCCTCGCTACAAGAGATCTGCCTTTTGGGAGAGAGCGCACTGAGCGCACATACACACCTCGCTTCAAGCTCTGATGGTGGCATGGTAAGGGAAGATCAGGGTCCGGAGACACCTACATTAAGAGATACCCAGAGACAAACCATCCGGAAAGCACATAGACCTACCAGAACTCCGGTACCTTAAATGCCACACCGGAACGTACTGAAGATAATGCAGCGACGGGCCGCAGCCTGTACTAAAGTTTTGATGCGCACTTAAATTACCATCCACCGGGAGCAAGCTACAGCAAACAGATCACTGCAACAAGGGGGTAAGAAAAACGGATCATATAATACTCACCCTGCTATAAAAGAAAAGTTGTGCTCCATCACCCTCACAGTGTTAAAGACTTATTATAGCAAGCGGTGCACTAAAAACTTTGACAGCTAGATTAAAGGTGTTATAAACATCCCCTCAAGTGCATTTGACAAAATGAAAGCTTACATACCCTGCTATAATTAACACATACGCTGCTGCATGTGGAAAAGTCTCATAGAACCAAACACAGCCCTCCAAGCACAGACAACCAAATATAAGGTGTCACACATTATATGGACATTTGTACAAGCCCCTGCACATGGAAAACTTGATCACACCTTAACTACGAACAGCTGCAGTGTGTTCACTCTTTTTGGGCCAGATTAACAGATTATACTTCTTATAAAGAACCTGCAACGACAGTATATACTTAAAGAACTTTGTACTCAGCACCAAGATCTTTATCTATCTTTTAAGGATTTAGTGAAGGCAGAGGGGCAAAATCCATCCAAAGATGTCTCCAAAAAAAATTAATAAACCAAGCAAGAATGCTAAACCCCTGAAAACATCCACTCATACAGTAAACAACTTTTTCAAGACGCTTGAGACAAAAAACATAGCGCCTACAGAAGATGCAATGCCAGACCTTAGGTCTGAACACAGTTCTTCAGAATCTGAAAGTGACCTCGCTTCAGAAAGCATTACCATCCCCACAGCTCTCTTCAAAACAATCCCTTCAAAAAAGGACTTTTCTTCTCTTATTTCACAGGTCAAGCAATGCATCAAGGAGGAAATCTCAGACCTCAAAAAGGACATCTCTGACATTGGTCACAGAGTAGAATCACTTGAAAACACCCAGGATCTACATGCAGACACTATCACAGACCTGCAAAGCACCGTTCAGAAACAAGATACAACTATCAATGAGCTGGAGGATAAGATAGATGATATTGAAAATCGCAGCAGACGTCATAATATTAGACTACGGGGAATACTTGAAACCATTTTACCACCAGATATTGAACAATATCTCCAAGACTTCTTTAGCACGTTAAAAAAAGAAGAAACACCCTCAAAAATCTGCATAGACAGAGCTCACAGAGCCCTACGACCTAAACCACTAGCGGGACAAGCACCAAGGGACATCATAGCCCGCATCACTAATTTCCAAGAGAAAGAGGAGCTAATGAAGTTAGCCAGAGAACAACAGCCCATAAAATATGACAACATGGACATTCAAATGTTCGCCGATTTGTCACAGAGAACTCTTTCAAAAAGACGAGAACTTAAACCACTCACTTCGCTATTGAGAAAACTAAACATCCCCTACAGATGGGGGTTCCCCTTTCATCTGTTAATCCTTTGGAAAGGAAGACGCATCACTTGCACATCTACTAAAGATATACCAGACATATGCAGGGATCTGGACATCCCTATCCCTCAGCTAGAGGAAAATGCAGAGCCTCAAGAGAAACACACAAGTCCAAGCAAACCGAACCCTCTTCCACAAAGGAGTGAGTGGAGACAGGCGTCTCAGAAGAAACCCCGCAAATCTGTACAATCCACATCTCCATCATTAGAAGAAAGGGGATGAAAAATCTTTGCTGCACACAAGGACATATCCTGAACTCTCGAATAGTCCCCAATGGAGACCCCTAACTGCAAGTATTATCTATACTCCAGAACTCACGAGGCATACAGAACCTCAGAGATATTAAAATAGTGTCTTAAAGGTTAAATTGTTAACAGTTAACTAATGTTGACATTATTTTTTTTTTCACCTAGCCGGGAGTTTATCTCCCTAGAATAGAATTATGTTGTTTGAACATGTGTTGAAATTATTGTGTTTTACTGTTCTTCTTCTTTACCTATTCTTCTCCCTTCCTTTATTTTCTATTCTGTCCTGTTCTCTATTGAAGCATATGACACCACTTATATGTTCACCAGTATATAATCTATGTTCACACATACTACCCTCTCTGACACATGTACAACATGTCGATTAATCACACACCACAAAATTTAACTATCTTCACACAGAACGCTAAAGGACTCAATTGCCCTAACAAGAGAAGGCTAGCTATACTAGACCTCCAAAAAAAAGGAGGACACATACTAATGCTCCAAGAGACCCATTTCAAGGGGAAAAATATCCCCAAATATTTCTCCTCACACTACCCCCTACATTTCCACAGCACTAACCCACACAAAAAAATTAATGGAGTAAGCATTTTAATCCACAAATCTCTCCCCTTTGTTAAAACCCAAACCATAGGAGACAAAGAAGGCAGGTACATATGTTTAAAAGGTCTCCTATATGGTAAACCAGTAACTCTAATAAACGTCTACACCCCAAACTCACACCAAGATAAATTTGTATCCTCAGTTGTAGACCTACTCCTTAAAGAAGCAAAAGGCTCCTTAATCATGGCAGGAGACTTGAATCTCCCCCTAGACCCCACAGTCGACTGCTCAAACCCCTCTTCTAGAGCTAAAATCCCGAACCTCCCTATTATCTGGCAAAAATTTAAACTCCTCGGCTTACATGATGCCTGGAGATATTTCAACCCTCAAAAAATAGATTTCACCTTTTTTTCCCATCCAAAATGTAACTATTCCAGACTGGACTACATTATGGTTGATCACCTAATCCTATCACACACCACACACTCCTCCATACATCATACAACTTGGTCAGACCACTCCCTAGTATCATGCACCATAAAATGGCCAACGGCCCCCATAAGAACTTTTCAGTGGAGATTAGATGACACATTACTGCTAGACCCAAAGCAAACAGAGTTATTTTCAGAACAGATAAGCTCATATTTCTCTATAAACGAGACACCAGATGTAAATGTGGTCACCCTCTGGGAAGCCCACAAGAGTACTATAAGAGGGGAGTTTATCAAAACTGCCGCCCAAATAAAAAAGAAAAGACGTGAGGAAATAAATCTCTTGGCTAAAGACATATCAGACTTAGATTACAAACACAAATCTAACCCCTCTGACAGATCCACCCTAGAACAACTACAATCCAAAAGAGAACAAATGAACCTTTTATTACAGATAAAATCACAAAAACAGCTTCTACACCTTCAGCAAAATTTCTACAGGGAGGGTAATAAGTCAGGCAAACTCTTAGCTAGAGCATTAAAAAAGCAACAACAAAAAACCTATATCCACGCTATAAAGAACCCAGATGGCACACACCTAGAAGACACAAAATCAATAGCTAAAGAGTTCAAGAAATTTTACCACAAACTCTATAATCTTTTCCCATCTAGAGACCCTCACAGTCACGCCTCCCTCTGTAATCAATACCTAGAAAATCTTTCTATCCCCAAACTGAGCCTAGATCAATGCAACCAATTAGATCGTCCAATCCAATTGTCAGAGGTAACAGAAGCGATAAAGCAATTAAAACAAAATAAAGCTCCAGGCCCTGATGGCTACACAGGTTTATATTATAAAACCTTCGCTCCTCTGCTAGCGCCACATTTAACATCCCTATTCAACTCAATCCCAGAAAAATTCCCTTTTCCTGACGAAATGTTGCAAGCCAACATTTCAGTTTTAACAAAACCTGGCAAACCCCCGAACTCACCGGCACATTTCCGTCCAATCTCCTTACTGAACATTGACCTCAAAATGTATGCGAAAATTTTAGCAACCCGACTTAATCAAATTCTCCCCTCCATAGTTCATCAAGACCAAGTAGGGTTTATCCCACAGAGAGAAGCAAAAGACAACACGGTCAAAGTATTAAATTTATTGGAATATGTTACACAAACCAAAACCCCGACTGTTTTCGTTTCCACTGACGCTGAAAAAGCCTTCGACCGACTAGACTGGACTTACTTACGCACGACCCTACAACACTTCCACTTCCCAGAACCCTTCATTTATAAAATCCTTGCCTTGTACTCAAACCCTACAGCACAGGTTAAAATTAATGGTACCCTTTCGGATCCCTTTGAAATCCGAAACGGTTCTAGACAAGGCTGCCCCCTCTCACCACTTCTTTTTGTTTTATCCCTAGAGCCCCTGGCTATCAAAATACGGTTAAACAACCAAATTCAAGGTATATCTATTGCTAACCAGACACATAAACTAGCCATGTTCGCAGACGACATCCTCCTAACACTTACAAACCCTAAAGTATCTCTACAACAAGCTATCACTGAACTAACACAATTTGGCACAGTTTCAAATTTTCTAGTAAACATGACTAAATCAGAATACCTCCCTATAAACCTAACAACCCCCACCCTTAACAACCTGAAATCCACCTGTCCCCTAAAACAACAAACTAAATACCTCAAGTACCTTGGCATTCACATTACTCCAGACAAACAAGACTTGCGCAAATATAATTATGGTAATCTAATCACAGAGCTCCTAACCTTAACATCACATTGGCTTCCAAAAAATATATCGTGGATAGGCAGAATGCAAGCAACAAAAATGGTCCTGCTCCCAAAAGTATTATACATTCTCCAAACAGTTCCCATCCCAGGCATACAAAAAGACCTAGACACTATGCAAAAGATCATAAACGGATACATTTGGAACCGTAGGCCCCCACGAATTAATAGAGACACACTTTTTAAACCCCCATCAGAAGGAGGCCTTGGGGTCCCACATCTCCTATCCTACAAACGTGCCATATCGCTTCAGAGAGTACATGACTGGTACAAATTTAACACTTCCAACCACAAAAGCTGGGTGCAAATTGAAATTGATTTAGCTCCTAATCATGACCTCCGCACAGCATGTTGGAACCCTGTTTACCTTAACAGACATTCCATCTCTTCGTCCTCAATCTCCAATGAGACCTGGTCAGACTGGGAAAATCTCTGTAATACGTCAAATAAAATCTCTTCCAGATTCTCACCCCTCACCACGCTCTTAAATAACCCAGAATTCAGCCCCGGGAAAACCTCAGAATGCAAACTCCTCACAGACCCACAAAAACTCCTTCCCATGTACCTTATCACTCACGAGACTAAGTTTATTAAAGATAGAACCCAACTTGACCTATTAGAGCATCCTTTCTTATCATCTTGGCTCCATGTACACCAAACAAGACACTTTATAATGACACATAAATTTAAAAAAGACCTCACTCGGACTCCCACAATATTTGAGCAAATGTGTATAACTACAGAGAAGATAAAAGGAGTCATTTCCAAATTGTATAAACTCATCTTAACATATACCTTCCCCGAACTCCCCTCCTACACTAAAAGATGGGATAATGAGTTACGCCTAAATACCCCTGCTAAAACTTGGTCGCTCAGGTTCTCATCTCTGTTACACTCTGCTCACTCAGCTCATGCAAAAGAAACCAACATCAAATTATTGATGAGGTGGTATTTAACGCCAGCCAGAATCAAGTACATACACAAACAATCCTCAGGTTCATGCTGGAGAGGCTGTCACAAAGAAGGCCACCTATCCCACATCTGGTGGGAATGTGAACATATTAAACCATATTGGTCCATTATTTTTTCGAGTATTAATAAAACACTGCACACTCAAATAACACCTGGCCCAGAAATAATAATCTTAAGGCACCCACCGTCAATCACATGCAAAATACGGCAACATTTATTCCATATCATGCTAAATGCAGCTAACCAGCTAATACCAAAAAAATGGAAATCATCTGTAGTGCCCACAATGTCGGAATGGATAGAATTAGTTAATAGAAACCTACTCCTAGAGAGACTATATTACCTCAAACTAGGTCAAATTACACTACACCAGGACATGATGTTCTTGTGGGAATCCTTCAAATTTAGTGATCTAGACACATAAACCCATCTCAGAGATATATACTCATACTCCTAACAATTTGGTCTATGCTTTTTTTCCTCTTTTCCCTCTTTTTCTCTTTCCTCTCTCCTCTTCCTTCCCATCTTTTCTATTTCTTTCTCCAATTGTAACATTGAACAAGTAAATTTGGATTCATGAAATCCATAATAGAACTGCACTAGAAATAAGAGAAAATAATTTTCTGATGTCCCCCTTAACGGAACATGGAGAGGCTCACATACCATTCTCCTCAACTCAATTACCTTGAGTCTACCATAACATTTGCAAAACTGTGAAAAGACTTTGAACCACGGGACAAAGAAGAAAAGACTCTAATTAATAATATGTGCAACATTTACTGTAACAAAACCCTATTTACCTGTAAGAATTCTGAACTACTCTCTGGTTCTATTGTTTTTTCTTGTTAAAGTTTTACTTCAAACTATAATAAAAATAATATAAATAAAAAAAAATCTACTACTCATTTTAAATTCAGACAAAAGTAAGGGAAGTCCCTGTATTGATCAAAAATGTTTTCATCAACTTGTGGAGGTTTGTCTCAATCCTCTAGAACAAATACGTGAGTTGTCCCTATCAGTCAATAAGGATGAATCATGTAACATGTAACATGCATCTCCTGCTAGCTTCACTTTAGATTTATTCAGCTTATAATTAGTTTTTATTTAACATACTTTATTGCTGTTCTTTCATATCTAAGATACACAATTAGGCATGCAATGTAAATTTAGTTCACCATTTGCATTAAAATTCTTGCAATCATTTTGTTTAATTTTTGTTTTTATATTTTAGGCAGGTGCAACATGGATAGAAGAATGCAAAAATTGCACATGTGATCCTAATACCCTCATGATAACATGTAATCACGTTATCTGTGACAATACAAAACCAACCTGTGATTTGCCAGGATATGAATTGATACAAGTAGTGATTGCAGATGATCCATGTTGTCCTGAGTATCAATGCAGTGAGTATTTAGGTCTTCTAACTGGACGGTCAAAGGGCTAGAGCCTAGGTGAATAATTACTGATAGCAACAGTTTTACAACAATATTGCAGAACTGTTAGTATAAATATTTGGTTCCAAGTTGTTCAAATGCTGAGCTGGCCAAGCAGTTAGGTAGCTCTCAAGTAATAGCAAAAGGCTCATTCTTTCTATGGGAGTTGGTATGGCGTAATAACAACAGTATCCTATGTCTGCCTCTATTATATTGCAGCCTTCATTGCTGCTAGTGCATGCAACTGATTTTTGGCCCAATGCTCATCTGTGCCTCTAACAGATGAAAAATGCATCCCTCCAAATCTTTAAAAATAAAGAGGATTGTTTAAAACTATACTTATAGAGGAAGGGCCCAAAGCCAATTTAGAATTTAGAGAAACACTAAAAAGGAAGAAGACTTGTTGCTCATGACATCACCTTAAAAGAAATGTAAATAAAGTTTGTTGTTATTATAATTATTATTATTATTATTATTATTATTATTATTATATTTTCTTACTTTAAAGTGGTGTGTTGAAATTGCTTGTGGTAGGGGCATATTTAAAGAAGATGGGGCAAATTTAGTGGTCAGGTGGTTTCTATCGGGTCATTTAGGGGGATGGATGCTTGTAGTGTTTTTTTTTTTCTATGTATGGGGTGTTACAATTAAGGGTGTTGCTCTGGGAAAGTCACATTTAGATGCAATTAGAAATGAGTAATTTTAATCATTTGATGGGGTTTAGCTGTGGTCAGGGTTAATTACTTTGCAGAGCCATTATGTCACCATAATTATGGTTTATTCGACTTCCTTAAAATGGGGTTTGGTCCAGTGTGGTTATAGTAAAAATTGCAATGTGTGGGTTCATGAAAATTATTCTTAGCATTGTTTGTTGGTAGGTAAAAAATCAGGTTAATTATGATGGAGGTTCAGGACAGGAACTTTACAGATAACTTCTGGGGGTTGGGGGTCATGACAACACTGTTTGGATTTAGGTACAATCAGAGGATTAGACAATGTGGTTAGAGCTAAGTAGCAGTGTGGGGTGGTTCAAGACAGAGGTAGAAATAAAGTACAGTGCTGGGGTCACAGTTGCATTTAATGGCTCTAACACTGGTGTCTACGCAATATAGGTACCAACGCTATATCTACTAAGGTCGGAATCTCCCTGATGGCTGGTCATAGGAAGCTGTCACTAAATTACAGCAGATAAAATAATGGAACTGATTTGAGAACCCTGCTTTCATTAGATTGGTTTTGCAGTCACTCGCGTAGGATCTAATCCTAATTAAACACAACTAATTGAATATATGTATTAATTAACTCCTACGTCGTTCTTTATATAGGATGTAATCCCCTACTGTGTCCAGCTCCAAATACCACATGTTCAGCAGGATACGATACAAACATCATTATCAGTGGTTGCTGTTACAATGTTAATTGTGGTAAGTACACAAGGCATTGATAAATTAATTTTCTTGGGAAAATTACGATATTTGAAAAGTTGTCACCTTTAACATTTAATTATACATTTTTTATACTATAGGAAACATTAATCAAATTCATAACGCTGCATGTGAACCTACAACAGCAAATCATCCAGACTGATTCAAATGGGCTGATTGACAAGCCTTGATGTCATGCAAATTTCTGGATGAGAGCACAGGGAGGTTACCTCTTTGTAGCCCATAGCTGTAAACATTTTCCACTTGCTACTTAGTAAATATGATCCTATGGGCTCCATGTACTAAGCTGCGGGCGGACAGCTTCTCAACTTGCAAAGCTGTCCGCCCGCCTTCGCTACACGGGCAGCGGATCTGTTGATCCACTTGCCCATATGTATCATTACACACTCATCGGAGTGTGTAATGCCCGCCCCTTCATTCGCACAACCAATCACGCGACTGAAGGGGCTGTCAATCACCAAGAGCGAGCGAGCTCTCAGTGATTTTCCCTCGTCACCTCAGAGGTGGCGTAGGGTGTAAGAAGCAGCGGTCTAATGACCGCTGCTTCTTACATTGCGGGAAGCAGGCTTGCATATGCGAACCTGCCCTGCAAAGGCTCTGGAGCAGCTTTCGCTGCTTCGTACATGGAGCCCTATGTATTGAAGATGGATGTCATAGGTAATGTGGCTATGTAGAATTAATCAACTATCCAAAAGCTTGATGAGAAACAAAGTGGAAGAAAAAAATATGTTTTCAATATTTACTTTTATCTCCCCTTTTACACGTGCACACTAGAAATATTGACATGTTAAATGTTATTAAGTGAAGTAGATACATGATCTGTGTCCAATTCCTGCAGATTGTGAGAAAATATCAGAACTCAACATAACCGAGTGTATCAAGGGAATGGCCATCTCTAAAGTGATCATCACATGAACTTACAGGTCAATCAAAATGAAGAAGATTGTGCCTTAAAATCATAAAAAAGACAAATGCATTGTGTGGCAGCTGAAATTAATATTTGTGGCTTTTTCTAATCCATTAGAAGATCCACTATTTGAATAAGTAAAACCATCAAACTTGGCAAATAAAACAATAAGAAAATCTAGTTAAGCAGATGATAAACAATGTATAAATAAAGAGACGTGCATTTTAATGAAAAAGGGATAGAGCTACATGGGGCTAAGATGGCCGCATAATTCTACCACTCCAATAAGCTACTCGCAGACATTGGTATCTGTATAGTGTAATCTACCCTACTGACAAGCGGCTGCTTGCGCACCACAAAGAAAAATTGGTGCTACTTCAGAGGGTGTCTTTTATGGACAGGATGGCCTCTATTTACCAAAAGTCTAGCGAACCTGATCCGACAGTGAGGATCAGGTCCGCCAGACCTCGCTGAATATGGAGAGCAATATGCTCTCCGTATTTAGCATTGCACTAGCAGCTCACAAGAGCTGCTGGTGCAATGCCGCCCCCTGCAGACTCACGGCCAATCAGCCGCCAGCAGGGGGGGTGTCAATCAACCTGATCATACTCGATCGGGTTGAATTCCGGCGATGTCTGTCCGCCTACTCAGAGCAGGCGGACAGGTTATGGAGCTGTGGTCTTTGTGAGGCTCGCCAGAAACACGGGGCATCAAGCTCCATTCAGAGCTTGATAGATAGGCCCCCATGACTCCTATATAGGAGACCCAAACTCTGCTCTGACACAATAAAGGCCTTACTTTTTGCAGTCTTGATACTCAAATCACTCTACCATGCGGGTGTAACAGGCACATAGCACCCAGAACATGAAGGTGCAATACAGGTGGGAGGATTAAAATACAATTGTGTCTCTCACTCAACTGTACTGCTAAAAGCAATACCTATCCTGTATTGGGCATTTCTAGCATTATATAGAACAGTGCTTTCCAAACTGTGTGTCGGGACACACTAGTGTGTCGGCAGCAGTGTGTAGGTATGTCCCTGCTTCAGCACAAATTTTTTTTAATTTTTTTTTTTTGGTTTCAGACTTTCCGCCTGCCTGCTACGCATATCACATGGTTGATACGTGATTGATACCTAGGGGGACACAGATCATCTTAACCTATTGGCGCAGCTCAGTGGGAACTGAAACTATTCCCATTGGCAGCACATTTGCTCCTGACTGCACGTGTAGTCTCCTTAATTGGCTCGTGACTGCATGTGTAGTCAGGGAGTGGGAGAGCAGTGTGTTTGCAGCGCGGGCAGTAGTCAATCGGATTCACCAAGCTCTGAGGGCGGCAGCTTAAATGCTGAGCTGAAGTCAGTGGGGTTTTTTTGCAACTAGCTACCAGTAGTGTATTGCTGCTCCTGCTCTTGATATATGGATAGGAAGTGGAAGCTTAAGAAATGCTTGATGATGAAATGCCAGTGTCTTTATCTAATATTCCACCAAATATTCAGAAATTGTGTTCATTCCATCAACCTCATACATCCCATTAAAATATCAAGTAGCTATTGGTGTTGTTAAACTTTTTTTTAATTCTTGCACATACATACTGTTACTTGTAAATACATTTCATTATTATATAATTCATGTATGTGTCCGTATCTCTTAAAACAAGTTAGTTTAACCTCCTGTTTGCCAGTACAACTGAATTAATGTGTCACGAAATGAGGTAGGTCTAAAAAGTGTGTCACCAACATAACAAGTTTGGAAAGCTCTGATATAGAATAATCAGATATTGTGTTTCTTGGCTATGTGTTTAGTTATTGACACAGTACATTACACTATATTTTCCTGGAGATTTGGATATTTGCTATTATTAATAGAGATTATCAAAGATCACCTCTAGCTACACAGTCTTTTTATTACTTCATGTTGGTTGATTTTTGAATACTCTCCTGTCTGAAACTGTCTCATCCCCAACCTTAGAGGCAAATATATTTTTCTACATTTTTTATGCTATATGTCTTGCAAATAGTCTTGAGTACAATCTGAGAGTTTCTGTCTTAGAAATTCTCTCTACATAACATTTTCAACTTGTGTATGTTCCTGGTGGTAATCTTCTCTTATATTATCTCATAATAAGGAAGTATTTATCTGATTCATTTCATAGAGAATATCAACATCTTCTCAGCTATTCATATAGGTAAATGTAGCCACCAATCTGCAAGCGCTACTCATCGTGCTGAACAAAAAATGGGTTGGCTTCTAAGCTTACGCTCCTGCTTTTTCAAATAGATAGCAAGAGAATGAAGAAACATTGATAATAGGAGTAAATTAGAAAGTTGCTTAAAACTGTCTGCTCTACCTGTGTCATGAAAGAAAAAAATGGGTTTAATATCCCTTTACGATTGTAATCTTTAAGAACATAAACTCTTTCATTGAGGATCAGGCAAGTAGCAGTCTTATTAAACTCCACAAAAAAATAATCACTTGTCCAACTCTCTTGAAATTTCCTCTGCTTAGCATCAACTTTTCTTTTAGATTTAAAAAATAACTTTATGGAGTATTACAGGGTCAGAGAAGGTTGTCCCCTATCAAATGTAATTTGCTGTTTTTCATCTCCTCCCTTGACAGCACTTTGTACAATGCAATGAGATAATTAAAAAGAAAAATATATATTACTGTATATTAATTTTATTTAATAAATTAAAGGAAAGTAACAGTTTGCGCCTTCTCCTGCATACCTTTATTGCAGGTAGAGTTCTCGACTCTCAATCCCTGGTTGTCCCATGAGTGGTTAAAACCATTAAAATGAATCCCTGATAGTCCAGTGGGGGAACAATTGGTCTGTACCGCTGGCTAATTGCACCTTCAGGCGTGTGCTCAGTAATGAGAGTCACACAGGCTATATCTAACCAAGGTGCAGTCTACACTGCTCCTCCACCCAACCCAACCACTAGGAATATTTTTTTAACAGTTTTAATCATTCATTGGACCACCAGGGTATACTTTTTATTTAATATAGTGCCGGTTTGGCAACCCCAGGCTGGCGTAAAGGTTTGGATAAAATAGTCTGATGCAAGCATGCAGTGAAGGGCCTCTAAACCTGCATACACAGCTTTATAAATGGAGCCCTAAATGTCTGTCTGTCTGTCTGTCTGTCTGTATATCTATCTATCTAATCTTTTGCCGCACAAATTATAGTTGTTCTATAACAATAGCTTTTTTGCTTTCTTGCTCAGCTCAAGGGAGTGGACACTTCTGCATTACTTCCCCTAGAGTTGGTTAATTAGAACAATTGCCAGTTAACCCCTTCAATGCTGGTGGCGTCTTATATTCAATATTATAATAAAAGCTTAAATAAATCATGTTATGATACTGGGGTGATGATAAGATAAAACAAATGTGGAACTGGTATTGTGTAAGGCATATTTTGTAGATAAGAATAAAGACATATACAAAAGTACATGAATGGAAATAATGTAGATTTAAGCTTCTCTCTAAAACCTGAACTTGCTTATTAATTATGCATAAATAGTACCAACAGGGAATTAGTAATGCTGTTATCCAGACTGTTAAATTATTATTCTTTTCTTCTTTTGTAACTTCACAGATCCAAAGAATGTGTGCTTGCAGAACGGTATTGAGTATATGGTAAGATAAATAATATATGATATAATGTGATAAAGTAATGAATCAAATTGATAAAATTGTATCAAATTTATAAGAGCAGCAAACTGAACGTTAAAAGGGACAGTGAACACCAATTGTCATATAACTGCATGTAATAGGCACTACCATAAATAAAAATATGCACAGATACTGATATAAAAATCCAGTATAAAAGCTTTTAAAAGCTTACTTAGTCAGTTTAGCACTGTTGATAAAGTTATTCTGGGACACCCAGTGAAAGGGGCTGAGAGCAGACCCTATTCCCTTTCCCTGCATATGAAAAGACCCTTTACACAAACAGAAGCAGTCTGAAGTCTGTATACATCAGTATATATCTAAAACTTTTGGGGTTGGTAAGGAGTCTAAAAATCAGCACAATTTTATTTAAAGATAAGCAAAACTATACATTTAGAAATGGATCATCTACAAAACATTTATGCAAAGAAAAATCTAGTATACAATGTCCCTTTAAGAGTAGTGTACTGAGTTTTTTCCCTCCTCTTTAATGTGTTCCCAGTAATCTGGTGAAGTGTATTAAACTGTTTACAAATAGATCTTTCACCTTTATTTTTTTGTTTGAAATAACAGTTTTGCCTCTTGTATATAATGACGTTTTCAATATATTAATACTAGTTATAGAAAAGCTATGTAAACAAGAAGGTTTAGAAGAAATCACAAAAGGGTCAGATACATACTAAAATGTTAATTTGTCATTGCTCTCTCTAAGTGTTGGTCTCACTGTGTATACAGTGGAGATATACGCATATGAGACCTGCTCTCCTTGGAAACTCAGCCCATTTGATTGGGTTGTGGCTTCCATTAGCAGAGATAGCTATTTCATAGGCAAAAATATAGCTAAATGGACAATTTCAAGTGCATTTAAACACATTGGGCTAGATTACAAGTGGTTCTGTATTTTTTTTTCTTGATTGCGAAAACTCTGCTTGTGTTAAAAGGACATGAAACCCAATTTTTTCTTTCATGATATAGAATGAGTATGCAATTTTAAACAACTTTCGAATTTACTTCTATTTTCTAATTTGCTACATTCTCTTGATATTATTTGCTGAAAAGCATATCTAGATAGGCTTATTAGCTGCTGATTGGTGACTGCACATAGATGTCTCGTGTGATTGGCTCACCCATGTGCATTGCTATTTCTTCAACAAAGGATATATAAAAAATGAAGCAAATTAGATAATAAAAGTAAATTGGAATGTTGTTTAAAATTGTATTCTCTACTTGAATTATGAAAGAAAAAATTTGGGTTTAGTGTCCCTTTAAGCTTTTTTTGCTAGCCGGGTTGCGTTCAAATTAAAAGTTAAAAAAAAACATAGACGCCTAGATTACGAGTTCTGCTTTAGCCTTAAAAAGCAGCGTTAAGGGGTCCTAACGCTGCTTTTTATCTAACGCTGGTATTAGGAGTCAGGCAGGAAAGGGTCTACCACTTACTTTCTTTCCGCGACTCGAGGCTACCGCAAATCCCCTTACGTCAATTGCGTATCCTATCTTTTCAATGGGATTTGCCTAACGCTGGTATTACGAGTCTTGGAAGAAGTGAGCGGTAGACCCTCTACCGCCAAGACTCCAACCGCAAAAAAAAGTCAGTAGTTAAGAGCTTTATGGGCTAACTCCGGAACATAAAGCTCTTAACTACAGTGCTACAAAGTACACTAACACCCATAAACTACCTATGAACCCCTAAACCAAGGCCCCCCCCACATCGCAAACCCTATAATATAAATTTTTAACCCCTAATCTTCCGACTGGACACCGCTGCCACCTACATTATCCCTATGAACCCCTAATCTGCTGCCCCTAACATCGACGACACCTATATTATATTTATTAACCCTCAATCTGCCGCCCCCAACGTCGCCGCCACCTATCTACACTTATTAACCCCTAATCTGCCGACCGGACATCGCTGCCACTATAATAAATGTATTAACCCCTAAACTGCCGCACTCCCGCCTCGCAAACACTATAATAAATTGTATTAAACCCTAATCTGCCCTCCCTAACATCGCCATCGAAAGTGTTTCCCCATAGGAAACAATGGGGCTGCGTTAGGAGCTGAACGCTGCTTTTTTGCAGGTGTTAGGTTTTTTTACAGCCAGCTCAGCCCCATTGTTTCCTATGGGGAAATCGTGCACGAGCACGTTTTTCCAGTTTACCGCTACCGTAAGCAATGCTGGTATTGCGGGTTGAAGTGGAGCTAAATTTGGCTCAACGCTCCCTTTTCTGAGGCTAACGCAGCCATTCAGACAACTCGTAATACCAGCATTGTCTTAAGGGTGTGCTGGAAAAAAAGGCTTGTTAGCACGCGGGTCTTTACCGACAAAACTCGTAATCTAGGTGATATTTTGCACTAGCAAAAACCCGAATAGTGCAAAAACACTAACTTAATCTTCTGTGTGCACGTGCATGTATTCACCCATAGAAATCAATGGAGGAAAAATGTGGGGAAAAATAAAAACTAACACAATTTTGCATTTCCCATAAAAGTCAATGAAGGTATTTTTTTTTTTTTAAAAAACACCCATCGTGCAAAGCATATTCACATTAGCAAATGTGAAATATTTAAAGTAAATACATATACAGTATCTCACAAAAGTGAGTACACCCCTCACATTTTTGTAAATATTTTATTATATCTTTTCATGTGACAATACTGAAGAAATTGCACTTTGCTACAATGTAAAGTAGTGAGTGTACAGCCTGTATAACATTGTAAATTTGCTGTCCCCTCAAAATAACTCAACACACAGCAATTAATGCCTAAACCAGTGGCAACAAAAGTGAGTACACCCCTAAGTGGAAATGTCCAAATTGGGCCCAAAGTGTCAATATTTTGTGTGGCCACCATTCTTTTCCAGCACTGCCCTAACCCTCTTGGGTATGGAGTTTACCATAGCTTCACAGGTTGCCACTGGAGTCATCTTCCACTCCTCCATGACAACATCACGGAGCTGGTGGATGTTAAAGACCTTGTGCTCCCCCACCTTCCGTTTGAGGATGCCCCACAGATGCTCAATAGGGTTTAGGTCTGGCAGTATGTCAAAGTACATGTTAGCATTCATGGTTCCCTCAATGAACTGTAGCTCCCCAGTGCCGGCAGCACTCATGCAGGGCCAGACCATGACACTCCCACCACCATGCTTGACTGTAGGCAAGACACACTTGTCTTTGTACTCTTCACATGGTTGCCGCCACACACGCTTGACACCATCTAAACCAAATACGTTTATCTTGTTCTCATCTAAACACAGGACATGGTTTCAGTAATCCATGCAAATAGTCTGCATGTCTTCATCAAACTGTTTGCAGGCTTTCTTGTGCATCATCTTTAGAAGAGGCTTTCTTCTGGGACCACAGCCATGCAGACCAATTTGATGCAGTGTGTGGTGTATGGTATGAGCACTGACCCCCCACTCATTCAATCTCTTCAGCAATGATGGCAGCACTCATATGTATATTTCCCAGACAACCTCTGTATATGACACTGAGCACGTGCACTCAACTTCTTAGGTCGACCATGGCGAGGCCTGTTCTGAGTGGAACCTGTCCTGTGAAACCGCTGTATGGTCTTGCCCACCGTGCTGCAGCTCCGTTTCAGGGTCTTGGCAATCTTCTTATAGCCTAGGCAACAATTCTTTTTTTTAGATCCTCAGAGAGTTCTTTGCCATGAGGTGCCATGTTGAACTTCCAGTGACCAGTATGAGAGAGTGTGAGAGCGATAACAACAAATTTAACACACCTGCTCTCCATTCCCACCTAAGACCTTGTAACACTAACGAGTCACATGACACCGTGGAGGGAAAATGACTAATTGGGCCCAATTTGGACATTTCCACTTAGGGGTCTACTCACTTTTGTTGCCAACGGTTTAGACATTAACTGCTGTGTGTTGACTTATTTTGAGGGGACACCAAATTTACACTGTTATACAGGCTGTACACTCACTATTTTACATTGTAGCAAAGTGTCATTTCTTCAGTGTTGTCGCATGAAAAGATATAATAAAATATTTACAAAAATATGAGGGGTGCACTCACTTTTGTGTGATACTGTATATTGCAGATATATGTTTTATAATGTTTTCAGATACTTAATGGCAAAGGGCTATAATGCACTTATATTTATGTCTATATGTCTACATATATTAATGTTTTTATGTATGCCTATAAATACATAAATACACATATAAGTCCATTAATATATATTTACATATATATATACATACAAAAACATTTTTAGACATCTATCTGTATGTGTCTCAATGTTAAAGCCCTTTGTCTGCTTTCTTTTTTCTAACACCCAAGATCTCATATCTTTGACCCCTTCCTTATAACTTTTTTGTGCAATATTTTTTAAAAAAAAATAATTTTTATTAGACAGTGTTAATATGAGTGTAACTGAACTTTGTAATGCATTTTGAAGTGTTTTGTGCAGCTTTTTTGTTTCGGAAAACAGTTAACTCTGAGATTGCGGTAAGGATTGAAGCGTAAATGGAGATTGCACTAGCGCAATCAGGATTTTGCTCCACTTGTAATAGTGCAATTAAAATGGCTCGCACAACCACAATTAGGCTAGCGCAAAACCGTTTGTGCCTCACTTGTATTCTAGTCCATTAAGGGGAAACAAATTTTACAATACACTGTCCCTGTAATGTCTTTTAGCTCAGTTATATGCATACCACAAAAAACAGCAGAGTGAAAATAGAGGCATTTTAAAACAAAAACAAAAATAATCTGGTTTGTTAAAGGGAGAGTCAAAATTAAACTTGCATGATGCTGATAGAGCGTGTCATTTTACTATTTTCAAATATGCTTTGTTCTCTTGGTATCCCTTGTTAAAAAAGTATGCGCACATATACTACACTAGTGGGAGCTAGTTGCTGATTGGTGCCTGCAAATATTTGTCTCTTGTGATTGGCTCACCAAATGTGTTCAAATAGCTGTCAGTACTGGAATGCTGTTCCTTCAGCAAAGGATAACAAGATAATTAAGCAAATTTGATAATATAAATGCATTGGAAAGTTGTTTAAAATTGTATGTTCTATCCAAATCATGAAATAATTTTTTGTGGTTTCCTGTCCCAGTTTAAGGGCATGTAAATTTGCTTCACTGATCCTGAAGTCACCTGCAGCATTTATTTCTCGGAGGGGCCAACATAATAAAATGCCCCAAATATTCAGTAGTAACATGCAGAGCTGAAAGTATAAGATCACACCAGTAAGCTAGACATTCCTTTCACACTTTGTGTATATTAAATATCCAAATGTTTATTGATATTTTTATGTATTGTATGTATGTATTGGGTACTTGTAAAGCGCGGCTAATCACCCGTAAGGGTCTCAAGGTGATGCTCATTTTATCAACCTCGGAAGGATGACAGGCTGAGTGGACCTCGCTGGGGATTGAACCTGCAACCCTCAGCTTGCAACAGAGCTCAGTGACAGTGGATTAGCATGAGCTATATGTCCAGCTCTGAGCTATCCGGCTATTTATAAACAAAATATGCAGAAATATAGCAAATGAATATAATAAAATGTATTCACAATTTATAAAATCTCTAGTCTGATAACAATATAACTATCATATTCTGTTATAGTATAAAAAATGGTATACTTATATCAAATAAGTGTATTTCCAACAAAATAAAAAATAAATAAAAAAAAAACAGAAGAAAAAAGAAATTGTATGGGATATCTCACAATATGTTAAACAAAAGGGTGATCTCATATACACTTTAGAAGAAATTTATCTAGCCTTCAACACTGTATTCTCAATAATATTTGCGTCGACGCCCGAATTAGTATTCTAATTTATTAAACCGTAATCGGAGTAAAAACTGAATATATTTTTAAGTCCGGAAATATGTCCGCAGCTAGAATGCAGTTATACGTACAAACATCCATACGATTCTTTTTACACTGTAATCGCTATAATATACGCTGATGATGTCATTTATCATCCTGTCAACTGTTCAAGCCGGGCATCATATGTTGTCACTTATTCGCTTTTCTATATGCATATGCTGTGCTCGCAAAATAGATCTTCAAGCACAATTTGCAACGCATATATTTTACTAGAGTTATTTAATTTTTTCGTGTCAATGTTTCATACTATTTATATGCATAGAATGGAAAGAAGAGTAGAAGATCATGCTGTTCAATAGATTGATTGGCTTCAAAGAAGGCGCAGAATGGTGCTAAGGTTTTTTCGTCCCAGATCAGGACTTGATACACTTTCTGACATTGACATGGTCAGGCGTTTCCGATTGAATAGAGAATCAATAGAAAGGCTCTATAATCAAATTTCTGATCAACTGGAACCCATTACTTTGCGAACACATGCTCTCCCGGGAATGTTAAAGTGGTTGGCTGTTTTAAATTTCCTAGCAACTGGTTCATTTCAATTGGTTACTAGTATAGTTGTTGGCATGAGCCAACCTTCTTTTTCACGCCACCCAACTACTGTGATAGATGCTTTTTTGTCTGTTTTTAAATGGTATATCTTTTTCCCAAATACTGCAGAAGAATGGCATTCTGTCAAGCTCAATTTTTTAAGACTTGCTGGGACACTCATGTCAGAGTAAGGCCACCACCTCTGAAAGAAGAGATGTATTGCAATAGTGTTTTCATTCTTTGAACATCCAGATGGTTTCTAATGATGGTTTGAAAATTATGAGTGTCCGTTCAGGATTTCCTGGCTCTTGTCATGATTCATATATTCTTAAACAGTCTGCCTTGTATCATAAATTTGAGAAAGGGCATGTGCCAGAAGGATGGCTACTAGGTATGATTATGATAATCGATAGATATTGATAATTAAATATAGCACTCTCTCTCTCTCTCTCTCTCTCTCTTTCTCTCTGTTTTTCTCCATCTTCCGGGGGGTTAAAGGGAGAGTAATGATATTATACCTGCACACCAAAATTAGCCGATAATTTTACAGGAGTGCTATGGCACGGTTTTATAGCTTTAAAATGCTGTTTGGAAGTTTTTAATGTATATAAGTCTTCACAGGTTATAGGCTGTAAGCTTGAACAGTAAGAACTGTTTGAAGACTTTCAATGTTTTTATACAGCCTTTTCTATGTATGTTACATGCTTTTATGGCAAGTGTATAGGAACTCGCATGAGTTTATAAACTGAATAAAGCACACATTTGTTTGATCATATTGGTGTGCTGGTATAATATATTTACTCTCCCCATAAGAGCCCCTTTAACCCCCCTCCAATACAGATTCCACATCCACCTTTCAAAGCGGTTCATCTTCTGCTGAGGAGGTGAGGACTGAATCAAAGGAGGGGGAACGGATGCTGCAATAAGAAGGGGATTGAATTACCTTCTTCAGTGGTTATTCACCACACAGAGCCTTATTTATACCTCATAGGAGTTGAGGTGGAAGCACGTGAGTTTTCATTTGGCATTACTCTGCAGAAAAATAGCAAGTATTTTTGATATACTACACCAGGAGGTTTCTTTTGCTGTGCACCCTTCCCTCTTCTGTTCCAGATATATTTATTTATATATATATATATATATATATATATATATATATATATATATACACAGTATATACATATACTGTATTTATATATATATATATGTGTATATATATTTATATATACAGTATATATATATATATATATATATATATATATATATATATAAATATATATAAATATTATATATATTCAATTTCAAATTATTTATGATTGGGGTACAGATTATTAATATAGTATTACATTGTAATTTTTTATTTTATATATTTTTTAAAGGAGATGCAGGATATTCCTGTCGCAACTGGCTACTTACTCAGAGATGAGGTACAATGAGGCTCACAAAACCACTAGGAGTGTAATGCGCTCAAAAATTCTCAAAAGCTGTTTTCACCGTTTAAATGAATCCAGAGGCACTCTGCAATGCGCTCCAGAGAAAGTGGCTGTAATGGTGTTGGTCTGTTGCATGTTCCTGACATATAGGAAATGGAATTAATAATCCATGAGGAAGATGGTGTTGAATCAATTACTCAAGATGTAGTCAAAGGGGGTACACATGCACGTAACCAATTAATATCAAGTCATTTTTCAGGTGAATAAAATACATTTAATTTTAATGTTCTTAATTTTTTTTTATTGATTCATTTAAATGTCTTTAAAAAATTCTAATATTTATTTGCTTATATACACAGGTTAAAAATAAAAAAAATATCTGAAGATGTTGACCCTCGAAAAGTAAAGGATACAAAGATGATTTTTTTTTAAATTGGGAATCGCAAAGTTATATATGTTGAAATTATTATCTTCTGATTAAAGTTGTAATTGATTTATTATGATTATTTTTGGTCAACTGATTTAGCATTAAAATATTTAATAAATCATAATTTTATTGTTGAGCACTTAAAGTTTGAATAATAGGGGGCGGAGCCAACTGCAGAGCTAGCTAGACGTGTCTCGGTGTAGCTCCCGGACCCCGGTTCCAGGATCCTTCATTGGGGGTCTTTTCACATAATACAACTATTTTCTGAATGACATTTATGTGGAAGTGCCCAAGAACTGTCATATATCACCCACATTATCAGTGTGCGTGCTTTTTTAGGATCAGGAGAGATTGCACCGAGACACCACTATTGATCTACCCTGCTGTACCGCTGTGAAAGAGGAGACCGTAGAGCCTGAGCCAACACCTTACATATGTGGGGATACAAACTATGCAGATAAATATATTCTGGAGGAAGATTATCTATAATTTCTGTTGCGACCTTAGCGGTGGTGGCTTAAGAGCGGCCATCTTTACACCCACACGGCAGTCTAACAGCAGATGAATGAAGGTACGCCTAAACTTAGGTATTTCACACAGCAATCGCAAGAGAGTTAGTAACAGCTTCTCTGCTGAACATCTGTTTTTGTAGCCTCTCTGATAAATAATGGCAGATACAGAGACCGTTTTTGAAAATTATTGGGCAGCGCTTTTTGATGAGTGGCATGCTAGGGTATGTGAGATGTTCTGCTTACAGTCTAACAAGAGTAGTGCTAAATATAATGGAGAGCAGGCAACAGAAGAATATCAAGCTTTGCAGCATATGCCGATACTACTGCCAGGCAATACTGTGGCGAGAGACATGGCTACTGACAATGCTAATCCCTCACAGGAAGATCTGATAGTTGCTACAGTAATAGCGGGAGCCTTTAACACAGCAAGACAAAAAGAAGAGGCAGACGCATATCATAGATGGCAGGCTACGAAGCAGGTCAGGCGAGTGCAATCATATACACTCACATCTCTGCATGAAGTGACTGATACACTATACCAGCTTATGCCGGCTCACTCTCTTGCTGTCCCATATGCAGTTCCTAGGAGTGTTCCAATCTATTCTACACTACAAGAGCGAGTGGAGCTGCGCACCTTCACATTACCGGTAGCTCTGTCTTCATGGTCCATCAAACTTACACGGAGATATGGACTATGGTCATTCACTGTTTCTACATCTGCAGTCTTGCCTCAAACCTGGCGAGCAGGCGTGGGATGAAGCCAACCAGCCAGTGAAAAAAGGACATTATGACTTATTGTCATGCCTGGGTTCCCTGTTTCATGAGGTTTATCGTGATGGCATGCAGAGGTTTATCATGATAGGACTGATGTTTAGTTAACAAATCGTGTGCTTTTTTTAATTTACATGCTTGTTCTTAATCTTCATTATTATTCTATATGTTTTTAGCTTTTGTTGGATGTGAGTTAGATACTGTATGTCTAAATGCTTTATTAACAGAGTGCTGTCTTCTATGTATTTTATGGTTTATACAGTTAGCCATTACTATGTTGGATATTAACACTCCCCAGACATGCAATTGTTATTGCACCTATAAATGCTAATTAATCTTATCTATATCAGGTGCCAACAATTTTGCTACCACATGCCTTGCACAATCATAGCTAGTTTAGCTATACATGTTAAAAACTAATGTTTGGCTACCTCTTTTGGCATGACCATCCGCTGACTACATATAGACCCCTCAGTGATAGCTACCATCTTTGCATAGATATAGGGTTCATCCCAGACTATAATTGCACTATACCTTAACATGTTACCACTATATGGATTGGATGCCTATAGACCCTTGTGTATGTCTCTGGTCTTTTATCATGTCTTGATGGGGGGCTAGACCGCCAGCGGCCGGGGTGGTTGGGCTCATCCGTCGGGGATAATTCACTCTCATTATCCTAGAGATCCTAAACGCAGACATATTAGTTGAGAGTAACCTACACAAGTCCTTAATCTATTGTTTTAGCCGCAAATGACAGGCCTTCTATTAGGATATATACTGGTTGATTTTTGTTCAGCAATTATAAGATGTTTATTTCTCATACTTTAATCCCACTTTGAGATTTTGGCAACTACATTTGAAGCTAGGTTTTAGTTTGAACATAACCATCTTGACTGGGATTCCATGTTTGTTCCTGAGGCTAGTCCATAATCCTACCTTCTGGCTCTTATTTGGGGTATAACGTGTAAGCTCAATAATCTGTCAAGGTGATCTCTGGCCTTGTAAGATGACACATAGTCTGGTTGTGCAACGCTTGCACTCGGGCTGGTCCAACATTACTTCCTCTCTACTTACGATATTCCTAAACAAATGGCTTGAACTTTAGGGTCCCACTATGTTGAGCTGGTCAATAGCCCAGCTGATAATTCTTCCATGTCCCCCTGTTAGCAACTCGAGCACTTAGGAGCCTAACATTGTAGTTGGACACCATCTGAGTCAAGATAAAATAACACACCTTTCAGTCCACCACAGTTAAACAACCACCCCCCCTCTTCATGTAATGTGCCTCCTTGTTGTTGTAGAGGACTAATCTAGTGGTTTATCTCTCCTATACCGCAGCTACAATGATAATAACTTTTTCTCTTTAAGCCTAGAACCAGAAGGCTTAAGCTCATTTTTACTTAAGGTTGTCACTTCTCCATATCATAAGCTACACATTATTACCTACCTATGGTGTCACTCTGGGCTTTGTAATGATATTATATACACCCATTGTTTACCCTGTTATTATAGTTCCCCATACAATCTCTATAATAATAATTTGACCCAAGCGGTCTTAGACGTTTTTTTTTTTTTGGGGGGGGGGAAGTTATATGATAATATTAGAAAATATGAGGTTCATTCTTTCTTTTGAATATTCAAATGTTTTGATATTGCATCAGATTGGATTGTACATATTTCTTTGGACACATGACACATTTATATTCTCCACTCTTGTTATCCCATTGGAGTGGGTACTGTCATTGTATGGATGATATTGTTTTCTATTGTGTGAAGTGTCCTGTACCTTGATGATGGCAATTGTTTGTATGATTCTTTGAGAACCTTAATAAAAAATTGCTTTAAAAAAAAAAGTTTGAATAATGAAATAGTATTAAACATGATTGTGTTGCATTATTTTTTTGGTTAATTATACGTTTATAAATGAATTGATCTAATATATATGTATAATATATATATATATATAGAGAGAGAGAGAGAGATCTATAAATAAATATATATATATATATATATATATATATATATATACACACACACACAAATATATATGTTTTATCATTTCATTATAATAATTTGAACAAGTCTCTCTGTGACTATTCGCCCTGTTTCAATATCTATATATCTTTGCTTTTATCTTTATTTTCCTCCTCTCTATATTGTTCACTATCTCTAACTCCCTCTCTATCACTTTATACCTCTATCTAACGTATATTTTTTATCTATCGCTCTCTCTCTCTGCCTCTCATACACTCAATAGTTTTCTGTGCCTGTCTATCGTTCTCTGCTTCTCTCTTACTTACTATCGGCTAGATTTAGAGTTTTGAGTTAGCCGTCAAAACCAGCGTTAGAGGCTCCTAACGCTGGTTTTGGGCTACCGCTGGTATTTAGAGTCAGTCAGGAAACACACACACACACACAAATATATATGTTTTATCATTTCATTATAATAATTTGAACAAGTCTCTCTGTGACTATTCGCCCTGTTTCAATATCTATATATCTTTGCTTTTATCTTTATTTTCCTCCTCTCTATATTGTTCACTATCTCTAACTCCCTCTCTATCACTTTATACCTCTATCTAACGTATATTTTTTATCTATCGCTCTCTCTCTCTGCCTCTCATACACTCAATAGTTTTCTGTGCCTGTCTATCGTTCTCTGCTTCTCTCTTACTTACTATCGGCTAGATTTAGAGTTTTGAGTTAGCCGTCAAAACCAGCGTTAGAGGCTCCTAACGCTGGTTTTGGGCTACCGCTGGTATTTAGAGTCAGTCAGGAAAGGGTCTAACGCTCACTTTGCAGCCACGACTTTTCCATACCGCAGATCCCCCTACGCCATTTGCGTATCCTATCTTTTCAATGGGATCTTTCTAACGCTGGTATTTAGAGTCTTGGCTGAAGTGAGCGTTAGAAATCTAACAACAAGACTCCAGCCGCAGCAAAAAGCCAGGAGTTAAGAGCTTTCTGGGCTAACGCCGGTTCATAAAGCTCTTAACTACTGTGCTCTAAAGTACACTAACACCCATAAACTACCTATGTACCCCTAAACCGAGGCCCCCCCACATTGCCGCCACTCTAATAATTTTTTTTAACCCCTAAACTGCCGACCGCACACCGCCGCAACCTACGTTATCCCTATGTACCCCTAATCTGCTGCCCCTAACACCGCCAACCCCTACATAATATTTATTAACCCATAATCTGCCGCCCCCAACGTCGCCTCCACCTACCTACAATTATTAACCCCTAATCTGCCGACCGGACCTCACCGCTACTATAATAAAGTTATTAACCCCTAATCCGCCTCACTCCCGCCTCAATAACCCTATAATAAATAGTATTAACCCCTAATCTGCCCTCCCTAACATCACAGACACCTAACTTCAAGTATTAACCCCTAATCTGCCGACCGGACCTCGCTGCTACTCTAATAAATGTATTAACCCCTAAAGCTAAGTCTAACCCTAACCCTAACACCCCCCTAAGTTAAATATAATTTTTATCTAACGAAATAAATTATTTCTTATTAAATAAAGTATTCCTATTAAAAGCTAAATACTTACCTGTAAAATAAACCCTAATGTTCCGATCAGCCAATAGAATGCAAGCTCAATCTGATTGGCTGATTCAATCAGTGTGTTGGTGATGTTAGGGAGTTAATACTATTTATTATAGGGTTATTGAGGCGGGAGTGAGGCGGATTAGGGGTTAATAACTTTATTATAGTAGCGGTGAGGTCCGGTCGGCAGATTAGGGGTTAATAAGTGTAGGTAGGTAGCGGCGACATTGGGGGGCAGATTAGGGGTTAATAAATATAATATAGGGGTCGGCGGTGTTAGGGCAGATTAGGGGTTACATAGGGATAACGTAGGTTGCTGCAGTGTCCGGAGCGGCAGATTAGGGGTTAATAATAATATGCAGGGGTCAGCGATAGCGGGGTCGACAGATTAGGGGTTAATAAGTGTAAGGTTAGGGGTGTTTAGACTCGGGGTACATGTTAGAGTGTTAGGTGCAGACTTAGGAAGTGTTTCCCCATAGGAAACAATGGGGCTGCGTTAGGAGCTGAACGCTGCTTTTTTACAGGTGTTAGGTTTTTTTTCAGCTCAAACTGCCCCATTGTTTCCTATGGGGTAATCGTGCACGAGTACGTTTTTGAAGCTGGCCGTGTCCGTAAACACCGCTGGTATTGAGAGTTGCAGTGGCAGTAAATTATGCTCTACGCTCCCTTTTTGGAGCCTAACGCAGCCCTTCTGTGAACTCTAAATACCAGCGGTATTTAAAAGGTGCGGGAAAAAAAAAGCCAGCGTTAGCTACGCGGGTCGTTACCGACAAAAGTCTAAATCTAGCTGTATAAATATATCTCTATTAATCCATCTCACTATGCCTGTCTCTCTCTCTCTCTCTAAATCTCTCAATATATTTTTCTCTATTCCTCTATTTATGACTCTCTATGAATACGTCTATCTTTCTCTCTGTATGCATCTCTCTTCCTACATCTTTCTTTCCGACTCTCTCCCTGAATCGCTGCTAATTTGAAACTGCATCTCTCTCTCCCAATCTCTCTGACTCTATCTGTCACTCTATTAATCATTCTCTCTCTGCCATTCTATACCTGCATATCTCTCTCTCTTTTTATCACCCCCCTGACTGTATATATTTCCTGTTCTCTCTCTATTTTTTAATATCTCTCTTTCTATCACTATCTCTGCATCCCTTTCTAACTTTCTATATGTTTGCAATTATGTTCCTCTCTCTTTATGCTACTATCACTATCTCTCGGTGCCTCTTTATCTGCAAATATTTTATATTTGTCCCTAAATATATGTTTTTATCTGCCTCTCTCTCTCTGTCTCTTTCTCTATCTCTTCCTCTCTCACTGCATCAATCTCTTACAGCCTCTCTCTTTTTTTACCTGGCACATATATCTTTTACTCTCACTCCACCTGACTCTATGGCCTCTAGTTATGAAGCTCTGTACTTACCTGCCTTCGCCGGCCCCAATATGCTCGGCTAAGCTCAACCTCACATCGCCGCCGCGGACCTGAATATGCTCGCCTAAGTTATCAATAAATCTGTCCAAAAGCCACGCATCAAGTACGGGGCGATGAGCAGCGGACTGTGATAGTTATCAATAATCAATCTTGTTGCTCTTCGGCTTTTTTACAGCTTTATTGATACCCCGTCACTAAGCACTCACACTATACTATACTGTTCTACCCCCTATACCGGCGCCCCCGGAGCCCCCCGCAACTAAATAAAGTTATTAACCTCTAAACCGCCGCTCCTAGACCTCGCCGCAACTATATTAAATATATTAACCCCTAAACCGCCGCTCCCGGACCCCACCGCAACTATAATAAATATGTTTACCCCTAAACCGCCACTCCTAGACCCCGCCGCAACTATAATAAATATATTAACCCCATAAACCGCCGCTCCCGGACCCTGCCGCAACTATAATACATATGTTAACCCCTAAACCGCCACTCCTAGACCCCGCCGCAACTATAATACATATGTTAACCCCTAAACCGCCTCTCCCGGACCCTGCCGCCACCTACATAATACCTATTAACCCCTATTCTGCCCCCCTATACCGCCACCACCTATAATACATTTATTAACCCCTATCCTGCCCCCTCTACACCGCCGCCACTATAATAAAATTATTAACCCCTAAACCTCTAACACTAACCCTAACTCCCCCCTAATCTAAAAATTAAATAAATAAATCTAAATAATATTACTCTTATTAACTAAATGAATCATATTTGGATCAACCAATCGGATTGAACTTCAATCTGATCGGCTGATTGCATCAGCCAATCAGATTTTTCCTACCTTAATTCCGATTGGCTGATAGAATCCTATCAGCCAATCGGAATTCGAGGGACGCCATCTTGGATGATGTCATTTAAAGGACCAGCCATTCGTCGGGTAGTCGTCGTGCAGGAAAGATGTTCCGCGCCGGAGGTCTTGAAGATGGAGCTGCTCCTCATCGGATGGATGAAGATAGAAGATGCCGCTTGGATGAAGATGTCTGCCGGTTCAGATGTCCTTTTCTGCCCGGATAGGATGAAGACTTCTGCCGGTCTGGATGTCCTCTTCTGCCCCATCGGATGAAGATTTTGGCCGGCTGGGTGAAGACGACTCAAGGTAGGGAGATCTTCAGGGGTTTAGCGATAGGTTTATTTAAGGGGGGTTTGGGTGGGTTAGAGTAGGGGTATGTGGGTGGTGGGTTTTAATGTTGAGGGGGTGTATTTTTTTTTACAGGCAAAAGAGCTGATTACTGTGGGGCAATGCCCCGCAAAAAGCCCTTTTAAGGGCTGGTAAAAGAGCTGGTTACTTGGTAATGTAGAATAGGGTAGGAACTTTTTTTTTTTTTTTATTTTATTAGGGGGCTTAGATTAGGTGTAATTAGTTTAAACTTCTTGTAATATTTTTTTTTTCTGTAATTTAGTTTAGTTTATTTAATTGTATTTAATTGTAGTTATTGGTAGCTAATTTATTTAAATAATTTAATGATAGTGTAGTGTTAGGTTTAATTGTAACTTAGGTTAGGATTTATTTTACAGGTAATTTTGTATTTCTTTTAGCTAGGTAGTTATTAAATAGTTAATAACTATTTAATAACTATTGTACCTAGTTAAAATAAATACAAAGTTGCCTGTAAAATAAATTTAAATCCTAAGATAGCTACAATGTAATTATTAATTACATTGTAGCTATCTTAGGGTTTATTTTACAGGTAAGTATTTAGTTTTAAATTGGAATAATTTATTTAATGATAGTGTAGTGTTAGGTGTAATTGTAACTTAGGTTAGTTTTTATTTTACAGGTAAATTTGTCTTTATTTTAACTAGGTAGCTATTAAATAGTTAATAACTATTTAATAGCTATTGTACCTAGATAAAATATATACAAACTTGCCTGTAAAATAAAAATAAATCCTAAAATAGTTACAATGTAATTATTAGTTATATTGTAACTATATTAGGCTTTATTTTATAGGTAAGTATTTAGTTTTAAATAGGATTAATTTAGTTAATAAGAGTAATATTATTTAGATTTATTTAATTAATATTTAAGTTAGGGGGGTGTTAGGGTTAGTGTTAGACTTAGGTTTAGGGGTTAATAATTTTATTACAGTGGCGGCGGTGTATGGGGGGGCAGGATAGGGGTTAATAAATTTATTATAGGTGGCAGCGGTATAGGGGGGCAGGATAGGGGTTAATAGGTATTATGTAGGTGGCGGCAGTATGGGGGGGCAGGATATGGGTTAATAGGTATTATGTAGGTGGCGGCGGGGTCCGGGAGCGGCAGTTTAGGGGTTAACATATTTATTATAGTCGCGGTGGGGTCCAGGAGCGGTGGTTTAGGGGGGAATAACTTTATTTAGTTGCGGCAGTGTAGGGGGCGGCAGATTAGGGGTTAATATGTATAATGTAGGTTGTGGCGGGGTCCGGGAGCGGCGGTTTAGGGGGTAATAGATTTATTTAGTTGCAACAGGGTAGGGGGGGGACAGATTAGGGTGTTTAGACTCGGGATACATGTTAGGGTGTTAGGTGCCGACGTTTTCCACAGGAATCAATGGGATATCGGGCAGCAGCGAACATGAGCTTTCACTATGGTCAGACTCCCATTGATTCCTATGGGATCCGCAGCTTCCAGGGCGGCAGATTGAAATCCAGGTACGCTGGCCTGGAATAGTGGTGAGCGTACCTGCTAGTAATTTTATAACTACCAAAAGTAGTCAGATTGTGCCGAACTTGCGTTCGGAACATCTGGAGTGACGTAAGCATCAATCTGTGTCGGACTGAGTCCGGCGGATCGAAGCTTACATCTCTATATTCTACTTAAGCCGGGCAGTAGGGCTTGATAACTAAGGCGAATCAGCCTCGCCACAAATACGCTGTGGAATTCCAACGTATTTGCGGTTGACAGCTTGATAACTAGAGGCCTATATATTTTATTTTATTTGTATGTCTTTAACGCTATATCTCTTTATCACTCTACCTGCAACTCTCTCTAGTTTCTCAATATATATATATTACCGTCTATATCTCTACCATTTTTTTCCTCTTTCTATACCCCTCACAAAATCTCTTGCTGCCTCTCTCTCTCTGCAAGTATTTGCTTGTGTACCTGCGTATAACTATATGTATGACTCTCTATGTTTATCTCACTTTCTCCCTTTGTTTTTCAGACTTTCTCTGTACATGTTTGTGATGCTCTCAATCTCTGTCACTCTACATGACTCTCTCTCCTTGTCTCTCTCTCTCCCTCTATCTATCTTTTTATACTTACATCTCTCTCTCTGCATCTCTGTAGCCTTGCCTCTCTCTGTTTGCCTCTCTTTATTTGTCTCCACGTGTATCTCTATCTCTATTCCTCTGTCTCCTAGCCTCTAATTCTTTGTCTCTCTGTTTCTCTATCTCCCTCTGCATGCCTCTGTTTATCATTACCTATCTCTCACTGCATCTCCTTTTGTCCCTCTGACTCTCACTAATTCTATATCTTTGCATGTCTCTTTCTTTGCATATCCATGCATCTGTCTCTCGCAGCATATCTCTCTCACTGCATCGCTCTCTCGCCCACTCTCTACATATTTATCCTTGCATCTCTCTCTATTCCTGCCACTCATTCTCTATATTTGTATGTATTTCTATTATTCTCAAAAACATACTCAGAACTATTATTTGTTTATATTAATAACAGCAGTCTATTTCTTCAACAATTTTTTTTTACATTTTCTCTGAATAAAAATAGACAGTTATATTAAATGTAATTATGTTACAAACAATATAAATGTTACAAAACAAAAAACACACCTAATTAAAAAAGTAATACAAATGTATACAATCTATTGAATTTTTCTAATTATTCATTCCACATATCTCATAACGGAATATAAACGTCTACAAACATTTATAATAAAAAACGTTTTTGAAAATGTACTAAACTGATTGCCATCTTATGGAATTAGGTACAACCCATTTAAAAAAAAAAAAAAAAAAAGCAAGATCACCATTCACTGCTGGAGAACTAATTATTTTAGTTTATGGGATGGAGAAATATTTTCCATGAAGAATATGAGGTGTTTGCTCTTTGAAACAAGATCAGCGTGATTACCTTGTTTATAAAATAATCAGAAGGATGTATAGGGTATCAGGAATTAAAAGAACAAGAAGACAGTGCCTGTGTCGATATTCTGATTTACATAGATGAGAAAAAGACTACCATCAAAGCATTTGAAGTTTTATCAGAGTTTGTAAGTCATAATTACTTTAATATTTTTAGAAGAGAGCTAACTTTTGTAATGTACTATTGAAAACGTTAAAAGTGATTATTAATTTAATGTACTGTACTGCATTTGTTATGATGCAGTTAAAACATGTAAAAAAAAAAAGTTGTTTTCTTTATCCATCTAGATAAATATATTAAATACAATCTGTTAAATGCTATTACAAATGTTCCATTATTTACTTTGTATCAAGTTTTTTTTAAAAGATTAAAGGGACACTAAATCAAAATTATTTCTTTAATGATAGAGCATGCAATGTTAAGCAAATTTCAAATTTACTCCTATTATCAATTTTGCTTCTTTGTATTGCTATTTTTATTTAAAAAGCAGGAAAATAATGCTTAGGAGCCGGGTCATTTTTTTTTATAACCTAGGTTATGCTTGCTTTTTAATTTGATAAATGTATTCACTAAAAAGCAGGGGCGGACTGAGACCAACCAGGGCCCCTGGGCAAAAGTGTGGCAGGGCCCCCCACCCCCTTTTTGCTCCACCTACTTACATCCTCTGCCCCTCCTCCACCATATTACCCCTCCCATCGTATGTGTCCTTCCCACCTCCCTTGCCCCTCCCATCTCCCTTGCCCCTCCCACCTCATATGCCTTTCCCCCACCATGTTTTTAATTACCATATAAAGAGACAATTTTTTCCTTAAATATTTTTAATAAGAACTAAATATTGTAAATTAACTTATGGCAAAAAAAATTCCCCATGCTTATATGCACTACAGTATGGAGCAGAAAGTAATGAGGGGCAGACAAGGGTGTAAAATCCCTTGTTACTGGCAGCTAAAGAGGTAAAATCATTACATTGTATACATGATCCTATAAGTAGGCGTCTATACTAAATAAAGATAAATCTATCTCCATTTTAACTGAAACCAGGGCAGGCTTAGAGAAATCAATTTTAAAGGGAGAGTACAGTCAAAATTAAACTTTAAAGAAACATGAAACCCCCCAAAAAAAATTCATGATTTAGGTAGAACATACAATTTTAAACAACTTTTTAAACAACTTTCCAGTTTACTTCTATTATCAAATGTGCTTCATTCTCTTGGTATCATTTGTTGAAGGAGCAGCAATGCAGTACTGGTTTCTAACTGAACACATGGGTGAGCCAATCACAATCAAGATTCTCTTTGTCACACACACAGCCCCCTCCCTAGCTCCTTATATACAGAAATATATTAGAGAGAGGTCCCCTCTGTCACATAATCAGTCAGAAATAGGAACAGCACAACAGACAAAAAGGTGCAAATCTGTCATGGGCTCCAAACTCAAGTCCCAGTTACTGATACAAAGTCTATAAAGACAGAAGCACTCCCCACTTCCAAAATTTAGGATAATGCAGAATTTATTAAGACACCAAGGTGCACAAAATGGAACAACGTTTCGGACCTCAGTCCTTCATCAGGTCAGTCACACACCTAATCTATTCATTTTAACTTCAATCAAATCCAAATGCCTCGCCTGACTCATACTAACCAGTTATATGGTAATAATTATAAGAGCTTAAGTCAACCTTTAGCTGCGTGGCTGCTTTGCATAAGGAAATGCATGGTCATTGCCCCCAAGAGCAATATAAATGGAGGAAGGTGGGTATTAAGCAGGCCATCATCCGTTTAGCAGTGATCACACTAAAAAAGCATTCCATCTGCTCTGTTCAAACCCTGCTCTTTTGAAAATGCCCTGACCTGTCTAGTGCAATATCTTTCAACATTATCCACACAAGAGATTCCTCAATATAAATATAAAAAACTTTTCACAGTGTTTCTTGAGCATTGCCAATGGCTTCTTGCTAGCTTCAGTACAGTATGGTCTCATTATTATGTATCAGTTACCAGCCAAGTCAATATATTAACAAGTGAAACAATAGCAAATCACTTGTTAATATATTGACTTGGCTGATGAAGAAGTAATAAATGAAAAATAAAAACATAGTGATCGAAGTAGAGAGTGATATCTTTAAATAATTGATATTTAATTACATAGAACAAATAATAGAGATAGAGAGAGACATTACACATTGAAAACGATATCTATATAACAAAATAAACATAAATAGATTTGAATATCTAAAGATATAGATAGTGAGCTTCATATTTTTTCTATCAATTAATATTGAATATTCAAAATTATATACATTGAAAAATATAGATTTAGATATCTCTCTCTCTAGTTCTCTATCTCTATCTCTCTCTCTCGATATATATAAACAGTATATATATATATATATATAAATATATATAGAAACAGTAAAGTAGAAATAACTGCAACATCCAAAATGTTTCAAAGTAAATTGTTTAAGCCTTTAAATATTGAAACAAAGTTCTGATCCGGAGGGTACAGTATTCATTCACCAATATGTAACAAAAGTACTGATCCAATAGAGGTTCCCCCTACACACGCCCTGTGCATTTAATAGAAGACAGCAGGTAACAGCCCATTAATGCAGTGTTTCACAGCTCTAGAGCATAGCAGGTTTATGTATATTTAAACTACACACAGGTATAAGGTAAACAATCAGGGGGAAACCGTGTTCCCAGGAGGCACTACCGCCTCGACTCACCACCCCACGGGTGCACCGATTGACCTCTTGTCTGGTGTGTATATTCAGCGTCCCTTAGGCATCAAAACTCTAGAGCTGACTTTATCCAAACAGCTGTGGCGTCTTCGGCAGAGCGTCCCACTATGCGGGAGGGGGTGTGTTCCGATCCTCTGACATCATGTGGTTTCCGTAAACCAATTGGAGAAGAGATCTGTATTACTTGAAAAAAAAAAAGACCTCCGTGAACTTTGGAGCTTAGAGTCCTTAGACCGTTGCTGCAACCCAGTAAAGTGCTCAGCAAAAGGAAGAATTTTGCAGACAACGGTCAATATAGATAAAACTTCATCTTTATTGTAGAAAACATTAAAACACTCCAGGGGTCATCACAAGTACACAACACGAGTGTCCGCTAACATGTTTCGGCCCTCAGGCCGTAATCATAGCTAAAGGACTGTGCACCTGAGTTTCTTAAAAAGCAACAGGAACTCTTTGATTGGTTTAAAATTGAAGGCGTGTTGTGTAAAGGTTAACCCTTTGGGAACCAACTTTAATTTACATACATATATGAATGTGTATATTGCCCTTCTAAGAATTAAATCTAATCAATACTAGGTAACCGACGTTATTGCATAAATTGCTATACTACTTGCTAATATACAATGTAGAGATTTAAGATGAACTTAGTAAATAAAACATAGGTATTACAATAATAATGCTAATATTAACCCTTTAAGTTCATAGTAGAATAAATAATTCTATAGTTCCTGTACGATATTTATCGACAGGTTAATCTCACTAGTATACACTTTAAAAATTCAAGAAGTATGTTTCTTAGTCGTCTATTGGTATAACCTAAAGAATTGAGAGTAATAATAATAATAATAATCTAAACTGTACTCAACTAGATTATTATCCTAGACTGTACTTAACTAAAGTGACTATGAAATGTGAACAAAGATTTATATAAAACATTCCATATAAAATCCAAAAAATTAATTGAGTGTGTAAATATATCAGACAAAGAGGATAGAGATCAGAAAGCTGTTAGTATTGGATTTATTATAGGTAGACCTTTTATGGTGAACCTAATGTGATGTAATACAGGGAACCAGGGGCTCTTAAAGATGTTTAAAGCTGCTATAATATAAACTGAAACATGGGCATTTACACATTATTAGGAGAGCGTAGACAGACCACTGCAGAAGAGGGAAGGGATATTACTCCCAAAAATTAATCAAATCATATTCCGAATTTAGACCCTTCGGTACACGCGTTTGTAATTTAAAAATCCAGAACATTTCCCTCTTCTGCAGTAGTCTGTCTCTATTGCCCCCTCTAGGCGGACAAAACACTCTCTCAATGGCCTGCCACCTAAGTGTTTCCACACTTTTTTGGTGGTATTTCGCAAAGTGCTGCACCAGAGGGGTAGACGCAACACCTGCCTGGATTGTGGACAAGTGATTTCGGATACGTACTTTTACCTCGGTGGTCGTGAGCCCAACGTATTGTAGGTGGCAACTAGTGCAACTCAGGGCATAAACTACATACGTGGAGGTACATTTGAGGCAAGACTGTATGGAATAAACCTCTCCAGTAACTTCAGATCTGACACTATCAGACTGTATTACATGTTCACACACCCTACATTTATTTAGGCACTTGAAGGTGCCTTTATGGGTCAGCCAGGAACTTTGTCCCCTGTCAGTTTTAGGGAGAACAGAGGGAGACAGTAAGTTACCAAGTGTAGTCGTTTTTCTATAGGAACAACGCAGACCTTGAGCAATACAATGCTCCAGTTTGTCATCAGCCGCCAAAAATGAAAAATGTTTTTTAATAATTTTACATATATCGGCATATTCCTGACTGTATTCAGTGACAAAGGTCACTCCCTTATGTTCAGCTTTAGACTTAATACCATCCCTGTTTAGAACCGCAGACCTTTCTAGAGGATCAACTTGGCTTCTAGCCTTTCTAATTACATTTGTGTTAAATCCTAACAGCTTTCTGATCTCTATCCTCTTTGTCTGATATATTTACACACTCAATTAATTTTTTGGATTTTATATGGAATGTTTTATATAAATCTTTGTTCACATTTCATAGTCACTTTAGTTAAGTACAGTCTAGGATAATAATCTAGTTGAGTACAGTTTAGATTATTATTATTATTATTACTCTCAATTCTTTAGGTTATACCAATAGACGACTAAGAAACATACTTCTTGAATTTTTAAAGTGTATACTAGTGAGATTAACCTGTCGATAAATATCGTACAGGAACTATAGAATTATTTATTCTACTATGAACTTAAAGGGTTAATATTAGCATTATTATTGTAATACCTATGTTTTATTTACTAAGTTCATCTTAAATCTCTACATTGTATATTAGCAAGTAGTATAGCAATTTATGCAATAACGTCGGTTACCTAGTATTGATTAGATTTAATTCTTAGAAGGGCAATATACACATTCATATATGTATGTAAATTAAAGTTGGTTCCCAAAGGGTTAACCTTTACACAACACGCCTTCAATTTTAAACCAATCAAAGAGTTCCTGTTGCTTTTTAAGAAACTCAGGTGCACAGTCCTTTAGCTATGATTACGGCCTGAGGGCCGAAACATGTTAGCGGACACTCGTGTTGTGTACTTGTGATGACCCCTGGAGTGTTTTAATGTTTTCTACAATAAAGATGAAGTTTTATCTATATTGACCGTTGTCTGCAAAATTCTTCCTTTTGCTATAAATATATATATATATATATATATATATATATATATATATATATATATATAGAGAGAGAGAGAGAGAGAGAGAGAGAGAGTGAGAGAGAGATAGATAGAGAGAGAGCAAAATACAGATGGATAGATAGATAGATAGATAGATAGATAGATAGCTAGAGAGAGATAGAGACAAATAGAGATAGAGAGAGATAGAGAGAGATAGAGAGAGATAAAAATATTGAATACTATATACAGTATACATATAGATATATAAATACATATATATATATATATATATATATATATATATATATATATATATATATACACACATGTATTGTATTAATTATCTATGTATTGTAAAAATATTTGTTTGAGTTTATATTATTGTGTAATTTCCATTTTATCACAGTTACCAAAAAAAGAATGGAAAAAATGTAAGCGTGTTCCAAGATTTCTTAGACCAATAATGGCTTTTACACCAATTAACAATGCTGATTCTCCTCCTCTTCCATTAAGTTTAATGGAAAATACTGATCTGAACACAGAAATGGAAGATGCAGTAGCAACAGATCAGGACAATCAATATTAATGTGAAGTAGCATTGCCTGTTAATAATAATAATGAAAATGTTATTGAGGAAAGAGGATCCACTGCATGTGAGTTTAATTACAATTCCAAAATCTTTTAAATTGGATTAAAAAATTAATATTATAAAATATTTAAATCTTGGATTGTAAAGTCATTTATTTACATTGACATCCATGTAAAAGTTTATATTTATCAATTGTCATTAACATTATTTTCTTTGCAGTTGATTATAATTATTTTATTTATTTCTGTTTATTGTTTTATTTGTATTCCAGCCGTGATTGAAAAAGAGCAAAATATACATACCTCAAACACATCATTTTGTGAAAAAAACTTAAGACATTTAAGAAAATAATATGAAGATGAACAGGGAAATTTAAAAAATGATTTAAAAAATAATATTAAAAAATTATAATTTTGGTTTTGTTACTTTTTTTTAAATGTAATAATGTCATGATGTACTATTTATTGTAAAATGTAGCTGCAATGATTGCTATTTTTTTTTGTAAAAGTATGACTTTTTGATGAAAAAACATTTATTTTTTTAATAATTTGAGATTTCAAATATATAAAGACATAATAAAAAGAATGTTTGAAACATTTTACATTTTAACTTTGAATTAATCCAACTGTCAACATAATTTTTGAACATTTAAAACTTTTATGTAAAATAAAATGTATATATATATATATATATATATATAGTCTTTATATTTATAAAAACATACATAAATACACATTCACATACTCACACATATACAGACATATTTATATATATATATATAAATATTTATATTTAAATATATATATATATATATATGTATATATATATATATATATATATATATATATATATATATATACACACACAACACACAGAGAAATCCCTGCACTCGCTAGCAAGCTCATAGCTAAGATTTAAAAGCAAAAATGGAAAGGTTAGTTACCGGTCCATTCCAATACCTGGGACCCTAAAACAGGTTCTTGTCTGGGATTAACTGCCTGTGACTCTGGTGACAGCCCAGCTTCTTGTGAGTGTCACTAAACACCCAGGGCTGAGCATGTTGCAGGGTCATTGGATGTGTACCCAGTCCGGTTTAGGAGTGCAGTCCCCTTCCGTGTTTTGTATATTACTGGGGTGATTACATAAGCCTGTGCACCCTTCCCTTGTTCCCAGTTTGTTTGGATTTGAGAGCTTGCATTGTGTGGCTGTTTTAGGTTCCCAGGTATTGGAAAGGACCTTGACGTGGTACCTGGGCTTGTCCCATTTGGCCAGATACGGTAACTAAATTTTTAATTTTTGCTTTTAAATCTTAACTGTGAGCTTGCTAGTGAGTGCAGGGTTTTCTCTGTGTGTTGTATTAATTTGTTTTGTAATTTCCCCTATGGTTCTCGTACCCAGACCTGTCTGGGGTTAACTGCCTGTGACTCTGGTGACAGCACAGCTCCTTGTGAGTGCCACTGAGCACCCAGGGCTGAGCATGTTGCAGGGTCATGGGATGTGTACCCAGTCCAGTCTAGGAGTGCAGTCCCCTTCCGTGTGTATATATATATATATATATATATATAGAGAGAGAGAGAGAGAGAGAGAGAGAGAGAGACACACATATATATATATATATATATAAATATACATACATAAGTTTAAACCTATTATTTTTTTAAACTTTAACACAAACTCACACATATACAGACATATAAATATATAAATTTACTGTACATACATTTTAAACTGTTTGTCCAGGTGAGGATGATTATGATATTGCTTGTGTTAGTGATTCAACACATTTACTTAACATATCAAAACCGGTTCTAAATGTCTAATCTCTTTCCCTTTCTATTTCTGTTTTTTGCGCCTCTATTTTTATTCTATCCTTTAAGCAATTTCCAAACATCATCATAACATTGTGGTGGTCATCCCTAAAGTTACGTGCAATTGTCACCATCTCCTGTAATGCGGCTGTCTCTGGGGGACCTTCTATTGATTGATTTTCTATATTAGTAGCATTTTCTAAATCTTGTATTGGTGTAGACATTACTAAAGACTGTGGTGGTTGATGTGACCTTAATTGAGCAGATGTATTTGTCAGTATATTTATAAGAATCCTAGCAGTACTTTCCAAGCAATATGTGAGTATAGGGCAGGGTTATAACTTGATATATTTAACAATCTTTCTTTAAACTAAACCCACAATCAAATATGCATATACTAATACAATTAATATAAATATCTGAATGCTTTATTATTAGTAAATAACTATGAACACATTGATATATATATATATATATATATATATATATATATATATATATATAAATATATATACATGGAGTGCAGAATTATTAGACAAGTTGTATTTTTGAGGATTAATTTTATTATTGAACAACAACCATGTTCTCAATGAACCCAAAAAACTCATTAATATCAAAGCTGAATAGTTTTGGAAGTAGTTTTTAGTTTGTTTTTAGTTTTAGCTATTTTAGGGGGATATCTGTGTGTGCAGGTGACTATTACTGTGCATAATTATTAGGCAACTTAACAAAAAACAAATATATACCCATTTCAATTATTTATTTTTACCAGTGAAACCAATATAACATCTCAACATTTACAAATATACATTTCTGACATTCAAAAACAAAACAAAAACAAATCAGTGACCAATATAGCCACCTTTCTTTGCAAGGACACTCAAAAGCCTGCCATCCATGGATTCTGTCAGTGTTTTGATCTGTTCACCATCAACATTGCGTGCAGCAGCAACCACAGCCTCCCAGACACTGTTCAGAGAGGTGTACTGTTTTCCCTCCTTGTAAATCTCACATTTGATGATGGACCACAGGTTCTCAATGGGGTTCAGATCAGGTGAACAAGGAGGCCATGTCATTAGATTTTCTTCTTTTATACCCTTTCTTGCCAGCCACGCTGTGGAGTACTTGGACGCGTGTGATGGAGCATTGTCCTGCATGAAAATCATGTTTTTCTTGAAGGATGCAGACTTCTTCCTGTACCACTGCTTGAAGAAGGTGTCTTCCAGAAACTGGCAGTAGGACTGGGAGTTGAGCTTGACTCCATCCTCAACCCGAAAAGGCCCCACAAGCTCATCTTTGATGATACCAGCCCAAACCAGTACTCCACCTCCACCTTGCTGGCGTCTGAGTCGGACTGGAGCTCTCTGCCCTTTACCAATCCAGCCACGGGCCCATCCATCTGGCCCATCAAGACTCACTCTCATTTCATCAGTCCATAAAACCTTAGAAAAATCAGTCTTGAGATATTTCTTGGCCCAGTCTTGACGTTTCAGCTTGTGTGTCTTGTTCAGTGGTGGTCGTCTTTGAGCCTTTCTTACCTTGGCCATGTCTCTGAGTATTGCACACCTTGTGCTTTTGAGCACTCCAGTGATGTTGCAGCTCTGAAATATGGCCAAACTGGTGGCAATTGGCATCTTGGCAGCTGCACGCTTGACTTTTCTCAGTTCATGGGCAGTTATTTTGCGCCTTGGTTCTTCCACACGCTTCTTGTGACCCTGTTGACTATTTTGAATGAAACGCTTGATTGTTTGATGATCACGCTTCA
Organism: Bombina bombina; assembly: GCF_027579735.1. Lineage (NCBI taxonomy): Eukaryota > Metazoa > Chordata > Amphibia > Anura > Bombinatoridae > Bombina > Bombina bombina. The sequence continues at coordinate 88,351,558 of NC_069505.1, read as the reverse complement.
GAAGCTTTGCAATTTTAAGAGTGCTGCATCCCTCTGCAAGATATCTCACTATTTTTGACTTTTCTGAGCCTGTCAAGTCCTTCTTTTGACCCATTTTGCCAAAGGAAAGGAAGTTGCCTAATAATTATGCACACCTGATATAGGGTGTTGATGTCATTAGACCACACCCCTTCTCATTACAGAGATGCACATCACCTAATATGCTTAATTGGTAGTAGGCTTTCGAGCCTATACAGCTTGGAGTAAGACAACATGCATAAAGAGGATGATGTGGTCAAAATACTCATTTGCCTAATAATTCTGCACTCCCTGTATATATATATATATATATATATATATATATATTTGTAAGAATTAAAATATGAGTCAATATTATCCCCTTAAGGACCAGCGACGTACCCTGTATGTCGCTGGCCTTTTTTTGGGACTTGATTGTTTTATAGCACGGTCTTGCCACCAGGGTTGAGACTGCTCTATTCCACAAAGCCTGCTGGAGGGAGTGCATTAATAGTGTGTTCTTGCTAGACTTGTGCCATTATGTCCTGAAAAAGCCCTTAACGACCAGTGACATACAGGGTACATTGTGGTCATTAAAGGGTTAAATGCGTTTAAACAAAAATATTCAAATATGCTATACAGAGTTCATACAACTTTACCTTATTCACAGTAAAAGTTTACCCAGTTAATACAATGAGATTCCAAGATCTTTAACAGCTAAACGCCCAAGCAATACAATTCTAATTATGCATATTCAAACAGTAGGACAGTCTATATACTCTAATTTAAACACTAGAAGTTATATATATTATTTATGTAAAAACCCAATTCTGACTTATAATTATATATTTGCACATATAAACAATTTAAAATTTAGGATTAGCTTAACAATACACAGGCTTATGAAATACTAACTTGAAATACAAACTACTTATTTAAATCTGCTATATACAGCAATAATGAATGTTTACTTTAAATATTTGTATACAAAAAAAGTAAGTTAAGAGCTATTCAATACTATGAAATACAATTTAAAAACACTGAGTGCTCCTTTAAATCTTCTAATTATAATTTAAATATGGTCTTACCAATAACCTTTGTATACTTTACCAAATAAACAAATCGATATCCAGTTTCCAATGTTTCTTAACCCTTTCGTGACAGGGTTAAAGTGCCTACATTGGAACAATGTTCCGATGTAGACAAATTGAAACTACGCGATTGTGCATATGATCGCGAGATTTCAATTATTGGATCGCATCTGGGGGGCGTCCCTACAATCCTAGGAACGCCCTCCAGACTGCGATCAAATCCTAGAAGCACAGAAGGCTTCAGGACAGCCGTTAGCTATGACGTTCTATTCCGTCATAACAGCTTTAAAGCCCAGTGTAATTATGACGGAATAGAACGGCATAACGGCATTAAAAGGTTAATAGGAATTATCTCACCTCAGAATACCAATAATAAGTATATTTTGCAATCAATGAGAATGGCAGATCAGCTTTGCTAGAGTAAATGGTATCTCACGCCCAGCACACCAGTTATAAGTCACAGCTCAGCAGCATCTGTGTGTCTTTCTCCGTCTTGCATTAACTTATATAAGCTTTCAATCACTGGTGAGTTTGGAAACGCCCAAACGGAAACCTTGTCTCGGATTGGCCCTCGTGCTTGTCCCTGCTGATTGGATATCTGGAATATCTTATTTTTAACAGCCTAAAAAGCCTTCTGGCTGTAGTTCTCACATCATAACACCGGGGGGCAGCGTTACAAACAAACAAAGCAATACATGCAGCATGACAAACAAACACAGCAATACATTTACTACCCAACATTGAAAGAAAATATTTCTTTAAAATGTGTAATAAATGCCATAATTTCCTTACATTAATAAGTTATAATGTTTATATGCATTGGGCTAGGTCACAATATTTATTCTGATTATTTGGATATGAAATATCATGTGCCTTTAGCATTATACTATATTTAAACAAATCAATACTTCTAAATATTTTGAAATTAATGGCATTTATACATCTGTTATCTGTCATGTATTTAAACAAATACAGCATGTTACACATTTTTGTGTATTTCTTCCTGGATATATGAATTGATGCCCATATCCAACTGTTCTCTGTAACCAAAGAGATAATTGTTAGAATGCTCATGTTAAATCTCAAGATATTCTATGCTTCCAAAAATATATATAGGTATATACACATTCATTTCTATGCAATGTTCAAAACCATACAAAAATCCAGCAGATCACACACTGTCATATATTCATTCATCCAGATATCTCATTAACTCAGTTGCTCTTATAATTTTCATTAGATTTCTGGAAAACAGAGAGAATAAAAAAAAAATGTTGTTTTTTTTTTTATTCAATGTTTCAGTGCTTGCATACCCCCCCAAGACGTAGTGTCTGCATTACGTGTATCTAAGTGTCAGAGCCACACAGCAGGGTTTATTTGCATTTGAAATGCACAGGGTTACTTTCTCACAAAATATGTCGCCTGAGTCAGACTCTTAGGCAACATTGTGAGGGGTAAGAGATTTTATCTCACATTTCCAGGCAGTCACACATATGGTCTCCTGAAATGGTTGTTAAATTTTAATTAAACCAAATGCTCTATTGTTCTCACTTGTATGCCCTTTTAAATTTTGCATCCTGAGTGGGGGAGAGCTGACATGAGTCAAGTCAATTTTTTTCTGAATGAATTGAATCATTTTCTACTGACCAGTCAAACATATGATCAAAATATGTATATACATTTATTAATCTTTACATATACCTTGACATATTGGTCCCTGACAAGGACTATTCAATTTCATTGAAGTCATTTGCAAATCTTCCTCTGAAGGGGTAAAACAGTCCTTAGGATTATTTCACCACTACTAAGATCATTATGTGTGTAATCTTCTTCATTATCTAAAAATAAGTTTGAAAAAAATATTTGAAAGGGGCAGTCAACAATGTTAATGGAATAATTAAAGATGTTAGATATCAATGATTCAACAGCTATGAACAACCGTAACATTTATATTGATATTGTTCCTGCCTAATAGCCAATAAAGACAGTGTATTTCAACCTTTAATAATACACAAAATAAGGCTAGCTGTGATAGTCGATACCAAAGGAGCAAAAATGTTTATGGATTAATGATCCTAATAAAATATCCAATACTAATGTGAAAAAAATAATTAAAAACAATATTTTGGTATAATGGATTTTATTTTATTTATATTCATCCATAAAATGTATTTATAGCATCAATATATTTAAATAATGTGAGTGCATATAGGCACATAATGCAGATTCATATTATTACATGTACTTCACGTTAATACATATAAAAGATAATAATATGAATAATAAATATCAACAATGACATTTTCTTTTAGACATTAAATAGAAAATAACATTATCAACATCATGATATAACTTTAATAGACAAAATGACTACTTTAATTGTATTGAAGCTGTAGAAAGGTTATATTACAATGTTAATAAACACATTTGCTAAACCAATGAAATGAACAGTCTAATCAATCTAAAACGTTCAGGATTTGTAAAAAGCATACGATTTTAGGTTGCTTTATTTTATATTAAAAGTATGTCTTTTTAATGTATTCACTTGTTATCCTTATTTAAAATAAAATTAATGTAAGCATTGTAACCATGCCATTTTTGTTTCTGCAAAAGGGTTGCACTTTTGGTGTATAAATGTAAACCACCATGATCAAGCGCTGCACAGGTTAAGAACAACAAATGGGATGGCTCCTAAGCTTACATTACAATAAATACAGAACCAAAACAATGATCATAATTATAATAGTATAAAAATATAAAATGAATTTAAATTGCAAGCTCAATACAAATCATGATAGTAAAGTTTTGATTATACTATTTATGTACTAAAGGAATAACAAAGCAAACTTGCAAACATCTTTCATGAACTTGCTCAAAGTTTAGGATTAAAAACCTTTGAAAATTATATATGATTACAGTATTTTTATTTAACAACAAAGACTAAAACAACTTTTTGAATTGGTGCAAAATGTTAATGTACTAATGAAAAAAGTGTTTAAAAAAATTGAAAAAACAGGATCAAAAAATTAATTAAGAAAAAAGAAATTGGAAGTAAGCATCAAAACTAAATAGGGTAGACAAAACTAATTATCAAGCTATTAGACATCAATAATAAAATATAATAAAAAAATAAATATTTTAATGGAAAATATCTATATCAAATATCCCAATTGTGCATCTATAGATGAGCTGTTTTAACATGTATTTATTATACAAATCTGGAAAATCATCAGAATCACAAGGAACATCAAGGCCTTCAACTATTTTGTTCCCCAATCTAGACAAGACACTTCTTTTGTAATTGAGAAGATCAGATTCCATTGGTGGCCCACCGCCTGTCTTACGAGCTGCCTTTTTTTCTTTGGCATATTTGGACTTTGTAATCCTTTTAATGTTAGAGAAACACTTTTTGCAACTATCAACATTTTTAGGAAAACGTGATACTGCTGAAACAGCACGACTAATCTCATCCCACAAAAACTTCTTTCGGCTATGTGTGGTCACCTTCTGCTTATGCCCAAGAAGAACATCATAATGCTTTAGTACCCTGTCCACTAGAACTTAATTTTGTTCCACAGTAAATTGAACATTATGTCGGCTTTTGGTTCTTCCGGCATCACTATCTGCCATCTTGTCGCGATAAAAATAATTAAGAGAAATCTACCCTTTTGGTGCAAAAGTAATAAGCGTATGATAACATTTGTGCCGTAATGACGTAATTCATTAATTTTAATATAACATGTAACTAACATACGCTTTGTTATTTGCATGCTCATAATGAATGATTAATAAATTTGAACATTCGGGCAAAGAAATTTATCATAAATTCGATTACATTCGCTTCGTATTTGTCTCAAAAACTTACGGATTAAAGTTTGATAAATATCTATGAATAAAGTTAATGCAGAGGGTGCAAAGATTGGCATTCATATTGACGATCGTACTTGCGACATAATTCTCAGTTTATGAATTTCCCCCAATACCTTAGCTTCCTCAAAGCTATAAATGCTATAAGCGGTGATAAAGTCTTTTGGATTTCTTATAGAATAAAACTTCAAATTTTTTCTATATTCAAATTAAAGGGCAGTTATGTCAAACTTAAACTTTTATAATTTAGATAGAATATGCAATTGATATAAAGAACTTTCCAATTTACTTCTAATATGGAATTTGCTTCATTATCTTTGTATCTTTTGTTGAAAAGCATACCTAGGTAGGCTCAGAAGCAAATCTCTACTAGGAGCTACTTGCTAATTTGTGGTTGCAAACATGCCTACTGTCATTGGCTCACCTGATGTTTTCTTCAGGCTCTTAGTAGTGCATTGTTGCTCCTTCAACAAAAAGAATACCAAGAGAATGAAGCAAATTTGATTAAAGAAATACTTTGGAAAGTTGTTAAAAATTGTATGCTGTATGGTAATCATGAAAGAAAAGTTGGGTTTCATGTCCCTTTAAATAGCTCAGTGGTGGTATATTTCAATTTGTCTAAGGCATTCCTTGCAGATTGTGCACAGTATTCACTTGCGACAGTGGGCTCATTTCTGTTGAATCATTAAAGATGGAGTTGTAAGCTACCGATGACAGCTAAAAGTAGTTTACAGCTCTATTTTAATACTAGGTTTCCCCTGAAATATTTAGCGCATTGTAGTTGGTCTTTTTGTGTATGTTTAAGTTAACGTTGTGTTAACGGTTCCATCCATCTTTGGATTTATCAAAAATTGCAACTTAACAAGTTTGTTACTATGGTAACCTGACTCTAAACTATAAAAGTTAAGTTTAACGCCTGTGCTCCTTACCTGTGATTGACATTAGATATCGGCTTGATTATATTTTTTTTTTTTTTTTTTTTTTTTTTTTTTAAATTTTGAAAAAGCTTTATTGAAAGTTAACAAAATACAATTCACAAATAAAGATGACAGCGTATCACAGTATTCAGTGTCACATTATGAGAAATACATGTATCATAGGAATCTGTTAAATAAGACATTCAACGTAACACATATATATGGTCATAAGAAGATTAAATGAAGTGAAAACGACAAACATCCTTATCAAATTTGAGTATGACGTACATCAGAAGCTTCGATGTTCGTCCTGAGAAGAAGATACGAAAAGAAAAAGGGATCCATAGAAGGTGGTGAGAAGAGTAAGGAAGGGGGAAGGGGGTTTCATCTTGGGACAAGGGAGGGGGAGAGATGAGGGAAAGGGAAAAAAAAAAAAAAAAAAAAAAAAAGGGGGGGGTATAGTAGGGTATAGTGTACAAATCTCTATATTGGTGCGGGAGTAACTGAAAAGTCTAAAATTTATCTAATTGATGGCCTCCAAAGTTCTTTCATATATTCATGAACTTCGGCCCTGTCCTCTCTCAGATATCTAAATCTTTCTAATGATAAATGTTTATCTACTTGAGCCTCCCAATCTGCAATCTGAGGGATACTAGTGGATTTCCAGTTTTTAGGGATGAGAGCTTTCGCGCTATTTAACATGATATATAATAAGTGTTTTTTAGGTTTCTCTGTAAGTTTGGGTAGTCTATGGAACAGAAGGAGGCTAGGATCTCTGTGTAATGTAGTGTTAAGTTTAGAGTCCATTATGTCCAATACTGCTGACCAGAACGTAGCTAACATTCCACACGACCACCATATATGAAGAATAGAGCCAGTCTCTCCACAGCCCCTCCAACATCTACCATCTGATTTCTTATATATTTTTTTTATCCTGACTGGCGTGAGGTACCAGCGGGACAAGAATTTGTAGTTCGATTCTAGAGTTCTAGCCGAAACTGAGGCCTTGGTATGATTATGGAATATTTTTTGCCAATCAGTGTCTGTGAGGTCACAGTCCAGGTCGCTGTTCCATTGCCTAACAAAAGTAGGTGTGTGAGAATCCTTATGAGATATCGATAGCCTGTACATAATAGATATCAAGTGTTTTGGAGTGTGTGTTAATAAACACAATGACTCCATCAGAGTCAACTGTCTAGACACTCTGTCAGCTCTTTTGTGTGTAAGCAGATAGTGTTGGAGCTGTCTATGGAAGAACCATGGTATGTCTAAGCCCGACTCCACCAGAACTCCCAAATCTTTGAGTTTTTTGTTTGAAATCAGCCTGTGGAACATTGTCTGGTCTAATTGTGTTTTATTTAGAGCTGCATGTGGGATATTAGAAAATGGTATGTCTGGATTTTGTATAAAGGGGGTGAGAGGTGAAGGGTTAGAAGAGATATGTGGGTATTCCACTAGGGATTTATCCCATGTCACAAAGAATTCTCTCATAAAAGGATATTGTGTGGCCGCCGTGGGTCTGTTTTTACTGGAGATCCAGCCCAACGAGCCCGCGTTTTGAACTCCCAGAATGTGCCGTCCCAGTTGGACCCATATCTTATCTTTGGAATTAGCACACCATTCCACCTGATGTTGTAGATTAATCGCCTTTTTGTATATTAAGATGTTTGGGATGCCCAAACCCCCCTTTTCCTTAGGTAGGTATAACGTGTTTTTGGAGATCCTAGGTCTGGTGCCCCTCCAGATGTAATTTTCTAGCTGACCCTGCAATTTTAGTAGGTATTGGCCAGGAAATGGGATCGGAAGGGTTTGAAGAAAGTATAAAATCCTGGGGAGGATATTCATTTTTATCACCCCGATCCTGCCCAGCCATGAGATTTTCTTGTTTTTCCAAGATGATAAGTCTCCTATTATAGCTTTGGATAATTGGACATAGTTAGCCTCAAATAAGCTCTCTACCCTGGGGGTTAGGTTGATCCCTAAATATTTGAGTGTTCTTGATCTGATCCTTAAGTTACAGATGTCCGCCAATCGGCACAACTCCGTTTGGGGCAGATTAATATTTAAGATTTCTGATTTAGAATGGTTTAGGTAAAAGTTAGAAACCCTACCATAATCCACAAATTCTTGAAGGATCTCAGGGATGGAGGTTAAGGGGTTCGTAACCGAAAGTAGGATGTCGTCCGCATATAGCGAGACCTTGTGCTCATGATCCCCTATTTTAATCCCAGATATTTTCCGGTTGTCCCGGATTTTTTGCGCCAAAACTTCTATCGACAAGGCGAACAGTAGAGGGGACAAGGGACAACCCTGACGTGTCCCATTCGAGATTTGAAATGGTACGGATAAGATATTGTTGATTTTTACCTGAGCAGTAGGTGTGGAGTATAAAGAAAAGACTTTATGTACGAAGGTTTGGCCAAAGTTCATTTTTGGCTTGATTATATTTTTATTTGAAAATATATATTGATATTTAAAACACAAACATAACTTTGAATATTCCTATACATAGACCAGCACTAAATAATACATATAACAATCCTATACTATAAAAGGCCAAGTGTGTTTGTCCGAAGCTGTCATGCGCAGTAGAGACAGCACGAGGACAAACACACCTGGCCTAAGTCCCTAACTGTTCTGCCGACTGCGCCGATCAGAAGTGGGCGTGGCCGATCGTGAAGGGGGCGGAGCCTGACGCGAAGGCCCGTGAAGGGGGCGGAGCCTAGCGTGAAGGCCCGTGAAGGGCCGTGGAGAGAGCTCAAACAGCTCAAGAGAGGGTGGAGAGATGTGGGGAGAGATGTGGAGATGTGGAGTGAGGGGGAAGATGTGGAGAGAAGGGAGAGATGTGCGGAGATGTGGAGAGATGTGGGGAGAGGGGGGAGATGTGGAGAGAGGGGGGAGGTGTGGAGAGAGGGAAGAGATGTGGAGAAAGGGGGGAGATGTGGAGAGTGGGGGAGATGTGGAGAGAGGGGAGAGATGTGGGGAGATGTGGAGAGATGTGGAGTGAGGGGGGAGATGTGGAGAGAGGGGAGAGATGTGGAGAGAGGGGGGAGAGAGACACAGAGAGAGAGAGGAGAAAGAGAATGAGAGAGAGAGGGGGAGAGAGAGAGAGGGGGGAGAGAGAGAGAGAGAGAGAGAGGGGGGGGAGAGGGAGAGAGAGAGAGGGGGGGGAGAGGGAGAGAGAGACAGAGGGAGAGAGATAGAGAGAGAGGGGAGAGAGAAAGAGGGGAGATGTGGACAGAAAAAGAGAGATGGGGGAGACTGAGAGAGAGGGGAGTGAGAGAGACAGAGGGGAGAGAGAGAGAGAGAGAGAGAGAGAGAGAGAGGGGAGTGAGAGAGACAGAGGGGGGAGAGAGAGAGAGAGAGAGAGAGAGAGACAGAGGGGGGAGAGAGAGGAGAGATAGAGGGGGGAGAGAGAGAGGGGAGAGAGAGAGGGGGGGAGGGGGGAGAGAGAGGGGAGAGAGATAGAGAGAGGGGGGAGAGAGGGGGGGAGAGAGAGAGGGGGGGGAGGGGGGAGAGAGAGGGGAGAGAGATAGAGAGAGGGGGGAGAGAGGGGGGGAAAGATAGAGGGGGGAGAGAGAGGGGGAGAAAGAGGAGAGAGAGAGAGAGAGAGAGGGGGGAGGGGGGAGAGATAGAGAGATAGAGGGGAGAGAGAGAGGGGAGAGAGAGAGAGGAGAGAGACAGGGAGAGAGAGAGAGAGGTGAGAGAGAGGGGAGAGAGAGATGGGGGGGGAGAGCGAGAGATAGAGGGGAGAGAGAGAGAGAGGAGAGAGACAGAGAGAGGGGAGAGAGAAAGAGAGAGGGGGGGGGGGAGAGAGAGAGATAGAGGGGAGAGAGAGAGAGGAGAGAGACAGAGAGAGGGGAGAGAGAGAGGAGGCGAGAGAGAGAGAGGGGGAGAGAGAGAGATAGAGGGGAGAGAGAGAGAGAGAGAGAGGGGTGAGATAGAGAGAGAGAGGGGTGAGATAGAGAGAGAGAGGGGTGAGATAGAGAGAGGGGAGAAAGAGAGGAGAGAGAGAGGGGAGCGAGAGAGAGGGGAGCGAGAGAGAGGGGAGCGAGAGAGAGAGGGGAGCGAGAGAGAGATAGGGGGAGAGAGAGTGCAAAAGAGAGGGGGGAGAGAGAGAAAGCAAAAGAGAGTGGGAGGGAGAGAACGCCAGGGGTGGGACCACTGTACTGCAAAAAATGGCCCGTGTGAATGGGCTTTAGGACTAGTATATTAATAAAGTGCAAACTTTTGTATCTCAATGGGAACTAGGGGGTAGATTTATTAAGCAGCAGATGCTGTATTCTACACCCATTGTTTCAGGTGCGCCTGAAACATAATTTAAGAAGCAGCGATCGTAAGACCCTTGCTCTTTAATTTCTCCGCCACATTTTAGGTGGTGGACTGAAATCATCCCCATCCTATCGGGATGACTGACAACCCCTGCTAGTGGTATATTGGCCACCAGTGAGCAGGGGGCACTATTGCACAAGCATTTCACTACAAATACTTGTGCAATGATAAATGCCAACAGCGCATGCTGTCAGCATTTAGCGAGGTCGAGTGGACATGATTTGCTATTGAATCATGTCCGCTCGACCAATGTTAAATCTACCCCTAGGCCTCAAAAGGCTTCTTTTTCCTTTTTTTTAAACCAAAAAGTTAGGCACTTAATGGACAGCTTCTGGTAGTGTTTTTACTATTTGCGCGTTCTGTTGAAATCTGGTGTAATTTTGTGCTTTTCGGCTTCTATTTTTTTTAATGGGATGCAATTTTTTTGTTTTGACTGTACAGTAGTATTGGGAAATTTCCATTCATATGTGAAGAGAAGTATTAAGCGCCAAATGTATGCACACAAGCTTCCTACTTTATAGGCTCTCCTAACCTGATTGCAAATGAATATCTATGGTAAAAAGAAATAGGGGAGCACTAAATGACCTAAAGTGTGGTCCTATATCCAAATATATGGTGGTAAAAAATGTAAAAAAAAAAAAACAAGAACAATAAAAACAAATTTGCGCAAAGAGGAATATAGTGCTGCACTTTCTATTAAAAAAAAGATGTCAGATATTCCAGAAAAAATTAGTCAATGATAACAGAAAAAAGAAGAAATATATAGTGAAGGAAAAATAATTCATCCATAAAGTCCTTAATGTGTAGCAAAAGAGATATCCGTGTGGGAAATAGTTAATTATTTGAAATATATAAATAAATAAATAAATAAATATATATATATGTGTGAATATGTTGGTTACAAAGTCCAAAAAAACATCTTTTAAAAAAATATATTGTCTATATGAAGAAACAAGTAATTGCTACCTTGTATACCGCCTATGTTTATAGTGCTGCGGAATCTGTTGGTACTCTACAAATAACCGATAATAATAATAATAATAATAAACAAGGACTTTCTCAAGACATCCCATTTTTCAACAGTTACCTATAACACTGGTGTTCTCAAATAATAATAAAATGAATATTAAGTTACAACAGGATATATGAGAGTTATATTATATTGTTATAAGACTAGAGACATTATTAATTGTGAATAAAAATATATCTGTATTCTATCTTTCTGCATATTTTATATATAAATATATATACACTTGGATATGTTGTACACACTTTGAATTTAGTCTAGATATTTAAACCCCTCTCCATACTTTCACTTTTTGTGTACTTTGGGGATTAGGTGCTTGAACATCTGGAGTAGCCTATAGATGATTTTAGGTGAGCAGTGAAGTGCATCTATTTTTTTCAATACAGAGCAAGAGGGAGTTGCTTGTTGTACACATTTTAAAAATGTTGTCTCACTTGCATCGAAAAATTGACTCAATTTAGTCATGCTAAATCCATACCATAGCTAGATGGTAACTCTTTTGTGCCATGTATTAATTTTGAGTTGTGTTCATTGCAAAATACAACATTCCACAATCAAAACACCAGTGTTACCTAAATACATTTGCTTTCTAACTAGCAATGATTTATTTATGTGTTTTTTCCCAACCTTTTTTCTATTGCATCTTTACAGCTTGGTTCCCCAGTTCCTTCATTGAATGGTGCCTGTTACAAGTGCACATGCACATCTGAAGAGGATCCTCAAACCAAACTGAAACAGGTTAATTGTCAGTTAATCACCTGCAATGAAGACTGCTCATTAGTGAGTTACATTCTTTTAAACCAACTGTCTGTCTGCCTTTGTGTCTATTTATCTATCTATCTATCTAATTGTATTGTAATTGCTTGTAGGGTATTAAACATTTTCATTAAAGGCAACAACAAAAAATATAATTTACTATTAATAAAATAATACAATAATACAAATAATTGTAACCAGGCATTTCTATAAAACTATTCCTACTTGAATTAGAATCAGTGTATTTGTTAATAGCTGTATTCTGAATGAGTTTGCTCAAGCGTCTTTTTCACTGTATCGAAACTGACATTTTCCACCACATCAGACTAATATTGACACAGATTACAAGTAGAATATGAGCATTATTGTGCGAAATCTCTCACATAATACACTTTGATGGGGGGGGGGGGGGTTGAAAAACTCATTATGGATATCACTCAAGCGCTAAACTAACTTGAAGATCAAATAGTGGAGTTCTTTACTTACTTCAAAACTATGGTTTCTATTAAAGTTTGACTTTACTGTTCTTTTAAGTGTAAGATCGTCAGCATTCTACTTTATTCCCTCTAACTAAAACAAATACCTCTTTTTAATTTATTTTACATCCTTGACTAAAAATTATAGCTGTTTTTGTAAGACATTTGTTATTTTCTAAAGGATGAAGAATACCAAGTTTCTGTTGGTCAGTGTTGTGGAACATGTGTCCCAAAGGGTTGCAAGATTATTACAGCCACTGGGGAACAACATCTACTAACGGTATATTGTGCATTTATATTAGATTATATTGGGTGCCAGTTAAATCTATTTCAGTCATGTCAACTCATAACAGAAAATATATTTAACAATTCAACCACTTAGATGCCAAGGAATGCTTCAGCATAAATTAACTGTAAGACTATGTTAAGTAATATGCTAATCATTGATTCAGGAAGAAATTAAACAAATGTGGAACAACATGAATTAAAACACAAGATATAAAAGCAAAACTGTAAATTAAAGAAAACCAAATGATTATTTCTATGTTCTGATAGTCAAACAGATATATTAAGCTATAAAGTTTTGTCAGTGCACAAAAAAATATTAAAGGGACACTGAACCCAAAAAAATTCATTCGTGATTCAGATAGAGCATGCAATTTTAAGCAACTTTCTAATTTACTCCTATTATCAAATTTAATTCATTCTCTTGGTATCTTTCTATGAAATTCAAGAATTTAAGTTTAGATGCCGGCCCATTTTTGGTGAATAACCTGGGATAAATTCATCCACCAATAAAAAAATGCTGTCCACAGTCTGAACCAAAAAAAAAGCTTAGATGTCTTCTTTTTCAAATAAAGCTATCAAGAGAACAAAGAAAATGTGATAATATCAGTAAATTAGAAAGTTGCTTAAAATTGCATGCTCTATCTGAATCACAAAAGAAAAAAATTGGGTTCAGTGTCCTTTTAAGGGCAAGATTATGAGTGGAGTGCTATTTAGTAGATATATATATATATATATATATATATATATATATATATATATATATATATTAAAATAATCAGATATAGATTTAAAAATAAAAATACAATTATCTTCTATGCGGAGAACATTGGAATGTAAAATATAAATAGCTACCTAACGCTGTGTTGGGATAGCTCACGCAAACAATTTACTTTCAACTTGTAATACACGCGCTAAACCGACCATTTTAAAAGTTTACTTTGAGCAGTGCTTGCTCTCAAGTGAAAATAATAATTAGCACACCACTTTTAATCTGGCCCAACATTTATAATATAATGAATATAATAATATAGCATTTTTGTTGGAGTAGCAATTTAATTTTGGAGTATATGTATGTAAACTGTAGTACACTCTTTTCAATAACTGTCATCCATACACTTGAGTGCAGAATTTGAGCTTCATATGCTAAGCAATAAATGCTGCCATGGAGCCCATCTGAATTTATGAAAAATGGGGCATAGGGAAACAAGAAATAATATGACAAACTTCTGAGAACAGAACAGTTAAGTGTCTCTTAGGTATTAATAACTGTTAGTTATATAGCTAGATAGATAATGCTGTAAGTTATTTATATATATATATTTTTTTTTTTTAAGGCAGGGGAATTGTGGGTACCGGATTATGACGCATGCACAACCTATAATTGCACCATCTCACAAGGGCAGTTTTCAACTATTGTGTCCAAAAAAACCTGTGAATTTGTGGATTCAAGAAGCTGTGCACCTGTAAGTTCTTATGAAAGTACATTTTCTGAAAGGCCAATATATTACATATTTTTTACAGATCTTACAAAGTATATGCATGAAGCAGACTATTCTAATTTTTATGGTATAATAATACATAAATTACTTAAACATTTTCAAACTCACTCACAATATTAGCTTATTGATTTTTAAATTATATGAATGATATTTTAATTCCCAACTTTTAAGGCATTACCCCTTGTTTGCTGCAATTGTTTTCAATAACCAAACTCCTCCCACTACTTGCCTTATGTGGAAGAGCCAATCCAGGCTTGTTCCTAGAGCAGACAACACTAGCCACAGTAATTTTGTTTGCAAAATGTCATTTGTTTTGTAGTTTTTATCTTGTACACTCTTCTAATAAGGAACAGCTATGTGGCTGTCATTTACTGCTCTAGTTATCAAAAAGGGGAAATTATTTTTTTAGATTTAAATTACAGGAAATAGAGACAAATATAAAGTAAAGGTTTGCTGTAAGTGTTTTACTACATGTAATTAACATTTTATTTTACAAATTCAATATATTTACTTTCAAGAAACGGATGTTCCTGTGTTGAATTAATATATATACAGTATATAGATAAAACCAAAATGTTGAAGCACATAAATGTAATGCAGCATAGCTACAAAATATAATCTAAACATCTCCCTACTGTAAAGAAACTTGAAGCAGCCAGTCAGGATGCTTGTCCCACGACTTGCAAGGGAGTGTGCATCAGGCATGTGCAGGCACATCCATGTTATTTTCCTGTTCAGTTTAAAGGGATAGTAAACCCCACAATTTTCTTTTATGATTCAGCTACAGCATACAAATTTAAACAACTTTCCAATTGAATTATATTATCAAATTTGCTTAATTCTCTTGTTATCCATTGCTGAAGGGACAGCATTGCACTACTGACAGGAAGCTGAAAATATCCATTTTGCCAATCACAAGAGACAAATGTGTGCAGGCACCAATTAGCAGCAGCTCCCACTAGTGTATGATATGTGCGTATTCATTTTTTAACAAGGGATACTAAGAGAACGAAGCATATTTGAAAATAGAAGTGCATTTAAAAATGTCTTAAAATGACATGCTCTATCTGAATCATGCAAGTTTAATTTTTACTTTCCTATCCCTTTAAGTAAGTTCTAAGAAATTTAATGACATTTCAGTGACATCTCATGAGATCACAGCAAAGGCAAAGCATCACCTCAGCACTGCTGATACTGATTGGCTATTGTTTTGTGGGGGGGTTTTTCAACTTGCTTTACAGAGCACTTACTCTGGTGAGATGAGGAAATTTTGAGGTAAAATATCTTCCTTTTTTACATAGAGATGCTCAGGTGATATTTTCTTGTCAGCATTTTACAGTTATGCTGCATCACTTTCAAGTGATTTAGCTTATGAGCATTATGTCCCTTTAAGTTTATGCCATGTGTCACAGACAACCAGTAGAGCCATGGATTAATGCCCTGGTACCTCCAAATATGAAGACTAACTAAAAAGTCTGAAATAAACCACAAGGTTTTACATTTTCTACTCTGTTTCACTGGGATGTACCCAATGCACATCATTAGGTATCTAAAGGATTTATTCCAATCCTTTAAAAGATCTTTTCAAATGAGTTATCAATAGATATTTGTATAGCTATTAAAGTGACAGCAAACTATTTTTTTTTCTATCATACAACTGATAGAGCATTAAACACATTAAAAACATTTTTTGCTTGAATAAAAGGGTTACTTTTTGAAGCTAACTGAAAGTGTAATAGGACAACATAAGTATAAAACTATAAAATACAAGAACTTCAATACTGTGGTAAAGCTGTTTTTTTTAAAAAACTAAAAAATTTAAATTGACACATAGAGGCCTATTTAACAACGGTCTGTTGGACCTGATCCGACAGTGCGGATCAGGTCCGACAGACCTCGCTGAATGTGGAGAGCAATACGCTCTCCGTATTCAGCATTGCACCAGCAGCTCTTGTGAGCCGCCCCCTGCAGATTGGCAGTCAATCGGCCGCCAGCAGGGGGTGTCAATCAACCCGATTATACTCGATCGGGTTGAATTGTGGCGATGTCTGTCCACCTCCTCAGAGCAGGCAGACAGGTTATGGAGCAGCGGTCTTTAGACCGCTGCTCCATAACTTGTGTTTCTGGCGAGTCTGAAGGCTCGTCAGAAACACGGGACATCAAGCTCCATATGGAGCTTGATAGATATGTCCCATATATAATAAATAAATAAATAATAAATAAATAATAAATAAATAATAAATAAATAAATTAAATTAAATATATGGCAAACAGTTCTGATACCTTAATTACGCCCCAATTCTAAAAAAAATCCCGATCAAGACGTGGTTTTCCACTCGCAGGGGCAGCCCTCATGGAATTCTATCAAACAAAAGGCTCTGTCCCTGCAAGTGCTGAGATGTCTCCCATACAAATAATGAGAGCTCTCTGATAGGCAAACGTTTGCAACGGAGGGAGCAGCACAGAGGGAGAAACCAGCGTGTTTCTAAACTTGAATATTACACTTAATACAAATCAAATTACGCTGTGATCACAAACTGAAATGGATTCGACCACTTAAAGTATAAAACCACAAACAAACAAGTTTTTACTTGAAAAGTTCCCAGAATCATATGTTCGGATGTTACACACTCGTTCTTGGAACCAATACTGACATACACAATGACTATTTTACACCTACTATTCACATTACAGTTGTTTTGAATTAACCCCTTTTTCAGTGAATAAGGGAAATGTCATTTGCATGTGTGAGATTAACCTTTTGAAACCTGAAAATATCCTGATAGCTGGTAAACAATATGAATGCAGCTTGTTTATGGGCATAATGGGGTTACTGAGCATTTTTGATCAATAATTATATTGATACTTTTAATAGTTTTTAAAGTATCAGAAGTATTTATTTAAAAAAAATTCCAATCAAGGATTGAGAAAGCATTTTTTCTTGTTTACATGAGAAATCAAGAAAAACAGTTTGTGAAATGAGTGTCTAATAAACAAAGGTGGATGCAACTGGTCTCATGTTCAAGAATGGGATTTTAAATATGAAACAAACATTTACAGAATCAGATTGCTACTAGGGATGGGCGAATGTTTTGCAACATTCGAAAAACGGCACAAATTTTAACACATTCGTTCATTCGAATCGAATTTCGAATGTTTACATAACATTCTAACATTCGATTTTTGAATGTTCGGTTTCAAATTTTACGATTACATTCGAAAATATTCTTTTCGAAAAATTCTAATTTAGATTGTAATAGTATTGCTAATGCTTTTTCTTTAAATGTAATATTCGAATTATGCAATATTCAAATTCGAAAAATTCGAATTTAGATTATAATAGTATTTCTAATGCTTTTTCTTTAAATGTAATATTCGAATTATGCTATACGTGTATTCAAATTCGAAAAATTTGAATTTTGATTGTAATAGTATTTCTAATGCTTTTTCTTTAAATTTAATATTCGAATTATGCTATATTCGAATTCTAAAAATTCGAATTTAGATTGTAATAGTATTTCTAATGCTTTTTCTTTAAATGTAATATTCGAATTATGTGTATATATAGCCTTACAGCAAAGTAAGGGGGCGCTAGTGATAATATAGATAGTTATATTAATCTATATACTATTTAAAAAATGCAAATTGGTAATTGTGTATACAATACAAATAAAAAAATAAAACAAAATAAAAGAAAAATGAAATAAAATCCTCTCAAATGAGGGAAGTCCAAATATAATTACAAAATCAAGGCAAAAATAAGTCCTTTTCAAAACCAAGTGGAAAAGCCCTGTGGTGGCTGCCTACTCCTTGCCGACTGGTCCGGGTATAACTATGAGGAATAGAAGAAAATAGAGGGGCGCCTCATGTGTAGGATCAACAGATATAAAAATCAGTAATAACAGTAGTAGAGCCAAATGGGTACTCACACACTTCACAAGCACACCAATGTGCTGGTAGTAGCAGGCTGCAGATTCAAATAAAGCCCAAGGGAGGGCGAAACGCGTCGCTTGCATATGTGACACTGTGACATTGTATCTTTGAAACACTAAGAGATATCTCAGTACAGCTTGTACTGCAACTTTAACCCGGGTTACCAGTATCTTTGTATATCCCAAGGTAAGGGATAACTTGTGCCCTACCAGTCTATTGGAACAACGGATACATCTACAGCAGTTAAATCTGCTCTTGCAGCAAGTTTTCATCAGCACACAGCAATCAGCTGTTTTCTTTCTCACGCTGCTGGAACGACAATCCATTACCTGAGAAGAGCGGAAGTTTGTGACGTCAGACGCCGACTCACATGTGCAGAGGTCTGTACACTTCTATTTTCCAGGAACGGCAGTCACTACAGCC
This sequence comes from Bombina bombina, assembly GCF_027579735.1. Classification (NCBI taxonomy): domain Eukaryota; kingdom Metazoa; phylum Chordata; class Amphibia; order Anura; family Bombinatoridae; genus Bombina; species Bombina bombina. The sequence continues at coordinate 88,332,952 of NC_069505.1, read as the reverse complement.
GAGGTCCAAGCTTTGACCGCAAGATTTCCTTTCCTCGGTAACACCCTCCAAGTACCCTCTTGACTCACGGTACAGTACATTGTATCTGTTTGTGGCACCAATTTGTTACAAATTCTAGCCGTAATGCTACAATATTGATGCTCATTTGCACACGGCCATCTGCACTGTGATTATATTTCTGGACTTGGTGCTTGTTTTTATTAATAATCCTTTCTTTTGTGATTATGATTAGTGTTATGCCATACATTTAAGATTATGATTGTTTTTTAACATTTATTTACATCCTATTAATTGTTAGCTGCTATTTGCAAATATTTGCACGGACTACTGATTTTTTATCCAAGGGAGACGTCCCTACCGCTAACTTCTATATATGTTTTTATGTAATTTGTCTATTTCATTTAATAAATTTAAATATCTTTTAATGTGGTGTGTATACTTTTAGCTTGATAGCGCACTTTCTCTATCTTGAGGCTTAGGCTTCATTATTGGTCATTTCCTTGTGTCTGATACAAGCAGAGATTGTATCTTTAGAGTAAGTGTTTAGCAATACCATCCTTAGCGCGCACCAATCCACTTTTTTAATTTATCTCTGCAGATTCAAATAGGTGTGGCAGCTCACCTCTCAGGTAGTACTCTGATGCTGGAGATGGAAAAGGAGACACAGAAAAAAAGCACTACATGTGCAGACTGTTAAAAATATAACTAACAATATTTTCAGTGGTACAGATGGTTACTCACATACTCCATGAGCACACTTATGTGCTGGTAGAAACAAGCTGCAAATTTTAGGCAGGTGTAGCAGCTCACCCCAAATCAGATTTCTTAATGCTGTAATCAAATGGCTCCAATAGGTATACAAAGTCCCAAAAAGGTAGAGAGACTCTTATCTATCAGCAGGGCAGTAGGTAGGTAAAGATATCCACTCAAAGGCGTATTTCCAGTAAAATACAAATATTTATTAAAAACAAAAGTAAAAAAACACAACAGAACAATTGCTGTGTTAGGTGGATAAAAAAGGGGTTAACAGTGACCCCAATAATGCAACACGTTTCTCGGTTTTGCACCGTTTCATCAGGCATAAAATTGTTCTTATTCCTACCTCTCCTGTCTCTGCTTTATATAGCCAGCTAACAAACATTATCCTCCTTTCAGAGGGGTGTGTTTAACAATTAATCACTGACACCTGTCTAAGGTGGCTAGTCTCCTAATTACAAAATGTTAAGGAAATCCAATGTACTTATATATGCAAGAAAACTGTCTATTTGTTGTTTATAATATACGTGTATATGTACAAAAGACTAGCTTTCTATCTGATATACGTATGTGTATAAGTGTAAGGGGGATTTTCTTTCTATTCCATCTATTCTATAGATCTCCCAACAGTGATAGTCTATTCCTATACTATATATGTTATATGGCTCATCCATCAGTAATATTTCCCTATATTCCATAATCCATACTGATAAATAGAAATGGAAGACAGATCAATACTAACCCGTATTGTAGATAGAAATATTCCTCCATTCCTGTTATATATCCATAAGACTGCATATGTGCATATAAATAAACCATGTGTATATATTATGCATATAAGAATTTAGTTTCATTTGATTGTATGTATACATTGTAATAGGCTGCATTTAACAGTGTCCACCACTTTTGCATGGATTACACTTCCGGGTATTGGTTTCATAGGGGTTTATATTGGTTGTTACATGTCTTTCTTTAGCCAATAGTAAACGAGCCTCAAAGTGGTGTTAAATGCAGCCTATTACAATGTATACATACAATCAAATGAAACTAAATTCTTATATGCATAATATATACACATGGTTTATTTATATGCACATATGCAGTCTTATGGATATATAACAGGAATGGAGGAATATTTCTATCTACAATACGGGTTAGTATTGATCTGTCTTCCATTTCTATTTATCAGTATGGATTATGGAATATAGGGAAATATTACTGATGGATGAGCCATATAACATATATAGTATAGGAATAGACTATCACTGTTGGGAGATCTATAGAATAGATGGAATAGAAAGAAAATCCCCCTTACACTTATACACATACGTATATCAGATAGAAAGCTAGTCTTTTGTACATATACACATATATTATAAACAACAAATAGACAGTTTTCTTGCATATATAAGTACATTGGATTTCCTTAACATTTTGTAATTAGGAGACTAGCCACCTTAGACAGGTGTCAGTGATTAATTGTTAAACACACCCCTCTGAAAGGAGGATAATGTTTGTTAGCTGGCTATATAAAGCAGAGACAGGAGAGGTAGGAATAAGAACAATTTTATGCCTGATGAAACGGTGCAAAACCGAGAAACGTGTTGCATTATTGGGGTCACTGTTAACCCCTTTTTTATCCACCTAACACAGCAATTGTTCTGTTGTGTTTTTTAACTTTTGTTTTTAATAAATATTTGTATTTTACTGGAAATACGCCTTTGAGTGGATATCTTTACCTACCTACTGCCCTGCTGATAGATAAGAGTCTCTCTACCTTTTTGGGACTTTGTATACCTATTGGAGCCATTTGATTACAGCATTAAGAAATCTGATTTGGGGTGAGCTGCTACACCTGCCTAAAATTTGCAGCTTGTTTCTACCAGCACATAAGTGTGCTCATGGAGTATGTGAGTAACCATCTGTACCACTGAAAATATTGTTAGTTATATTTTTAACAGTCTGCACATGTAGTGCTTTTTTCTGTGTCTCCTTTTCCATCTCCAGCATCACAGTACTACCTGAGAGGTGACCTGCCACACCTATTTGAATCTGCAGCCTGCTACTACCAGCACATTGGTGTGCTTGTGAAGTGTGTGAGTACCCATTTGGCTCTACTACTGTTATTACTGATTTTTATATCTGTTGATCCTACACATGAGGCGCCCCTCTATTTTCTTCTATTCCTCAATATTCGAATTATGCAATATTAGAATTCTAAAAATTCGAATTTAGATTGTAATAGTATTTCTAATGCTTTATCTTTAAATGTATTATTCGAATTATGCAATATTCTATATGGAAACATTCGAAATTATATATTTGTATCTATTATGTATCAATTTACTAGATTCCCACCCTACCACATGAACTATTGAACTTCTGAATAGTATTTGTTAAATAGAATGTTAAATTCGAAATTTTTGAATGTGGACATTCGATATAATTATAAACATTCGAATTCGAAAGAGACATTCGAAAACTGTAAATAACATTCGATTTTCGAATTTTTAAGAATATTCATTCTTATTGACATTCAGATTTAGAATTCGAATTTCAGTAATAACATTTGTTCTACATTCGAAATTTGAAAATGTACACATTCGCCCATCCCTAATTGCTACAAGTTCTAGAAGTTGAAGTTGTAGCCATCATTTATGGTTTTTGGGGTTTTCTCCTTAGATGTACGTGTTACATTGGCATGTGCACCAACTGTAATTCTCAACTAACTCTATATGTATATATACATACATTAATGTGTACATTTACCATGAGTACACACATGCATGTGCATATACACACGTACTCACATACACACATGTGCACTCATATAACCACTCATGCACACTGATTATAAATACATACTGTATATACACATACATGCTCACCCCTCTCATGTCCATACCCATTCTCACCCTCTCTCCCATGCCCATACCCCTTCTTACTCCCCCTCCCATGCCCATACCCCTGCTCTCTCCCCGCTCCCATGCCCTTACCCCTTCTCACTTTCCAATGCCTATACCCCTTCTTACTCCCCCCTCCCATGCCCATACCCCTGCTCTCTCCCAGCTCCCATGCCCTTACCCCTTCTCACTCTCCCATGCCTATACCCCTTTTTACTCCCCCCTCCCATACCCCTGCTCTCTCCCAGCTCCAATGCCCTTACCCCTTCTCACTCTCCCATGACCATTTTCTCTCCCTCTTCCATGCCCCTTCTATCTCACCCTTCCATGCCTTTTCTCTCTACCTCCTTCCATGCTCTTTCTCTCTTTCCCCAAGACCCCTCCACACTCTAACCTTAGTGTTAATTATAGCACATGGTGGTGGAGCACTTTAATGTGGGGGTTGGAATATGACCACACAATATCCCCTGCTTCCCTTATTGAGTGCTGCGTGCCATAGGTTTTTGCTTGAGCAAAAAAATTCAACTTAAATATGAGCACAAGGATAAGAGTGCAATTGGTTTACTTTGAGCAGTATTAGCTCTCAATAGAACTAATATTTTTGCCTTCTATGAAACTTAAAATGTTTTTGTATTATATGTGTTCCATAATTAAAGGTGTAATTTCACTTGTAACATTATTTTGAACTTTTCACTAATCAAAACCACAATGTTGCTTACATAACTGTAAATTAAACATGTATAAAAACTTAAAGGGACATTAAACCCAAAAAGTTTCTTTCATGATTCAGAAAGAAGGCACAATTTTTAAAAAAGTTTCCAATTTACCTCTATTATCAATTTTTTATCTTTCTCATGTTATTCTTTGTTGAAGAGATACCTAGGTAGGTTGCGCGCACATGCCTGAAGCACTACACAACAGGAAATAGTGCTGCCATCTAGTGCCCCTGTTAATGTATAACATTGTTGCAAAACTGCTGCTATATAGTGCTGCAGAAACGTGGACACTGTTTAGTGGAAATATATCAGAGCGTCAAACAAAGTAGGCTGGGTCAAGGATCAGCACAACAAATACCAATGATAACAATAAGTTGATAAAGAAGTAAATAAAAAGTACAGTTTAATACAATGAGATACAATCCTAATATAAATGTTGTTAGACAACTTGATACAATTCTATTAAAATGTGGTTACACTCTGATGAAAACAGCATTGATTCATGGATCCATGTTACAAGTAAAGTTAAAGCATAAAAACATATTCCTGAAAGAGCTCAGGTTTCACAATTAAAAGAACAAGTGCTTGCGGATGGTATGGAGCTTAAGTGGCTAAAATGGGAGGCACTTAGTAAAGGCTCCAATAGAGTGGCGGACTAGTGGAAAAACCGGATAGGATAACCGGATAGAAGTATATACAATAGCAATAGTGTAAAATTGTGTGATATGTAGTAAATAATGAGGGATGGTTGATGAGGCAAATGCTAAAACAATGGATGTTTGTAAAGGGAAAGGAATAGTCCTGGCTCACACCATAGGTTTTACTTATGTGTTTAAATTTTCAGAAACTTAATCTTAATAATGCAGAAAAAAAGCTCCTAGGTAGGTATGGAGTGTGACAGAGGTACCTTTGACGAGTACTTAAAAGGAAAAACGTGATCGTGTGGCGTGACAAAAATATGTTGAAAAATTGTCGAAAAATAAAGCCGGCGTAAGTGTAGTGGATAAAAGAACGTGACGGTGGTTGTTAAAAAAGTAAGTATACTCAAATTAGAGATGCAGGGGTGAAACTAAAACTCAAATCACAACGCAAAATAAGGAATTTATAAACAAATAACAATAATGTGAAATTAGTGATCACACTAATAAAGACGTTAGAATCGGTTAAAACACAATAAATTTGCAACAAATTACATAAACAACTGTAGAGAGGATCTCAGGTACCAGAGACCGCTGGGCTGACAACTTCAGAACTACTAAATAGTGTCCGTTTGAGGTTTAAAAATAACAGATGGTGATGCAATTTGGAATGAGTCCGGTAAAAAAATGGAATGTCTCGTTAGCAGTCTATCCTAAACATAAATCCCATATCCAAAAAAAAGTAATGCAATAATTTTCTTTGAGGGAGTATGCCAAGTAAATAGGTCCCAATGTGTAATCCAAGGTTAGTCTCCCTTACCTCTCAGGGAAAGAACACAAATATATAGTGCAGAGGGTTTCTGTAACATGAACACAATTAAAATGCTCCTTACCAGTCACCAGTCAACGCGTTTCGGTCCTCACTGACCTTTATCAAGACTCTTTTATTAGAGTGTAACCACATTTTAATAGAATTGTATCAAGTTGTCTAACAACATTTATATTAGGATTGTATCTCATTGTATTAAACTGTACTTTTTATTTACTTCTTTATCAACTTATTGTTACCGTTGGTATTTGTTGTGCTGATCCTTGACCCAGCCTACTTTGTTTGGCGCTCTGATATATTTCCACTAAACATTGTTAACCCTTTATTGGCAACTAGGTGCCAATCTATCAGAGCTAGAGGTCTGTTTAGCTGGCGCTCTGTAATTCCCCTCTATTGAAGAAACATGCACACTCTTGAGCTTACATTTCTTTGTTTCCACAAAGGATAACAAGAAAACTAAGAAAATGTTATAATAGAAGTAAACTAGAAAGTTGTTTAAAATGTTATGTTCTATCTAAATCATGAAAGAACAAAATTGGGTTTTATGTCCCTTTAATTATTTAGAAAAAGACATGCAGAATGAGTAGAGCAAATGTTTTGCATTGTTTCTGGTCCTGCCCAAAACTGCAAAGATCTTGGAGAGTGGTAAAATTGTGGGTTAATAAAATCTTATGACCGCTGCTTCTTAACTTAAATTACAGGCGGACCTGAAACTTCGGGGGTAGAAAGTAGCATCCGCTGCTTGTTACATCTACCCCTAAGAGTGTAGGTCTGGGAAGAATGAAAGATGGGGAAAGGGTTAGAAATCAGAACTTCAAGGGTATGGACATAATCTATATTTAATATATAGAAATGTAACTTCTCTTAACCCAGGGTAAGGGAGAATATATGGTTTTAATTTACAATGATTTATAACTTATTTACATTATTTACATTAAATAAGAGATAAAGGGCTTTCATGCGTGCTGTGTAGTGGAGATTTAATGAATTTGAGTTTGTGTTTAAATAATAATATAAGGGTATATGTTGAGAATGTATGGAATTCATAATACATTAAGATAGTGATGGATTATTTATTTAATCTTGGAGTAGCATGTTTTAGGAATATGATGAGCTTTCTTGATGTTGAATGAACACAGAAAGCATGATCTGGAAATATTATTTTATTTTTTGCTCATACATCGAATTGAACAAATGTTTGTTTTGATTAAAATAAATAAAAAAAAAGACAAGTTGATATTTTTCTTCTGATGAACTGGTATACATTAGTTGAGGGGTTTATTGCGATGGATCCACTAAAATAAAATAGAAATATACATACAAAAAGCAGATGTGATAGATTCGATGGATCAAAAAAACATTAATTTGCAAAACCCTTGGAAAAAAATCTCTTGCACATGACTTTGCTAATGGATTGGAATAGGTCCAATAGACAAATAGATAGATACATTTATTTATGTTTATTTTACATTTTTTTGCCATTCAACGCTCTTGCTGATATAACCCCCTCTCCATATTGTTCCTGTTAATTTGCCTTCTATGATTTCAAGAGATCAATAATTTATTTTTCCAGACACTTCCCAATTATGTCTTAACCACTACATATATATCAAATATATTTTTAAGAAATTTGCTGGAATTCTGTACCTGGGTATGAGTAATCACATGCTTTTTTTTTGTTAGGGAGAGGACTTCATACTAAATACAGGTGTATGCTGTGGAGAATGTGTCCAGACTTCCTGCATGATAACCATGAATGGAGAGACTTTACTTCTAGAGGTATTGTAATATTGCATTCGATATGCAGTGAATGAAAAGCAATGCATATACTGTAATATGAACCCTACATATTAAAAAAGTGTTTTTAAAATATGTGATTTCCTTTGCTGCACTCTGCGCTCCCATGCTTTAAACTTGCCCAGAGCACCATTGCACTAGCATAAAGGAGTCAATGTTTAAAGTGGATACTCGAAGCAAAAAAGGGTGGTATTGGTTTTCTCATTTGCATATAATTTCCCAGATTCCTCTTCTGTTGTACACAACCTTGTAGTTCAGGTTTTCTGTGGGGGATGTGCAGAATGGCTATGTGATAAGCTATTGAGTAAAATATTTTTAAAAGAGACATTTAACTTTAAAAAAATCTATTGTGCATATGGAAGAGTACTTCCTTGAAGGAAAGAGATGACGTTGCAGTCTTCTGATTTACTTATGAATTACAATTGACAACTTTTTATGATCCTCTAAACCTGTTCCACCATGTGTATTGCAGACATCACTCTCTGACTACATGGATTAGAGGCCCTCGTTACACCAATAGCCTCCCTAGCTGAAGCCCCAGAAAGAGTAATTGCTTGGAAGAGGCACATTTACGTCAATAGTGGTATATATAGCTGGTTTATCGTCTGAACCCTATGGCCTCTATTTAACAAAGTCTGGCGGACCTGATCCGAGAGTGCGGATCAGGTCCGCCAGACCTTGCTGAATACGGAGAGCAATACGCTCTCCATATTCAGCATTGCACCAGCAGCTCACAAGAGCTGCTGGTGCAACGCCGCCCCCTGCAGACTCGCAGCCAATGGGCCGCCAGCAGGGAGGTTTTAATCAACCCGATCGTACTCGATCGGTTTGAATTCCGGCGATGTCTGTCCGCCTGCTCAGAGCAGGCGGACAGGGTTATGGAGCAGCCGTCTTTGTGACCGCTGCTTCATAACTGCTGTTTATGGCGAGCCTGCAGACTCGCTCGAAACACGGGGCATCAAGCTCCATTCGGAGCTTGATAGATAGGCCTCTATATCTCACCCTCTGAAATAATTGTTTATATATGAGAGTTGGCTGATATGGCCTGTAAAACAGTATCGGAAGATTTGGTTAAATATTTGAGTACATCTTTGTCTCTCTTTATTCAATCTAGAGAACCTCATTTTTCAAATAAATAGAGGAGAAGAAAACATGTTATTTAAAGAAGGAATTCTATTTATATTTTAGTAAAAGTATGGGGTATAGTGTCTATCCCCTAAAACTAGCATTCAACATTTACATACAAAACTACTTAAAAGAGTGGATTACTCATTTAAATGAGAGATCTCCTGTGCGATTGGAATGACTATCCCATGTCTTCTTGGTGACTTTGTAAGTGTTGTGGGCTAAAATATGGAATAAAAACACCTCTATATAATTACTGAAATTGGATAAGTGATACCTTTTTTCAAAGAGGAGTTACATACTCAGGTAGCTAAATTTAAATGACTTGATACAAATATAGGCACAATGACAATAACTAATACCTCTCAAAACTGGACATATTGGGGAGTTTCGGGTACTCTAAACAGGCCCTTACTGCTTCCCTCACCAAAGAACTACATTATAAGACCCATCTTTCGTAAAGGGTATTAAAGGCATTTAATGTGCTTTTAGGTGTAGATTCATTCCTATTGTAATTGTTAGTTTATTGTGCTGTTGACAGAAGGGTTTTGCAGAGCCTTTCTCCAGAGATTATAAAAAATTACAAGCATATAAATAAGGGTCCGATTATGAGTGGCATGCTAACAGTTCAGGTTTATCACGGCTCTTTGAGCGTGTCGGATGTAGTGCGCGTGTCGGATGAAAGTAAATGCGATCATTTGTGTGCAATTGAATGTAGTGCGTGTTGGGATTGCATGACCAAATGTCATAAAAACATCAAATATACATTTAAAAGTACAGTTACACTCATGACACAATCTAATAAAAATTATTTTAAAAAATATATTGCATAACAAAGTTATAAGGCTCAAAGATATAAGGTCTCAGTTGTTAAAAAAAAAAAAGGACTGCAAAGGGCTTTAACATAGAGATACATACATATACATGTCTAAATATGTATATGTATGTATATATATATATGTATATATGTGTATGCATGTATTTATGTGTTTTAATGTATTTACAGATATATATAAACATATAAATAAATATATATATATATATATATATACACACAGTATCTCACAAAAGTGAGTACACCCTTCACATTTTTGTAAATATTTTATTATATCTTTTCATGTGACAACACTGAAGAAATGACACTTTGCTACAATCTAAAGTAGTGAGTGTACAGCCTGTATAACAGTGTAAATTTGCTGTCCTGTCAAAATAACTCAACACACAGCCATTAATGTCTAAACCGTATGCAACAAAAGTGAGTACACCCCTTAGTGGAAATGTCCAAATTGGGCTCAATTAGCCATTTTCCCTCCCCGGTGTCATGTGACTAATTAGTGTTACAAGGTCTCAGGTGTGAATGGGGAGCAGGTGTGTTAAATTTGGTGTTATCGCTCTCACACTCTCTCATACTGGTCACTGGAAGTTCAACATGGCACCTCATGGCAAAGAACTCTCTGAGGATCTGAAAAAAATAATTATTGCTCTACATAAAGATGGCCTAAGCTATAAGAAGATTGCCAAGACCCTGAAACTGAGGTGCAGCACGGTGGGCAAGACCATACAGTGGTTTCACAGGACAGGTTCCACTCAGAACGGGCCTCACCATGGTCGACCAAAGAAGTTGAGTGCTTGTGCCCAGCATCATATCCAAAGTTTGTCTTTGGGAAATAGACGTATGAGTGCTGCCAGCATTGCTGCAGGGGTTGAAGGGGTGGGGGGTCAGCCTGTCAGTGCTCAGAACATACGCCACACACTGCATCATATTGGCCTGCATGGCTGTTGTCCCAGAAGGAAGCCTTTTCTAAAGATGATGCAAAAGAAAGCCCACAAACAGTTTGCTGACGACAAGCAGACTAAGGACATGGATTACTGGAACCATGTCCTGTGGTCCGATGAGACCAAGATACACTTATTTGGTTCAGAGGGTGTCAAGCGTGTGGGGCGGCAACCAGGTGAGGAGTACAAAGACAAGTGTGTCTTGCCTACAGTCAAGCATGGTGGTGGAAGTGTCATGGTCTGGGCCTTTATGAATGCTGCCGGCACTGGGGAGCTACAGTTCATTGAGGGAACCATGAATGCCAACATGTACTGTGACATACTGAAGCAGAGCATGATCCCCTCCCTTTGGAGACTGGGCCACAGGGGAGTATTCCAACATGATAACGACCTCAAACACACCTCCAAGACGACCACTGCTTGGCTAAAGAAGCTAAGGGTAAAGATAATGGATTGGCCAAGCATGTCTCCAGACCTAAACCCTATTGAGCATCTGTGGGGCATCCTCAAACTGAAGGTGGGAGAGCACAAGTTCTCTATCATCCACCAGCTCTGTGATGTCGTCATGAAGGAGTGGAAGTGGTCTCAAGTGGCAACCTGTGAAGCTCTGGTGAACTCCATGCCCAAGAGGGTTAAGGCAGTGCTGGGAAATAATGGTGGCCACACAAAATATTGACACTTTGGGCCCAATTTGGATATTTCCACTTATGGGTGTACTCACTTTTGTTGCCAACAGTTTAGACATTAATGGCTGTGTGTTGAGTTATTTTGAGGGGACAACAAATTTATACTGTTATACAGGATGTACACTCACTACTTGACATTGTTGCAAAGTGTAATTTCTTCAGTGTTGTCACATGAAAATATATAATAAAATATTTACAAAAATGTGAGGGGTGTACTCACTTTTGTGAGATACTGTGTGTATATATATATATATATATATATATATATATATATATATATATACACACACACACACAGAGAGAAGCACACTAACAGGAACAAACAACTGGCTCAATACTATTGTTAGCCTGTTCTATTGTGATTTACCACCTGGGTGCAACTTCTTTTAGCCCAGTAATGCTTTTCACAGAGAAGAACTTTCCTGTAGTATATCAGTCTGATCCCGCCTATTACGGTCAGTCCAGCACCGAAATACCTGGCAATTCCTCTCTGAACAAGGAACACAGCAACCTCAGACAATCGTTTTGGCCTTCATTGGTCCTCGTCAGTGAAGTGTAGCCATATTCCTCTAAGCACACTGAGCAAGGAGTCCACGTCTGGTTTCCCCTTTTTCCATAGGGAGACTAAATACACACAGAGAGAAGCACACTCACAGGAACGAACAACTGGCTCAATACTATTGTTAGCCTGTTCTTTTGCGATTTACCACCTGGGTGCAGCGTCTTTTAGCCCAGTAATGCTTTTCACAGAGAAGAACTTTCCTGTAGTATATCACTCTGATCCTGCCTATTACGGTCAATCCAGCGCAGAAATACCTGGCAATTCCTCTCTGAACAAGGAACACAGCAACCCCAGACGATCATTTCGGCCTTCATTGGGCCTCATCAATGAGGTGTAGCCATATTCCTCTTAGCACACTGAGCAAGGAGTCCACGTCTAGAACAGGCTAACAATAGTATTGAGCCAGTTGTTCGTTCCTGTGAGTGTGCTTCTCTCTGTGTGTATTTAGTCTCCCTATGGGAAAAAGGGGAAACCAGACGTGGACTCCTTGCTCAGTGTGCTTAGAGGAATATGGCTACACCTCACTGACGAGGCCCAATGAAGGCCGAAATGATCGTCTGGGGTTGCTGTGTTTCTTGTTCAGAGAAGAATTGCCTGGTATTTCGGTGCTGGACTGACCGAAATAGGCGGGATCAGACTGATATACTACAGGAAAGTTCTTCTCTGTGAAAATCATTACTTGGCTAAAAGAAGCTGCACCCAGGTGGTGGTAAATCACCATAGTACAGTCTAACAATAGTATTGAGCCAGTTGTTGGTTCCTGTGAGTGTGCTTCTCTGTGTGTGTGTGTATATATATATATATATATATATATATATATGTGTGTGTGTGTGCATGTGTGTGCATTTGAGCCCTTTGCAGTCAAATAGATAAAAACATGTAAAAGCATATTTATGATTTATTCATATTTAATAAATATTCTGGGCTCCATTTATGAAGCAACAAATGCTGCTTTGGAGGCCCATTGTTTCAGGATCACCTGAAACAGAAGTTAAGAAGCAGCGGTCATAAAACTGGCTGCCAGTTAGCAGGCGGCAGCATTGCAGCATATGCTGTTGGCATCTAGTGATGTCAAGCGGACATGATTCGCTATAGCTTATTTCTAGCTAGGTAAGCGCGTGAGCGTGAGAGATAAATAATGCTCCACTCGTAACCTAGTCCTAGTTAAGTATAACATACATGGTATTTTGTGATATTCTACATTAGAGGATTTTTGGCGCAAGTATTTGTTTATTTACTACCCTAAAGTGAGTTACACTAATTGAAAGATTAAAACCTAGATCTGGAAAACAATTTGGCCAGTCACAACAGGGGGGTTAACTCTTCAGTGGCAGAAGTTTATAAAACCTTTCAGCTTTCATGTGATACCTGTTTTAAACTCTAATTTAATTTTGTTTTTTGATTAAAATGTGAGGCAATAAATGTGAAAAATATAAAAAATATATTTTTTTTCTATATTCAACAATTTGTTTAACAGATTTTGTCCTACAGGTAGTTTGAGCATCAATTTTGACACACATTTACTTAGAGGTCAAAGTGATTTCTGCTAACAAAATTCTCAAGATATATCTGTCCAGGAATCAACTCAATCAAAATAAATATTTCATGTGCGCCATAGGGCTAGAGTGAGCAGGAGGTGGCATTGCACATGCACACGCTTGTGCAATGCTAAATATGAGATGCGAATCTTGCAGAAGCGAACTTTGTCAATTCAGGTTTTCTTAAATGGGGCCCATAGTAGTAAGAAGAAAAGGAAAAAAAGTGATAATTAAAAATTCCCCATGTCTCCTAAGCATGAAGATACAGAATATATACAGTACATGTATTTATAGCTGCAAAGGCAGCACCACTTGTAATAAGCAACATGTTATAGGCATGCACAAGCATGCTGTTTTCATAGGTAAAAAGGAACAAAATGTATGCTTACCTGATAAATGAATCAAGAGGCAAAACACTCCATAAAATAGAACCTCCCACTTTCCCATGATTCCATAGTCATACATATAGCCTAGAGAAAGGAAACATTTAGAAAAGTAGGAAAGGAAAATCAGAGTACAAATGCAACGGAAAAACAAGAGTGGGTCTCAAGGACTCTCACAATCATAAAATAAATAATTTTTCAAGTTAGAATACATTTTCATAAGATGTTGGATCTAAATACCACTCTGTGAAGTACACAAAACCACCATGAAATAGGGTGGTGAAAACAGTTAAGGCAGATAGAGGTATTAAAAAGGCAATTTGGCCTGTAGAACTTTCCTACCAAAAACATCCTCAGTAGAGAAAAACTTGTCAAAATTTTAGAATTTGGTAAAGGTAGGATGTAAAGATGACCTAGTAGCTGTCTTGCAAATCTGTTCAATGGAAGCTTAATTTCTAAAAGCCCAAGAGGTGGTATTTGTTTTGCAAGAATAACCCATACTCATTCACTGGGAGATTCCCTGCTACTATGTATGTAAGTGCATCAAAACCTTAAGCCAAGCTGCAGTAGCTTTCTATTTTAATTCTTTAGTGGCTTTAAGATGACATTTCAGGGCTTTTACTACATCCAAGTTATAATCTGTAATCTCCATTTAGTATTTCTTGACGTTGGACAGAAAGATAGGACTACAATTTCCAGATTTCTGTTTTTAGAAGAAACAACTTTAGGAAGGAAAGAGTAGTTTGTTCTTAACCCCTTCAATGCACATGACAAGGTGGTCTAGCCCACTCTTTTTGGTTATCCCCCTCATTACATGCAGGGGATAGTAAGTAGCCTAGTGGGCAGCACTCACAACACTCGCAGGCTTCATGGGAGTGCCGGTGATGTCACCACATATACACATGGTGATGTCACAAAGAGGGCTGGACAAGGATACATACCAGTAGCTGCAAAATAACTGGATGGGGGAGGATTTTTAAACCCCTTAATCTCAGTTCCCTTAGCAGCTGTAAACCTCCAAGACCCCTCATTTGAAAGAGAATCGGAGCACTACTGTACAACAGATCTTTTAATATAAAGTTAAAAAACACATGGGTATTTTCTTGGTGGCATTACATTATATGTGCAATAAAAAAAATCTGGTATTTTCCTTTTAATCCAATATTTAGTAAAACCCACAAAATAGCAGAATGCCATATGCATGTATAAGGAGTTTTCATAAGAGAATTAAAAAATGCACTCTTTTCTTAGTGATAAGCACTCCCACATATCTCATTAACACCCCCCACACACACACACATACACACTAACAATATATATTTCATAAAAGTAGGTAGAGAAAGAAAGAAAGAATAAAAAAAAAAACGGTTAAAAAAGAACACAAGTGCATAGATACCAAACAAATATGTCTTTTAACCCCTATGCTAGTAAAGTTATCAAAATCACAACTTGCCATAGATCCTATGTAACGAGCTTTTAGAGCAGAATTAAAAATGGCATCTTTCCTTAGTGATAAGCAATCCCACAGACTTCATTAAAACCCCACACCCACCAAAAATATATTCATTCCCTAAAAGTACACCTTAAGAAATGTATAGTTTTACAAAATATCTTCATGTATGACTATTACTTACCCAGAAATTGCCTTTGCTTTTAACAAGTCAAAGAATATAGATTTCAAAGTGTCAGATTTTACTAGATTTTCAGTAAATACTGTATTTCAGCACTTAGTAATAGGTGGTTACCCCAGCCCACACATTTGCAACATACCAAATACATGCATGATGTTTACACCACAGAACTAACACAATAACGTTCCTTAGTTATAAGAGCACAATTATTCCAGAAAAGCACATATTTTCTGAAACATTTTACCCAATAAGTGGTACAAACATCCACAAAAGGTCAGGGAAAGGCAGATAGAGTGCTTGACAGAGTGTACAAGGACTGAAGGTCTCCATCTTGGAGGAGTGTGCATAAGGGCGGGAGAGCATGTGTGTGTGAGTGAGCATGAGCAAGGGAGGGTATATATAAGAGTAGGAGCTGTGTGGATAAGCAATGGAAAGAGTGCCTGAGGTGTGTGTATAAGTTTGAGAGTATACGTATGCATGTACATAGAAAGGAAGAATATCTGGAGTGTGTAACATATAAAAGGACCAAGAGACTGAATAATAGGTATATGCAAGACAACTAGAGTGTCTATGATGTGTATAATGGTGGGAAAGCCCCTGTGGCTTTCTGTGCTAGACTGGAGTGGATTTCTAAGAGTGTGAGAGTGGCTAAAAATGTGGTTAGTGGGAACTATTATGTTTTGTAATGATAATTTTCTCTGCAACTTGAGAGATGTGATCATCTTAGTCATATCTATAATGGAAAGGAGTACAAAAGACCCATATACTATTTTCTTTCTAAAATGTAAAAAAAAAAATCACACTTAGAAATAAGGTTAATTTTATTTAAAATAAATAGTCCCCTTTCCCCTCATAGCCACTTCAGTATACTCAACCCATTTCAGGAGGGTCCTTTAAGGCAACCTTAGTTTCTAGCGGGGGTGTGATATCCCTTTAAATCTTAACCTGCATAAGCACTTCCTTCCTATTTAAGGAAGTGCTTACCCCTCAATCAGGGCCTGAAAATTGAAGCTGTTTATCACTTCTCCTTGCTCCTCTGTGGAGCTACTACCACTTTGTGCTATTGTTACTTTAACCTTCAGGTCTTTTACTTCGCCTTCGATACCCGCTGGGTATCTACAGTTACCTCTTTTCAGACCGGGATCATCTTCCGGATTCATCCGCCAATCGGAACTTCTTTCACCACGCCGAAGTCGCGCTCACACCAAACAGACGCTGAACCTAAGAGCTGCAACTTACCTCTCAGCCTTTATTTCTAAAAGGCATTACCGCTCTCCACGCTTCTTTCCACCGCTACTGTTCAGATAAGTACCGCTCTCCACGCTACAATTTATTCATTCATAAAGGTTAAAACTTAAACACCATTGTTTGTTATTGGAGTTATCTATAACCTTTATTGTGATTTTCATCTGACTCAGTATATTGCGGTTTGGGATTCAAGCTAGTATGTCTGGACTGTGTATATATTTTATTGCGTGAAAGTGTGAGTGCGTGAAGAAATTACCTTTACTTTAGCAAGCAGTCTAAACCTTTGCTTTGCTTAATCTGCTTTAATCAGCATTAACTGTTGCATTATTTTGTAACACATATGACATACTCTGAACTTAAATCTCAGTTACTCAAAATCTTTCCTGAATATTTATATATTCGTATCTTAGTGAAGTTTCATATTATTCTATCAATTACAAAATTAATGACTCACCTTAAATAAGTAAGTTTAATAAATCATTTTCTCTTGCTTATTTTAAGAAAAGAGCAACAAAACCTTTATTTTTCATATTCTAATTATCACACTATTAGATAACTTTTGGTTATCACAGAATTTTCAGGCCTATAAGGTTATAACCTGTAGAATATAGGATGGATCCTAGTGAAATAAAAAATGAATTCACCAACATTCATCAAAAATTAGAATATCTAGCCAGGGCCTTAACTGAGGTACAATCAGAAAATAAAGCACTTAAAACTCTAGTAAAAGAATGTTTACCAGCCAAGAGCTCAGAAGTCCCTGAACCTCACATTAACTATCCTCAACCCTTTTCTGGTAAACGAAGTGAATATAGAGACTTTAAAAATGCTTGCAAATTACTTTTTTCATTAAGGCCTAAAACTTATCACTCTGAGAGAATCAAGGTTTGTACTACCATCTCCTTCCTCCAGGGGGAGCCTTGCTCATGGGCTAATAGATATTTTGAGAATAACCATCCAATCTTAGATTCCCTGGAAGAATTTTTTTTAGCCATGACATCCTTATATGAGGACTCTCATTCCCAGATGACTGCAGAAACGAAATTGAGATCCCTAAAACAGGGTAAGAGGAATATAGAAGACTATATTACCGAATTCCAAATGTGGATAGATGATTCCAAATGGAATGAAATTAGTTTGAAGAACCAGTTCAGTCTGGGCCTTTCAGAATTGTTAAAAGAGGAGTTGTCCCGTTTGGAGATGCCCGAAACCCTGAATGGACTGATGAAATTAAGTACTACCCTGGATCGGCGATTACGTGAAAGGAAGGCTGAGAGAGCTACCTATGACGTACCACCTAGACGTCCGTATCTTTACACACCCAACCAGGAAAAGGGTACTTCAAATCAAACCCCAATGGAGATTGGTGCCATAAAAGGACCTTTAACACCTGAAGAAAAGGCCAGACGCAGATCTGAGAATCTTTGCTTATATTGTGGGCAAAAAGAACACTCAGTTAATAATTGCCCAATTCTTCAAAAGCAGAAGAAGGGTAAGATTCATTCAAAACATAATATTTTATACTTCACTCAAAACCCTCAACTGACTCTTAACCTTTCTTTACAGTGGGATCAGAAAAACGTGCAGTCTAATGCATTGATCGATTCTGGGGCAGCCGGAAATTATATCGATATTTCTTTTGTTGATTTAAATAAAATTCCTATTGTTTGTAAGGCACAACCAGTCTCTGTTAAACTCATTGATGGTTCCCTCATACAACATGGTCCCATTACCCATCAAACGATACCTTTACTAGTGACAACTGACAATGGACATACTGAATATCTTACTTTTGACTTAATTTCCATCCACATGCATACACTTATTTTTGGCTTTACATGGTTAAAAAAACATAACCCCAGCATTGACTGGTCCACTCCACAGGTATCATTAGCATCACCATTCTGTTTAAAAACATGTTATCCATATCAGTTAATCTCTGCTATTGAACCCGAATTACCAGAAATTTATCAGGATCTGGCAGAGGTGTTTGATCTAAAAGAGGCAGAAAACCTCCCCCCTCATAGGGAGTTTGATTGTCCAATTGATCTGATACCGGGCTCTCAAATTCCTCACGGAAAAATATACCCACTTTCACAAGAGGAACTTACTTACTTACGTTCCTATTTAGACGACAATCTCCGAAAAGGTTTTATATCCCACTCAACATCTCCAGCTGCTGCTGGAATGTTCTTAGTACGTAATAAGGACGGTACAATAAGACCCATTATTGATTATAGAGCTTTAAATGAAATTACTGTTAAAAACAGGTATCCTCTACCCCTCATACCCGAATTATTGGAACGTTTAAACGAAGCTACAATTTATTCAAAACTTGATCTTAAGGGGGCTTACAATCTTATCCGTATGAAAGAAGGTCATGAGTGGAAAACCGCCTTTAGAACCCGTTATGGGCTTTTTCAATATAATGTAATGCCCTTCGGCTTAATCAATGCTCCTGCAACATTCCAGCATTTTATTAATGAAATATTCCACGACCTTATGGACATCTGTGTTATAATTTACTTAGATGATATTCTAATATATTCCAAAACACCCTCTGATCACGAAAAGCATGTAAGATGGGTACTCACCTGTCTCAAGGAGCACAAATTATATGCTAAATTAGAAAAATGTGTATTCCATGTCTCTAAGATAAAATTTTTAGGTTATATAATAACTCCTAACCATGTACAAATGGATCCTGACAAAGTGTCCGCCATTAAAGATTGGCCAGCTCCCACTACTGTAAAAGCGTTACAACGCTTTATCGGTTTCGCTAATTTTTATCGAAAGTTTATTAAAAACTTTTCTTCAATAGTAAGACCACTGACACAACTGACTAGTGTTAATCAAAAATTTAAATGGTCTCAAAAAGCTCAAGAAACCTTCGAAAAACTTAAAGAGTTATTTTCTACAGCCCCAATCTTATCACTACCCAACTTTGATCTCCAATTCCAACTTGAAGTAGATGCCTCTAATACTGGCATAGGAGCAGTACTCTCCCAACAACAAGTTGAGAATGGGGAAATTCACCCCATTGCGTTTTATTCAAGAACCTTAACTAGTGCAGAAAGTAATTATAGTGTGGGGGACAAAGAATTGTTAGCAATAAAGAGTGCCCTTGAACAATGGAGACACCTCCTAGAAGGATCTAAACTTCCATTCATTATTTTTACTGACCATAAGAATCTTGAATATTTAAAAAAGAACAAGACTTTGACAGCCAGACAAGCGAGATGGTCTCTATTTTTAGACCGTTTTAACTTTCTAATTACCTACAAACCAGGCAGTCAAAATACTAAGGCTGATGCTTTATCACGTATAAACGAAAGCTTAACTCATGAACCACCTAATTTTACTATCCCTCCTGAAAAAATCATAGGCGTCCTGACACCTATAGAACAAGAGGTTCATAAGGCTTTAAAACAAGATTCAATACCCCACCAAACTTGTGTTAAAGACTCTCAATCTGGATTGTACTATCATAACAGTCAATTGTATATACCCAAGAGCATGAGATCTTCAATACTCACACACACCCATGATGATACAATGTCTGGTCATCCTGGAATTAAAAAGACCATTGAACTAACCCGACGTAATTTCTGGTGGCCTGGCATGAACAAATATATTTATGACTATGTATCAGGATGTGAAAATTGTGCCCGAAATAAATTAGTTCATAAGAGACCAATTGGTCTACTTACACCTCTGCCTATCCCAGATAAACCATGGAGTACCATAGCCATGGATTTTATTGTTGAACTCCCACTCACTCAACAATATAATACTATCATGGTAATAATTGACCATTTAACCAGACTAGCTCATTTTATCCCACTTAAGGGATTACCCTCAGCTATGACTACGGCTAAGGTATTTATCGACCACATAGTCAGACTACATGGTTTACCTACCAACATAATTACAGATAGGGGAACGCAATTTACCTCATCCTTCTGGAGATCTCTGTGTAAATTGCTAAAGATTGACCACCTTTATACCACTGCTTTCCATCCCCAGACTAATGGACTCACAGAGAGACTTAATCAGACCATAGAACATTTCTTACGATGTTACATATCACATCTCCAAGATGATTGGACAGTTTTTCTTCCCATGGCCGAATTCACATTTAACAATTCCATAAATACTTCTATCAAAACTTCCCCCTTTTTTGCAACATATGGTTACCACCCAAACACTATATCTCTTTCTAACAAATCTGTAAACTCTCCCACAGCAACTGAATTTACATCTAACCTCCACGAAAGGTTAATTGTCCTGAAAAGACATCTACATGAAGCCAAACAATATCAAAAATCATATTATGACTTAAAACATCGTAAGGGTCCTGATTATAAGGTTGGGGACTTAGTACTTCTCTCAACAAAAAATCTTAAACTCAAAGTTCCTAGCAAGAAACTTGCGAATCAATTCTTGGGTCCATTTCCAATAGAACATGTGATAAATTCCAATGTGGTTAGACTTAAACTGCCAAAAGACTACAAAATACATCCTTCTTTCCATATCTCATTGTTGAAACCATTCCCAACCAAAAACCATCCTTCTTCTATTCCGCCACCACCTGTTATGGTTGATCATCAAGAAGAATTCGAGGTTGAATCCATACTGGATTCTAGGATACACAGAAATAAACTGGAATATCTCATTAAATGGAAGGGTTACGGCCCTGAAGAAAACTCCTGGCTCATTCATTCCGAAGTCCATTCGCCCCGATTGATCAGGTTCTTCCATAAGAAATATCCACTTAAACCTCACGCAGAATCCCCAGGGGTGATTCCCTGAGGAGGGGGGCATGTGATATCCCTTTAAATCTGAACCTGCATAAGCACTTCCTTCCTATTTAAGGAAGTGCTTACCCCTCAATCAGGGCCTGAAAATTGAAGCTGTTTATCACTTCTCCTTGCTCCTCTGTGGAGCTACTACCACTTTGTGCTATTGTTACTTTAACCTTCAGGTCTTTTACTTCGCCTTCGATACCCGCTGGGTATCTACAGTTACCTCTTTTCAGACCGGGATCATCTTCCGGATTCATCCGCCAATCGGAACTTCTTTCACCACGCCGAAGTCGCGCTCACACCAAACAGACGCTGAACCTAAGAGCTGCAACTTACCTCTCAGCCTTTATTTCTAAAAGGCATTACCGCTCTCCACGCTTCTTTCCACCGCTACTGTTCAGATAAGTACCGCTCTCCACGCTACAATTTATTCATTCATAAAGGTTAAAACTTAAACACCATTGTTTGTTATTGGAGTTATCTATAACCTTTATTGTGATTTTCATCTGACTCAGTATATTGCGGTTTGGGATTCAAGCTAGTATGTCTGGACTGTGTATATATTTTATTGCGTGAAAGTGTGAGTGCGTGAAGAAATTACCTTTACTTTAGCAAGCAGTCTAAACCTTTGCTTTGCTTAATCTGCTTTAATCAGCATTAACTGTTGCATTATTTTGTAACACATATGACATACTCTGAACTTAAATCTCAGTTACTCAAAATCTTTCCTGAATATTTATATATTCGTATCTTAGTGAAGTTTCATATTATTCTATCAATTACAAAATTAATGACTCACCTTAAATAAGTAAGTTTAATAAATCATTTTCTCTTGCTTATTTTAAGAAAAGAGCAACAAAACCTTTATTTTTCATATTCTAATTATCACACTATTAGATAACTTTTGGTTATCACAGGGGGTGAGGGGCTACCTACGAAGGGGAACTCAGTTCAAATGTATATAGATGAAGGGAGATATGATCAGATAAATTGTTCCAAATTAATTTAACATGCTTGGCCGTGAAATCCAACTTACATTAACATGCTTATCACTGAAGGGTTTAATGGAATGTATAAACACCTTAAGATACAGTCATTTAAAGAAACTCACAGCTTTTTTGTGTCTTAATGTCACTATATTTTTTTATCCTGTTTCTTTAAAGGTTGGCCAAACCAAGTCCCAGAGCAATGACAACTGTACTTCATACGAATGTATAAAATCACAAGGAAACATTTACCCCATCATTACTAGGACGACTTGTAATAATATAAGTGAAAGCAACTGTGAAAATGTAAGTTAATTAATAAAGTTGAATAAGATTTGAAATGGTCTAGATTAATGGATTTTTTTGAAATGACAAAGAGCATGTGAAGATGACATCATGTTCAAAAGTTATTTATCCTTGTACAGCTAAGTTTTCCTCAGATTTGTTAGTGGCCATTAACATCCATAGCTACACAAAGTTCCTAATACATGAAATGTAAAGATTGTCATTGTAAAATGTTCCTATCTGTTTTCGTATCAGAACGTAATCTCTCTGGATAGAATGAAAGGTGTCTTGGAGTGGTTGGCATTTATCACCTACACCAGACATCCTCAAACTTGGCCCTCCAGATGCTTTAGAACTACATTTGCAGAAAAAGCCTAGCACCAATCTTCCTTCTTTAATGTAGGTGCACATCACTATGGAGTATCTGTAACTCCAATTTCATAACTAAAATTAAGAAGAGTGACAGCACCACGGCTTGCAGCAGGTGAATAAATGTATTGGAGTACCTAAGAGCAAACAACATGCAACGTTTCGGACCTACATGGTCCTTAATCATTCATACTAGTACAGGTGTGCAGCACCAGTTTAAATATCTGTTTCCTCCAATCAGATTACACATTTAACAATTGGTGTTTTAACCCATCCAGTGCTCAATATATACAAAATACAGATAAATAGTGACCCTAGTGGTTACATACAATTCTATTTTTTTGTTATAAAAGCAAATGCAAATCATAATTGATATTCAGACCATTAGTATGCAATATATTGAGGAACTTAATCCACCATACTTCTTTTTGTTTTAATCTAAACTCCCTATCACCTCCTCTCCTTAAATGTGGTATATGGTCAATAGTCTGAAAACAAAAACTGGCTAATGGAGTGTCATTTTTGGACAAAATTAGAGGATACAGGTAAAGCCATGTCTTTTGATTTAATGAAAGTTATGTGTTCACTTAACCTATCCCTAACAGACGTGGTCGTCTCACCAATCTAACACAGTCCACATGGGCATTTAATAAACAGATAGCGTAATCAGTCTGACATGTATACTGGCCATTCATTTTCAACTGTTTTCTTTCATCATTCTTTGCAAGGTATTTGCCTTTATTGATTGAATTGCACTGAAAGCACGGAAAGCATCCTTTATTTGGTGTTGTTAAATAATTAATAGTGGGCTTTTTATTTGTTCCTACATCAGCTCTGATCAGGTTCTCTCTAATGTTTTAACCCTGCGATAAGATGGCATAGGTAGTAGTTTGAACATTTCAACCTCAGGGTTAGGTTTGGATAAAGCATACCAATGCTTTTTAATAATTATCATCACTTTTGTTACTAAACTCAGTAGAAAAAAAACAAACAGTCTCTCTACTCTCTTGTCCTTTTTTAAAAGACTACTAGTTTTTACACCACTTTAGATTACTTTGTTCATAGTCTGCTTAATCATATGACTGGGGTACCCACTATCAATTCATTTTTTACCCATAGTCTCAGTGGCAAAACTTCTTTATCCTGCACTACTCTCTGTGTACACAAGAACTAACTCTTAGGGATAGATTTAAAAACATTATTAGGATGAAAACTATCAAACCTCAGTAAAGTGTTTCTGTCTGTTGGTTTTACATAGAGGTCCTTGACAAGATAACTATTTTACTGATACAATGTGGTGTCTACAAAATGTATTTCATGTGTGGAATAAACAAGTGTAAACCTCAATCCAGACATAATAGAATTAATAATCTCAGCAAATGACAATAGGGACTCCAATGCGCCCCCATATACGCCAAAAATATTATCTATATAACGCAGCCAAAGTTTACATTCATGATTAAATAGTGAATTCTTATAGATTAATTTCTCTTCAAAACCACTCATGAAAAGATTGGCGTAGGATGGAGGCCACAATGGAGCCCATTGCTGTACCTCTCTTTTGCATGTAGAAAGTATCCTGGAAAAGAAAATTATTACAGTATAATACTAGCCTAAGGAAATCATCAAAAAAGTCACTTTGTTTTGAATTATATTTGCCACTCTTTTCCAGGAACTTGCCCACAATGGACAAACCTGTCCCATGTGGGATTGAGGTATAAAGGCTTACCACATCAAAGGAGAAGAGAATATAATTTTCCTGTATTTCAACTTGTTTAATTTTCTCTAGAAAATCTTAAGTATCTTTCATGAAAGATTTCTGTATTTTCACCATTGGGAATAACACTCTATCTAGGAATATGGAAATATTTGAGAATACTTACTCAGTATAGGCTATAATTGGGTGACCAGCGGAATGAGTTCAATTTTTTTAAATCTTGGGCAGGGTATAGAATACATAGTACTCTGTATTGAGAACAACTACTGCGTCACCCTTGTCGGCACTTTTGATGGTAATGCTCTTATTATCTTTAAGTTTAGCAAGGGCTTTTGTCAAATTATGAGTATTTTCTAAATCAAACCTTTTAGTTAATTTTGAACATCATTTAGTACAAATTTTATGTAAGTTTCAACCCCTGGATTATTATGATTGGGTATAAAGTTGGATTTTTTTATATAGACCCAAAGTTTTTAAGTCAATACATTCAGCATTAGGTATATTCACATTACTTTCAGAAACATTTTTGTTACCAAAAAAACCCCTTAAGTCTTAGTGATCTAAAGAACTTATAAATATCTTTATCAAGAGCAAACTGGTCAAGTCCTTTAGCTATGTTCAATGTCAGTCAAAACATAGTTTGAAATGTTCGCTACCAGTGATTCTTTGCTCTGAACCCCGGCCTCACACTCACCAAAGTCCTGGTTAACTCTTACTTGCGGCAGCCCCCTGGTTTCAATGCACGACTTGCAGCAAGCTCTCTATCATTGCAGCCCCCTGGTTGCTGAATGCCAAGTGCTTCGGATGTTCTGTGTATCCATCCTGTAATGCCCATGGGTTGCAGTGCTTCTGCCCTCCCCGCTGGTAACTCCATCTGATGCCGTACTTAAAAACTTTCCTTTGAAGATGGAGACTCTGAGGAGCCATCTTGTGGCTGTGTGGCTGGCAACGGCCTACTGCGTGGTTGCGTATCACGTGACCATCTGTCACAATGTTCTTGATCGCGTGACCAATTGTACACTTGGTTGTTGGCGTAGTCATTATCATCTCTAATGAATTTTAGCCTCTTGCGCTCCTCCAATTCATGCATGTATTGTTGCAGCAATTTATCAACCTCATCTTTGGTTTTGATAAGGATGTTAACTGTAAGTTTCTGATCCATTGCACGTTACAGCTCTTTTACTACTTCTCCCTGTTTTTCCATCTCTGCTTGTAAACACTCAACCGTTAGCACAATTAGGTCTAGGGAACATTTATTAAGAATGCATTTAAACCTTCTTTTATAGAACTCATTGTTTGATAGTATAGTAGGGTGTAGTTTAACCCTTAGTCCCCTTGGGATCCTCCTGACCCTGAAGTACTCGTCTAGTGTAGTTCTAGGGAGACAAATTTCCTCTTTGCTTTCTCATAGTCTCTCTTACGATCAATTTCAGCAGGTACCCTAAGAAAGTCCCCTGATCCTTTGGCTAGAGCTGTTATACGTGCAGTGTTTAGGTTTGAATATGAGAATGTCTTAGGTATTACCTCATCCATATTAGATTCACTCTCTAATGGTGCACGTAGCTCAGCAGATGTGACAACCCCCAAAGGGTCTTGATTTTTATATTGGAACCCAGTTGCAGCGGAACATCACTTCCTTACAATCACGACCCTCAGGAAACCCTGGATTGGGGAACAGGATTCCTGAAAGGTCAGTGGTGGAACGGATTCCTTTAATAATAATAATAGGAATAAAAATAATAATAATAGGGGCAAAGACAGAGACAAAGTCAAAACAATCCAAAGTATGGGCAGGCAGCAGGCAAGCGAGGAGACAGGGAGAATCCGAGGTAAAGTATCAGGAAGTCTGTATAATAAAATCAGAGTTAACACAGATGGAATACAAGGAAATAACTCCAGAACCAGGAAGCAAGGAAAATAACCAAGCACTGACTGTGGGACGTGCTGAGAATTTATAGGGAAACTTAGTCATGTGACCGGTCACCTGCCGCCAGTAGGTGGAGCCAGCAGAGTCAATAAGAGGACGTCAGGGACTCTGCGCCATCTTGGTTTTTCTCAGAGTCCCTGGACTGCTCTCCTCCATCAGACCCCTTCTCCCTTCCTATGCTCAAATGCAGAGTTTGCGTGGCGGCTGCAATTCTACCGCGATGGCACACTTGCCGCAAAACTCGGGAACAAGAAGGAGAGGGGAAGACAGTCGCAGGCCAGCGATAGGAGGACAGGGGGGCAGAGACCGTGACCGCACCACCTCTAGGATGCCACCGGTAGCAAGGAGCAGGTAAGTGACCGGCCGTGTCATGACAGAGTCCCCTCCTCAGACGCAACCTCAGGGCACGAAACAGGGTTGGCCGACCAGGATATCTCAGATGAAAGGCTTTGACTTTTGCAGGAGCATGGGCATTCTTGGTTGACTCCCAGGATCGCTCCTCAGGACCACACCCTTTCCAGTGAAGGAGATATCCCAGGCATCCCCTACGAATTATTTATTTATAAAATATTTTGCCAGGAAGGATACATTGAGATTTTTCTCGTTTTCAAGTATTTCCTGGGGTCAAGTATGTCCTGGACCTCAAACTCTTCTGAACCATAAACCATCACTGGAATAGGCGGAGCGGCAACATGTGATCGGAAATGGTTAGGTCTCCAAGGCTTCAGAGACACACGAAACACCGGATTTAACCAGTAGGAGGCAAGGAGATCCAAGCAAACAGTCACTGGAGAAATGACTTTGGTCACCAAAAAAGGCCCTATGTAGCATGGTCCTAATTTCTGTGAAGGACAGGACATATGCAAATTTTGTGTGGATAACCAGAACTTACCCCCCAGCACATAGGTAGGTGTTGGGGACCTCTTTTGCTCAGCATATCCTTTATAACATTGTTGTGCCATCTTTAAGGTATCAATTAGTATCTGCCTTTGTTGTTTAAGTTTATTTAAATGCAAGGCCACATCCGGTAGTGTGTTGGTACATGGCAACTCGGGGAAGGCACATGGATGGAAAATGTAGTTGGCATAATAAGGCGTGACCTTAATGGAATGATGCATGTGATTATTGTAAGAGAATTCTGCTGTAGACAGCCAGTCATCTTGAAGTTATGTGGTAAAGCAACAGAGGTATTGCTCCAAAGTCTGGTTGGTACACTCAGTCTGCTAATTGGTCTGGGGGTGATAAGCTGATGATAAGAAACATTGGATCTTGAGATGACTGCAAAAATGGGACCAGAAATGGGAGGTTAACCGAGAACCTTGGTCCGTGATGATTGACTGAGGCAATCCATGGAGCCGGTAGATATTTTGTAGAAAAAAGGAGGCGGTCTTGGCAGCAGAAGGAAGTCCAATGGAGGGAATGAAATCTGCCAACTTTGTGAACCTATCGACTACCACCAGGATGGTATTGTGTTTGTTTGTATGACAGAGGTAGATCCACAATAAAGTCCATGGCTATTTATATCCATGGACCTTGAAGGCCTACTTGTCTAGTTTTTGGTGTTTTTGAACGGGCACATATGTAACAGGTTAAGACATATTCCCTGGTATCAGTCTTGATGGATGGCCACCAATAGTAACGACTAATACTTTCCAATGTTTTTGTAATTCCGCCATTGCCCGTGGAAGGAGTGTCATGGTATTGGCTGAGTGCTTCGGATCGAAGCGAGGGTGGCACATACACCTGTTTGTCATGGTACAATAGTCCTTGTTTTTAAGTTAGAGGCAGGATGATAGCAGGTGGTCAAGTACTTAGGTTCCTTATGCGATCTAGAAGTGAGACTAGTATTGCAAGAAATTGATGAGGTGTAAGATAGTGTCTTGAGTTTGGTCAGTGCTGTAAGTATCCTCATATAGGCGTGATAAGGCATCTGCCTTTAGATTCTTGGATCCAGGGCGGTAGGTGATTTGTAGATTTAATCTAAAAAAGAACAAAGCCCAGCAGGCTTGATGAGGGCGTAATCTTTTAGCAGCAGGAAAATACTCTAGATTACAGTGGTCCGTATACATCGTAACAGGTATGGGAGATCCCTCTAATATATAACGCCATTCTTCTAAAGTCTCTTTGATTGCAAGAAGTTCCCGCTGACCTACATCATAATTCCTCTCAGCAGGGAAGTTTTCTAGAGTAGAATGCTACCGGATGTAGCTGTTCATCCCTCTCCCGTCTTTGTGAAAGGATACCCTCAACAGCGATGTCAAAGGCATCTATCTCAAGATAGAAAGTTTTGGTAGTGTCTGCTTGTACCAGAATAGGTGCTTGGGTGAATAATTTGCTTGAGTGAATCATTTCTTTAGTTTTTTGAAGGCCTCTTGGGCTTGAGTTGTCCATAGAAATTTATCATGTTTCTTAGTCAAGGTGGTTATGGCAGAGCATATTTGGGAGAAACCTCTGATAAGGTGTCTGTAAAAGTTTGCGAACCCTAGAAAACGTTGTACAGATTTCTTATATTTACGTACGGGCCATTCCAAAATAGTTGTGATTTTGCGGGGATCACTTTGGTTCTGTCCAGGAGTGATGATGTAGCCCAGGATGTTTTTGTGTCTACACAGTGCAATTCGATCATTAAAGGCAAATACCTTGCACAGAATGATAAAAGAAAACAGTTGAAAATGAATGGCCTGTATACATGTCCGACTGATTACGCTATCTATTTACTTAAATGCCCATGTGGGCTGTATTACATTGGCGAGATGACCAGGGCTGTTAAGGATAGGTTTAGTGAACACAAAACTTCCGCTAGATCTAAAGACATGACTTTACCAGTATCCTCTCATTTTGTCCAAAAAGGACACTCCATTACCCAACTTCGCTTTCATAATATTGAACATATACCCCATTTAAGGAGAGGAGGTGATAGGGAGCTTAGATTAAAACAAAACGAAGTATGTTGGATTAAGTTCATCAATACATTGCATCCTAATGGTCTGAATATCGATTATGATTTGCATTTGTTTTTATAAAAAAAAATGTTTTGAATTTTATGTGACTAATAGATGTCACTATTTATCTGTATTTTGTATATATTGAGCACTGGAAGGGTTAAAACATATTTTGTTAAATGTATAATCTGATTGGAGGAAACAGGTATTTAAATTGGTGCTGAACACCTGTACCAGTATGCATGATTAAGGACCATGTAGGACCGAAACGTTGCATGTTTTTTTTGCTCTTAGGTACACCAATACATTTTTCACCTGCTGCAAGCTGTGGTGCTGTCACTCTTCTTAATTTTGGTTTGGAACTACATTTCCTATTAAGCTTGAGGATGTCTGACCTACGCTAACACTAAACATGCAGAAATTTTAAAGACTTTATTGTCCTTGTAAAGTATCTTAAAGGGATAGAAAGGTCAAAATTGAAATGTGTATAGGTGCATTTCAATATGAAATATAAATATTTTTGCAATATACTTCCATTAGTAAAAATGCTTCTAGTAAAAGTGATTACTGTTTTTCAGGGGAATACGTACATATCCTGTGAGGGCTTGTGCACTACTACTCAAACACCATGTCTGCTCAGAGAACAAGCTATGGCTTATATGATACAAATTATGGCATGGTGTTTGAATACTGGTTCATGGCCTTAACATGATATGTGCATATGCTGCAGACAAACAGTAATTACTTTTACAAGAAGCATTTTTGCTAATAGAAGTATATTGCAAAAATGCTTCTATTTCATATTAAAATGCGTCTTGAAAAAGCTAGCAGCAGTTAGAAACGATCGTTGGAACTATTTAAGCATTGTTCAAATTGGTCACAAGTAGGGGTACTTGCCCGGTACAGAAAGATTACAGATACTGTGTGGAGCTTTATGCGGTCTGTATTTAAGGACTTTTACACTTACAGTATCTCTATGTTTTTACCTGTAACCCTTAGTGATGTATGAACTTTAGCTTTTGTTTTTAATAAATTGTACATTTGCTTTAAGCTTTGCCATCCTCTGCATCCAGTTTGTCTTGGGTCTGAACAATAGAGCTTAGTATCTTGAGTTGTTAAAGCTCTAATTAATGTGAGTATTCTGGGTCTGCCTTCCATTGGAGGAGTGAATAATTACACAGAAGTATGCTATGATGTGTTTTTTTCCTTTTGAGGATCACTGTCTGAGCTTTTAGTATTTGTGTGACTGTTTCAAGTAAAGATTCCTTTTACTTTGGATATCTATCTGCATCAGCTCCATTTCGGCTCTGTGGCATTGCCCTCTCTTGGATCCACTCTTATCTCTATAATAGGTCCTCTTATGTCTTATTTGCTGGTGACTCCTCCTCTTCGTTGCCTCTGTCTGTTGGAGTACCTCAAGGCTCTGTTCTAGGCCCTCTACTCTTCTCTATCTATACTTCCTCACTGGGTAATCTTATCAGTAGCTATGGCTTCAACTATCACCTCTATGCTGATGATACTCAGATCTATCTATCCACCCCTGCACTCTTTCCTTCTGTCCTTTCCCACATCAACGACTGCTTATCCGGCATTTCTTCCTGGATGGCCTCTCATCACCTAAAAATCAACATGTCTAAGACTGAGCTTCTTCTAATTCCCCCATCTAATTCTACTCCAGTTCCTAACTTTACTATCACGGTTGGTGACACCAATATCTCCCCATCACCCCAAGTTTGCGGCCTAGGAGATACACTTGACTCCAATCTGTCCTTCACACCCCACATCCAATTGCTCTCTTCATCCTGTCTCAACCACCAATGCAATATCTCTAAAATTCGTCCATTTCTGAGTGCTGAAACTACTTAACAGCTAATCCATTCCCTAGTAATTTCCCGGCTTGACTACTGTAATAACCTACTAACTGGCCTTCCACTCTCCCCCTTCAATCCATCCTAAATGCCTATGCTAGGCTAATCCACCTCTCCCGACACTCTGTATCTGCTGCACCCCTCTGTGAGTCCATTCACTGGCTCCCCATTCAATAAAAATTATCAATCTGACCTACAAAGCCCTAACCAATGCAGCCCCCCTACCTGTCCTCACTCATCAACAAATATATTCAAGCCCGTTCCCTAAGTCCAACAATGATCTACTCCTTGCATCTTCTACCATCACCTCCTATGCTACACTACAGGACTTCTCTCGCACAGCACCAACCCTCTGGAACGCACTTCCAAGAGCTGTCAGACTTTCCCCCAACCTCTCCTCCTTTAAACGCTCCCTAAAGACGTTCTTGTTTAAGGAAGCCTATCACCAAATCAATAACTATTGAATTCCTCTTTCCTAATAGTTGCCCTCATCTAACTCCACACTAACATCATTCCCACCTTTGCAGTCCCCACCCCCTGTTTCTCACCCTCCTACCTATCTAAATGGTAAGTTCCCACGGAAACAGGGCCCCCTATTCCCCCTGTATTTGTTTGTTAAATTTTGTCTGGTGCCTCATATTGTACTGTCCTTTTATCTGTGTTACCCATGGACAGCGCTGCGGAATCTGTTGGCACTTTATAATAATAATATCTTTATTTGTGTATGGTTAATAGTACATTTTATTTTTTGCATTATATACATTTTTTGTGATCTCAACTGTTGAGAACAAAACAAAATGCTACATCTCTAGGGGGCGCTATTTACTAATCACCTGGTTTGATTATGAGACTCAATTGTCTCTTGCACAAAGTGAAGTGATAAAGATAAAAAGATAATATAGTAAAAATCAACAATCTATAAAAAATAATAATAACTAAAAATACTATAAATAATAAAAAAAAAAAAAAAAAAAAAAGTAAAATCATTAAAAAAACACCTGTGTGCATGAATTAAAAACAAAGAATAAGATACACACTTGAAAATAAAAAAGGTGTAAATATTAACACCTATGCACATAAACCCAAATAGGTTTAAGTAATGTCTTATCTGATAAAAAACGTCCAATGGTATTCTGTGTCTTTCCAAGGACTCCGTATGGATCCCTTCCCTGGATCAAGAAATGATAATTGATGGCTGCTCCTTGTGTAAAAACACTGCTAGCTCCAATAGACTTCTGTGAAAAGGAATCACAAACAAGGGCCCCTCCTAGTGTAACACTGATGATATGTGAGATTGGTATAACATACTCACAAGTGTAGCAGCACCCAATTGTGCTTAGTGGGGCGTACTGGGAACTCTGTGTCACAGCTCACTGATTCAAGAGCAGGGAAAATCCTCTTGACTGCTCCTATTGCTGTGAGCTGGATAATTAAAGCTCACACTTTCAAAAATCTCAAAAAATAAGCTTTTATTTTACAAATTTGTTTTAAAAAACAAAAGAGCACAACATGTACCCTATGTATATTAAAAACAGTAGCGCAACACGTTTCCTCTTGACTGCTCCAATTGCTGTGAGCTGGATAATTAAAGCTCAGACTTTTAAAAATCTAAAAAAAAATAAGATTTATTTTAAAATTAGTTTTAAAAAACAAAAGAGCACAACATGTACCCTATGTATATTAAAAAAAAAGTGTTATTATGATTGCAAAAGTAATTTGTAATGTAATTTTGATGCGTTTTGTGACACTTTTTTGTTTTGCGAAAAATTTAACCAGAGCTCTGAGAACGAGTCATCCTGATGAGCATTAACTTCAATTGTAATACGAGCAAAAAAACGGACATGCCCAAACACCCGGGATAAACCGCTTTTCGCTTGCATAAAACTGTTAGCACTCCACTCATAATCTGTCCCGATATACCCAAAAAATATATGGAAACACCTACTAATTACTGAGCAACTAGATTTGTCCGCTCACTGTAATTGCTAGCTTGCAATAGGCTCTTAGTCATTCTGATGGAAGAATCTGGGTATGGTGGATGCCAGGAGATTGCTATTTACTGGAATGTATAGTGCCTAATGTTTGGTAAAGGAGGAATAATGGTCTGTGGTGGTGTTTCAGGGTTTGGGCTAAACCCCTTAGTTACAATAAAGTATCATCTTAATGCTACAGGGTAAAAATACATTTTAGACAATTGGGATCTTCCAACTTTGTGGCAACAGTTTGGAGGGGACCCTTTCATGCTCCAGCATGACTGTGCCCCTGTGCACAAAGCAAGGACCATGAAAACATGGTTTGAGGAGTTTGGTGTGGAGGAACTTGAGTCGCCTGCAGAGAGACCTGACCTCAACCCACTGAACATCTTTGGGATGAATTGAAACACACATTGTGAGTCAGGTCACCTCATCTTACATTAGTGCATAACATCACAAATGCTATTTTGGCTGAACGGGCACGCATTCCCACAGACACAATGCACATTTTTGTGGAATGCTCATATAGGTGTGTGTCTATATACTTTTGTTATATATAGGTATAAACATACACACTGACCCATATTGTATAACCAGTATAGTTGCCTTTGCATTCAGCTGAAGACTCATCTATCATCAGCCTTTTAAAGTGATGTAAAACTGGACCCAAAGCAACTTCATCCTTGTCACTGTCTTGTAATTTCAGCAAATTTTCTGATATATAAAGAGACATAAGTCAATCACAGCTACTTAATCTTATTAACTGAAGAGGATTTTCACTGTCAGAACTGAGCCTGCCTGTTCTTCCTATAAGGGTCTGGGATAACATTGTGGTCTTGCACATACTATCCTTTGCCATAGGATACTTTTTGCTGTTCTGTTACAATAGTTACTATACAAAGAAGAAGCTGTCTGTTATTTTGGACCTTTTGACTTTTAAGAGGCTAAAATGTGATGAGTGTCAATATGCTGAAGCTCTGTCTCAAATTAAAAGTGGGCTACTTAGCCTGGGAGGAATTTTGCAGTACTTTAACCTTGTAATGCCAATGCAGCTACTATTAAAACACCAAATTTATAATGAAATATGTGTTTGAGACAGAAATGGAGGAGATCTGGCATATGTATGTGTCTGACTGGGTAGTAACATAGTAGATGTGGTTGAAAGAAGTCAGAAGCCGGGGAACTTTCGGTTTGGGCTAAACCCCTTAGTTACAATAAAGTATCATCTTAATGCTACAGGGTAAAAATACATTTTAGACAATTGGGATCTTCCAACTTTGTGGCAACAGTTTGGAGGGGACCCTTTCATGCTCCAGCATGACTGTGCCCCTGTGCACAAAGCAAGGACCATGAAAACATGGTTTGAGGAGTTTGGTGTGGAGGAACTTGAGTCGCCTGCAGAGAGACCTGACCTCAACCCACTGAACATCTTTGGGATGAATTGAAACACACATTGTGAGTCAGGTCACCTCATCTTACATTAGTGCATAACATCACAAATGCTATTTTGGCTGAACGGGCACGCATTCCCACAGACACAATGCACATTTTTGTGGAATGCTCATATAGGTGTGTGTCTATATACTTTTGTTATATATAGGTATAAACATACACACTGACCCATATTGTATAACCAGTATAGTTGCCTTTGCATTCAGCTGAAGACTCATCTATCATCAGCCTTTTAAAGTGATGTAAAACTGGACCCAAAGCAACTTCATCCTTGTCACTGTCTTGTAATTTCAGCAAATTTTCTGATATATAAAGAGACATAAGTCAATCACAGCTACTTAATCTTATTAACTGAAGAGGATTTTCACTGTCAGAACTGAGCCTGCCTGTTCTTCCTATAAGGGTCTGGGATAACATTGTGGTCTTGCACATACTATCCTTTGCCATAGGATACTTTTTGCTGTTCTGTTACAATAGTTACTATACAAAGAAGAAGCTGTCTGTTATTTTGGACCTTTTGACTTTTAAGAGGCTAAAATGTGATGAGTGTCAATATGCTGAAGCTCTGTCTCAAATTAAAAGTGGGCTACTTAGCCTGGGAGGAATTTTGCAGTACTTTAACCTTGTAATGCCAATGCAGCTACTATTAAAACACCAAATTTATAATGAAATATGTGTTTGAGACAGAAATGGAGGAGATCTGGCATATGTATGTGTCTGACTGGGTAGTAACATAGTAGATGTGGTTGAAAGAAGTCAGAAGCCGGGGAACTTTCGGGCAGCAGAGATTTTCAGTTGCAATATTTTGTGCTGCTCTGACTGATCAGAATATCTGTTCAAAATCTTTGTTATGCGGGATCATCTAGCATTTACACTTACAGATCTTGAATTGTGGAATGTTCCTGAATAGTTTGAGCTAAAGATTATGTCTGCAAACAGCCCTAATATTTCAGAGTAATAATTGAGGTTGCAGCCTCCATACCCTCCCCCCCAGCAGGAGCCTTTCAGGTACCTGCTGTATCACAGCAACAAGATATTGCTGAATTAAAGCCATATAGGAGAGATATATTAACACATTTATATAGTCATGGCTGACTTCTATCTACTTATTAAAAACTATGCTCAAGGACTTTGAGGAATATTTCTTTAAAAGGATCTACAACCTTATTTTGCCACTATGTTAAGAAAGCCTGAAACTTAATGTGGATCTGCAGGGAGATTCTCCTGCACGCTATACTGCAGCTGAAAAGCCACTCACAGCCTGATTAGAGTTGCTGAAACTAGCCCAGATAAGTTTGTTAGGGGCATGCTGGATCCTGTAGCAGGAGATGTCACATTGCAAGTTGAAACTTGGACCTCCTTAAGGGCTAGCCCTCAACACCAGAGCCAAATCATAGCATCAGAAGATGCAGTACCCACTACACCTGAGGTACTTGACATGCTGAACAAGGGGGATCACACTAAGCACAATACTTATGGTGACTTAGATGGAATTATCGCCCTTTTACAGAAGCAGTGGAATATGACTGCATCACAGCTCTTAAGTTGTGAGTTGGCTACTATTGCGAGACTTCAATGGTATTTGGTGAAGCTGGACTTTTGTGCCTTGAAAGAGAGATGTGTCGATTTGCTTATGTGGCTTTAGGCTCAATCTGGAGTGGGCTAGACAAGGGATTCCTCTCTTGACAGTTATCCCTGAGTTTAAGATGACATGATTGACTCCTACCTGTAGCTAAGGCTTTGTAGCTACCATGTTTTGGGACTCCTATGGCTTTGTGTTTCAAGTGGATACCTACGCCTTAATGATGTATCTTCCTTTTCCCCTTGTTGGTTTAGAATTCAATATAGGGGATGAATTAATATTTTTCTTGCCTAGTAGTTTTCTATATACTGTGTTCATTTACTGCTCATTGTGTGGGGTTATAATAGCTACTGTCTTTCTAAGAGGTGGTTAATACGCAGCATTTATTTTGCTTTAGAAAAACGTTAATACAATACACTCTCCTGGAACATAATCTTGTCCTGTGGTCAGCGGCCGCGACTAAGGGACAGGAGTCACGATGTGTTGTGTTATCTCTACCTTTGCATATTGTTACAAACTACAGTAGTTTAACAACCGACAATATTTTATAAATAACCCTGGGCTAACAGTACTTATTATATCTAAGTTAATGACATTTTAATAGTTACATAGTTGATAACTTTTGGTGCTGCAAAACTTAAGCCATATTTATGTGTCAATGTTAGATATGGATACCTCAAAACAGAGTATAGGTGGTCAGCAACACACAGTCTTTAGAATTAATAGCATAGTTATTGAGAATCAAAATTTGATAAACAAATATTTAAGTTGTTGATATGCGCCTCTTCTACTAATAGCGGACTCTCTGTTTTATGAAAATGAGAAATGTTTATTATATGCTACCCTCTTAGGCCTAGTTTCCATTGAGGTGGTAAAGTTTGGAAACTGGTGGTAAAAACATCCAACTCCATTAATGTCTATGGGGTAGATTTAACAAATGGTGGGCGGACATGGTGGGCATACGCTGCTGGCATATAACATTGCACAAGCATTTTTTGTGAAATGCTTGTGCAATGCAGCCCCCTGCAAATTTGCAGCTGCTAGCAGGGGTTGTCAAATTTTCCAACCGCTGCTTCTTAACGTAAGTTTCAGGTGGACCTAAAACTTTGTGGATAGAAAGCAGCATGCACTGCTTAATAAATCTACTCGTATGGGTAATTTTGATGTTAACACCAGTTTCCAAACTTTACCACCTCAATAAAAACTAGGCCTAAATTAGTCTCTCAACTATTTTTTATTTTACTTTTGTGTATTTACCATATATAGGTATATAGATCTAAAGCTAGATTTATTTCATTTTAAGGAGCTAATCTTACTATTTTGCTGAAATCAGATGCTATAAAATGAGGTTTGCGTTAGTTAGCATTTGCTGTTTGATTTATATGTTTAAATAATGTGGTCTTGCCATCTGTCATTGGCATGCTTGTAATTTGCATATATTTAAGCATGGCGATCTTGCCATTTATTTTTGTTACGTTTGGGATTTTTGTGATCTGTGGAACCAAATAATGCTTGTGTTTGTATTTTCCTAACCTCAATAAAAGAATATATATATATAAATAGATCACTCTACTTTTTAATGTATTTTTTATATGTTTTATGCAACATTTTTGTTTTGCAAAACAGTTAACCAGAGCTCTGAGGACACGGTAATCATTCTAGCGTAAATCGCAACTGCACTCAAGCGATAGCATGTACATTCAATTTGTAATGCAAAAAAGGTACATAGGATGGTTAAACAAAAGAACAAGTGTGATAATGTGATGGTGTTCTCAAATATTTCTGATGAGAAATTACGAGTGTTGAAAATTATAATAATGTTTTAGATTGTGATTAGTCCTCTATAATTGTGTCCAAATATTAGTAAAAAGCCAAGTGAATAGTGTCCCAGAGATCCAGGTTGGAGTCCTTAAAGCGATCTTGAAAAAGGCCCACCCTAGGGCCGAAACACTTCGATAGAAGTCACTGCTCGAGTCTTTGACATAGGCTAAACCTGTTTTTAGTAGGTTTTTATTCCCTATTGTTACATTATTGCACTATGTAAGTTTTATTTCCACTGTTATCGACACCATTGGATTTAACACTTCTTTGGTTCACTGTCCATTATTATTTTTCCTTATTTTTTCTTAGTTTTATTTTTATTTGTCATTTTTTCTACACTTCTTTAAGGACTCCAACCTGGATCTCCTGAACACTATTCACTTGGATTTTTACTAATATTTGGACACAATTATAGAGGACTAATCACGATCTAAAACATTATTAGAACTTTCAACACTAGTTATTTCTCATCAGAAATATTTGAGAACACCACATTATAACACGTACTTTTGTTTAACTTTCTTTTGTACTTTTTATTATAATTTGGTCTACTACTATAGGGTACCCTATTACCTGTCATTTTTATTATAATAAATGTTGATTTTTCTATAGAACTGGATTTTAATATAGATTGCTAATAGAATAGGGTGATACTTTAGCCTTTTTGGCGCTCCCTCTTTCTGTACTACTATGACTATTCTTTGAGTTTCTTAGGGATCTCATTTTGGGAGCTTGTATCGTTTTGTGTTGGCGCTGTGTATATCTAAACCTTTTTGCAATTTGTAATACGAACAGTAAACCTGATGAGCTCAAACATCCATGATAAAACCCTTATCGCTTGCTTTTTACTGTTAGTAATCCACTCGTAATCTGACCCAATATAGGCACATCATTTTATAAGCAGATATTGAAGTTTGTAAAAGTAAAAATGTTAGCACATTTATTTATAATAGGTAAAACGTTCATTAAATGGCTTTTTACATGTACACATGCCAAAATATATATTTTTAGTGTAGAATAAGTATTTCTAAAAAAAAAAAAAAGAAATCTCATTGTTACCTTGAAAGTATATTAATGTGATAATTGCATAATTTGAACTTGGATATATAATTAATGGGATATCAAAATGAAACTAAAAAGTTAAAAACAAAATACTAATAATTAAAAAAAAATATTATGTTTCCTAGGGTGAAATTGTAATAAGTCCAGATGGCTGCTGTCCTATATGCAAAGGTAAGAAGATGAGGTAATCTATAAAAGTCAAAAACACTGACACTGAGCAAAATTCACTGAGGTCTCTGCAATTTTGCCAACTTCATTTACTTCACTAGCTTCTATAGCTCATTAGTCCCTTTGGTTTTCTGAGCAGCTATTTCATTAACACTCTTTTCATTCTTTAGTAAATTGGCTGACATGAAATCTGGTAAATGCATAGAGGCTGGTGGAAACTCTTTGCACATTTTACCCATTGAACAGCTATTGTCTCACATATTTTTCCAAATGTCACAAATTAAAGGGTATATAAACATTGGTTTGCTCAATGTTTTAATTAATTAATTAATTCAAAGACAAATTAAAGTGAAGGTCAAGTTGAGCTAACTCGCTCACTCCTTTGGATAGATTATAAAAAAATAGTGGTACTTTAATTCATAATTTTTTTAAATTCTGAAAATTGGATGTAGTTTTTTACCTTTTACATACCCTCCGGTATACTTCATTCCTCCGCCTGACATTTTGTAAAATTGATAGATAAGCGAGTCCAATTTTAAAGACCAATGGTCGTTCCCCCCCCCCCCCCCCCGGAGCATTCTGCCCCTTTTGGAAAATGTAATGCCATAGTTAT
The DNA here is from genome assembly GCF_027579735.1 of Bombina bombina. NCBI lineage: Eukaryota > Metazoa > Chordata > Amphibia > Anura > Bombinatoridae > Bombina > Bombina bombina. The sequence goes on along the minus strand of NC_069505.1, from coordinate 88,292,794 downwards.
GCGCATGCGTTAAACCAGCAAACACCTTGTTTCTACCTCATGCTCGTGCATGTGCAGTTGGCATCAGTGTAAAGATCAAGGCTGTCAATAGAATCCAAAGCGGTAAGACGATCGCTGAAATGCTGCTGATATTCACGATCGTATAGTACTCAATGAATGTTTTAATTCACTCATAGAGGCCTATCTATCAAGCTACGAATGGAGCTTTAAGGGCCTTGTTTCTGGCGAGTCTTCAGACTCGCCAGAAACGCAAGTTATGGAGCAGCGGTCTAAAGACCGCTGCTTCATAACCCTGTCTGCCTGCTCAGATGTGACGGACAGGAATCGCCGCAATTCAAACCGATTGAGTACGATCGGGTTGATTGACACCTCCCTGCTGGCGGCCGATTGGCCACGAGTCTGCAGGGGGCGGCGTTGCACCAGCAGCTCTTGTGAGCTGCTGGTGCAATTCTGAATACGGAGAGCGTATTGCTCTCCACATTCAGCGAGGTCTTGCGGACCTGATCCGCACTGTCGGATCAGGTCCACAAGACCTTTGTTAAATTGGCCTCATTGAATACTATATATCTGTTTCAATGTGTTTTTTGCATGCACAGTTCTTGTCATGATCGAACATGCTTAGGAGCGACGTAGAGAGCGGGTGGGACCTCTGGATACGGTCACATCAAGAGAAGAAGGAAGTAGTGTTGGGGAGGAGTCATCGTAGAACTGGTAAACATTTTAAACACTATTTATTTAAAAAAATAAATATAAAAAAAATCTTAGCGACTATATTACTGCAATATTTATACATGCATTGCGGTTGTCTACAACTGTAAACTTGACCTTCACTTTAATACAGAATAAATTAATATTTGACAAATACACAATAAAAAGGCAATTCAAAAGCACATACTTTGAATTTGAAATGAGCAATAGAATTTCTTTTTGGCAAGTTTCAAAGTTGATTACATTTCCCTCCTCCTGTATCATGTGACAGCCATCAACCAATCACAAAATGCATATAGGTATATACTGTTCACTTTTGAACAAGTTCAGTATGAGTGTGAGTATAAAAAAGATAGTGCACATTTTGATAACAGAAGCATATTGAAAGGGGTTTTTTTTAGATTGCCTGCTTTATCTGAATCGTGAAAAGTTTGACTTTAGTAGCCCTTTAACTTATTTATTTAATTATTTATTTAATTATTGCATAAAAAGAAAGTCTAAAGATAGAATAGGTGACACCAGTCAAAGACAAATCAAAGGGACATGCTGTAATGAGCTTTTTATTTCTGCATTTAACAGTGGGTTTGATCACAATCATTTAGAAAAGATGATCAATTAATTTCTATCATGATGATGAGACCCCATGAGACCTGCCCTTGTTTCTTCAGTACTGTTGGTGGCAGTACCAATATGCACTACACTTAGTCTGCTTTATCTTTCCTACTTTACTAAAAATTCTCCTTTCTCTTGGCTGTATGTATGACTAAGGAATTATGGGAAATTGAGGGGGCGGGATTAAAAGCTTTGTTATTTTGGGTGTTTTGCTTCCTCTAAGTGGACTGCGCTTTAACCTCACATGTGATGTCTCGTGGACTCTCAACATCATGAAATAAAGTAATTTATGAATGTAAGCATACATTTTGTTTTCTAAAGGTAAAATACAAACAATCAAAAGTCCCATCATTATAACTGGGAGTTTGTTCTAATAATTTGTAAAAATTTCCTTTGTTAGAACCAAAACGCTGCAATCGTTTATTCAAAACTGAAACTATATCTATTGGGGAATGCAATCGTGAAGTAACATTAGAACTTGCCTACTGTGTTGGAGCTTGTCCAAGCAGCTCAAAGTGAGTAACTTTTCCCACAATTGTGTATAGATTCTAAAAATCAAAGAGTATAAAAATATCATCATTTTGTTAAATCATTGGTTGAATGTTGTATAACTCCAGCATTATATGACTTTGGGGTTGATTGCAATCTTTTTAGATAATGTTTACTGGCTACCAATACATGTTTGGTTTGGTCATGATGCAAACAATCACACCATTCCTAGACTGGAAAAAGACTGTTTTAGACTAGAATGGATAGTGGAAAAATCACCTCACCCATACAATACTTGAACAATTTCGACTTTGGCAATCATAATCCATCCAACCACAATTTATCAAAGAAATATCAACAACAAAATGGACTAATCAAATTCAGCACACAAATGCATTTGATAAACAATCAAAAACACTAATACAAATAAGGCAGATATGATAAACAATAAAGATATTGAACAACCAATTGCAAACAACCTATGCCAAGCAACAAGAGGACACTACCCATTCTAACAACAGTGACAGCCATTTTTTATTTTTTATAATTGAAGAACAACAAATATCTTACCATAGGAAGAGAGAGAGGGTACTAATGGCACTACTAGGGTGAGATGGCAGGGATGCTAATATATAATTTTTTATTGATCTAAACAATTTATAGATACAATATTATATTAATAAGCAGGGGTGCTATGTACTGTGTATGTAGAACAAAGGTGAATCAGTCGTTGACTGACACAAGTGTACATATATGACGCACTCACATTCCTTTCAGGCCTAGTTGGATTGATAGAGGGAGGAAAAATGGGGGAGGGGAAGAGTATATATTGTTAAAATGTAATCTTTAATAGAAACAATTTAAAAATTATTTAATGTTTCACATACACACAGAAAGAACGACTTAAAAACACAGGGAAATTGTAGTGTTGATGTATTGCAAAAATATAATAATTCACTATCAGTAAAAGTGGTGATCACAAATTCTAACCTAGGATGTTGTTGTTAATCCATAGTTAGTAAAGGACTAGCTAATTCTTTTGTTATAAGAATATTTTAACTTGCAGGGATAGAAGTTGGGGTTGTTGATAATAGCGGTACTTGATAATTAATATTAGTATGAGTTTGGATGGTCATACATATTCTGACCATATACGATCTATCTTTATATCTGTAAATATGCAGCTGACATTGTGGTTGTTGATAATAGCGGTAGTTAATAATTAATATTAGTACGAGTGTGGATGGTCATACATATTCTGACCATATACGATCTAGCCTTATATGTGTAAATATTCAGCTGACATTAGTGACCGCTATCTGTTGATCTGTACTCTTTACTTTTAAACCAGCATAGTGCATACGGCCGCTAGCGGCTACTGATATCTAGCGTTACTTAACTTGTATAGCTATACATAACTTAAGACTACATACAGTCTAATTGCATACAATTTATATTTAACATCAAACAGATAGCAGCTATAGCGATTTGTCGCAGCTGCATATCTGGACGGCTGAATACAAACTAACTATATAAAATATAACTAAAAATCTGTAAATATACGATCTTACGCCGCATACAGTCTATTTGCATACAATTTATATTTAACACCAAACAGATAGCAACTAAAGCGATCCGTCGCAGCTGCATGTCTGGACGGTTGAATACTAACTACCTATATAGAATATAACTAAAAACCTGTAAATATATGAGCCTACTCCGCTTTTACAACCGTTTAAATTTTTTACTGCAATCGATAGCATTCTGATATTCACAAGTATTTAGATGCGGTGACCATAAAAATTAGCGGTGTTATAACTATTTTGATAGGGGCAGATAGCCATGTACAAATCTGCCGTAAATGATTTATCTTAACCCCTCTGCTGCTGGATTCTATTAGCAATCGACCCATCATTTTGTATTTACTGTTAGATGGTTATATATCTATATCAATTAAAAACAATTTTGAACCGCACAAGTACTAATAAGATACATGTAATCCCCACTTTGTATATGTATCTATTTCACAGTTAATAATAATTTATACTAGGAAGTCCTTCCTTTTTTACACTTAAGCAACTTGGCTATGAATGCATTAAACCATTTGTATAATACACATAGTCACGCAGAGGGAAAGGAATATAAGTTCTAGAACATAGTGCAATATAACGTTGAAGGCTAGCGTACTGGCCATAGACCATAGATTGTGACAAATATAAACTTAAGGAATTAATTATATTAGTAATACATGTTACTAATTATATGACATTAACATTTTTCCTTACATAACATCATTAAAGTTATCACTTATATTAGCTTAGACTGAATGGTACTATTAAAGCTCTTTTTATACTAACTACTAGTATGCTCTGAATACTTATATTTCAAATTTATATAGACATGTTATTTTATGTCTAGTATAATCCTTGCAACTATATTAGTTACATAAATACCACTATATACTTTATAGCGAACATAACTCAAGGATATAATTATATCAGTAATACTTGTTGTGAAATATTGTTACGTTCTGCACTGTCTCTTTAATGAAATCTCAAACCAAGTTTACTTAATACTCCTCCCTATCCTACCTCGCTGCTAAGTAATTTGAATCTGAAGGCATGTCAGGCTGAACCTTAGCTTTCTGCTTAGCCTGTTAGAAGAGAATTCCAATCTACCTGAACTTTGTGTTAGTTGTAGTATTGGGACATATACTGTAACTTACTTGCAACATTGTTGCCAGACTCTAATATCTCTCAGAATACTGCTCTCGCTGCTTCCGCAGCACTTACTGATCTCTGTGTCTCATTCCATCAATGGACACCCGGAGCTGCAACAAAGCAGCACGTCAGGAGTAACACTCCCACCAACACTCCTCCTTGATCTCTCACAGCATGCCGCGGACACGCTGAGGGTTTACAGCTCACACGCCTAGCTGGAACAAACACCGGAGCCTGCACCCCACAGTGAGCCGAGTGTTACAACTCACACCCGCCTAGCTGAGAAGTAATACCGGAGCCTACATATCTACAGTGAGTAACACGTTCTCACCAACTCATGCAAGTAGAAATCAGCTAGCTGCACAACAAAACACTGGCACTATAAATTAGGGCTGCTTCTATTGATTAATACCAGAGCCTATATATCTGCAGATATTCTCTCACAATCGGCTCTGTTAGTGTTTCATTCCCTGCCAGCGTGACTCCGCCCAGAGAACTCTCTATAATTATATTGCATCTCTTAAAGTACCAAATAAGGATAATTACTTTAAGCAGACCTCCACTTATCTGTACCTACATTCTAAGTGAAGTTCTAGGAGTAACACTCCTAAATGTGCAGGAGCCTTTACAGTAACTCAAGCTAAACACTGCTGGAATATATATATACATTCCTATTCTCCATCAAAGCCTTTCACCTGTCTTTCAGGTTATAATACATGTTTGCACATATTGTGTTTTCTTTAAATTGTGATACTCTATCTTCAAACTTGTCTTCTCACTATTGGTTTAACCTGTTTCTTCTTCTGACTTCTCTTAGTCCCCTCAAGTCAATGAGCTAAATCTCGACTCTTCTCACTTAAGAGTCTAAGGTAAGGTGTGAGACTGAGTGGTATCTAGATTGCATGCATTACAAATCATACGTATTTCATTACATGTCTTACAAATATATGATATCAGCCTAAGCTGAATGTTGTTACATAAATACTATTCATACCTTTCTATTAGTCTGCTTTGTATATCTATATCCTTGATTAATATATATGTGCTATTAAATGTTCAGTTACTGGACTGATACTCCCTGACAATAGCTGAATTGCAGCTTCATACCTGGAGATTATTTTTCTTCGGATCTTATTCATAACTGGAGACTTCCTTATATAACTCTTAACAGTTAATTCACCAGTGAAGCATTGTTTATATATACTAACTATGGATTAACAACAACATCCTAGGTTAGAATTTGTGATCACCACTTTTACTGATAGTGAATTATTATATTTTTGCAATACATCAACACCACAATTTCCCTGTGTTTTTAAGTCGTTCTTTCTGTGTGTATGTGAAACATTAAATAATTTTTAAATTGTTTCTATTAAAGATTACATTTTAACAATATATACTCTTCCCCTCCCCCATTTTTCCTCCCTCTATCAATCCAACTAGGCCTGAAAGGAATGTGAGTGCTTCATATATGTACACTTGTGTCAGTTAACGACTGATTCACCTTTGTTCTAAATATCTTACCATACATAATATGTAATCAGCATCAATATAATGTAAAATAAATAATAAATTAACATATCTACAATATACTGACACATGACAAATGTATATACATACCAACATTAATGTATAGCTATCAGGTAATTACAAAAAAAATAATTTTTAGGGTTACAAAAAAATACAACATATTGCAACACACACACATATGAACTCCATTAACTCCATTAACTAACTATACAAATCTCTAAAAGGGGCTGTGTGCATTTGTTGTTTGGAAATGGAGAGTTTCACAGTGCAATGCAGAAAAAGATGATGAGAAGAATGGCAGGGCAGGAGAGAATGCTGGACTATCAGAATGTTTAAAAAATGGTCTGGTTAATCAGGAAAGACTCATAGGATGACACTGACTATAGTAGTGTTTATGGTAGGTTTGATTAGTTGGCAAGATCTGCTGGCCAGGCTTGAGATGATGGGAGGTCTGACCAGTTGGTAAGTGCTTCTAGGGAAACTAAAAATCATTAGAGGTCTTACCAGTTGGAGAGATCTGTTGGCCAGGTTGGAGTGCAAGAGAGAATGTGAGCCCTAGACATTAAAGAGGTAGAAACAGGGCCCCTATGATAATATGTCAGAGGCTTTTACTTTAGGCTTTGAGAGATGAATAAATAATTGAGAGGTATTGGTTGTTATGGGTAAGCCTCCTTGATTTATCCAACCTTATAAAGGATGACTTGGATGCACTGACAGTTTTTAGAGGACAGAGGATATCGTCAGCAGAATGCACAGTCCACCTTCTGAAAGGTGTATTCCCTTCCACAGGTTTATTTACTTTCCCTCAATTCCTGAAGCCTGGTGTAAGGTCAAGAGGGGATTATACCTATGGGAAGGATTGATAATTGTACTGATCAAACTACATGCACGATCCTTAAAAATAACCCCACAAAAGATGTTATTGAAGATCTTGCGATGCTTGTGGAAGAGGCTAAAAGTTTGGGAATAATTAATAATAAAGAATTTGATTATATTTGTCCTAAATACCCTAAGATTCCCATCTTTTATTATCTCCCAAAGATCCATAACGATTTAAGAAACCCATCAGGGAGGCCCATTATTTCCTGAATAGAGTTCATTATAGCAAACCTGTCACAGCATGTGGATACATTTTTACAAAAATATGTTAGAGAACTTCCTACTTTCCTTAAATATTCCACTAGTGTATTTAGGATGTTACAAGAAATTAAATGAGATAATAAGTGGTTATTGGTATCATGCGACGTAACCTCCCTGTACACTAACATTTCACATCTGTTGGGTATACAAGCAGCTATGTGTTAAAGATGATGAAATTAGTCTGGCACAAAGGGATTTTATTATCAAGAGTGTAGATTTCATTTTAAATCATAATTCTTTTTCATCTCTTCATGGGTAAATGGGAAAATTGTTTTATTGTGGGCTATGGGGTGAATCTAGTCCTATATAAACTATATATAGATGATATATTGCTTATATAGAAGGGTGGTCAATAATTATTTAGAATAATTTATGGCAACTATCAATAATAATGGAATTGGGCTGAATTTTACATATAAATATGATAAAAAAAAATATCTAGTGTTTTTGGATTTAGAGGTTTTAATGGAAAATTAGATATTATAAACTCACATACTTTTTAAAGATATACAGTAGATGCAAATAACGAAATCCACAAGGATAGCTGCCATCTGAGAAAATGGAAAAATAATATTCAAACAAGTCAGATATTGAGAATAAAGAGGAAATGTACTATACTTGCAGACTTTAAGGATCAGGTAAAAGTTATAGAGCAGAGGTTTTTTTAGAAATACAAGACGAAAACATCAACATACCATTTGTGACCATATATAATAATGATTATAAGATTGTGAACAAAATATTAAAGAAACACTGGGATCTAATTAAGGGGGACCCAATTATATGAGATAAAATCAATCCATCTCCAAAAATTGTATATAGAAAAGCACCCCATTTTATAATAAAGGAAATAACAATAACAAAAAAACAATGATAGATCAAGATTTCCATGTGAATAAATTGTGTGGGTTCTTTTCATGCTACTCTTGTAAAACATGCCACAATGAAACCACATTAAAAGAATTGATAGTAACACAGACTGAGGAAAATTTAGCCATGAAGGATACCATAAGGTAAACGGACAAAGGGTTAATATATATTATACCAAGCTCTTATAAGAAGCAATATTTAGGAGATTCCACCAGGACCCTCAAAGAGAGAATAAGAGAACAACTTTACTGTACTCGGAAAGGTGATTTTGATACTTATATTTCTAACTATTTCCGTGAAGTACATAATAACAGCATGAAAGATTTTTGATTCTGGGCAGTAGGTAAAGTGAGACCTGACTGGAGGGGAGGTAATTTTGAAGAAAAATTACTATACAGAAAATCTAAATTTAAAACCGTCCGACCAGGAGGACTTAACTCAGAAATTGATGTGTCTATTTATATAAAAAAGTATCTACCCAACTTGAAAGGATTTAGAAGGAGCTATAATGTTTAACAGCCCTAAATATAAATGTTGATGTATGGGTATAGAAAAAAACTTATACGTGAAAGATAATCTGTCAATAGAAATATTTACATTTGCATATGATACCCCTTAAGGAAGATGATTGCTAATAAAACTTTTCTCAAATTATGTTCGAATTACCTCATATGGGTAAGAGAAATCCTTTAGGGTAGGGATGGGCGAATATTTCTAAAAATTCGAAATTTAAAACGAATGTTGATACGTTCGTTTGTTCGAATCGAATTTTGAATGTTTATATAACATTCTAACATTCTATTTTCGAATTTTCGTTTTCAAATTTTTCAATAAAATTCGAAAATATTTGTTTGAATAATAAAATGTTTAGCTATGTAATTCATTCAATTTCGAAATGTAATATTCAAATTTGAATGTGACATTCGAATTCAAATGTGACATTCAAATTTGAAATAGTATTTCTAGTCTACAACTGTGTTTAATAAATGTAATATTCGAAATTCGAATGCTGCATTCGAATTCAAATGTCACATTCGAATTTGAAGTAGTATTTCTAGTCTAATTAGCGCCTAGATTTAGAGTTTTGCGTTAGCCGTCAAAACCAGCGTTAGGGGCTCCTAACGCTGGTTTTGGGCTACCGTTGGTATTTAGAGTCAGTCAGGAAAGGGTCTAACGCTCACTTTGCAGCCGCGACTTTTCCATACCGCAAATCCCCCTACGCCATTTGCGTATCCTATCTTTTCAATGGGATCTTTCTAACGCCGGTATTTAGAGTCTTGGCTGAAGTGAGCGTTAGAACTCTAACGACAAAACTCCAGCCGCAGAAAAAAGCCAGGAGTTAAGAGCTTTCTGGGCTAACGCCGGTTCATAAAGCTCTTAACTACTGTGCTCTACAGTAAACTAACACCCATAAACTACCTATGCACCCCTAAACCGAAGTCCCCCACATCGCCGCCACTCTATTAAAATTTTTTAACCCCTAATCTGCCGACCGCACACCGCCGCAACCTACATTATCCCTATGTACCCCTAATCTGCTGCCCCTAACACCGCCGACACCTATATTATATTTATTAACCCCTAATCTGCCCCCCACAACGTCGCCGCCACCTACCTATGATAATTAACCCCTAATCTTCCGACCAGACCTCACCGCTACTATAATAAAGTTATTAATCCCTAATCCGCCTCACTCCCGCCTCAATAACCCTATAATAAATAGTATTAACCCTAATCTGCCCTCCCTAACATCACCGACACCTAACTTCAAGTATTAACCCCTAATCTGCCGACCGGACCTCGCCGCTACTCTATTAAATTTATTAACCCCTAAAGCTAAGTCTAACCCTAACACTAACACCCCCCTAAATTAAATATATTTTTTATCTAACGAAATAAATTAACTCTTATTAAATTAATTAATCCTATTTAAAGCTAAATACTTACCTGTAAAATAAACCCTAATATAGCTACAATATAACGAATAATTATATTGTAGCTATTTTAGGATTAATATTTATTTTACAGGCAACTTTGTAATTATTTTAACCAGGTACAATAGCTATTAAATAGTTAATAACTATTTAATAGCTACCTAGTTAAAATAATTACAAAATTACCTGTAAAATAAATCCTAACCTAAGTTACAATTAAACCTAACACTACACTATCAATAAATTAATTACATAAAATACCTATAAATAAATACAATTAAATAAACTAACTAAAGTACAAAAAATAAAAAAAGAACTAAGTTACAAAAAATAAAAAAATAATTTACAAACATTAGAAAAATATTACAACAATTTTAAGCTAATTACACCTACTCTAAGCCCCCTAATAAAATAACAAAGCCCCCCAAAATAAAAAAAATGCCCTACCCTATTCTAAAATAAAAATAGAAAAGCTCTTTTACCTTACAAGCCCTTAAAAGGGCCTTTTGCGGGGCATGCCCCAAAGAAAACAGCTCTTTTGCCTGTAAAAAAAAAACATACAATACCCCCCCAACATTACAACCCACATACCCCTAATCTAACCCAAACCCCCCTTAAATAAACCTAACACTAAGCCCCTGAAGATCATCCTACCTTATCTTCACCATGCCGGGTATCACCGATTGGTCCAGGCTCCGAAGTTTTCATCCAAGCCCAAGCGGGGGCTGAAGACGTCTATCATCGGGCTGAAGTCTTGATCCAAGCGGCGGCTGAAGAGGTCCATCGTCGGGCAGAAGTCTTCATCCTATGCGGGCAGAAGAGGAGATCCGGACCGGTAGACATCTTCATCCAAGCGGCATCTTCTATCTTCTTCCATCTGACGACGAGCGGCTCCATCTTCAAGACCTCCGGCGCGGATCCATCCTCTTCTTCCGACATCCTAACACAGAATGACGGTTCCTTTAAGGGACGTCATCCGAGATGGCGTCCCTCGAATTCCGATTGGCTGATAGGATTCTATCAGCCAATCGGAATTAAGGTAGGAAAATTCTGATTGGCTGATGGAATCAGCCAATCAGATTCAAGTTCAATCCGATTGGCTGATCCAATCAGCCAATCAGATTGAGCTTGCATTCTATTGGCTGTTCCGATCAGCTGTTTTCTTTGGGGCATGCCCCGCAAAAGGCTCTTTTAAGGGCTGGTAAGGTAAAAGAGCTTTTCTATTTTTATTTTAGAATAGGGTAGGGCATTTTTTTATTTTGGGGGGCTTTGTTATTTTATTAGGGGACTTAGAGTAGGTGTAATTAGCTTAAAATTGTTGTAATATTTTTCTAATGTTTGTAAATTATTTTTTTATTTTTTGTAACAGTTCTTTTTTTAGTTTTTGTACTTTAGTTAGTTTATTTAATTGTATTTATTTATAGGTATTTTATGTAATTAATTTATTGATAGTGTAGTGTTAGGTTTAATTGTAACTTAGGTTAGGATTTATTTTACAGGTCATTTTGTAATTATTTTAACTAGGTAGCTATTAAATAGTTATTAACTATTTAATAGCTATTGTACCTGGTTAAAATAATTACAAAGTTGCCTGTAAAATAAAAATAAATCCTAAAATAGCTACAATATAATTATTTGTTATATTGTAGCTATATTAGGGTTTATTTTACAGGTATTTAGTTTTAAATAGGATTAATTAATTTAATAAGAGTTAATTTATTTAGTTAGATAAAAATTATATTTAATTTAGGGGGTGTTAGTGTTAGGGTTAGACTTAGCTTTAGGGGTTAATAAATTTAATAGAGTAGCAGCAAGGTCCAGTCGGCAGATTAGGGGTTAATACTTGAAGTTAGGTGTCGGTGATGTTAGGGAGGGCAGATTAGGGGTTAATACTATTTATTATAGGGTTATTGAGGCGGGAGTGAGGCGGATTAGGGGTTAATAACTTTATTATAGTAGCGGTGAGGTCCGGTCGGAAGATTAGGGGTTAATTATTGTAGGTAGGTGGCGGCGACGTTGTGGGGGGCAGATTAGGGGTTAATAAATATAATATAGGGGTTGGCAGTGTTAGGGGCAGCAGATTAGGGGTACATAGGGATAACGTAGGTTGCGGCGGTGTACGGAGCGGCAGATTAGGGGTTAAAAAAATATGCAGGGGTCAGCGATAGCAGGGGCAGCAGATTAGGGGTTAATAAGTGTAGGGTTAGGGGTGTTTAGACTCGGGGTACATGTTAGGGTGTTAGGTGTAGACTTAGGAAGTGTTTCCCCATAGGAAACAATGATGCTGCGTTAGGAGCTTAACGCTTCTTTTTTTGCAGGTGTTTTTTTTCAGCTCAAACTGACCCATTGTTTCCTATGGGGGAGTCGTGCACGAGCACGTTTTTGAAGCTGGCCGCGTCCGTAAGTACCGCTGGTATTTAGAGTTGCAGTGTCGGTAAATTATGCTCTACGCTCCCTTTTTGGAGCCTAACGCAGCCCTTTTGTGAACTCTAAATACCAGCGGTATTTAAAAGGTGCGGGGGGAAAAAAGCACGCGTAGCTAACGCACCCCTTCTAAGGCAAAAACTCCAAATCTAGCCGACTGTGTTTTAAATGTAATATTCGAATGTGTCATTTGAATTCGAATGTGACATTCAAATTTGAAATAGTATTTCTAGTCTAATACTGTGTTTTTTAAATGTAATATTCGAATTCAAATGTCACATTTGAATTCAAAATAGTATTTCTAGTTTGCAACTGTGTTTAATAAATGTAATATTCAAATTCGAATGTGATATTCGATTAGAATGTGACATTCAATTAGAATGTGACATTCGAATTCGAAATAGTATTTCTAGTCTAATACTGTGTTTTATAAATGTAATATTCAAATTCGAATGTGACATTCGATTCGAATGTGATATTCGAAATAGTGTTTCTAGTCTACAATTGTGTTTTATAAAAGTAATATTCGAATTTGAATGTGACATTCGAATGTAACATTCAAATTCGAATGTGACATTCGAATTCGAATGTGACATTCGAAAACTATAAATAACATTTGAAAATAGAATTTTTAAGAATATTCGTTCTTATCAACATTCTATTATGTAAATCGAATTTCTACAATAACATTCGTTCTAACATTCGAATTCGAATATAAATACATTCGCCCATCCCTACTTTAGGGTAACATAATGATGCAAAATCTTTTTAACATAATTTTTTTGATTATGTATTTGATGAATACATGGACGTAATATAGAACAGAATCTGAATAATATATTTTCTAAGTGCATAGCAAGGACGTAATATAGAACAGAATCTGAATAATATATTTTCTAAGTGCATAGCAAGGTTGTACTGTAATAGATATGTGATTGAAAAGTGAAGTTTTAGGAGTTAGTCATTTTTTATATATGATTACAAATAATTGAAACTATTATGATGTTTCTTTAATGTAATGTTGTATGATGTAAAGGTTTGATAATAGTATATTAACGAATAAATAAGTACGGACTTTAAACAAAGTTGCATTATCCTTTTAAAACATATACCACCTTAACAGTGAGATCATCAAAAAATAGGCAATCAGAATCGGACTATCCATTTAAATAAACGGCACTATTAACACAGCACTAGATCTTGATAAAGCCTTTATGGTAAAAAGCATTGATCTATTCTAAGTGTCATAAAAAGTATCTACAAAATCCAAAGAAGACAAAGTTTTTTTTTTTAAATACCCAGCTGGCTGGTATTGTATTGCCAATTACCAATCAGATTGCAGGAAAGTTAATCATGTGATCAGCTCTGTGGACACACTTGGAGTGCACTAGGGAAATTACACCAGGATTTATCGGGCTGGCTGTAAGAACAGCTAGTGGCTTTCCAGATCTGAGGTGAAGGAAATAGCCCAGAAGCAATAGGAGCCTGTGAGTAAACCTGTTGATCTGTTTCAATGGATATTGGATTATATGGTACATCAAATTGTCAGTTTTAAGAAAGCCAACTTGGAGGACTTTTTAAATTTCATTATTTGAGTATACGTAACATGCATTAAGACTACACTGTTTTGTATCTGGATATAATTATAAGTGCCAAAAAGCAGGAAACAATATATACTCTGACTCTTTGTACTTTATATTTGGACATTTTGGGCTCCATGTAGGAAGCAGCGAAAGCTGCTCCAGAGCCCTTGCAGAGCATTTTTTGTTTTCTATTAAAATTCACAAGGTCTCGTGAGGGTGGATCTTCCCCATCTGTGCCATAGGACATGCCTGTTCTTTCTACTGAATCTACTCCCATTCATTGGACTTGATGTTAAAAGTAGTGCCTCCTCCAGATTTTTTAGAATGCTTATAGATCAGGCCCATTTTTTCATCACTACAGTTTTACAGTCTCAATATTTATGTTTTACATAGCTAATAGTTCTCTTGTTTCTGCAACAACTTGCTCATATAATATATATTTGTTGATGTGCTTATTTTGTTATTAAAGTTTGTAAATAACATTTGATAGTGTTTAAATATTGCCTCCAATAAAAAATGTTTTCTACTTGTGTCCTCTTTATCTTTTACTAATCTCTGGAAATATCTATCATCTATATCTACATTGATTGGAGTAGCCATGTTAGTCCAGTGATATAGATAACAAAATAGTTATCTATATCTGTGTCCTTATTCTCCTCCTCATGTCTAGATTTCTCCCCTTGCACTATCTACAGGTTGCCCTCTAAATTTAAAATCTTTGTATTCCTCTCTCATTCTCTGTTTCTCTGTCTCACTCTCCCTCTTATACTGTGGTTTTGCTCCTCTTTCTTGCCTGCATTGAGCTGCTTCTAAAATTTAGTTTTTGCCTTAAGGCACCAGGATTGTGCAAGATATGCTTGAGCATTACATACTCATGTGGTATGAGTTTAATTCATTGGAAGCTTGCTAATAAGACCAACTTTCAATCACATCATTCCATTCAAAATGCCAAAGATCACAGAATTTTACAGACATAAAATCATACATTTGCATCAGCAAGGTCGCTCAAACTGGATACTCAAGATGTGGTATTCAAGCTGTTATAAAGATATTTGAAGAACCAGGAGACGTCAAGGACAAAAAATGGACTGGAAGGCAAAAAAAAAATTCAAAATCTGATGAGAAGTTTCTCAGATTTTCTTCTTTTAAAGGCCAGAAGTTGTTGTGCACGGACCTGGGTCATCAAAAGGCAGTTTCATCAGGATGCCAAGTTGACCCTTCTACAGTGTGAAGAAGCTTCATCAGGAATGGTCTTTGTGGAAGGGTAACAGCCAAGAAACCACTTTTTTGGAAGGGTAACAAGGTGAAAAGGCTAAGATATGCTAAAGCTCACATAGATTGGAATGAAGATCAGTGGAAAAGAGTATTATAGAGTGTCAAATCCAAGTTTTAAAATTTTGGGTTCAATCATCGACAATATGTGAGAAGAAGAATTGGAGAGAGATGGAAGAATGAGTGCTTGCGGCCTTCAGGAAACATGATGGAGGGTCTCTCCTAGTTTGGGACTGCATTTCTGCCAGTGGTGTTGGCGATATTGTCCGAATTGGTGGGATCATGAATACTGAAAAGTGAAGACATGTTTTAATTTGTCATGCTATTCCTTCAGGAAAGTGCCTGATTGGGAATGGTTTTCTTTTTCAGACTGAAGGGTGCAACTGGACAAAAGGTGTGTGAGCGTGACACCAATGGCTTACATGTTTCGGCAATCAGCCATAATCATAGCCTTGATTATAGGCTATGATTTCGTCTGATTGCTGAAACATGTAAGCCATTGGTGTCATGCTCACACACCGTTTGTCCAGTTGCACCCTCCAGCCTATGTTTGGCGATTTTAAACTTTTGTCAATAAAATTTCACTTTTAACGTATCTCTTGTGGGATCCTATCTTCCTTTTTGTCTTAAAGATGTATATGTTACAGTTAAAGTGCAGAAATCAGTTAATGTGCACATTACCTAGTTAATCTGCAGATTAACTAGGGTGATCAGTTAAAGTGCAGAAAAATTGTTTCATTTCTCACATTACCTAGGTAATCTACAGATTACCTAGGTAATCTGCACATTACCTACTAGGCACTAGTTAAAGTGCAAAAAAAAAAAATGCATTTTAGCTTTTTGGAAAAGTTTGTTTTTCTCATGTAAACTGTTTATTGAAAAAGAAGCAGAAGAATGTAATAAATAAAGAACAGAATGTTCCGATTTCGGCCGAGGGCAGATACGCTCCAGACACAATTTGTGACTGCAAATTCATTTCCTAGATCTAATATTATAAACCGTTTGATTGTTTGTATTATATTTTTTTAATTGTTGTAGTTGAGTTTAAAGAAAAAAATAAAGAACATGATGTTAAATAATAACATTATGTTAATTTCATTAATTGTTATAGTTGAGTTTAACGAAATAAATAAAGAACATGATGTTAAATAATATTTGAGTTTAACGAAATAAATTAAGAACAAAATGTTCCGATTTCAGCCGAGGGCAGATACGCTCCAGAGTGCTCTGTTCTAATCAGAGCCTCGGGCTCCGCAACTGCCTCTGGGAACCTTACCATGGGTCTCAGACCGCACATCTTAAAATTCTCTGTCTGGGAAATTATCTATCTATCTATCTATCTATCTATCTATCTATCTATCTGTCTATCGAATCTATAATAAATAGATAGATTTGATAGATAGATAGATAGATAGATAGAGAGATAGATAATTTCCCAGACAGAGAATTTCAAGATGTGCGGGCTGGGACCCATGGTAAGGTTCCCAGAGGCAGTTGCGGCACCCAAGGCTCTGATTAGAACAGAGCACTCTGGAGCGCATCTCCCCTTGGCCGAAATCGGAACATTTTGTTCTTAATTTATTTAGTTAAACTCAAATATTATTTAACATCATGTTCTTTATTTATTTCGTTAAACTCAACTATAACAATTAATGAAATTAACATAATGTTATTATTTAACATCAATATCAAAATATAATACAAAAAATCAAACGGTTTAAAATATTAGATCTAGGAAATGAATTTGCAGTCACAAATTATTTTATTGCAGTTTTTAGATTTGATATAGGAAATTAATTTGCAAATGCTTACTTATTTGTGCAGTCTAAAAATTGGTGACACTTTGAATTACATAGATAGATTCGATAGATAATTTCCCAAATAGAGAATTTCAAGACGTGCGGGCTGGGACCCATGGTAAGGTTCCCAGAGGCAGTTGTGGCGCCCGAGGCTCTGATTAGAACAGAGCACTCTGGAACGTATCTGTCCTCGGCCGAAATTGGAACATTCTTCGGCTTCTTTTTCAATAAACAGTTTACATGAAAGAAACAAACTTTTCTCACTTTAACTACACGGAAGCAGTTAATGTGCACATTACCTAGGTAAAGTGCAGATTCTGAACTTTAACTGAGCAAATCAGTTAATCTGCAGATTAACTAGGTAATGTGCACATTAACTGATTCTGCACTTTAACTGTAACATATATACACATATAAACACACACATATATATATATATATATATATATATATATATATATGTATAATTATATATATATACATATGTACACAGACATAGATATATATATTTATATATATATATATATATATATATATATATGTGTACATATGTATCTATGTATTTATATGTGTATATATGTATTTACATACATATATACACATATAAACACATAGATACATATATATATATTTATATATATGTATGTATGTATGTATATACGTATAATATATATATATATATATATATATATATATATATATATATATATATATATATATGTATATATATGTGTGTGCGCATTGGAGTTAAGTAGATGAAAACATGAAAAAACATTTTTATGCAATATTCATATTTAATAAAGTGTTTAACTATGTATTTAATGTAAATATTTCACAGTCCAATGCTATGCACATAGCAGAATATGTTTTATATATATATATATATATATATATATATATATATATGTGGTTCAAATTCAAGTGAACAGTGGCACTCGCCGTGTATCAAATGTGCTTTTATTTTCTCATAAGAGTAAACGTTTTCGGGCTGTGATGCCCGTCATCAGACTCCTGAAATGAAAAACAGTTCATTTCAGGAGTCTGATGACGGGCATCACAGCCCGAAAACGTTTACTCTTATGAGAAATAAAAGCACATTTGATACACGGCGAGTCCCTCTGTTCACTTGAACCACCAATAGATATTGAAAACTTGGGAGCACCCCGACATTGGAACTACATAGCGAGTGCTGGTAACTTTGGATTGATATATATATATATATATATATATAATATGCAAAGAGAACAATTTCAACATGTGGTAGAGGCGCTCAGTTATACTGTAAACAATAAGTAAGTCCAAAAATATATTGAAAATTTGGAAATAGTCTTAGAAGTTGAATTTCATCACAATTGTGGATTCAATAGAGAAATTTCTGCTTACCAGCTATGTCCTCAATCATATGAGGTAAGCGATGTGCCCAGGTTTAAAGATGATTCACTAGGATCGTTTTCCTGTGTCCTGGTATTGTTTCTTGGATGCCTGTTATTCGAATGGGACCTTCTTGTTCCAGTTCTTTACAGGAATGAAAATCCTGGACTCTCTTTGGGTAGACTTTAATCCGTCTGTAGTATCTTTCTTGCAATGGTGGTAGGAATGTTTGATTCTTATCCTTTAGGAGGAGGTAATGCCTCTAGGTGATGAGAATCTCCTTCCCCTCAGAGTGCAGTCAAGACGTGATTCATGAAAAGAAAACAAAAGCACATAGCATAATATTGTTTTGACACAAAAGATATATTTATTTCAAAATATTATGCGCTTACATTAAAAACCCTCAATCGACATGAGGTAAGTGACAAACATATATGCAACTTTAATAGCTGTATCCTTGGGTATTGGTGATGGTATAGTAGTCCAGGTGTTGGATGGTAGAACACTTGTTCTTAGTACAAAGTCACTAGGTAAAGTTCACTATACATATGTGCTAAGGATAGTTTGAATATATTATATGCCCTTAGGCTTGTAGTACAGCACTGATGTATAGGACTGTAGGGGCTGATATAACTATGCCCACTAAATACAAAAACAATATTGTGTGTAAGCTGCTGAGTATTCCAAGATCTGGGGATTTTAGTTTTACCCACTGTATATTGATGGGACTGGTAAATTTTCCCGATGAAAAGTAAAAAACAAAGTGGAATAGAAAAGAAGTAAACTTCTTAGTTTCCGGATGTCTGTTATTTTTCAGACTTGCAGTGTTACCAATATCGTTATGTAATAATACTGGATGTGGTATGCTGTGCAAGATACAGATAAAGCTTGCTAGTCAGCTAAAAGTGCTCTGCTATAGCTTGGATTTCTGTGTGTTTTCTGCTATAGCGAAGGTTAAAATAAGCAATATAAGCAATATATAAAAAGTGCATTAATTAAAATCCCAAGTTGACATCTATTAAAATATATAAAAGTGATATTCAGATCGTATAGGTATAAAGTCAGGCCCTGTCCGCCCACTATAGAGAACCTTACGCGTTTCGAAGTATTCGTAACTTCTTCTTCAGAGGTAGTGTGAGTGGACAGGTAGATGGAGCTCCTTTTCTAGGGTCCGTAATGTGGGCGTCGTTTGTTTGGGGCCTGCGTGTACTTGCGTGACGTTACTGACGTGTCCGCGTCATGACGTTTTGGACGCGCATTACGTCTAGTGTCTCCTACCTTATTTGGATTTCTATGGTTACAATGCTATATCAGAAATCATAGTGAGATCGCTACTTATCCCTATATGATGGATTGTATTAGTGTGAGTGCATATGTTCCATAATAACAGTTAGACTTGATTAGAGGACTCCTAAGTGATAGATATCAATGCTATTTGAACATGATGTCAATCACAACACAAGGTTGTAACGTCCTATGAGTTAATACATGTATATATTTTATAAAATGTATGTGCCTTCAAAAATAGGAGGAAAAAAATGCGAGTGTATATTTAAACAAAGTTAAAAATATTAGACTAAATTAAATGAAATGAGCTATTTTTGAACTATTGTCCTACTTTACTATAGAGTACTATTCTTTAAGTGTTATTGTAACTGTGATTCTATATCCTATAGATTTGGGAATGGACCTCTAATAGTTTTTAAAAAAATTCAATGTATTAGGAATTTGACGTTAAGGGCCAACCATTTGTAAGTTTTGCTGAAGTTTATTAATTCAGTAGTTTACTAAACTTGTATATAGATAATTTAGTCGTGTATCTTCTATTGTATATAATAGATTAGGGCGAAGAAAGGGGGGGGAGAGAGGGAGGTGGGGGAAGGAATGTAAAATAGAGACTGTTGTATCACTGTCTATTTTTGTATCCTCTCCCAAGTATTAACTATACTCATAAACTGCATTATTCTTAGTTTATTTCCTTTTTTAATTATTTGTGTATGTATGTCAGACTATAAGAAGGCTGCTAGGTCAATGTCCGCATTGAGACCCTCTGGACTCATAGTTCCCATGTAATGGATCCAGTAGGTCTCTCTTTGTCTCAATAATTGAAACCTATCACCCCCTCTTTTAGGGATGTGAACTTGTTCTAGAATTGTGCCCTTAATGGTTTGTGGATCCATATTGTGAACTTTTCTATAATGATTAGATAAATTATGTCCCTTATATCCTGATTCAATATTTTTCAGGTGTTCTAAAAGTCTAGTCTTATATGGTCTTTTAGTGCGGCCTATGTATTGAAGGTGGCATGGGCATTCCAACAAGTAGACAACAAAGGTGCTTTTACAGTTGGTTAGGGCATTTATAGTGCACTTTTTTGTGGGAAATTGCTGGAATGTATTTCTTTACTTGGCTTATTTTTATTATAGGCATGTTCGCACCCTTTACAATTTGCCCTATTACACTTAAAAAATCCTTTTGTTTTTGAGGTTAGCCAATTAGATTTAGAGGTTGTCTCCTTTAGTTTTGTTGGAGCCAAAATTTGTTTTAGACAGGTATTTTTCCTAAAAGTGATCTTGGGGTTTGGTCCTATACTATTTTTAAGTAGTTTATCCTGTTTTAATATGGGCCAATACTTTCTAAGGATTTTTTTAATTTCTGGTGCTGCCTCATTATAGGTGGTTACCATGCCTATTGTATTTTTTCTTATATTTGATGTCGAGCTGTTTTTTTCTTTGTTGGGAATTAGAAGTTGTTATCTCTCTATGTTTTGGACCGGGTACACATCCTATGACCCTGCAACATGCACAGCCCTGGGTCATAGGATGTGTACCCGGTCCGGCCTGAGAGTGCTGACCCCACCCATGTTTTGTATATGTTTGGGAAATTACATAAGCCTGTGCACCCTCCATTTTTTCACAGTTGCTTTTTTTCACAGTTGTTGTGAGCCTGCATTGTGTGGCTGTTTAGGGACCCAGGTTTATTTGGAAGAAACCTTGACGAGGTACCTGGGCTTTTCCCATTTGGCCAGATGCGGTAACTATTTCTTCAATTGCTGCTTTTTATCTTAGTTGAGAGCTTGTGAGTGAGTGCTGGACTTTTTCTGTGTGTTTATATTAAAAAATATTATTTTTTGTAATTTCCTTGTTTGGGCCTTGCATCCAGGCCTGACTGGGGTTAACTGCCTGTGACTCTGGTGACAGTGCAGCTTCCTGAGAGTGCTGGTTTGCACCCAGAGCTGTGCATGTTGCAGGGTCATTGGATGTGTACCCGGTCCGACCTGAGAGTGCTGACCCCACCCATGTTTTGTATATGTTTAGCAAATTATATAAGCCTGTGCACCCTCCATTTTTTCACAGTTGCTTTTTTTCACAGTTGTTTGATTGTGAGCCTGCATTGTGTGGCTGTTTAGGGACCCAGGTTTATTTGGAAGAAACCTTGACGAGGTACCTGGGCTTTTCCCATTTGGCCAGATGTGGTAACTAATTCTTCCATTGCTGCTTTTTATCTGAGTTGAGAGCTTGTGAGTGAGTGCTGGACTTTTTCTTTGTGTTTATATTAAAAAAAATATATATATATATATATATATATACCAATGTATTTAGTGACCTTGGAGATAGAGGTACAATCGTAGAAGACCACTAGTAACGGTAGACAGTTTAGTTTGGAATACCAAGGGGGAATGCAAACTCGCTCAAAAAACGAGGGAAGCAGAGGACCCATACCCAGAGGGGGGCTACAAGCTGCCCACCGAGACCACCCAGGAGGGGCAGGTCCATGAGGAGTTAGTCATTAACCTCAGCAGACACATCCTTACAGAGGACAAAAGGAGTGTCTTGAATAAAGGCTTGTCATTCATCCCCACATCCAAACCAGGCACCTTTGATTTATACATGGATGTACAACGGTTCACACGTTCCCTAAGACTTAAAGAACATTTTGGTACCTCTGGGGGAGAAGAGACAGGAATGAAGTTTAAGGCAAAAAGTACATATGACCCCAACAGCCATAAACCATCTATAAAAACCTTTTCAAGATTACTATGGCAGACCAGTGCGGAGAGCTGTAATACCAATAAGGATTTTAGACACAACCTGATGAATAAAGAAAAAAAAGCACTAAGAGATCTACAGGAGGATAACAAAATTGTCAATTACAGGAGAGAGGTGATGAAACAGTTGGAGGATAAAGACACCTATAGCGTACTCAGAGGGGATCCAACCAGAAAGTTCAAAAGCATGCTGGACGAATGAATCCAACAATTACATAACAACAATCTCATTGTCAAGGGCACCAGTGACTACATGACGGTGGATTTCCCTAGGACACCAGTACTATGCATGCTACCCAAAGTGCACAAGAGTTTAACAGATCCTCAGGGGAGACCAATTGTATCGGCGATAGTAACATTTTTGTGCATTATATACATGGTACACTTTCTACATAGGGTGTTAGGACATATATAGCAGAGTCAGACTTTCACCCCTGATGATAAGGGGCAACGGCATACCCTCATTTGGCTTATCTACTCACTTATTATAGCACATTAATCTGTATGCCTTGGTATGCTCTTCATATGTATACCTGGGGAGTTACCACTATAGACTGACCTAATAGTATTTGGTTATTCTTAGCTTAAATTCTCAATATAACATAGGCGGCTGACTACAGTATTAACATGATGTTTCATATATCTCCCTAATTATTATGCTTATTACGCTGCTGTTCTTACATTGCTGCTTGCATTATATTTGACATGTTTACTAGAGATCATTACTGGATCTGGTCTGAAACTGATATAATATGGAGCTATTATGTCTGAACCATATAGATGTATGCATGCGTTATGATACAATTATCAAATGCATTTCTTATAGTTTGACCAACTGCACTTATTTAACCGCTGTATATTGTATTTGGCTACTGTATTTATATAGTCTGATCCGTGTTATATATTATCATTGTATATTATGTAACCCGTTTATTGTATATTATGCAATCCGTTTATTGTGACCCTTGGCTATACCACTACGCTTGTATCCATTGTTTTTAATTCACACACAGCACTCGCATCTTTGCGTCCAGTTGCCATGGTGATACACGTGACGTGTCACGTGACGCTGTGTAACTTCCGGTCTGCGGCTGTGAACGCCATTTGCGGTGATAGTTGTGCAGGGGTATAAATAAGGGGTAAATTTGTTCAACATGTTATGCTTATTTTGAAAATGGGGGAGACCCCGAAACGTCATTAAATGCATTGGTATTTGGAAACACCCTGTGAGTGACTCCTTCTTCATCTGTAGTGTATTCACTCGTGGAGTGCACCTGGGGCAACGTGGGCAGTTTGAGCCTTGTATACTCAGCAGGAGTGCTACTACCTTTACCTACATTATATACAGTATATATATATATATATATATATATATATATAGGAATATCTGTTTAAAAATACATAGAACATTTTCCACTATGTGAAGATCAAAGGAATGTAAAATATTTACTGTACATGCACACTAAAACACATTATTAAATATTAAAAATTATTTTTATTGTTTTGATGCATTTGACTTGAAAGCACTCCAATGTGTGTGTGTGCCTATATATATATATATATATATATATATATATATATATATATAAATATATATATATATATATATATATATATATATATATATATATATATATATATATATAAATATATCAAAGTTAACAAACATATAAAGCACAAAACAGAACTGCACTCACTGGATTTATAAAAAGAAACATTTATTTAAATACGATACAAACGGTGACATTTCTGGGTCCACAAACCCCTTCCTCAGACCAAGGGTTTGAGTAAGGGGTTTGTGGACCCCAAAATGTCACTGTTTGTACAGTATGTAAATAAATGTTGTTGTTTTTTTTTATAAATCCAGTGAGTGCAGTTCTGTTTTATATATGTATATGTATATATATGTATACACTGTATATATATATATATATATATATATATATATATATATATATAGTTATACAAGGGATAGGGTGCACACAGATAGAATAAGGGGTAAAGCGTATTGTGCTGACAATCCTAAATGTATAAAACCAAATTAGTTAGAAAAGAGCTCTAACAATTCCAAAAGAGATAAAGCGGATTCCAGGCCGCACCAAAACACCCCTACAGTATACTAAGAAATGACATCCTAACCAGGTATGCTGAACATATACATTTTAATAAAAACATAGCCCAAAAAGGTACATGCTGAGAATGGTGGCAACAACAAGATTACAACACACAAACAAATTGCAAGCGTAGTGCACTACTGAATTCTGTGAGCTAGCATATGCAAGATTAGTGTCGACTCATGAGAAAGTCCATCCCTAATACCGGGCACTTGAGTGTTAAGAACACGCTCCGGTTGTAGTTTAGACAGAATACCGTCCTTGATATCTCATAGGTGTGTATTTGATCCGGTACCGGATTAGAGAATATAATATGAGAGTCCAAGAGTGGTACTTTCGCCGTTGAAACTTTATCCCATGTGCAATTGACAAATCAAACTTCAAACTTACAGAGTGCAAGACTTATTACTGCATGGCTTACCTTCGCTCTCTTCACACACTCTACGGTATTACCTGACAGGATCTCATCCGTGGTGTGGCTTACAGCGATGTATTCCGCCTATGCAGCTCTTCACTTGCTCAGTTGTGTAAACTTGATATCGCCAGATTCACAGCATATCCACCATGCTGGCGTCCTCCACACTGTGTCTTGTTCAAAACATTACGCGTTTCGCCCCTCCCCCTTTCCGGGCTGAACTCAGGGCTTCATCAGATGTGTCTGATTAGACACCACAGGAAACTTTATAACACTTGTGCAGATACAGAGTTACACCTCCTTCATGTGTTTTAAAGGGGAATGTATAGTGCATGTAAATTACGGTGGCTACAATTAAGATCTTTAGATACATTTAATATACAACAAAACTAAATAATATGGCATATTGCAATTTCCAAAATTTTTGGAAGCTGCTTATTACATAATGATCATGTACAGCATTAGACTTTAGCTTTAATTCTACACTGAGAAACACTTATGTGAACATCTCAAAATGCTCACTTCTAAGCACACATATATTTTTTCCATATATATTTATTAACAGTGTATTGTTTTGTAAGGAATATTTATAGAAAACAAGAAAATTCAATTTTTTCATTCAGACCAAGGGGAGAGAGGGTGTTCAGTCTGTACATCCAGCGTGACTCATGCTGGAGCAATATTTGGTCAATATTGCCTCCTCTCCTCTTTGGTTTGATATGTTCAATACCCAGTACTCTAAGGAGAGAGAAATCAGAATTATGCATTTTTTGGAAGTGTCTGGCCACTGGACTGTCTGACTCCTTATCCTTAATGCTATCTCTGTGTTCCCTCACCCTTTCTTTTAATTCTCGTGTCGTTTTCCCAATGTAAAATTTGGGACACGAACAGTGTAACATATAAATGACATTTGTGGTGTTGCAGACTATTCTTTCATTAATGTGGTAAGACCTTTCAGAATATTCAGTGCAAAACTTTGAGGCTTTAACAATGTACTTGCTGTACACACATCTGCCACAAGGTTCGCAGCCCTTCCTAGTTTGTGCCTGTGTTAGCCAAGTTTTGCACTGAATATTCTGAAAGGTCTTACCACATTAATGAAAGAATTGTCTGCAACACCACAAATGTCATTTATATGTTACACTGTTCGTGTCCCAAATTTTACATTGGGAAAACGACACGAGAATTAAAAGAAAGGGTGAGGGAACACAGAGATAGCATTAAGGATAAGGAGTCAGACAGTCCAGTTGCCAGACACTTCCAAAAAATGCATAATTCTGATTTCTCTCTCCTTAGAGTACTGGGTATTGAACATATCAAACCAAAGAGGAGAGGAGGCAATATTGACCAAATATTGCTCCAGCATGAGTCACGCTGGATGTACAGACTGAACACCCTCTCTCCCCTTGGTCTGAATGAAAAAATTGAATTTTCTTGTTTTCTATAAATATTCCTTACAAAACAATACACTGTTAATAAATATATATGGAAAAAATATATGTGTGCTTAGAAGTGAGCATTTTGAGATGTTCACATAAGTGTTTCTCAGTGTAGAATTTAAGCTAAAGTCTAATGCTGTACATGATCATTATGTAATAAGCAGCTTCCAAAAATTTTGGAAATTGCAATATGCCATATTATTTAGTTTTGTTGTATATTAAATGTATCTAAAGATCTTAATTGTAGCCACCGTAATTTACATGCACTATACATTCCCCTTTAAAACACATGAAGGAGGTGTAACTCTGTATCTGCACAAGTGTTATAAAGTTTCCTGTGGTGTCTAATCAGACACATCTGATGAAGCCCTGAGTTCAGCCCGGAAAGGGGGAGGGGCGAAACGCGTAATGTTTTGAACAAGACACAGTGTGGAGGACGCCAGCATGGTGGATATGCTGTGAATCTGGCGATATCAAGTTTACACAACTGAGCAAGTGAAGAGCTGCATAGGCGGAATACATCGCTGTAAGCCACACCACGGATGAGATCCTGTCAGGTAATACCGTAGAGTGTGTGAAGAGAGCGAAGGTAAGCCATGCAGTAATAAGTCTTGCACTCTGTAAGTTTGAAGTTTGATTTGTCAATTGCACATGGGATAAAGTTTCAACGGCGAAAGTACCACTCTTGGACTCTCATATTATATTCTCTAATCCGGTACCGGATCAAATACACACCTATGAGATATCAAGGACGGTATTCTGTCTAAACTACAACCGGAGCGTGTTCTTAACACTCAAGTGCCCGGTATTAGGGATGGACTTTCCCATGAGTCGACACTAATCTTGCATATGCTAGCTCACAGAATTCAGTAGTGCACTACGCTTGCAATTTGTTTGTGTGTTGCAATCTTGTTGTTGCCACCATTCTCAGCATGTACCTTTTTGGGCTATGTTTTTATTAAAATGTATATGTTCAGCATACCTGGTTAGGATGTCATTTCTTAGTATACTGTAGGGGTGTTTTGGTGCGGCCTGGAATCCGCTTTAGCTCTTTTGGAATTGTTAGAGCTCTTTTCTAACTAATTTGGTTTTATATATATATATATATATATATATATATATATATATATATATATATATATATATATATATAGTATACTGTATATAGGGCTTGACATTTTCAGTGGTCCCAGACAACTTAGAAATTGCAGCAGACAAATTAAGAAATTTTAATTATTCCTATCTTTAACACTGAGTGGACTTCTACCTTTTCACTCTGGGCTAGAAGTTTTTAACACCAACTAGTAAACCACAGTGATACCCCCCCCCCCCCTGGATATTTATATATACAAACACATTTACTTTTTTTCATACATATACATATGTAATTATGTTGTGTTTACCTATTTTTTTATTTAGCCCTAACCCTTTTCATGATGATTTCATTCACACTAACCAGACAAGCACTTGTTATATTGTGCTTGTGCAGTTGCGTATATTTTTAACTTGTAATACAAATGCAATTTAACGCGGGTGTAATATTTCAATGCTAATGTTAACGTATCACTTGTAATCTAGCTATTGTCTGCATATATAGGGCTAGATTACGAGTCATAATATCACTAGACAGAGACTTTTTGCGTGCGTAGAGTTGTGCCGTATTATGAGTTAAAAGTAAAAAATTAGGGAAAACCTGACGTGTGCAAAATGTGGAACATAGAATATTGTGACCAAGTTAACGTTTTCTCCCATAAACTTCAACGGAGCATTAAAACTGCAAAAAAAACAACAACCCATACTTGCACGCTAACCCAACTGCGTATATTCAAGAGTGCTAAAGCTGACATGAAACATAAATATTTCACATTCCAATCTTCTTCACATAGCAGAATATGTTCTATTTATTCTTAAATACAAATTTCTATATATACCTGATTTTGTTTGATAATATATATATATATATAATTCCAAGTAATTGATCTGCACTCGCTGGACTTTCAAAAAACAATAGTTTATTGTGTACAGTGACGTTTCGGCGAGCCAACTGTCCCCTTCATTCCACTACATGTATCATTCCACTACATATTTGCACTTTGTATTATAATCTTTAGAAACAAGAGAATGGTGCCTACAGTATCTTTTTCTTAAACTGTGACTTGTTTTTATCTTTTATTATACTGGAACGTCCAGGTTTTTTAGACTTATGTGACGTACATTGATGATGTGGCATATTTTTGACATATCTATTTAAGTCCTGTTGTATTAGATTTATGTTTGATTTATGTATAAAATATATTTTCTATTATAAACTGCTTGTTCAAGAAAGTTTTTAGACATATACTTATTCCTTTATCAGATATACTTTTGTTATATACATATTAGCTTCTGCCCCAGCTTTTCTTCTAGCGCCAGTACTGCCCTTGTCTGTCTACCTAATATCTTTAAGTCATTATAACTTTTTATTTCAATTTTTACTATTCTTAAATGTAGCCACCAATTAGCAAAATCTACCCAGGGTGATTAACTAAAAATTATCTGGCTTCTAAGCGTACATTCCTGCTTTTTCAAATAAATATACCAAGAGAACAAAGAAAAAAATGATAATATGAGTAAATTAGATAAGATAAGTTGCTTAAAATTGCATGCTCTATCTGATTCATGAAATAAATAAATATAGGTTTCTTATCCCTTTAATGCTGCTTTAACACAATTCAATGCTTTAACACTAACTAGATTTATTCATGCAATAAACCATTTTTTCCACATTACATCTTGCAGATAAACATTTGCCATATGACCCAGCTACTTTGGTGAATACATACATAGCAAGGAATAATGACCATGTAAATATATTATGCATTTTTTTTTAGCTAAATGAAGGCTCTATATATGTCGATTCTTCATATGTCAAAGTCTACATTGTCAAAAAAAAAAAAAGTCTTAGCAAAGAAATGCACCTTTAAATAGAAGACCGGAGACTTTCTTTGCCACTCTTGATTCAGAAGCATTTTTATTTACTTTGATCTTTTCAGTTATTCTAAGAAGAATGACTTTTGGTGCAAGTCTGAATTTCTGTGATATTATCATAGTATATATTGTAAATGCTTGGCGATCCCTGATTCTGACACTATTCTTTGCTACCTTGCAACCTGTTTTTTGAAATCCCCATTTCTGAGCAATCTCTCTGAGAAGGAATAATTGCTTGGGTGAAGATTGGCCTTAGGAGATATGTATACAAACTTTAAGCACTAGGGAAATATAATGTTTGTTATTTACAGCAATATCTCTCGAGAAAGAGTTTGTAGACTATACAAGGTCTAATATTTAAAAATAAATAACCAGTTCCATATAAACACAGTTAGGGGGTTTCTTCAGAATACTGGGAAATCAGATACCTTTTCAGGAATCATAATGTCTGCTGAATTCCAAAAGTTCTACTTGGCAGCATTCTGTGATGTTGTTCAACCTCTGTGAGGTTACTACAGTTTAAAGACTACCGTCTTTAAACTGTAGTTCTTATAATAGCCTAATTAATTCAACCTTTTTGTGGACTTCCTTGATGATCAATGTAGTTTCTGATACCTGAACTTTCCACATGTTTTGCCCATTTATCAAAGTGTGGACTAGTGTTTCAGGCCTGCTCACGTGAGCCTGTTATACTCGGGCCACACAGCTTCATAAATAGAGCAAGATACTACACTATCACACTTCAATTAGGTTGAAACAGATTTGATGCCTATCTAAAGCACAGATGAATGGGGAAGATGTTTATGCCTGACTTCTAGTAACATGAAGATATGTATCCAATAGTCTAAAAGATATTATACAAAAGTGAGATCAATCAATGACTGGTTAATTAAGTTTGTTAAAGTAATGATTTCTAGTTGTGTTTTTTTCCTAACTGTCTATTGTCTTCATCAGGTACCTGCCCTCTTTGGATAAAATGGATAAAACTTGTGAGTGCTGCATGGAACAGAGTGTGAGCTTAAGGAAGCTGGTGGTGGAGTGCTTAGACAAATCACAGTTCATTCACCCATATGAATACGTGGACAGCTGTGGCTGTGAATTATGTCACTCAAATGAAATTGTCAGCTAAAATTTGTTATATCATACATATTATACTAGCAAGAGGACTGGTACTCTTTCTGAAACAATGTGTTGATCTATTAATAATTTCATATATTGTGATGAAAGTCATAGAGATTGTTTACAATAGCTACACTTTCTTGACCAACCATTGTTGAGCATTTTTAACATGTTATAATGCTGTAAATTAGATTTCTGTTTCCATAATAAGAAAGCATTTTGTCAAATTCAAATAATGTACTATATATTATTTCCCCAAGACTTTCCATAAATGTTTATCAATAACCTTTAACTGTAGAAGTTCCTTTATTTATATCTCAAGGCTTCATCTAAACATATAAAAACATACGCCTAGATTACGAGTTTTGTCGGTAAGACTGTGCATTCCTAGCGAGCAGTTTTTGCTTACCGCTCACCTACAGTAACGCTGGTATTACAGGTCTTTAGAAACCCAGCGTTAGCTGCGAAAAAGTGAGCGTCGAGCAAAATTTAGCTCCACATCTCACCTCAATACCAGTGCTGCTTACGTTAGCGGTAAGCTGGTAAATCGTGCTTGTGCACGATTTCCCCATAGGAATCAATGGGGGAGAGCTGGCAGAAAAAAACCTAACACCTGCAAAAAAAGCAGCGTAAAGCTCCTATGCAGCCCCATTGATTCCTATGGGGAAATACTTTTTATGTCTACACCTAACACCCTAACATGAACCCCAAGTCTAAACACCCCTAATCTTACACTTATTAACCCATAATCTGCCACCCTCGACATCGCCGCCACCTACATTATATTATTAACCCCTAATCTTCCGCTCCAGACACCGCCGCCACCTACATTATACTTATAAACCCCTAATCTGCTGCCCCCAACATCGCCGACAACTACATTATATTTATTAACCCCTAATCTGCCATCCCCAATGTAGCCGCCACCTACATACATTTATTAACCCCTAATCTGCCGCCCCCAACGTCACCGTCACTATATTAAAGGTATTAACCCCTAAATCTAAGTCTAACCCTAGCCCTAACCCCCCTAACTTAAATATAATTTAAATAAATATGAATAAATATTACTATCATTAACTAAATTATTCCCATTTAAAACTAAATACCTACCTATAAAATAAACCCTAATATAGCTACAATATAACTAATAGTTACATTGTAGCTATATTAGGGTTTATTTTTATTTTACAGGCAACTTTGTATTTATTTTAACTAGGTACAATAGTTATTAAATAGTTAATAATTATTTAATAGCTACCTAGCTAAAATAAATACAAATTTACCTGTAAAATAATTAAATTAATTACCTAAACTAACTACAATAAATACAATTGAAAAAAATTATCTAAAGTACGAAAAACCCCCCCACTAAATTACAGAAAATAAAATAATTACAAGTTTTTTAAACTAATTACACCTAATCTAATCCCCCTAATAAAATAAAAAAAGCCCCCCAAAATAATAAAAAGCCCTACCCTATACTAAATTACAAATAGCCCTTAAAAGGGCATTGCCCCAAAGTAATCAGCTCTATTACCTGTAAAAAAATATACAATACCCCCCAACATTAAAACCCACCATCCACACACCCAACCCTACTCTAAAACCCACCCAATACCCCCTTAAAAAAACCTAACACTAACCCCTTGAAGATCATCCTACCTTGAGAAGTCTTCACCCAGCCGGGCCGAAGTCCTCAATGAAGCCGGGTGAAGTGGTCCTCCAGACGGGCAGAAGTCTTCATCGAAGCCGGCCAGAAGAAGTCCTCCAGATGGTCAGAAGTCTTCATCCAGGTGGCATCTTCTATCTTCATCCATTCGTCGCAGAGCGGGTCCATCTTTAAGACATCCGACGCAGAGCATCCTCTTCAAACGAAGTCCAACTGAAGAATGAAGATTCCTTTAAATGACATCATCCAAGATGGCGTCCCTTGAATTCCGATTGGTTGATAGAATTCTATCAGCCAATCGGAATTAAGGTAGGAAAAATCCTATTGGCTAATGTAATGTCTATCAGCCAATCGGAATTCAAGGGACGCCATCTTGGATGACGTCACTTAAAGGAACCTTCATTCTTCAGTTGGACTTCGTTTGAAGAGGATGCTCCGCGTCGGATGTCTTGAAGATGGACCTGGTCCACGCCGGATGGATGAAGATAGAAGATGCCACCTGGATGAAGACTTCTGCCCACCTGGAGGACTTCTTCTGGCTGGCTTCGATGAAGACTTCTGCCCGCCTGGAGGACCACTTCACCCGGCTTCGTTGAGGACTTTGGCCCGGCTGGGTGAAGACTTCTCAAGGTACGGTGATCTTCAAGGGGTTAGTGTTAGGTTTAATTAAGGGGGTATTGGGTGAGTTTTAGAGTAGGGTTGGGTGTGTGGGTGCTGGCTTTTAATGTTGGGGGGTATTGTATTTTTTTTTACAGGTAATAGAGCTGATTACTTTGCGGCAATGCCCCGCAAAAGGCCCTTTTAAGGGCTAATTTTAAGTTAGTATAGGGTAGGGATTTTTATTATTTTGGGGGGCTTTTTTATTTTATTAGGGGGATTAGATTAGGTGTAATTAGTTTAAAAAACTTGTATTTATTTTATTATTTTCTGTAATTTAGTGGGGGTTTTTTCGTACTTTAGATAATTTTTTTCAATTGTATTTATTGTAGTTAGTTTAGGTAATTAATTTAATTATAGTGTAGTGTTAGGTGTAATTGTAACTTAGGTTAGGATTTATTTTACAGGTAAATTTGTATTTATTTTAGCTAGGTAGCTATTAAATAGTTAATAACTATTTAATAACTATTGTACCTAGTTAAAATAAATACAAAGTTGCCTGTAAAATAAAAATAAATCCTAAGCTAGCTACAATATAACTATTAGTTATATTGTAGCTAGCTTAGGGTATATTTTATAGGTAAGTATTTAGTTTTAAATAGGAATAGTTTAGTGAATGATAGTAATTTTATTTACATTTATTTAAATTATATTTAAGTTAGGGGGGTGTTAGGGCTAGACATATTTAGGGCTTAATACATTTAATATAGTTGTGGCAACGTTGAGGGCGGCAGATTAGGGGTTAATAAATTTAGGTAGTTGTCGGCGATGTTAGGAATGGCAGATTAGGGGTTAATAAAATTAAACTAGTGTTTGCGATGCGGGAGGGCGGCGGTTTAGGGGTTAATATATACTTTATAGTGGCCGCGATGTCCGGTTCGGCAGATTAGGGGTTAAACATTTTTATTTAGTGTTTGCGATGTGGGGGGGGGGCTCGGTTTAGGGGTTAATAGGTAGTTTATGGTTGTTAGTGTACTTTTTAGCACTTTAGTTAAGAGTTTTATGTTACGGCGTTAGCCCATAAAACTCTTAACTACTGACTTTTAAATGCAGTATCAGTCTTGAGGAGAGGCTGTACCGCTCACTTTTTTGCAGACTCGTAATACCGGCGTTATGCAAGTCCCATTAAAATATAGGATACGCAATTTACGTAAGTGGATTTGCGGTATTAACGAGTCTGGCCAAAAAAGTGAACAATGAGCCTGTCATTTCAAGACTCGTAATACCAGCGTTAGGAAAAAAGCAACGTTAGGACCTCTTAACGCTGCTTTTTAACCCTAACGCAATACTCGTAATCTAGGTGATATTGTTTAGAATTCCCATTCTTTGAAAAAAGTAAACAAAATTAAAACATTAAATATGTTTGCCCAACAGCCACACAAATAAAATATAGTATAACAGACAAATAGCTAATTTGTTAATTTAAGTGATAATTTATCAGACATTAAACAGTGATTTTATACATTTAATACTGTCTGACTAATATACTAATTATTACACAATGGTTTAAGGAATAAGCTATTGTGTATGAAATGTAATTCTCACCTCCAATTCCAAAAGTTATGCGGATAATGGCATGGCAACCAATAGAACTTCAGACACAACCGGAAGAGGAAATATTTATAAATTTGGTAAATCCAGAAGAGAAAACCATGGCTGAAAAGGGTGTTTAAGGCAAAAAGAGAAAAGCAAAACATATGAAGCATGAAACAATAATTAAATTGCCTGGTAATCTTAAAGCAAGCATCACAAAGAAAACACAACACCTCCAGTGAAAGGTGGGTGGGTAAAAACGGAACCTTGTGCAAGATAATTTATTTGGCACATTACATTAACAATTTTTTTTTATCAATTATCTTAACCTTGGCCAAGAGATGTGCATTATTTACAGTTTTGACAAGAGAATATGAATAAAGATGAAATGCATTGGGCACAGTGGTTGAGGTTTATTAATGAAACCATCTATAGAAAATGATTTGCTGTTAGTTTAAGGATAGTATTAAATATTTTAGCCATACATATTGGTCATTATGTGAACCTCATAGAGTATATACATTTATATACTTCCACTGGTAGAAAGTCTGCCTTTATATTAGGGAGCAGGACCTGAGTGATTAGTAAATTCTAATAACCAATAAAAACCATTTCTCAAGCATAGTATGAGTATATCTATCTATCTATCTATCTATCTATCTATCATTAATCCATCTATCAATCAAAATAATTATATATATATATATATATATATATATAAAAGAATATAGTGAATACACTTAGTGGTGCAATAATAGTCATAGTGTGTGAGGCACTATTTACCTGGTGAGACTCAGAGGTATGCGCTCAGTTTTGCAAGAAGCTTCCACCACCCCTCCGCTAACACCGCTATAAACGTACCATTCACCCAGTCCTGGGATAAGCTGCGCAGAGGTCAACTGGGGGAGAAAGAGTGCAAAAGCAGATCCTACGATGTCCGTGTGCATATAGATCTTCACTCCCCCGGTACCAGTACAGCAAGGGTTCCTCTGTGTTGTTTTTGTGACGCTCAGCATGTAGCGCGTAGCGTGATGTCAGCATAGGAAGGGAAATATAAGGAGAAAACAGAAGAGCGCAGACACGATTCAAGTGTAGATTTCCAACTTTAATTATAGCCACACGCTATGTATATACTCACAAGAAATACGATTTGTACAGGCACATATGATAAAAAAGTTCCCCTTCGTAGTCAATAGTTCATGAAGATTAACAATAGAAAGTCTGTATTTGCAAAATATACTGACCCTTTCATGCGGGTGACCCTCAGCACTTCCGTGTAAGGTTTTCCTACCAGTGATATGCGTGTACCACGTGATACCGGAACTCTTACGGCGGCTTCCCAGGGTCAAAATAACAAAGTAGCTACTGTCTGTTCTACGCATTTCGTCCCTAAACGGAGGGACTTTGTCAAGAACTGCCTCTATTTCCGTATTAGACTCTTTTATAGCGGTTTGTATAGGTATTTAAACCAATTATAAGTGCCATAACGAAAATAGAATGTTAACATGGGTATTAATGAAAAACAATAATATGTCACAATGTTAAAATCGATAAAACAACTAATTGTTAGAACATATTAGATCATTATATTCTATCCCATTCACATTAATATAAAAGAAAATTTCTAAATACAAATTAATAAAAGAATTCTAAATACACATTAATTACATATTCCTATTTTCCGTATGTACTAACAAATTGATTACTTATTGTTTCTTAATATAATGAATAATTAAACATTACATCCAATTTTATTAATATTACCTATTCATATAAATATACACATAAAAAACACATATGAATATAAATATAAAATTTGCCCATATCAAAAAGTGCATATGTGCATACATTTATAAACACTATAACGTTATAAAAATTGATTAATTTAATTTATTGGATGATTTAAAAAATCTAATACATAAAATTACACTACTACTTTCTCGAATTCTAAATAATAAAAAATATATTATAATAATATGCACAAGTTGATATATGCAAATTATACTACTACAGATATGCTAGAATGTCCAATTCAATGTTCAGTCCCTTAGGTTCTAGACAATCTAGAGTTTTTATCCAAAACGTTTCTCTTTGTCGCAGTCTTAGTAACCTATTTGTATCCCATTTATCTGGGGGCACCCATTCTATAATGTTAACACTTAAATCATTGGGATTTTGGTTATGATAGATATTAAAATGTTGGGATACACTATGGTTTTCAAATCCATTAGTGATATTGTTTACGTGTTCCCTTATTCTATACTTGATTTTACGTTTCGTTCTCCCTACATAGATCATTCCACATTTACAGGATAACTGGTATACTACGTATGTGGTGTGGCAAGAACATCTACTTTTACAGTCATACTTTTTGTTTCCATTATAGTTACAAAATTGCATGTTATTAGGAGAAATGAGGGGGCACAGTATACAATCCTTTTGTTTGCAAGGAAAAAGGCCACATTTGGCTCCACACCAACTAGTTAAGTTTCCTTCTTTTAGTGGCTGATGGAGTTTTGTGGGTGCTATATAGTTTTTAATGTCCTTGTTTTTTCTAAAGACTATATCAGGTTTATCTGCTAATATTTTATCAAGGATAGGATCTAATTTCAAAACCTTCCAGTGCTTATTTAAAATCTTCTTTATTTTATAGTGTTGACTGTTGTATTTAGTTATAAATTTTGGACCCCTTGTATATCTATCTACAGGTTTATTAGTGTGTTTTGATTTTGTCTTAGGTTTGATAAGATCCATTCTGTCTATATTTTCCACTCTTGCCCTAGTTTCTCGTAATAAATCTGGATTATATCCCTTTTGTAAAAATGTATTAGTTAAAATCTCAGATTCTTTGTTATAATCGTTTTTATCAGTACAATTTCTTTTTATCCTTTGGTACTGACCCAAGGAGATATTGTTTTTCCATTTTTTCAGGTGGCCACTTCTTGCGTTTAGTAGACTATTCCTATCTGTGGTTTTGTGATAATTCCTAACCGCAACTTGATTCGTAATTGGATCTGAGTAGAGGGTAAGATCTAAAAATGAAATGGATGAGGAAGAAATTTCATGGGTGAACTTTAAATTATATTTATTAGAATTAAGATAATTCATAAATAAATTAATACTTTCGGAAGGCCCTTCCCATATTAAAATAATATCATCGATAAAACGATAGTATTTGATGATATTTTCTTTGAAGGGATTATTATTCCATATAGTGTTGGACTCAAAATGGGACATATACAAATTTGCATATGATGGGGCAAAGGTTGTCCCCATCGCAGTCCCCTGAATCTGTTTGTAATAGATTCCTTCAAAAAGAAAATAATTGTGGGTTAATATGAATAAAATAGAATCCACAATAAAGGATATTTGGTCTTTAGGTAATTTAATAGTATCCAATGTTTCTTTGATTATTGATGTCCCCAATAAGTGTGGTATACTAGTATACAATGTGGAGACATCACATGTAACCCATATATATTCGTGTTTCCACATTAGGCCTTCAAATTTATTAATAACATCAATAGTGTCTCTGAGATAGGCTCTTGTGTTAGTGACGCTTCTGCTCAATCCGTCATGTGGTGACTTGTCCACCAATTGAAACCTCCTCACATCCAGAATGTTTTAGACAGTTCACAAAAAAAACTTCAGTATTCTTATTGAAGAAAGCTCCATAGGGCTAAAGGCTCCGTGTAAAGGAGTGGATTCCCCGCAATCCACTAAGTAATAATTTGAAAAAAGTTCCAAAACTTAGGCCTAGATTTGGAGTTTGGCGGTAGCCGTGAAAACCAGCGTTAGAGGCTCCTAACGCTGGTTTTAGGCTACCGCCGGTATTTGGAGTCATTAAAAAAGGGTCTAACGCTCACTTTTCAGCCGCGACTTTTCCATACCGCAGATCCCCTTACGTCAATTGCGTATCCTATCTTTTCAATGGGATCTTTCTAACTCCGGTATTTAGAGTCGTGTCTGAAGTGAGCGTTAGAAATCTAACGACAAAACTCCAGCCGCAGAAAAAAGTCAGTAGTTAAGAGCTTTCTGGGCTAACGCCGGTTCATAAAGCTCTTAACTACTGTGCCCTAAAGTACACCAACACCCATAAACTACCTATGTACCCCTAAACCGAGGCCCCCCCACATCGCCGACACTCGATTAAATTTTTTAACCCCTAATCTGCCGACCGCCACCTACGTTATACTTATGTACCCCTAATCTGCGCCCCTAACACCGCCGACCCCTATATTATATTTATTAACCCCTAACCTGCCCCCCACAACGTCGCAGCCAGCTACCTACAATAATTAACCCCTAATCTGCCGACCGCAAAGAGCCGCCACCTACATTATAGCTATGTACCCCTAATCTGCTGCCCCTAACACCGCCGACCCCTATATTAAATTTATTAACCCCTAACCTGCCCCCCACAACGTCGCAGCCAGCTACCTACAATAATTAACCCCTAATCTGCCGACCGCAAAGAGCCGCCACCTACATTATAGCTATGTACCCCTAATCTGCTGCCCCTAACACCGCTGACCCCTATATTATATTTATTAACCCCTAATCTGCCCCCTCAATGTCGCCTCCACCTACGTACACTTATTAACCCCTAATCTGCTGAGCGGACCGCACCGCTACTATAATAAAGTTATTAACCCCTAATCCGCCTCACTAACCCTATAATAAATAGTATTAACCCCTAATCTGCCCTCCCTAACATCGCCGACACCTAACTTCAATTATTAACCCCTAATCTGCCAACTGGAGCTCACCGCTATTCTAATAAATGTATTAACCCCTAAAGCTAAGTCTAACTCTAACACTAACACCACCCTATTAAATATAATTTTAATCTAACGAAATTAATTAACTCTTCTAAAATAAATTATTCCTATTTAAAGCTAAATACTTACCTGTAAAATAAATCCTAATATAGCTACAATATAAATTATATTTATATTATAGCTATTTTAGGATTAATATTTATTTTACAGGTAACTTTGTATTAATTTTAACCAGGTACAATAGCTATTAAATAGTTAAGAACTATTTAATAGCTAAAATAGTTAAAATAATTACAAATTTACCTGTAAAATAAATCCTAACCTAAGTTACAATTAAACCGAACACTACACTATCAATAAATAAATTAAATAAAATACCTATAATTATCTACAATTAAACCTAACACTACACTATCAATAAATAAATTAAATACAATTCCTACAAATAAATACAATGAAATAAACTAACTAAAGTACAAAAAATAAAAAGAACTAAGTTACAAAAAATAAAAAAATATTTACAAACATTAGAAATATATTACAACAATTTTAAACTAATTACACCTACTCTAAGCCCCCTAATAAAATAACAAAGCCCCCCAAAATAAAAAAATGCCCTATCCTATTCTAAATTACTAAAGTTCAAAGCTCTTTTACCTTACCAGCCCTGAACAGGGCCCTTTGCGGGGCATGCCCCAAGAAGTTCAGCTCTTTTGCCTGTAAAAAAAAAACATACAATACCCCCCCCAACATTACAACCTACCACCCACATACCCCTAATCTAACCCAAAACCCCCCTTAAATAAACCTAACACTAAGCCCCTGAAGATCTCCCTACCTTGAGTCGTCTTCACCCATCCGAGCCAAATTCTTCATCCAAGCGGAGAAAGAAGAGGTCCTCCATCCGGTAGAAGTCTTCATCCAAGCGGTGCAGAAGAGGTCTTCCATCCGATTGAAGTCTTCATCCAAGCGGCATCTTCTATCGTCATCCATCCGGAGCGGAGCGGCAGCATCCTGAAGACCTCCGACGCGGAACATCCATCCTGGCCGACGACTGAACGACGAATGACGGTTCCTTTAAATGACGTCATCCAAGATGGCGTCCCTCGAATTTCGATTGGCTGATAGGATTCTATCAGCCAATCGGAATTAAGGTAGGAATATTCTGATTGGCTGATGGAATCAGCCAATCAGAATCAAGTTCAATCCGATTGGCTGATCCAATCAGCCAATCAGATTGAGCTTGCATTCTATTGGCTGTTCCGATCAGCCAATAGAATGCGAGCTCAATCTGATTGGCTGATTGGATCAGCCAATCGGATTGAACTTGATTCTGATTGGCTGATTCCATATGCCAATCAGAATATTCCTACCTTAATTCCGATTGGCTGATAGAATCCCATCAGCCAATCGGAATTCGAGGGACGCCATCTTGGATGACGTCCCTTAAAGGAACCGTCATTCGTCGTTCAGTCGTCAGCCAGGATGGATGTTCCGCGTCGGAGGTCTTCAGGATGCTGCCGCTCCGCTCTGGATGGATGAAGATAGAAGATGCCGCTTGGATGAAGACTTCAATCGGATGGAAGACCTCTTCTGCCCCGCTTGGATGAAGACTTCTACCGGATGGAGGACCTCTTCTTGCTCCGCTTGGATGAAGAATTTCGCTCGGCTGGGTGAAGACGACTCAAGGTAGGGAGATCTTCAGGGGCTTAGTGTTAGGTTTATTTAAGGGGGGTTTGGGTTAGATTAGGGGTATGTGGGTGGTGGGTTGTAATGTTGGGGGGGGGGGGATTTTTTGTTTTTTTTTACAGGCAAAAGAGATGAACTTCTTGGGGAATGCCCCGCAAAGGGCCCTGTTCAGGGCTGGTAAGGTAAAAGAGCTTTGAACTTTAGTAATTTAGAATAGGGTAGGGCATTTTTTTATTTTGGGGGGCTTTGTTATTT
Organism: Bombina bombina; assembly: GCF_027579735.1. NCBI lineage: Eukaryota > Metazoa > Chordata > Amphibia > Anura > Bombinatoridae > Bombina > Bombina bombina. The sequence continues at coordinate 88,251,653 of NC_069505.1, read as the reverse complement.
TATTAGGGGGCTTAGAGTAGGTGTAATTAGTTTAAAATTGTTGTAATATTTTTCTTATGTTTGTAAATATTTTTTTATTTTTTGTAACTTAGTTCTTTTTTATTTTTTGTACTTTAGTTAGTTTATTTCATTGTAGTTATTTGTAGATATTGTATTTAATTAATTTATTGATAGTGTAGTGTTAGGTTTAATTGTAGGTAATTGTAGGTATTTTATTTAATTAATTTAATGATAGTATAGTGTTAGGTTTAATTGTAACTTAGGTTAGGATTTATTTTACAGGTAATTTTGTACTTATTTTAACTAGGTAACTATTAAATAGTTCTTAACTATTTAATAGCTATTGTACCTGGTTAAAATAATTACAAAGTTGCCTGTAAAATAAATATTAATCCTAAAATAGCTACAATGTAATTATAATTTATATTGTAGCTATATTAGGATTTATTTTACAGGTAAGTAAAGTTTTAAATAGGAATAAGTTATTTAATAAGAGTTAATTTATTTCGTTAGAATAAAATTATATTTAACTTAGGGGGGTGTTAGGGTTAGGGTTAGAATTAGCTTTAGGGGTTAAAAAATTTATTAGAATAGCGGTGAGCTCCAGTCGGCAGATTAGGGGTTAATTATTGTAGGTAGCTGGCGGCGACGTTGTGGGAGGCAGATTAGAGGTTAAATATAATATAGGGATCGGCGGTGTTAGGGGCAGCAGATTAGGGGTACATAAGGATAATGTAGGTGGCGGCGCTTTGCGGTCGGCAGATTAGGGGTTAATAAGTGTAGGTAGGTAGCGGCGACGTTGTGAGGGGCATATTAGGGGTTAATAAATATAACATAGGGGTCGGCGGTGTTAGGGGCAGCAGATTAGGGGTACATAGGGATAATGTAAGTAGCGGCGGTTTACGGAGCGGCAGATTAGGGGTTAATAATAATATGCAGGGGTCAGCGATAGCGGGGGTGGCAGATTAGGGGTTAATAAGTGTAAGGTTAGGGGTGTTTAGACTCGGGGTACATGTTAGGGTGTTAGGTGCAGACGTAGGAAGTGTTTCCCCATAGAAAACAATGGGGCTGCGTTAGGAGCTGAACACGGCTTTTTTGCAGGTGTTAGGTTTTTTTTTCAGCTCAAACAGCCCCATTGTTTTCTATGGGGGAATCATGCACGAGCACATTTTTGAGGCTGGCCGCGTCCGTAAGCAACTCTGGTATCGAGAGTTGGAGTGGCGTTAAATATGCTCTACGCTCCTTTTTTGGAGCCTAACGCAGCCATTCTGTGGACTCTCAATACCAGAGTTATTTTAAAGGTGCGGCCAGAAAAAAGCCAGCGTTAGCTACGCGAGTCGTTACCGACAAAACTCTAAATCTAGCCGTAAGCCTTTTGAAAATGATAGATGCTTTATTCCAGTATTAAAAACATACAGGAGACATTTAGGTTACCTCCATGGCAATTCAAAAGTCTGACCGGTTTCGGTCTAAATTACCATAATCATAGACTAATTGGTGTCATGTGAAACAACTATTTAAGCAAAATGCATCACCTCCTGATAGGTTAAAAACAATAGGCCTGGATTTAACCCCATACGTTCATTTAAAACTATGCACAATTAAACAAAGACAGGTGCACATACAAATACGTTACAAAGTGAACATATATACAATAGCATAAAGAATAGATGTTCAACAACTATTGGATATCAGACAGTTATTGAAGTAATATGATAATAAAGGTAAAATAAATACATGTAAATGCCCAATAACTAAACGTATATCAGCATCAATAAACCACATGCATATTAATTCATGCAATTCCCGATAGAACATGATTTAACCATCTAGTAAAAACATATGTACTATTTCATGTGATATTTAAACAGCTGTTAAATTGTTGAATAGCAAGAATGCACAGGCATATGTATAAAGAGGAGAAAATCAACTATATAAATGCTACACACTCAATATCAGATATGCATAACACCATATTGACATATATGTCCAATAAATGTGAGTTGTTATAATTGATATGGTATGATATAGACCACCTTCGACCAAACACCCCCATATGTAAGTTTATAATTGATACAAAGGCCTCTATTTATTAAGCCGTCGACTTTTTTGCATTCAACGGCACCAATACGCTCGCCTAACATCGCTGCCGCGGACCTGAATACATTCGCCAAAATTATCAAGAAAGCTGTCAAAAAGCCGCGCACCAAGAATGGTGCGATGAGCAGCGGACTGATGTTAACTAACAATCATCGATCTCGCTGCTCATCGGCTTATTCGCAGCTTTCTTAGTACCCTGTCACTAAGCACCCACACTATACTATACTGTTTTACCCCCTATACCGCCGCTCCCGGAGCCCCCCGCACCTAAATAAAGTTATTAACCCATAAACCGCCGCTCCCGGACCCCGCCGCAACTAAATAAAATGTTTAACCCCTAAACCGCCACTCACGGACTCCGCCACCACCTACATTCAAATTTATTAACCCCTAATCTGACCCCCCTACACTGCCGCCACCTACATTAAATTTATTAACCCCTAATCTCCCACCCCCAACGTCGCCGCCACTATATTAAATTTATTAACCCCTAAAAGTCTAACCCTAACAAGCACTAACTTAAATATAATTTAAATGAATCTAAATAAATTATTCCTATTTAAAACTAAATACTTACCTATAAAATAAACCCTAACATAGCTACAATATAACTAATAGTTACATTGTAGCTATTTTAGGATTTATTTTTATTTTACAGGCAACTTTGTATTTACTTTAACTAGGTACAATAGTTATTAAATAGTTATTAACTATTTAATAGCTACCTAGTTAAAATAAAGACAAATATACCTGTAAAATTAATCCTAACCTAAGTTACAATTACACCTAACACTACACTATCATTTAATTATTTCCCTAAATTAACTACAATTAAATAAAATAAACTAAAGTACGAAAAAAAAAACCCCCCTAAATTACAGAAAATAAAATAATTACAAGAATTTTAAACTAATTACAGCTAATCTAATCCCCTAATAAAATAAAAAATCCCCCCAAAATAATAAAAATCCCTACCCTATACTAAATTACAAATAGCCCTTAAAAGGGCTTTTTGCGGGGCATTGCCCCAAAGTAATCATCTCTTTTACCTGTAAAAAAAAATTACAATCCCCCCCAATATTAAAACCCACCACCCACACACCAAACCCTACTCTAAAACCCACCCAATCCCCCCTTAATAAAACCTAACACTACCCCCCTGAAGATCACCCTACCTTGAGACGTCTTCACCCAACCGGGCCTAAGTCCTCAATGAAGCCAGGTGAAGTCTTCATCCAACCGGGCAGAAGAGGTCCTCCAGACGGGCAGAAGTCTTCATCCAGGCGGCATCTTCTATCTTCATCCATCTGACGAGGAGCGACTCCATCTTGAAGACATCCGATGTGGAGCATCCATCCAGACCAACGACTACCCGATGAATAAATATTCCTTTAAATTACGTCATCCAAGATGGCGTCCCTTGAATTCTGATTGCATCAGCCAATAGGATTTTTCCTACCTTAATTCCGATTGGCTGATAGAATTCGATCAGTCAATCAGAATTCAAGGGACGCCATCTTGGATGACGTCATTTAAAGGACCAGTCATTCGTCGGGTAGTCGTCGGTCTGGATGGATGCTCCGCGTCGGATGTCTTCAAGATGGAGCCGCTCCTTGTCGGATGGATGAAGATAGAAGATGCCGCCTGGATGAAGACTTCTGCCCGTCTGGAGGACCTCTTCTGCCCGGTTGGATGAAGACTTCACCTGGCTGGAGGACCTCTTCTGCCCGGTTGGATGAAGACTTCGCCCGGCTTCGTTGAGGACTTAGGCCTGGTTGGGTGAAGACGTCTCAAGGTAGGGTGATCTTCAGGGGGGTAGTGTTAGGTTTTATTAAGGGGGGATTGGGTGGGTTTTAGAGTAGGGTTGGGTGTGTGGGTGGTGGGTTGTAATGTTGGGGGGGTATTGTATTTTTTTTTACAGGTAAAAGAGCTGATTACTTTGGGGCATTGCCCCGCAAAAAGCCCTTTTAATGGCTATTTGTAATTTAGCATAGGGTAGGGATTTTTATTATTTTGGGGGGCTTTTTATTTTATTTGGGGGATTAGATTAGGTGTAATTAGTTTAAAATTCTTGGACTTATTTTTTTATTTTCTGTAATTTAGTGTTTGGTTTTTTTTGCACTTTATTTAATTTTAATTAATTGTAGTTAATTGTAGTTAATTTATTTAATTTATTTAATTATAGTGTAGTGCTAGCTGTAATTGTAACTTAGGTTAGGTTTTATTTTACAGGTATATTTGTATCAATTTTAACTAGGAATTTATTAATTAGTTAATAATTATTTAATAACTATTCTACCTAGTTAAAATAAATACAAACTTGCCTGTAAAATAAAAATAAACCCTAAGATAGCTACAATGTAACTAATAGTTATATTGTAGCTATCTTAGGGTTTATTTTATAGGTAAGTATTTAGTTTTAAATAGGATTAATTTAGTTAATTATAGGATTTTTATTTAGTTTGATTTAAATTATATTTAAGTTAAGGGGTGTTAGGGTTAGAGTTAGACTTAGATTTAGGGGTTAATAAATTTAACATAGTGGCGGCGGTGTAGGGGTGGCAGATTAGGGGTTAATAAGTATAATGTAGGTGGCGGTTTGCTCCGGGTGTGGCAGTTTAGGGGTTAAACAATTTATTTAGTTGCGGCGGGGTCCGGGAGCAGCAGGATAGGGGTTAATAACTTTATGTAGGTGGCGGCGGTATAGGGGGCGGCAGATTAGGGGTTAATAGGTATAATGTAGGTGGCGGTGGGCTCCGTGAGCTGCGGTTTAGGGGTTAATAAATTTATTAGAGTTGCGGCGGGGTCCGGGAGCGGCGGTTTAGGGGTTAAACACTTCAATAGAGTTGTGGTGGGCTCCGGGAGCAGCGGTTTAGGGGTTAATATGTATAATGTAGGTGGCGGCGGTGTAGGGGGGGGGCAGATTAGGGGTGTTTAGACTTGGGGTACATGTTAGAATGTTAGGTGTAGACATTCCCATAGGAATCAATGGGATATCGGACAGCAGCGAACATGAGCTTTCGCTGCTTTCCGACTCCCATTGATTCCTATGGCATCCGCCGCCTCCAGGGCGGTGGATTGAAAACCAGGTACGCTGGGCCAGAATAGTGGCGAGCGTACCTGGTAGCTATTTGATAACTACCAAAAGTAGTCAGATTGTGCCGAACTTGCGTTCGGAACATCTGTAATGACGTAAGCATCGATCTGTTTCGGACTGAGTCTGCTGGATCGTATGTTACGTCACTATATTCTACTTTTGCCGGTCTGTAGGGTTTTATAACTACGGAGAATCAGGCTCGCCACAAATACCAGCGTATTTGCGGTTGACAGCTTGATAAATAGAGGCCAAAGAGTATAAAGAATATAAGCTACTTTGGACTCTCCACCTATTAAATAGCTATATTAACTGCTAAATAATTACACATTACTGTAAACTAGAGAATACATACATTCATCTTATAGCATACTCGAAACGTACATTAAGATAGTATGCAAAAGAATATTTCACTGTATTCAAATAGTAATATAATGCATAAAAGCAGATATGCCAAATCTATTTGTTGCAGGTAATCCCTGGATGTAGCAGGTTAACTCATTTGTCAACAGATGACTAGGGAACCGAACAAATAAATAAATAAATAAAAAGGCCAAAACTTGATTATGTTTTATTCAGAGTTAAAGCCCTGCGGTAGCAAGCTCTAAGCTAGATTACGAGTTTTGCGTTATGAGTATAACGCTGCTTTTTCCCAACCGCTGCTATTACAAGTCTTGTCAGAATAGCTTTACCACATACTTTTTTGGCCGTACCGCACTTTTAAAAAAGTCATTTTTCAATGGGACTTCCATATCGCCGGTATTACGAGTTTGCCTGGCAGGCCAAAAAGTGAGCGGTACTGCCTATAACTACAAGATTAGTACCGCCATCTGAAAGTCAGTAGGTATGAGATTTACGTTACAAAGCTGTACGATAAAACTCATAACTAAACTGCTACAAAGTACACTAAAACACATAAACTACCTATTAACCCCTAAACCGAGGCCCTCCCACATCGCAAATAGTGATGTTGCAAACCTAAAAATTTTGGTTCGCGATCGGCGGACTTGAACTTCCGCAACTGTTCGCGAACCTGCGAACCAGGCAAAACGCCATTGACTTCAATAGGCAGGCGAACTTTAAAACCAACAGGGACTCTTTCTGGCCACAATAGTGATGGAACAATTGTTTCAAGGGGACTAACACCTGGACTGTAGCATGCCGGAGGGGGATCCATGACAAAACTCCCACGGAAAATTACATAGTTGATGCAGAGTCTGGTTTTAATCCATAAAGGGCAAAAATCACCTAACATTCCTAAATTGTTTGGAATAATGTGCTTTAAAACATCAGGTATGATGTTGTATCGATCAGGTAGTGTAAGGGTTACGCCCGCTTCACAGTGACAGACCAAACTCCCCGTGTAACGCACCGCAAACAACCGCAAACAGTCCATTTGCACAACCACGAGATAGATAGATTTGATAGATAGATACATAGATTACATAGATCAATAGATGCCATATACATATGATAGATACAAATTACATAGATCAATAGATGCAATATACATTTGATAGATACGGATTACATAGATCAATAGATGCAATACACATTTTATAGATACAATTGATAGTTAGATAGATTTAATAGATAAATAGATAGATTTGATAGATATATAATTTACCAGACAGAGAATTACAAGACGTGTGGTCTGAGACCCATGGTAAGGTTCCCAGAGGCAGTTGTTGGGCCAGGGGAGGTGTATATGGCATGGATTTTAGGAACCGGGAGATGGAAAAAGATGCTTGGTCGGTCCTCCTACTTAAAAATTTTGGGCAGTGCGCGTGCAATCTACTGTGGCACCAGATATGAGTGGTGTGTTAAGTAGTACTATTCTTAGCAGTTTAATACTTGTTACTCCCCCTATCGGGGAGGTGTATACGGCATGGATTTTAGGAAGCGGGAGATGGAAAAAGATGCTTGGTCGGTCCTCCTACTTCAAATTTGGCCGAAACTCAAGTGGCTGTCACAAAACAGTCCGGCCACGGGATAGATAGATTTGATAGGTAGATAGATACATAGATTACATAGATCAATAGATGCAATACACATTTGATAGATATGATTGATAGTTAAATAGATTTGATAGATAAATAGATAGATTTGATAGATATATAATTTCCCAGACAGAGAATTACAAGATGTGTGGTCTGGGACCCATGGTAAGGTTCCCAGAGGCAGTTGCGGCGACAGGGGACATGTATATGGCATGGATTTTCGAAACCGGGAGATGGAAAAAGATGCTTGGTTGGTCCTCCTGCTTCAAATTTGGGGCACTGCCCGTGCAATCTATTGTGCCACCAGATATGAGTGGTGTGTTAAGTAGTACTATTCTTAGCAGTTTAATACCTGTTACTCCCCCTATTGGGGGAGGTGTATATGGCATGGATTTTAGGAAGCGGGAGAAGGAAAATGATGCTTGGTCGGTCCTCCTACTTCAAATTTGGCCGAAACACAAGTGGCTGTCACAAAACAGTCCGGCCACGAGATAGATAGATTTGATAGATAGATAGATACATAGATTACATAGATCAATAGATGCAATATACATTGGATAGATACGAATTACATAAATCAATAGATGCAATATACATTTGATAGATACGAATTACATAGATCAATAGATGCAATATACATTTGATAGATACGAATGATAGTTAGATAGATTTGATAGATAAATAGATAGATTTGATAGATATATAATTTCACCAGACAGAGAATTACAAGACGTGCGGTCTGGGATCCATGGTAAGGTTCCCAGAGGCAGTTGCGGCGCCAGGGGAGGTGTATATGGCATGGATTTTCGGAACCGGGAGATGGAAAAAGATGCTCGGTCGGTCATCCTGCTTCAAATTTGGGGCACTGCCAGTGCAATCTATTGTGCCACAAGATGTGAGTGGTGTGTCAGTAGTACTATTCTTAGCAGTTTAATACCTGTTACTCCCCCTATCGGGGGAGGTGTATATGGCATGGATTTTAGGAAGCGGGAGATGGGAAAAGATGCTTGGTCGGTCCTCCTACTTCAAATTTGGCCGAAACACAAGTGGCTGTCATTGTCACAAAACAGTCTGGCCACGAGATAGATAGATTTGATAGATAGATAGATACATAGATTACATAGATCAATAGATGCAATATGCATTGGATAGATACGAATTACATTGATCAATAGATGCAATATACATTTGATAGATACGATTGATAGATAGATTTGATAGATAAATAGATTGATTTGATAGATAATTAATTTCACAGACAGAGAATTACAAAGACGTGCGGTCTGGTCTGGGACCCATGGTAAGGTTACTTCCTTTTGCACAATCGAGTACAGGTTGGGGTCGGGGATTGCCTTTTGTGCAAAGAAATTGTGGCCGGGTACCTTCCACTGCGGTGTCCCCTATCAGGGGACGTGTATATGGCATGGATTTTCGGAACCGGGAGATGGAAAAAGATGCTTGGACACCCAGTACAGGTCATTCTCCTTCAGCCTTTTTAGACGAGGGTCCCCGACCCTCAACAGGCACAACAGCATGAAAGACCACATATGCCATTTTTTGCACAATCAAGTACAGGTATGGCATCGATTTTAGGAACCCAGAGATAATTTTTAGGAACCGGGAGATGAAAAAAGATGCTTGGACACCCAATACAGGTCGTTCTCCTTCAGCCTTTTTAGACGAGGGTCCCCGACCCTCAACAGGCACAACAGCATGAAAGACCACATATGCCATCCTTTTGCACAATCGAGTACAGGTATGGCATCAATTTTAGGAACCCGGAGATAATTTTTAGGAACCGGGGGATGGAAAAAGATGCTTGGACACCCAGTACAGGTCGTTCTCCTTCAGCCTTTTTAGACGAGGGTCCCCGACCCTCAACAGGCATGACAGCATGAAAGAACACATATGCCATAAATTCCTTTTGCACAATCGAGTACAGGTATGGCATAATTTTTAGGAACCCGGAGATAATTTTTAGGAACCGGGAGATGGAAAAAGATGCTTGGTGGGTCCTCCTACTTCAAATTTGGGGCACTGCGCATGCAATCTACTGTGTCACCAGATATGAGTGGTGTGTTAAGTAGTACTATTCTTAGCAGTTTAATCCCTGTTATGTGCCTTTTTTTTTTTTGTTTTGGTTTTGAAGCCACAGTGCAGCACCAGAGGCCAGAAAAATTAGGCATGTACACATGCCTGAAAAATTAGGTATTGTTGCAGACGCTGCTGTAGCAGCGGCCAGAAAAATTTATGTTTGTTTGACAGTTAGAAAGTGCCCTAAAACATTGCAGCTTGAACCCTAGTTGTTGGCGGATAAGTCACGCAAGTCATCCGGCATTCGAAGATAAAATACAGCAGTGTGTGTATCATTGTTAGCCCAAGGCGGCTCATCTCATCAGGCCTTTTTACTCGAATGTATCGCCCAATATCAGTCCCTTCGGGATGCATCCCTCATGCATTTTAATAAAGGTGAGATAATCAAGACTTTTTTGACCTAGGCGACTTCTCTTCTCAGTGACAATACCTCCTGCTGCACTGAAGGTCCTTTCTGACAGGACACTTGAAGCGGGCAGGCCAGAAGTTTTATTGCAAATTGGGATAGCTCAGGCCACAGGTCAAGCCTGCACACCCAGTAGTCAAGGGGTCCATCGCTCCTCAGAGTGTCGAGATCCGAAGTTAATGCGAGGTAGTCTGCTACCTGTCGGTTGAGTCGTTATCTGAGGCTGGATCCTGAAGGGCTGTGGCAATGCATAGGAGTTAAAAAGGTCCGCATGTCCTCCATCAACAACACGTCTGGAAAGCGTTCTGTCCTTGCCAGCGTGATCGTGGGAGGAGGAATATTACTTTCATCCCTTCCCCTGTTAGATTCCCATTGTGCTGTGACATCAACCTTATACGCTGTGTAAAGCATACTTTTTAATTTATTTTTGAACTGCTCCATCCTTTCCGACTTGCAGGAATTCAGTAACATTTCAGTCACATTATGCTTTTACCGGGTGTCTAGTAGCGTGAACACCAAGTACAGTTCATTCTCCTTCAGCTTTTTTATACGAGTGTCCCTCAACAGGCATGACAGCATGAAAGACCCCATTTGCTCAAGGTTGGATGCCAAGCTACTCATGTCCTGTTCCTCATCCTCACTGATCTCACTAAAGGTATCTTCTTCCCCCCAGCCACGCACAACACCACGGGTACCAGATAGGTGACAACAACGAGTACCCTGGGATGCCTATTGTGCTTGGTCTTCCTCCTCCTCCTCAAAGCCACATTCCTCCTTCGACTCCTCTTCCTCACAATCCTCTTCCTGCGTTGCCGCTGGTCCAGTAAGCGATGCTGATAAGGCTGTTTCTGGTGGTGATGGAGACCACAACTCTTCCTCTTCACGCTCATCTACGGCCTGATCCAGCACTCTTCGCAGGGCACGCTCCAGGAAGAAAACAAATGGTATGATGTCGCTGATGGTGCCTTCGGTGCGACTGACTAGTTTTGTCATTTCCTCAAAAGGACGCATGAGCCTACAGGCATTGCGTATGAGAGTCCTGGAACGTGGCAAAAAAATCCTCAGCTCCCCAGAGGCTGTCCTAGCACCACGGTCATACAAATACTCGTTAACAGCTTTTTCTTGTTGTAGCAGGCGGTCGAACATTAGGAGTGTTGAATTCCAACGTGTCGGGCTGTCGCAAATCAAGCGCCTCACTGGCAGGTTGTTTCACCGCTGGATATCTGACAAGTGCGCCATGGCCGTGTAGGAACGCCTGAAATGGCCACACACTTTCCTGGCCTGCTTCAGGACGTCCTGTAAGCCTGGGTACTTATGCACAAAGTGTTGTACAATCAGATTACACACATGTGCCATGCACGGCACATGTGTCAACTTGCCCAATTTCAATGCCCCCTCCAAATTACTTCCATTGTCAGAAACCACTTTGCCGATCTCCAGTTGGTGCGGAGTCAGACACTGATCCACCTGTGCATTCAGGGCAGACAGGAGTGCTGCTGCGGTGTGACTCTCTGCTTTCAGGCAAGTCAACCCCAAGACGGCATGACACTGCCGTATCCGGGATGTTGAATAGTACCTGGGGAGCTGGGGGGGTGCCATTGATGTGAAGCAAGATGCAGCAGCAGAAGAGGACTCAGCCGAGGAAGAGGTTATGGAAGAGGATGGAGTAGGAGGAGTAGAGGAGGTAGCAGCAGGCCTGCCTGCAAGTCATGGCGGTGTCACCAACTCCTCTGCAGAGCCACGCATTCCATGCTTGTCAGCCGTCAGCAGGTTTACCCAATGCGCAGTGTAGGTGATATACCTGCCCTGACCATGCTTTGCAGACCAGCTATCAGTGGTCAGATGGACCCTTGCCCCAACACTGTGTGCCAGACATGCCATTACTTCCTTTCGCACAAACGAGTACAGGTTGGGGATTGCCTTTTGTGAAAATAAATTTCGTCCGGGTACCTTCCACTGTGGTGTCCCAATAGATACAAATTTTTTGAATGCCTCAGACTCCACCAGCTTGTATGGTAAAAGCTGGCGGGCTAAGAGTTCAGACAAGCCAGCTGTCAAACACCGGGCAAGGGGGTGACTTTGGGAAATTGGCTTCTTACACTCAAACATGTCCTTGGCAGACACCTGACTGTGGGCAGATGAGCAGGAACTGCTACGGAAGAGAGACTGAGGGGCGGATGGTTGAGAGGGGGCAAGGAGTACAGCAGTGTCTGACGTGGCTGAAGATGCTGGACCAGGAGGAGGATGGCAGCTTTGAGTTTGTGTGCTGCTTCTACTCATGTGTTCATCCCATCGGCGTTTGTTATGTGAGACCATGTGCCTTCACAAAGCAGTTGTACCTAGGTGGGTGTTGGACTTCCCACGACTCAGTTTCTTTTGGCACAGGTTGCAAATGGCATCGTTGTTGTCAGAGGCAGACACACAAAAAAAATGCCACACCGCTGAGCTCTGCGATGACGGCATTCTGGTGGTGGCAACAGCATGCGTTGATTGGTGTGCTGTCTGGCTGACCCCGGGTGCCGATGCATGCTGTCTGACTGTGCCACTATCTCCTTGCGATGACCTCCACCTGCTTCCAACTCGTCTCCTCCTCCTCCTCTCTGTCTCCCCATCTGAACTTTCCCCCTCTTCTTCTTCTCTTCTAGCAGGCACCCACATGACATCCACGGATGCATCATCATCAACCGCTTCACTTGTATCTGACAAATCAACAAAGGAAGCAGCAGTGGGTACAACATCACCATCATCATCACACCGTACGTCCATGTCTGTAATGCTGCCTGACTGAGACATATCACTGTTATCTACATCCTCTGTCAATGATGGTTGCGCATCACTCATTTCTTCCAACTGATGTGTCAATAACTCCTCTGACAGATCAAGTGAAGCGGCTGTGGTGCTAGTATTGGTGGTGGTGGCACTGGTCACTTGAGAGGTGCCCGAAGCTAAGCTGGAGGTGGATGGTGCGTCAAGGTTACGAGCGGAAGCTGTAGAAGATTGGGTGTCCTGTGTTAGCCAGTCAACTAGGTCCTCCTCAGAACTTTTCACGTTCATGGCATGTGGCCTCTGAACACTGTGCATTATTGTAGGGTCAAAGGGAATCACAGTACCATGACCACGACGGCACCTGCGGGGTGGCCTGCCTCTGCCTGTCATTTTTTTTTTTAATGTAGACTTACACTACTATTAAACAAAATATGAGTGGTGCCACTGGGCAAGTGGGCACAGAATACGCTGTGAGCCTGACACAAAAATAGCAGACTGATGTTTCACAATCCAAAAAGTTTATTTTTTTTAAATGTACACTTACACTACTATTAAACAAGATATGAGTGGTGGCACTGGGCAAGTGGGCACAGTATACGCTGTGAGCCTGACACCAAAAAGCAGACTGATGTTTCACAGTCAAAAATGTTTATTTTTAAAATATTTAAACTACTGTTACAACAAATATGAGTGGTGCCACTAACTTGGCAACGGGGCCAGGTAAACACACGCTGGCAGGCAGGCAAATTCAATTAGATTACACTAGCAGACTGATGTTTCACAGTCAAAAAAATTGTTTTTTTAAATATTTACACTAGTGTTATAACAAATATGATTGGTGGCACTTAGCAAGTGGGCCTGGCACACACGCTGGCAGGCAGGCAACTGCAATTAGATTACACTAGCAGACTGATGTTTCACAGTCAAAAAAATTGTTTTTTTAAATATTTACACTAGTGTTATAACAAATATGATTGGTGGCACTAGTTGGCAAGTGGGCCTGGCACACACGCTGGCAGGCAGGCAACTGCAATTAGATTACACTAGCAGACTGATGTTTCACAGTGAAAAAAGTTTTTTTTTTTAAAATATTTACAATACTGTTATAACAAATATGATTAGTGGCACTAGTTGGCAAGTGGGCCTGGCACACACGCTGGCAGGCAGGCAACTGCAATTAGATTTCACTAGCAGACTGATGTTTCACAGTCCAAAAAGTTTTTTTTAAAAATATTTACACTACTGTTACAACAAATATGAGTGGTGCCACTAACTTGGCAAGTGGGCCTGGCACACACGCTGGCAGGCAGGCAGGCAACTTCAATTAGATTACAATAACAGACTGATGTTTCACTGTCAAAAAAGTTTTTTTTTTAATATTTACACTACTGTTATAACAAATATGATTGGTGGCACTAGTTGGCAAGTGGGCCTGGCACACACGCTGGCAGGCAGGCAACTGCAATTAGATTACACTAGCAGACTGATGTTTCACTGTCAAAAAAGTTTTTTTATAAATATTTACAATACTGTTATAACAATTATGATTGGTGGCACTTAGCAAGTGGGCCTGGCACACACGCTGGCAGGCAGGCAACTGCAATTAGATTACACTAGCAGACTGATGTTTCACAGTCAAAAAAGTTGTTTTTTTAAATATTTACACTAGTGTTATAACAAATATGATTGGTGGCACTAGTTGGCAAGTGGGCCTGGCACACACGCTGGCAGGCAGGCAACTGCAATTAGATTACACTAGCAGACTGATGTTTCACAGTAAAAAAAAATTTTTTTTTTAATATTTACAATACTGCTATAACAAATATGATTGGTGGCACTAGTTGGCAAGTGGGCCTGGCACACACACTGGCAGGCAGGCAACTGCAATTAGATTGCACTAGCAGACTGATATTTCACAGTCCAAAAAGTTTTTTTGAAATATTTACACTACTGTTACAACAAATATGAGTGGTGCCACTAACTTGGCAAGTGGGCCTGGCACACATGCTGGCAGGCAGGCAACTTCAATTAGATTACACTAGCAGACTGATGTTTCACTGTCAAAAAAGTTTTTTTTTAAAATATTTACACTACTGTTATAACAAATATGAGTGGTGGCACTAGTTGGCAAGTGGGCCTGGCACACACGCTGGCAGGCAGGCAACTGCAATTAGATTGCACTAGCAGACTGATGTTTCACAGTCCAAAAAGTTTTTTTAAAAAATATTTACACTACTGTTACAACAAATATGAGTGGTGCCACTAACTTGGCAAGTGGGCCTGGCACACACGCTGGCAGGCAGGCAACTTCAATTAGATTACAATAACAGACTGATGTTTCACTGTCAAAAAAGTTTTTTTTTTTTTTAATATTTACACTACTGTTATAACAAATATGATTGGTGGCACTAGTTGGCAAGTGGGCCTGGCACACACGCTGGCAGGCAGGCAACTGCAATTAGATTACACTAGCAGACTGATGTTTCACTGTCAAAAAAGTTTTTTTATAAATATTTACAATACTGTTATAACAATTATGATTGGTGGCACTTAGCAAGTGGGCCTGGCACACACGCTGGCAGGCAGGCAACTGCAATTAGATTACACTAGCTGACTGATGTTTCACAGTCAAAAAAGTTTTTTTTTTATACTGTTATAACAAATATGATTGGTGGCACTAGTTGGCAAGTGGGCCTGGCATACACGCTGGCAGGAAGGCAACTGCAATTAGATTGCACTAGCAGACTGATGTTTCACAGTCAAAAAAGTTTTTTTTTAAATATTTACACTACTGTTACAACAAATATGAGTGGTGCCACTAACTTGGCAAGTGGGCCTGCCACACACGCTGGCAGGCAGGAAACTTCAATTAGATTACACTAGCAGACTGATGTTTCACAGTCAAAAAAGTTTTTTTTAAAAATATTTACACTACTGTTATAACAAATATGATTGGTGGCACTAGTTGGCAAGTGGGCCTGGCACACACGCTGGCAGGCAGGCAAATGCAATTAAATAACACTAGCAGACTGATAAAAAAAAGTTTTTTTTCTAAAAGTTACACTAATGTTACAACAGATATGAGTGGTGGCACTGAGGATTGAAGTAGGCACAGTATATGCTGTGAGGCTGACACACAGGCTGGCGGCACTAGTGGCAGGCTGGCCTGGCAACTAAAATTAATTAACACTAGCAGACTGATGTAAAAGTTTTTTTAAAAAAAATATACACTAATGTTAGAAAAGATATGATTGGTAGCACTGAGAATGGAAGTAGGCACATTATATGCTGTGAGCCTGACACACAGGCTGGCACTAGTGGCAGGCTGGCCTGGCAACTAAAATTAAATAACACTAGCAGACTGATGTAAAAGTTTTTTTTTTTTAAATTTTACACTAATGTTACAACAGATATGAGTGATGGCACTGAGGATGGAAGTAGGCACAGTATATGCTGGGAGCCTGACAAACAGGCTGGCACTAGTGGCAGGCTGGCCTGGCAACTAAAATTAAATAACACTAGCAGACTGATGTAAAAATATTTTTTGATTTTTTTTACACTAATGTTACAACAGATATGAGTGGTGGCACTGAGGATGGAAGTAGGCACAGTATATGCTGTGAGCCTGACACACAGGCTGGCACTAGTGGCAGGCTGGCCTGGCAACTAAAATTAAATAACACTAGAAGACTGATGTAAAAGTTTTTTTAAAAAAAATTTACACTAATGTTACAACAGATATGAGTGGTGGCACTGAGGATGGAAGTAGGCACAGTATATGCTGTGAGCCTGACAACTAAAATTAAATAACACTAGCAGACTGATGTAATTTTTTTTTTTTTTTAAAGTTACACTAATGTTACACCAGATATGAGTGGTGGCACTGAGGCTGGCAGTGGCAGGCTGACCTGGTAACTGAAATTAGATTACACTAGCAGACCGATGTAAAAGTTTTTTTTTTTTTTTTTTTTAATTACACTAATGTTACACCAGATATGAGTGGTGGCACAGAGCAATTAATCACAGTATATGCTGTGAGCCTGACACACAGGCCTGCTGGCAACTGATATTAGATTACACTAGCAAAATGATGTAAAAGTTTTTTTTTTTTTTAATTTACACTAATGTTACACCAGATATGAGTGGTGGCAGTGAGCAAGTAGGCACACTATATGCTGTGAGCCTCACACACAGGCTGACAGGCAGGCAAATGCAATTAGATTACAAAAAAAAACCAAAAAAACGACTGAAGTTCTAGCCCTAAAAAGGGCTTTTTGGGGTGCTGTCCTTACAGCAGAGATCAGATGAGTCCTTCAGGACTGTAGTGGACACTGAATACACTAGCCTAGCTATCAATTTCCCTATAAAATCACCAGCAGCAGCAATATCACTCCTCTCACTAAGAATGCAGGATCAGAATGATCCTAAAATGGCTGCTGCCCAGGAGCTGGGAGGGTCTGGGAGGGAGTGTCTGCTGCTGATTGGCTGAAATGTGTCTGCAGACTGTGAGATACAGGGTCAAAGTTTACTCAATGATGACGAATAGGGGGCGGATCGAACATTGCATATGTTCGCCCGCCGCGGCGAATTCGAACAAGCTAAGATCGCCGGGAACTGTTCTCCGGGGAACTGTTCGTGACATCACTAATCGCAAATAATAAAATAAAATTATTAATCCCTATACAGCCGCTCCCAGACATCGTTGCCGCTATAATAAAATTATTAACCCCTAAACCGCCGCCCTCCTGCATCACAAACACTATTTAAATATTATTAACCCCTAATCTGCCGCCCACCCACTCCGCCGCTATAATAAACCTATTAACCCCTAAACCTAACCCTAATGTAACCCTAACCCTAACACTCCCTAACAAATATAATTAAAATAAATCTAAATAAAACCTACTATTAACAACTAACTAATTCCTATTTAAAACTAAATACATTCTTACCTGTAAAATAAACCCTAAGCTAGCTACAATATAACTAATAGTTACATTGTAGCTATCTTAGGGTTTTTTTTAATTTCACAGTTAATTTTGTATTTATTTTAACTAGGTAGACTAGTTAGTAAATAGTTATTAACTATTTACTAGCTTCCTAGTTAAAATAAATACAAACTTACCTGTAAAATAAAACCTAACCTGAGTTACACTAACACCTAACATTACAATAAAATTAAATAAATTAAATTAACAAAATACATTTATCTAAAATACAAAAAATAATAAACACTAAATTACACAAAATAAAAAAAAGAAATCAAAAATAAAAATGAATTATTTCTAATCTAATAGCCCTATCAAAATAAAAAAGCCCTCCAAAATAAAAAAAAACCTAGCCTATACTAAACTGCCAATGGCCCTTAAAAGGGCCTTTTGCATGGCATTGCCCCAAAGAAATCAGCTCTTTTACTTGTAAAAAAAAATGCAAACAACCCCCCCAACAGTAAAACCCACCACCGGTCAGGCTTCTGTATTGTCATGGAGGTAACCTACATGTCTCCTGTATGTTTTTAATACTGGAATAAAGCATATATCATTTTTCAAAAGGCTTTGTTTTGGAACGATAGATAGATAGATAGATAGATAGAGAGAGAGATGTAGTACATCGCTATGAGAGAAAAATAGAAGTGTTAGATTATCACCTATGTCGAGAGAACCAGTCCCAGAAAAAAAACACACTGTAGATGAGGATGTCTTGACCAGATCAGTTTTCTTTGAATCTTGCAGCTGTGTCCCTTTGATAGGAGTACTGAAAGCCAGAACCACCAGACCAACAAATCTTCCATTTTTAGGGATGCCAGTTTAGTCTGCATGTAATTGAAAGGTTGGTCAGTATACTGTGGATTAAAACTGCATCAAACACAGGGCTGTCTTTAACACAAGGCAAAAGGGGCAGCTGCCAAGGGCCCTCTCTTTGTTGAGGGGCCCAAGAGTCCTAAAAAAAAAATTTGGTTCATGCCAGACTGCTGATGTCATGTGACATGGGGGGCACACACAGTCAGTCCAAATACTGTCACAGTCAAAACTTATCTGCTTATATTTATTTTTGAGAAACTGTGCTAGACCGTGCCGATGTCATGTGACATGTCAAGCTGGTGTCATGTGACATGTCAAGCTAGTGCCATGTGCTGTTTTAGATGTGCACTGTGCAGCACTAAATGCTAAGCCCTAACTTGGCATCCAGCCAATCCCACTGCATCAGAAAAGGTCCTGCTGGGGTTTCCATGGTTACTAGGTAACTGCTCTGGTGGTGGGGTTTGTTTCTGGGTAGGGCTGACTGTAAGCACATGCAGCAGAAAGCTTGAGTGGCAGGCACGTGTGGATTTAAACACCTGTGTAACTACACACTGCTCTCTTCAGTCTTGTGGCTGTGTGACTCGTCTCACGCTGTATCCATGCAGCCTTGGGCAGACAACATCCAAACTGCTGGTCCCCTTAGCCCTGCTCTTTTATGCTGTGGCCCTAAGATCAACTAACTGAAGTTTGTTAGGGGAATAGTGCTTTGTAGAAAGGTGTCAGTGGGAAGAATAAGTGAGTGCACACACGCCCATCCACCATGCAGCATCATCTAGTACAGGGTGAGAGGGAACTTGTTCCTAGCAAAGAAGTGACATGTGCTGCTGTGGCTGATGTATAGTGTCATGCTGATGCTTCACACATTAATGTAAGATTTATTTTTATAGTTTTTTCTCTCTTTCTCAGATTTTACAGCTTCCCATAGTAGCTCTGCTGTTCCAGTCAGTAAACTTATATTTATCTGCACCTCCATGCTTCCTCAGTCTTTACCTTGCTTTGCTCCTGTTGGCTGCCCTAAATCTCTTTAACCAGCTAACCTCACACCAGAATCACTGCTGATCCACTGCTGGGCTAATAATTTAAAAACAATTATAAAATAAATTGATTTAGTTGTTTTTTGGGATGTTGGGGTGGAGAGCGAAATTGCATGGGGGGGGGCAAGAAAATGTTTGCCCAGGGTCCAGTCAATATTAAAGATGGCCCTGATCAAACATCTCATACTGACCAACTTTTCAATTACATGCAGACTAACAGATTCTCCTGAATTCTATAGTAACTCTAAACTTTGTGAGAAAGTTCAACTAGAGAACAGACAAGAACAGTGTTTAAACCTAAAAACAGAGGATTTGTTGGTCTGGTGGCTCTGTCTCTCAGTTTCTTCCTAAGAAGACTCCTGAATCTGTTAAGTCTCTCAATGGGGTGCTAATGAGGATCGTTCTGAAAGGACAAGGATTTGATCAAGCACTCTGTGAATACCTCATATGTTTGAGTATTCTACATGGGACTGTACTCACTTTCGTTTCTCTGTTATTGTTTGAACACTGACATACTACACCAAATGGCTGTTCTTGTTTTGTGCAATCCTCCTCCTATTACATACATACATACATATATTCACATACATATACACAGGCATATCTCATTTTATTGTGCATAATTTTATTGTGCTTTGCAGATATTGCTCTTCTTACATATTGAAAGTTTGTGGCAATACAGTGTCAAACAAATCTAACAACGCCATTTTTCCAACATATATAAACATATAAACACATACATACACATGCATACACAAATATACAGACCTATACATACCTACCAAAAACAAAGACATTATGACTCCCTAAAGGCTGAGATGATGGTTACCATTTTTTAGTAATAAAGTACTTTTTAAATAAGGTATGTACATTGTTTTTTAGAGATAATGCTATTACACACTTAAAGGGACATGTAACCCAAGTTTTAAACAACATTCAAATGTGCTTCTTTTATCTTATTTGATTTTATTCTTTTGGTATCCTTTGTTGAAAAGCATACCTAGGTAGACTCTGGATCTGGGAGCTAGCTGCTGATTGGTGTCTGCACAAATATGTCTCTTCTGATTGGCTTACCAATGTGTTCAGCTAGTTCCCAATAGTGTTTCAAAGAATAGCTAGGCACTCACTGCCCTTTTGTCCTCCAAAACAAGACTCAAAAGTATTTAGTGATACACTTGT
Source organism: Bombina bombina (assembly GCF_027579735.1). Classification (NCBI taxonomy): domain Eukaryota; kingdom Metazoa; phylum Chordata; class Amphibia; order Anura; family Bombinatoridae; genus Bombina; species Bombina bombina. The sequence continues at coordinate 88,231,179 of NC_069505.1, read as the reverse complement.
CCCCAATATTGTTGGAGGTCTTTGAAGCTAATTAGTAACGCTTGAAAAAATAAGTCAGCCATGATCACTCCAACTGGACAAAAAAACAGCAATTATATATTTGCTAGGCAGAATAGGAGTAGTCAAATGAATCTTCTCCCTAGAATCTTATATCTACTACAAACTACTCTCCATTCCTCATCCACAACCAACTATCTTCTATCCAATCTATGCTGAAAATATATATGTAGAAAGGACAGAAACCTAGAATAAGCAAGAACACCCTCTACCTCCCTAAGGAGAGTGGTGGCCTAGGCTTACCTAATCTCCACCTTTACCGGTGTGCACTTTTACTTCAGAGACTCATAGCCTGGTGTTATATTAGTAGCCAAAAGGCCTGGATATAAATTGACAAAAACATACTCAGCAGACATAATTTTGGGATCCTTGACTTGGATTTCCAAAAATATAAAGGCCCCCTGAGTTATATAATTACCCACTGCTGGTGAAATTCTTTACAGAATGGGAAAAGTAGTGCACATTAGCTCTATGAATCCTCACTTTATTCCCTGTCCACACCATTTCTTGGTAATCATCCTTCCAACACATAGACAAGTAGGATGACTTCTTGACTTCAAACAGAATACTATATGAAATATTTTTAAACAAGGGGAAATTCTCTTATTGGCAGACCTGATTTCTTGGAATAAAAGACATTACTTGTTTTAGTTGTTCTTTTCATTTGTTTGCATGCGTTTTAACACTGATATCTTCTGAAACCCATTTGTGTGGGAAGTAACCAATTTTGACATTTTTTTTTAATAGTCTTAGCCATATTGTTTGAAAGTTAATTTTTAAGGTTTGGGACTATTAAAAAAAATTAGATCCATACTGTCCACCAGAAATTCTGACAATCCAGAGTCTTGTGTGAGGATACACCAGTGTTTCTGTATAATTTCCCTAAACTCTTTACGCTGTATGTTATGTTGGAATACTAAGGTGTTTGCCATAATATTTTCATACTTGTTATTTAAACATTTTTCATTTTCATTTTTATATTTAAGCAACTCCTTTATATCTAGTTTTAGTACCACCTCTATATTATCATTCAAATGTTGTAATTTTTTTTCTAAAACTTGTTTTTTTAAGAATTTCTGAATCTGCGGTGGGCAGCATTGCACAAGCAGTTCACAAGTATGCTGTCTGCATTTATTGATGTGCAGCGGACATGATACGCTACATCGTATCATGTCCACTCGCACTTTCATAAATCGGCCCCAATGTTTTTGATGGCAACTATGTGTGTCGATGTAATTATATAGTGATCACCTGGCATGAATAAATGTGCATTTACTTGAGTAGAGGCTCCTAAGACCCCATAAGTGCACATCGATATTATAGAAATATACACAGACACTAATTTATATGAGAAGGCCCTTCTTGTTTTGACTTTAGCGTTTAGAAAAAACACACAAAAGACACAATTTGTCTGTACAAAGATGATAGATAGATAGATATTAATGAGGGGATCTCTAGGCATACTTAAAATTAAATAATAAGCCATCAAGATGCCAAGGGACCCTCAAAAACCCTTGTTTGAAAGTCCTGAAGCTCATCTCTAAAATAAAGCTCCTATATGTTTTTTAATAGCCACGTGATAGCTGTGGTAATAGTGATCATGTAGATTGAATAAATGTGACTTTATTTGAGTAGAGGCTCATGGGAGCAACTTTGTGCTTATCAAAGTTATTTAAAGGACCAGTAAATACAGTATATTTGCATATATATTATATAACGCCGCCCCCTGCAGATTCTCGATCGGGTTGATTTCCGGCGATGTCTGTCCGCCTGCTCAGAGCAAACGGACAGGTTATGGAGCAGCGGGCTTCAAGCTCCGTATGGAGCTTGATAGATAGGCCCCCTTAGTCTTAACTTCAAATGAGTAGTAGTTTTGTTCTGACAAATATCTATTTCCACTCCTCCTGTATCATGTGACAGCCATCAGCCAATTACAAATGTGTATGTGTATATCCTATGAATTCTTGCACATGCTCAGTAGAAGATTTTGACTCAAAAAAATGTAAATATAAAAATACTGTGCATATTTTGTAAAGTGGAAAGTTGTTTAAAATTGCATACTCTATCTGAAAGTTTAATTTTGACTTGATTGTCCATTTAACTATACCCAAGGGCTCTTATCTATATAAAATCACTTTCTTCTTTTGACTATAGTGTTTAAAAACACATACACAGCATTGTTTACAACCTTGTTCATCCAAACCTTGATAAAAATATACATTTTTCGCAAATTTTGGAGTAGAATTCTTACATGTCATAATACATAAAACAACGGTATATTTTAAAGCTGTGTAGTTTATGTTCATGTGCAGTAATGTTGATGTATTTTTTAAGTTTCTAAATATTTAAAGTTTTTTTTTTGTTTTTTTTTAACCCTTAAATGACCGGACCATTTTTCAATTTTCTTACCCTTAATGACAATGGCTATTTTTACATTTCTGCAGTGTTTGTGTTTAGCTGTAATTTCCCTCTTACTCATTTACTGTACCCACACATATTATATACCGTTTTTCTCGCCATTAAATGGACTTTCTAAAGATACCATTATTTTCATCATGGCTTATAATTTACTAAAAAAAAAAAAAAAAAAATATGAGGAAAAAATGGAAAAAACAACACTTTTTCTAACTTTGACCCCCAAAATATGTTACACATCTACAATCACCAAAAAACACCCATGCTAAATAGTTTCTAAATTTTGTCCTGAGTTTAGAAATACCCAATGCTAACATGTTCTTTGCTTTTTTTGCAATTTATGGGGCAATAAATACAAGTAGCACTTCGCTATTTCCAAACCACTTTTTTTCAAAATTTACGCTAGTTACATTGGAACCCTGATATCTGTCAGGAATACCTGAATATCCCTTGACATGTATTTTTTTTTTTTTTTAGAAGACAACCCAAAGTATTGATCTAGGCCCATTTTGGTATATTTCATGCCACCATTTCACCGCCAAATGCGATAAAAAAAAAAAAAAGTTCACTTTTTCACAAAATTTGTCTCAAACTTTAGGTTTCCCACTGAAAATTATTTACAAACAGCTTCTGCAATTATGGCACAAATGGTTGTAAATGCTTGTTTTATGCCCAGGAGTGAAGGGGTTAATTAGGGAGCTTGTAGGGTTAATTTTAGCTTTAGTGTAGTGTAGTATACAACCCCAAGTATTGATCTAGGCTCATTTTGGTATATTTTATGCCCCCATTTCACCGCCAAATGCGAGCAAATAAAAAAAAAAACTTAACATTTTTCACAATTTTAGGTTTCTCACTGAAATTATTTACAAACAGCTTGTGCAATTATGGCAGAAATTGTTGTAAAAGCTTCTCTGGGATCCCCTTTGTTCAGAAATAGCAGACTTATATGGCTTTGGCGTTGCTTTTTGGTAATTAGAAGGCCGCTAAATGCTGCTGCGCACCACACGTTAATTATGCCCAGCAGTGAAGGGGTTAAATTAGGTAGCTTGTCGGGAGCTTGCAGGGTTAATTTTAGAGATCAGCCTCCCACCTGACACATCCCACCCCCTGATCCCTCCCAAACAGCTCTCTTCCCTCCCCCACCCCACAATTGTTCCCGCCATCTTAAGTACTGGCAGAAAGTCTGCCAGTACTAAATAAAGGAGGTTTTTTTTTTTTTTTTAAATAAAAATAATAAAGTATTTTAGCTGTGATGGACCCCTGCCTTAGCCCCAACCTCCCTGATCCCCCCTTCAGCTCTCTAACCCTCTCCCCTACCTAATTACCACCATCTTGGGTACTGGCAGCTGTCTGCCAGTACCCAGTTTGGCCCCAAAAACCCCCCAAAAAGTATTTTTATTTTATTTTTACTTAAAAAACTATTTCTGTAGTGTAGCAGCCCCCCACAATACCCCCACCCCCACCCCCTCCCAGATCCTTTTATATTTTTTTTAAAAAAAAATCCCTTTTTTTCCCCTTTCTGCCCTCATTCATTGGTGTCAGTGTGGCTAATGGGTGCACGTGCACGCGCGCACGCGCACATGCATGCTCACGTGCACACACGCGCATCGTGCATGCGCACGCGCACCCTCACACCCGGCTCTATCGCTACCGGTGCAGAGAGGGCCACAGAGTGGCTCTCTCTGCATCGGGGGCTTGTAAAGTGGTATTGCAGGATGCCTCCATATCGAGGCATCACTGCAATACCCTCAGAGCTGCTGGAAGCGATTGTGATCACTTCCAGCACTCTGTTAGACAACTGACGTACCAGGTACGTCCATTGTCATTAACTGCTTTTTAATGCATGACGTACCTGGTACGTCAGTTGTCATTAAGGGGTTAAAGATAAATTAGAACTTTGCATAGAAACATTTACAATATACATGTATTGGCAAAAATGCTTTTAGTAAAAGGCATCACTTTTTTAGTGTTAACATTTTTCTCTGTACGTGCATATGAAGTATAGCTAGATATTCTCAGTGCACCAGCATTTTACATACTGCAGCTGCTTAGAGCACCAGTGGGGCTTGATCATGTCAGCAATTAACAAATTGAGAAATTACCAGATGGAACAAGCATCATAGTCTCTCTGAGCAAGTGCTATGTTTTAAATGCTGGTGCACAGTGCATACTTAAATACACTTTTAAAATAGCTATATTTTTTATAAGAAGCATTTTTGCTAACACATGTATATTACAAAAATGCTTCTATTCAAAAGTTAAATGCATCCATGTGCATTCCAGTTTTGGCTTTAATTTCCTTTTAACTATTTTCTTGCAAGAGTTTATTCATTGGCTGACCAGGACAACTCCTAGAGCCCTGTTGGTGAAGAGACACATCTCCACAGGCATAACAGAAGCAAAGTTGTTTTATTCAGCCTAAGAATGTGTGGTTTGAATACTATTTTGCAGAAAAAAAGCAAAGCGATGTGTGTTTGCTGTAGTTTTTTTTTTGTTTGTTATTTAACGGCCAAATGAACCCATATAAAGTTAAATTACATGACCAGGGAGAGAAATAGTAAACGGATATACGTTTTTCTACACATAATTGAGCAGTTTTTTATTGCAACCTCAAAGTGTCATGACTGTAATTGAATAGAAAGTTGATTCTATTAAACACTAATGGACGCTATTTTGATGACCTGATTTTCATATGGGAGGGCACAAATGATTCAGCTATAGAATTTGTTACCCATCTCAATAACAATACTATGGGCATTTCTTTTACTTTTAAATATGAAAAAGAGAATATAGAATGTTTTGATCTTATCCTTTATTGGGAGAAAGATGACAGTATAGCTACAAAAACATTTTTTCAAGGAAGTTGATACAAACAGTTATTTAAATTTCTATAGTAACCATCACATTCCGTGGAAATGTAATATTCCATGTAATCAATTCTGTAGAATAAGACAAAACTGTTCCAATATCAATACGTTTGAAGAACAAGCTCTGATCCTCAAACAAAGATTTCAAGAAAGAGGATACCAGGAAAATCTGATCCAGGAGGGATACCAAAAAGCAAAAACATAGAAATAGGAGGGATCTATGTGGATCCACAAATACCACAAAAAATAATAAGAAAAAAGTATAAAAAAAGACTAATACAAAAAATAGGAATAACAATAATGTATGCTTCATTACAGGCTACAATAGTAACCATTGTCAAATTCAAAATATTCTAAAAAATATTGGTTTATCCTGAAAGGAGATCCTACTCTGAAAGATTTAATAGGTGAAACTCCAATATGCACGTATAGGAGAGCCCCTACTCTCAAAAATAAGTTTGCACCAAGTAAAAAAGTAGTAAAAAAAACATATAAAATCAGACAGCCATTTTCAAATGATGACAAAAATATAGAGTTTTTATGGTACATATACATGTGGGAAAAGATTATGGGGTCAATTTAACAATTCCCGGGCGGACATGATTCTTGTGAAATGCTTGTGCAATGCTGCTTGCAGTGGTTGTCAATCATACTGATCAGATCAGGATGATTGCAGTCTGTCACCTAAAAGGTGGCAGAGAAGATAAGTATGATAGGCGTAGAAAACAGCGCCCACCCGCTTGTTTAATCTACCCTTATGTGGTTTGTGCAGTCTGGTTCCAGGAAGCATAGATAATTTTACATCTTTTTCTACAAATCATTTTTTTAAATAAATACACATTTACTTGTGATTCATCTTTCGTGATATATCTTCTTGAATGTTTTTGTGGGATCTAATATGTAGGTAGAACCTGCAGACCCATAAAAATGTGATGGGGTGAACATTCATGAAATATAAAACCGAATTTTAAAACACAGTGTCCCTAGACATGCTGCAAGCCAACATGGAAACTGCAACAATGTTTTTAGAATTATTTCCGATTGAACAGATTCCAGCATATTGGGGTACAGATAGATTTAAATGTCTTAGACAAAGGGAAAGATTTTGGATCTGGAAACTCAAAACGTTAACTCCATTTGGGTTAAATAAAAATATAGGCATGGAAGCCTTTGACTTTTAGACACTTTCACATTATTACACAAAGTATTACTATATAATAGACATGTGCGTATCATTTTGTTCTGAATCGAAATTCTGACTAATTCGCCAAATTCTGAGATTTGAATTGATTTGAATGTCCGAATTCCCCTAGCAATGAAACTAAACTAATCCAAATGCATTTGTAACAAATAAATCCAAATTAGTTTGGATTTATTAGTTACGTTTGAATGGCCATGGAATAATCACATTTCAGTATAAAAATTTAATTTAGTGAGATTTAGTGAGATAGAGCAGTAAAATAATTCCGTTTGTGTAACTTGGAACCATCTGAATCAACATAACACATACTTCCAAATTTAAGAATCGAATCCGAAATGAATACATCCGAAAACATCCAAACTTATTCAAATCTGAATCAATCCAAAATGAATACATTTGAATGTATCCGAATTGGAATCGGTCCGAAACAAAATTGGAAAAAATCTGAATTGGTCCGGAAGGAACCGAAACAAATTTTGCCGCTGTGCACATCTACTATATAATTTCATTATCATCACTAGCCAATGTCTTATGTGTTTCACATATTAGCACATTATTTATAAATATTCATGTATACATTTGGCCAAAGATGGTTTTTCATAGTTTGCTTTTTATTATAATTAGATAGTTTTTATGCACACGTCACTTTATTATGTATCATTAATTCCACATTTTTTATTTTGAACTATATTATGTCTTTCACAGCAAAATATCTTTCACAGAAATTGGTATATATTGTAATTTTGGGACACAAATAATGATTCCTTTTGCAAATATTAATTTGCCATCAGTCATGAATACATTTATGTTTTTTGGCAATGAGCAAAAAGAATTTATTTCAACTTCTTTTCGATACATAAACACCACCACTGATGGGATTTTTTTTTCTACATTGTATGTGATGCTACATGTATTTTTAATATTCCTTTGTCAGCTTTTCCGTATGATAACAAAGTATATACGCGCTTGCTTATTTCACATTGGTTACTGTTTCAAAAAGAATAGACCATACACAATATCGTACGTCACTAGTTTCAGTTACGCATGTGCAGTTATCATAGGAGGACACCGGACTTCAGCTATAAATATCTGGTATGTTAATTAATATTATTCACCTGATGAAACAGTGTTAGACTGAGAAACGCGTGGTGATTGTTTTATATGTGAAAAGTGAAAAAACGTCAGATGCACCTAAGTAATGAGTGCATATAATAATAAACACAAGTACCAAAAAATAAAATAATGTGATAAATGGTGCTACAATAAATACACTACTCACATGCTAAGTGAGGAGAATAAACATACAGAATAAATGTAAAAAATAAAATAAAAATAGAAACACAAATGCTATGGTGGTCACCAAAAATATAACAATGTTCCATATACTATAACTAAATGATGCAAACCATATGTGCAATGTTGGTCAAAATAAGACCTAGAAAGTCCATTCCAATTGCTTGAATGGCCAAACACACGAATCTGCAGATGCAAAAATGAGAGAAGAGGCGCCAAATAGTGTGTATCGTACGGGTAAAAGGACAGCGCACCCCAACTATGACTTCTACTTACAAGAGACAAAGCACTTGATAAGTGCCACAAATGCCTTCTGAATCATTAAAAGCTGTCCAGATCGCTGATCAGAGCCGTCAAACCCTCCGGACTGATGCTGTAGATATGGTAGATAGAAAACAGGGGCACTGCAATAGTGTATATCAGTGTATAAAAGATCTACACAAACAACGCAAAAACCATACTCACAATATAGAAGGCACTTGATAAGTGCCACAAAAGACTTCTGGACAATTCTCAGCCATCCAGCACACTGTATCACTGGCAAACACAAGCTGTCTTATCTGGTTGCTGTCGTCACCAGTGTAGGAGTCTTTAGCCGAACTCGGTGAAATGTTAACACTGTGGTATGGCTGGTGGACAACGTCCCAAAAAGATTCAGTCCAATAAAAAGGTATAAGCCGTGATTAATAAATGTATAATATTTATTTAAAATCAATCTCGCCACAACACGTTTCCCGGTAACTAAGACCGCTTCATCAGGTGTATACAGGATACGACAACCTCGAGTCTTTCGGAAGTATTCAGACTATTTCCACATTTGACTGAGGGACATGCTGCCTGGACAGCGTGTTAAGGTCCAGACTACTTTTGATGCACTATTATAGCGCTTCTAAATAAGTAAGTACCTTTGCTTTTGATATCGCACTCATCTTCAGATAGTACTACACCATGTGGGGGTTACCCTTCTCTTTTTTCTTTTATACCGCCAAATGTGATCATATAAAAAATGAGTTTTGCGTGAGGTCCTGATTGCTGACATTGTGTCTGTTTCTTTTATCTAGTGCTTAATACAGCTGCTTTTTTGCTGTCATGTTTTTACCCACAACTTAATAAAGTGAAGTCCTTTTACGGTTTGTGGAGTCCTTTTTGTGCTTTGGGCACTCACCTGTCTTTGGATTATATATATATATATATATATATATATATATATACAGTATATTTATATATATATATATATATATATATATATATATATATATATATAGTTTATAAAATAAACTCTGTAGTTTAGTGGTACCCTCATTCCCACCTCCAGCATGTTATCTAAGGCCCCCAACAGTGTCACCATCTGTAATGAAAAGGCATCTTCTTTCATATGGAACTGCAGTAAACTTTCCAATTTACTTCTATTATCAAATTGACTTTGTTCATTTGGTATCCTTTTTCGAAATGAGTTAGGAAGGTGTAGAAGCGTGCACTTAACTGGAGCAATAGATAGAAGCAATTTCATAACAATGCTATACATTTGCAAGAACAGTAGGTGGCAGCAGTGTTTTCTGTCATGTACTGCTCCAGAAATGTGCACACTAACTATCTAGATATCTCTTCAACAAAGGATAATGAAGTATTGCTTATAATAGAAGTAAATTGAAAACTTTTTTAAAATTGCATGCTCTGTCTGAATAACAATAGAAATATATTTTGTCTCTTCTCCAAGTAAAGGACCACTCAATGCAGTAGAATTGCATAACTATTATCATTTATTTGTATAGCGCCGCCAAATTCCGTAGTGCTTGCATAATTAACAAGTGCATAATTAAAGGACATTTATTTAACACCTACTCTGAATTTCATCTAAGCAATAGATTTTTTTTTTTACAAATTTATTTTTTCTCAAATTTTCCCACCCCCTGTGTCATGTGGCAGACATCAGCCAATCACAGACTAGTATACGTATACCCTTTGATCTTGTGCACATGCTCAGTAGGATCTTGTTCCCCAGAAAGTGTGCATATAAAAAGACTGTGCAAAATTTGATATTGGAAGTAAATTGCAAAATGTCTTAAAACTGCTGATCTATCTGAATCTTAAAAAGGTTATTTTGACTTGAGTGTCCCTTTTGAGATACTGATTGTCACTTCGCTATTTATTGGCTCTGTGCTCCAACTAGTATCTTAAGAGTTTTAACCCTGAGGGATCTAATATGTCTGTACAAGAGACATAAATGCTTGTCTCATAACCACCAGGCAAACAGGATCCTGATTAAAGACCAATATTGCATTTGGATTTTGTTCCCTAACAGGAGAATAGTTTCATGGGACACAAAATCATCTGTTTATTGTGACAGTAACACAGGTTTTCTCCCAGTGTTAACAATAGTTTACCACATATCTCTTCCCCACTCCAGAATTATATAAATGTGTCAAAATCTATAGGTCCAAATGTGGCCCTAATTTCTCTTTCACATTTATTTTTCCGTATGCCTTCCTCTATAATACAAATTAGAAATGTGAGATCCAAATGTGCCCTCTATTGTGTATTGAAAGAAACAATTCACTAGTAAAAAAAAATGGAGGACAGTCTACTCCAGAATTTATTGTTTAAAAGGAAAGATAATCCCTTTATTACTCATTCCCCAGTTTTGCATAACCAACACAGTTATAGTAATATATTTTTTACCTCTGTGATTACCTTGTATCTAAGCCTCTGCTGACTGTCCCCTTATTTTAGTTCTTGTGACAGACTTGCATTTGAGCCAATCAATGCTGACTCCTAGGTAACTCCACGTGCATGAGCATATTGTTATCTATATGGCACACATCAACTAACACCCTCTAGCTGTGAAAAACTGTCAAAACACCCTGAGATCAGAAGCGGCCTTCAAAGGCTTAGGAATTAGCATATGAGCTTACCAATGTTTAGCTTTCAACGAAGAATACCAAG